>NC_088688.1:69662218-70271256 GCF_028017835.1 Emys orbicularis | reverse complement strand
CGGCTTCTGTACCCAATGACTGGAAGTTAGCTAATGTAACGCCAATATTTAAAAAGGGCTCTAGAGGTGATCCCGGCAATTACAGACCGGTAAGTCTAACGTCGGTACCGGGCAAATTAGTCGAAACAATAGTTAAGAATAAAATTGTCAGACACATAGAAAAACATAAACTGTTGAGCAATAGTCAACATGGTTTCTGTAAAGGGAAATCGTGTCTTAGTAATCTATTAGAGTTCTTTGAAGGGGTCAACAAACATGTGGACAAGGGGGATCCAGTGGACATAGTGTACTTAGATTTCCAGAAAGCCTTTGACAAGGTCCCTTACCAAAGGCTCTTAAGTAAATTAAGCTGTCGTGGGATAAAAGGGAAGGTCCTTTCATAGATTGAGAACTGGTTAAAAGACCGGGAACAAAGGGTAGGAATTAATGGTAAATTCTCAGAATGGAGAGAGGTAACTAGTGGTGTTCCCCAAGGGTCAGTCCTCGGACCAATCCTATTCAACTTATTTATAAATGATCTGGAGAAAGGGGTAAACAGTGAGGTGGCAAAGTTTGCAGATGATACTAAACTGCTCAAGATAGTTAAGACCAAAGCAGACTGTGATGAACTTCAAAAAGATCTCACAAAACTAAGTGATTGGGCAACAAAATGGCAAATGAAATTTAATGTGGATAAATGTAAAGTAATGCACATTGGAAAAAATAACCCCAACTATACATACAATATGATGGGGGCTAATTTAGCTACAACAAGTCAGGAAAAAGATCTTGGAGTCATCGAGGATAGTTCTCTGAAGATGTCCACGCAGTGTGCAGAGGCGGTCAAAAAAGCAAACAGGATGTTAGGAATCATTAAAAAGGGGATAGAGAATAAGACTGAGAATATATTATTGCCCTTATATAAATCGATGGTACACCCACATCTCGAATACTGCATACAGATGTGGTCTCCTCATCTAAAAAAAGATATACTGGCACTAGAAAAGGTTCAGAAAAGGGCAACTAAAATTATTAGGGGTTTGGAACGGGTCCCATATGAGGAGAGATTAAAGAGGCTAGGACTCTTCAGCTTGGAAAAGAGGAGACTAAGGGGGGATATGATAGAGGTATATAAAATCATGAGTGATGTGGAGAAAGTGGATAAGGAACAGTTATTTACTTATTCCCATAATATAAGAACTAGGGGTCACCAAATGAAATTAATAGGCAGCAGGTTTAAAACAAATACAAGGAAGATCTTCTTCACGCAGCGCACAGTCAACTTGTGAAACTCCTTACCTGAGGAGGTTGTGAAGGCTAGGACAATAACAGCGTTTAAAAGAGAACTGGATAAATTCATGGTGGTTAAGTCCATTAATGGCTATTAGCCAGGATGGGTAAGGAATGGTGTCCCTAGCCTCTGTTTGTCAGAGGATGGAGATGGATGGCAGGAGAGAGATCACTTGATCATTGCCTGTTGGTCCACTCCCTCTGGGGCACCTGGCATTGGCCACTGTCGGTAGACAGGATACTGGGCTAGATGGACCTTTGGTCTGACCCGGTACAGCCGTTCTTATGTTATGTTCTTACTTATATCAAATCTTGAGTCACATTTCCCTCACTGGTCTGCACCTGGGGCAGTGCAGCTACAAGCTAGACCCTTGCTATACACTGACAGTAAACAATTTAGTCCTAACTTTTTTACTATTGATTATGTAGAGCATTTTGGGATACAGCTTGTATGAAAGATACAATGCAAAATAAAGCTACATTACACTGTCCTCATGATCTCAGTATGCAGAATGATGATACTTCTGAATAAAGGTTAGAACATAAAAAATGGTCATTATTATTATATGCTGAAGTTATGCTTTACAATGCACTGTGGAAATGCAGGAAGATCAGATGTTATACATTATTACTGTGTATCAATCTTCTGATTCTGAAAGGTGGCTAAAAAAAATCTGTCAGGAGGTACAGGAGCCGAGCTCATTCAAGCATATTTTGTACATGCATTTCAAAGTCCATGTTTTCTACTTCCCATGTGAAAATTTGGGTTCATGGCCAATGTTAAGCATAACACTCCTTGTTAAACTGCTTTCCTCCATATCTCATTTGGATCTAGACATTTCTTTTAAACAGCATCTGTTTTGATATATAAAATATATATATTGCTTTTCTGCCACCTTGTGGCTTCTCCAAACATTGTACCATTTTTTTTTAAAAGGCACAATCATTTATTAGGGAGGTTATTTATTTCGGTATTCTTATGTGGAGTTACATACGTATAAGGGCTCAAATTCTGCTCTCATTTACAATGGTGCAACCTGTAGCAGAGCGCAGTTTGGCCTCATGAAGACATTCTCTCATAGGATTCAGTCCAACAAAAAGAAATGCTACTTCCTTTGCTCCACGTAGGTCACTGGCCTGAGAGTAAACAAGCCATTGTTTCCTAATTGTGGAAACTCAGTTGCATCTGACCCAGGTCTGATTAATACAGTGATAATCTAAACAACAGGAAATAACGTGAAGTACAGCTCTACTCTGAAAAATGAATATGTAAAAATTGAGCTGGATCCTAGTCTGATTCACTAATAAGTCCATAGAATTGTTAGCTCTGTGGGTCAACATACTGGGTCAAATTTTGCCATTAGCTACATCTGTGAAATCCAATTGCTTCACTGCTGCACAGGGAAAAATGATGGCAGAATTTGGCCTTTTAGAATGTTTATTATTAGTGACGATGCATGAGCCCTGAGAAACCAAGCTTGACTTTCAGATTTCAGGTTAAAAGCAACAGAGAGTCCTGGGTGAATGGGTATTCACCCACGAAAGCTTATGTTCCAATACATCTGTTAGTCTTAAAGGTGCCACAGGGCTCTGTTGCTTTTTACAGATCCAGACTAACACGGCTACCCCTCTGAGATTTCAGGTTGTATTTGTAGTGCTGGAAGTTACAGAAAAAAAAAGTTTTAACCTATACATTGAGCACATTCGATTTGGAAAGTAGTGAGAACACAAATATGGAAACACACATGCCATTTCCATAGTCACAGCTCTACACCTTTCCACTACCATCAGGTGGGGAGGAGGTATCTTTGCTAGGGACATCACAACATTATGTATGTACATGAATCCAGCTATTTAAGAAATTTATGAACTGGTTGAACATTAATCCTCAAATGAACCATTGGTTGATGTAATGTTAAATTAGATCCCAGATCAGAGTGGGTGGCTAAAAAATTAAGCTAAGATGCTCTCTGAAATGCTAGTGTTGGTACATAAATTGCACTTTCCTGCTCCCTTTTCTAGGCGCAGCTGCAGACCAAAACAGCAGATGCAAGTTGGAGCCTGGAGAAAATAGTGTTGGTACATTGTTCTGACATGCTCCACCCTACAATGACCCCTGAAATCATCAGCTGCGAATAGAGCAGGTTCAAGAATAAATGTCACAAAAACTTTAACATTTGAAGTTTTCCATTGTGCAGGGTTAGAAATGGACCCATTTAAATGTTTTAAAAACATTTTAATTAAAAAAATCTAAACTTGTTTTTACTCAAACCCCAGCTTTTGGTAACAAAAGTGTGTTATAATAATTTTTATAAGGTTTTTGATTAAAAAATCAATTTAAAATGTTGCAAAAAATTGTGAAACATTTAGAAAAATAGTAAACTATTTGACAGGGGACGTATAATATGAGTGGGTTACACTAACAAAGCCATCTCTGTCATAGCCCAGTATTAATCCGGATTGTTAGAGTCCAACATGCTGCAGGGGCATGTTGGCCGCTTCTGGGAGCGGTGTGGGGCCGGGGCAGGCAGGGAGCCTGCCTTAGCCCCGCTGTGTCGCCGACCGGGAGCCACCTGAGGTAAGTGCCGCCCAGCGGGAGCCCGCACACCAACCCCCAGCCGTGAGCCCCCTCCCAGAGCCAGTACCCCCTACCCCCTCCTGCACCCTGAACCCACTCCTGCACCTCAAGCCCCTGCCCTAGCCCTGAGCCCCCTCCCAGAGCCAGCACCCCATACCTCTTCGTGCACTCCAACACTCTGCCCCAGCCCAGAGTCCCCTCATGCACCCAAGCTCCCTCCCAGAACCTGTACCCCACACCTCCTTTGCACGCCAACCCCCTGCCCCAGGCTCAGCCTGGAGCCCCCTCCCACATTCCAGCCCCAGCCCAGAGCCCATACCCCCTCCTGAACCCCAACCACCTGTCCCAGCCCGGTGAAAGTGAGTGAGGGTGGGGGAGAACAAGTGATGGAGGAAGTGGGGGATGGAGTAAGCGTTGTGGGGCTTTGGGGACAGGGCTGGATCTCGGGGAAGGGACAGGGTAGATCCTGGGTTGCACTTAAATTCAAAAAGTGATCTTGTGCATAAAACGGTTGGAAACCACTGTGCTACACAGTGTGATCTGCTGTGTGCATAGGTCTAGAAACACGTTGGACCAAAACAGCAGTCTCCCTTTTGCAGGTGCAATTTGCACCTGCTCTTTTTTCCTACAGCTGAACTAAACATGCAAATCTGGGTATCATGTAGATTAGGTGTTTAGCGGTACGAGTATTCAGATTTTCATCTGCAATTCATTTTCCAGTTGCAAAATACATGTGTAAAAAGGGAGGCCAGGCCTCAGCCCTTTTGAAAATGTACTCCTTTGATACAAGCCCATGATTTCTATGATAGATAGAAGGTTCTTGGGCTAGAGAATTAGAGTTGTTTTTTGGATGAGTGTTGGTGTCAGTGGGAGCTGAAGATGCTCAGCACCTTTCAGGATGTGCCTCTATATGTTTTGCAAGGAGTGTTCTCTACCTTTTTCTCATAACTGAAAATTAACTCATTTTCAAAAGATTATGAAACATAAAAACATTTCATCAGGTTTTCCATCAGCTGTTAATAAGTGGCATAAATATGCAGTTCTACAAAATGACACAGGGCACAATAAATCATTTATAAAAGGTGAGCAATCAGAAAAGAGAAAAAAGAAAACATCAGCAAAGTTTATGTACTAGCAGATTTTAATGTTGCTCTTAGGATAAAAATCACAACTGTTTGAAAGCTAACACCTCAGAAAAACTTTGCTTCCACAGATCATTTATTTTTCTTGTGTCTTATTGTAAAATATTATTTAAAATGTCACAAGGGCAGCAGAATAAATAGTACTAATCACTGAAAAAAGATTAAAGACGGTATTAAAATGACTATAAAATATTCCTGAATTGGAGTGCTTGGGGTATCACCTAGGGCTACCATACTCCGCTAGTTTGTTCTCCAGGAAACAAACATCTTTATCATTAGCAAGAAAGTGCTGCTTATTTTGGCTGAGGGGTCTTTGGAGTGCATATGGTGGTAATGTATTTAATTTTCCTTCTCAAAAAACAGAGTAAGGACATGGTAAGTGATGTTACTCTTGTCCTTCCATCAATTAATGGGAGCATGCAAATGCCCAGAAGAGTAAGGCTTGCCAATAGCCACTAAATCTTGAACTTTTGAAAAAAAGTTATCTGATGCCTGTGATTTTGTAAAAGTTTTACCTATTGCTTCGATGAGGTTGAAATCTCTGTTAACAAAGCTGGACATTGGGCAGTGGCGAGGGGGAGCAGCCTTTCATATTAGCTGTGGCTATTGATTAGTTGGTAAAGCAGTTGGACTACTGTAAGCCTCAGAGCCCTGACCTTCAATAGACCTTTCTGTTTTCAAGCCTTAGTTTCAATTCTAAAGATCTATTCTTAATTTTAATGCTGAAGAGAGAGACACTTGCTCTCCTTCTTTACACAACCAAACTAATACAAACAACCAATCTTGCTGAAGATAAGGACCGCACTGGGCAAATGTGATGTATTTTACAATGCTTATTTGTATCCAAAAAGATTGTTCTGTCAAGAACATTTTACTCAGCATGCACACTACAAATGCTGGTGGGGAGTAGATTAGTTGGATAAATAGAAGCACAGAATTTACTTACCAGAATTAAATGACATAAATGCTCAATGGAATTCCAGACATGTTTTTATAAACCTATTTTTTCAAAATTAAAAATATTTCCATTTTCATTTTGACTCTGAATGGAAGTCCCTAACTTTCTACACAGTTCAGTTAATTCAGGAAATGAGGGCTTCCTTTTAAAATGCGATATCAGGCCAAAATTTTATTACAATTAATATTAAATAAAAGTAAGGACTATTAAACTTAATGCCTCCAATTGATTGCTGTTCTTTCAAGTGGAAAGCTAATTTAAGATATATCACATAGTGAGCCAGATTCAGCCTTAGTGGGACAGGCACAATTCCCACTGGTCTCAGCCCTCCCACAAGTTGAGCACTATGGCCCTTAAGTACTTTTCTGGACTATGACCAGAATGCTCAGTTCCTTGCAGGACTGAGCCTACTGAATGCAAATGGGGATGCACTTGCCTTCACCAAAGCTGAATTAAGCCCATTATGTCTGGTAAACTACAATAACTTTGTTACTTCAATAATTAAACTTAACTTTATCAGTACAGTTCTTTGAATTTAAAACATCTGAAAATTACTTTTTGTAAATTCTATAATACAAGCAGTTGAGAAGCAATTTCAACAAATCATTCAAATAAGAAATTTACAGATTTAAGTTACGTAAAGAAAGTTACAACAGTTGGATTCATGTCCCTGCATGCAATATTGTCTTTAGGTAAATAAAACTTTAGACATACTACATAAACTAGTGGTCAAACTTTGAGAAAATTATCATTGTGCCTTTAAAGAAAAATCTGATCTATCAAGTTATTTTCTTAAGGTTTGAGACTGACGTATTATTACAGACGCTCCCCGACTTACACAAGCGTTCCGTTCCGGAACGCCTTGCATAACTCGAATTTTGCGTAAGTCGGAAACGCATCTCCGACCATTACGCAAAAAAAACCCCAAACCACTCCCCCCCCAAAACCTCCTATTTCTAGCTTACGGAACTTTTTCCGTAAGTGAGGATTTGTGTAAGTCGGGTCTTGCGTAACCCAGGGAGTGTCTGTATTAGTATTGAAGTAGCACCTAAGTGCCCCAATCATAGGTCAGGGCCCCATTGTCTAAGTCAGTGGCTCTCAAACTTTCCAGACTACTGTACTCCTTTCAGGAGTCTGATTTGTCTTGAGACCCCCCAAGTTTCACCTCACTTAAAATCTACTTGCTTACAAAATCAGACATAAAAATACAAAAGTGTCACAGCACACTATTAATGAAAAATTGCTTACTTTCTCATTTGTACTGTATAATTAAAAAATAAACCAATTGGAATATAAATATGTACTTACATTTCAGTATATAGTACATAGAAAAGTATAAACAAGTCATTGGCTGTATGAAATTTTAGATTGTATGGACTTCCCTAGTGATTTTTATGTAGCCTGTTGTAAAACTAGGCAAAGAGCTAGATGAGTTGATGTACCCCCTGGAAGATCTCTGTGTACCCCTAGAGGTACACATACCACTGGTTGAGAATCACTGGTCTAGGTGCTGTACAAACACAAAAATATATATTTGACCTTAATAACATCAATGTATTGTTCTGAGGAATAACATTGGTAACACACAATGAAAGCTTTCAAATGTGAATTGAATGCAGTGTTTATATATTCATAGAGTTTAAGGCCAGAAGGGCCCAATGGATAATCTAATCTGACTTCTTGTATATCACAGAATAGTAAATGTCACCCAGTTACCTTTGTATTGAACCCACTAACTTGTGTTTGACTAAAGCATATCTTTCTGGAAGTTATCTAGTCCTGATTTGAACACATCAACAAATGGAGAATCCACCCCACCTCCACCCCCATGGTGGGTTGTTCCAGTGATTTATCACCCTCACTGTTCAAAATGTGTATCCTATTTCCAATTTGAAATTCATAGAAACATAGAATCATAGAATATCAGGGTTGGAAGTGTGGAAGTAGAGAAAGAACTGACAGGGATTTGAAGGGGATTTCATAGTCAAACAGTCCCCTCTGTGACCAAGAGTCAGGCTAGCTGTAACCCTAATAATGTGAGATTCATAGAAGCGAGGATTGTGTGAGGCGAGTGGGAAAGAATTGTGTGCGAAGTTGTTGCGACCTTGTGTTAGATAAGTATGGAATGTAGACTATAGTCTAAATTGCGGAGGAAAATAAGATATCAGGATGACATATGTATAAACAAAATGCAGCTGTTGCCCATTATTGTATGTAACAAAAGGTATAAATGCTTGCTGTAATTGTTTACCTGAGAGAGACCTGTTTTGCTCTCTCCCTCCATGCAACTGCTAGAGAAAATAAAGTATCTGACTTGCTGCACCAAACCTGAGAGGGAGAACTCTGTTTTTCTCCGACAGAAGGGACCTCAGGAGGTCATCTAGTCCAACCCCCTGCTCAAAGCAGGAACAATCCCCAACTAAATCATCCCAGCCAGGGCTTTGTCAAACCTGACCTTACACACCTCTAAGGAAGGAGACTCCACCACCTCCCTAGGAAACCCATTCCAGTGCTTCACCACCCTCCTAGTGAAAAAGTTTTTCCTAATATCCAACCTAAACCTCCCCCACTGCTACTTGAGACCATTACTCCTTGTTCTGTCATCTGGTACCACTGAGAACAGTCTAGATCCATCCTCTTTGGAACTCCCTTTCAGGTACTTGAAAGCAGCTATCAAATCCCCCCTTATTCTTCTCTTCTGCAGACTAAATAACCCCAATTCCCTCAGCCTCTCCTCATAAATCATGTGCTCCTGCCCCCTAATCATTTTTTTTGCCCTCCACTGCACTCTTTCTAATTTTTCCACATCCTTCTTGTAGTGTGGGGCCCAAAACTGGATACAGTACTCCAGATGAGGCCTCACCAATGTCAAATAGAGGGGAATGATCACGTCCGTTGATCTGCTGGCAATGCTCCTACTTATACAGCCCAAAATGCTGTTAGCTTTCTTGGCAACAAGGGCACACTGTTGACTCATATCCAGCTTCTCGTCCACTGTAACCCCTAGGTCCTTTTCTGCAGAACTGCTGCCTAGCTGCTCGGTCCCTAGTGTGTAGCAGTGCATAGGATTCTTCCGTCCTAAGTGCAGGACTCTGCTCTTGTCCTTGTTGAACCTCATCAGATTTCTTTTGGCCCAATCCTCTAATTTGTCTAGGTCCCTCTGTATCCTATCCCTACCCTCCAGCGTATCTACTACTCCTCCCAGTTTAGTGTCACCTGCAAACTTGCTGAGGGCGCAATCCTTGCCATCCTCCAGATCATTAATGAAGATATTGAACAAAACTGGCCCCAGGACCGACCCTTGGGGCACTCCGCTTGATACTGGCTGCCAACTAGACATGGAGCCATTGATCACTGCCCGATGATCTAGCCAGCTTTCTATCCACCTTATAGTCCATTCATCCAGCCCACACTTCTTTAACTTGCTGGCAAGAATACTATGGGAGACCGTATCAAAAGCTTTGCTAAAGTCAAGGAATAACACGTCCAGTGCTTTCCCCTCATCCCAGAGCCAGTTATCTCATCATAGAAAGCAATTAGGTTAGTCAGGCATTACTTGCCTTTGGTGAATCCATGCTGACTGATCCTGATCACTTTCCTCTCCTTGAAGTGCTTCAAAATTGATTCCTTGAGGACTTGCTCCATGATTTTTCCAGGGACTGAGGTGAGGCTGACTGGCCTATAGTTCCCTGGATCCTCCTTCTTCCCTTTTTTAAAGATGGGCACTACATTAGCCTTTTTCCAGTCATCCGGGACCTCCCCCGATCGCCATGAGTTTTCAAAGATAATGGCGAATGGCTCTGCAATCACATCCGCCAACTCCTTTAGCACCCTTGGTTGTAGTGCATCCAGCCCCATGGACTTGTGCTCGTCCAGCTTTTCTAAATAGTCCTGAACCACTTCTTTCTCCACAGAGGGCTGGTCACCTTCTCCCCATATTGTGCTGCCCAGTGCAGTAGTCTGGGACCTGACCTTGTTCATAGAATCATAGAATATCACAGTTGGAAGGGACCTTAGGAGATCATCTAGTCCAATCCCCTGCTCAAAGCAGGACCAATCCCCCCTTCTTGTTTGTGAAGACAGAGGCAAAAAAAGCCTTTCCCCCACATCCTTTGTCACTAGGTTGCCTCCCCCATTCAGTAAGGGGCCAACACTTTCCCTGACCTTCTTCTTGTTGCTAACATACCTGTAGAAACCCTTCTTGTTACTCTTAACATCCCTTGCTAGCTGCAACTCCAATTGTGATTTGGCCTTCCTGATTTCACTCCTGCATGCCTGAGCAATATTTTTATACCCCTCCCTGGTCATTTGTTCAAGCTTCCACTTCTTGTAATCTTCTTTTTTGTGTTTAAGATCAGCAAGGATTTCACTGTTAAGCCAAGCTGGTTGCCTGCCATATATACTATTCTTTCTACACATCGGAATGGTTTGTTCCTGCAACCTCAATAAGGATTCTTTAAAATACAGCCAGCTTTCCTGGACTCCTTTCCCCCTCATGTTATTTTCACAGGAGATCCTGCCCATCAGTTCCCTGAGGGAGTCAAAGTCTGCTTTTCTGAAGTCCAGGCTCCGTATTCTGCTGCTCTCCTTTCTTCCTTTTGTCAGGATCCTGAACTCAACCATCTCATGGTCACTGCCTCCCAGGTTCCCATCCACTTTTGCTTCCCCTACTAATTCTTCCCTGTTTGTGAGCAGCAGGTCAAGAAAAGCTCTGCCTCTAGTTAGTTCCTCCAGCACTTGCACCAGGAAATTGTCCCCTACACTTTCCAAAAACTTCCTGGATTGTCTGTGTACCGCTGTATTGCTCTCCCAGCAGTTATCAGGGTGATTGAAGTCCCCCATGAGAACCAGGGCCTGTGATCTAGTAACTTCTGTTAGTTGGCTGAAGAAAGTCTCATCCACCTCATCCCCCTGGTCAGGTGGTCTATAGCAGAGTCCCACCACAACATGACCCTTGTTGCTCACACTTCTAAACTTAATCCAGAGACTCTCAGGCTTTTCTGCAGTTTCATACTGGAGCTCTGAGCAGTCATACTGCTCTCTTACATACAATGCAACTCCCCCACCTTTTCTGCCCTGCCTGTCCTTCCTGAACTGTTTATATCTATCCATGACAGTATTCCAGTCATGTAAGTTATCCCACCAAGTCTCTGTTATTCCAATCACATAATTCCATGACTGTGCCAGGACTTCCAGTCCTCCCTGCTTGTTTTCCAGGCTTCTTGCATTTGTGTACAGGCACTTAAGATAACTCGCTGATCATCCTGCTTTCTCAGTATGAGACAGGAGTCCTCCCCTCTTGCGCTCTCCTGCTCGTGCTTCCTCCTGGTATCTCACTTCCCCACTTACCTCAGGGCTTTGGTCTGGTTCCAGCTCCAGCCATTGGTTCTTGCTACACCTTTCTCCACTAGATTAAAGACACCAGTATTTTCTTCCCATGAAGGTACTTAGACACTGTAATCAACTCATCTCTCAATCTTTTTAGATATATTAAATGGATTGAGCTCTTTAAAATAGGGTTTCTCAACCTTTTTCTTTCTGAGGCTCCCCCCTCAACATGCTATAGAAACTCCAAGGCCCACCTGTGCTACAACTGTTTTTCTGCATATTCAGTAGATTAAAAGCCAGGGCCAGCGTTAGAGGGTAGCAAGCAGGGCAACTGCCTGGGGCAACTGCCAGCTTTCTGCCTTGGGCGCCAGCAAGTCTAATGCCAGCCTGCTCTCTGGCTTATTTTGGCGGACCCCCTGAAACTTGCTTGCGGCCCCCCAGGGGGCCCTGGTCACCTGGTTGAGAACCACTGCTTTAAAACACTCACTGCAAGGCATTTTCTTCAGCCCTTGAATATTTTTTTGGTTCTCTTATGCACCCTCTCCATTTTTAATTTATGGGAAGCACTTTAATGAATTAAAGTATTTTAATACATTTACATAGGGGATATTTCTATGGAAACACTACATATTTAATACCGAACTAGCCACAAGCCAAACTGTTAGATTAAACTGTCTCCTTTTTAGTGAATCTGAGTCATTTCTTCATATCAAAGTCATTTACCAATTTTAGGGATTTAAAAAAAAATTTAAACATTAATCTAATGCTTTGTGAAAATTAAGAAGTGGTTGCTGAATCAGTCAGGATCTGGAAGATTTTATTAAGGAATGAACAAATATGTTCATTATGTCAAAAAGTTCCAAGCCATCATTACAGGGCCAGTCATACCATATTTTATTATATAATATCTAACAATAGAATCACAGGCCCAATTCCTTCCTAAGATACATATATATCTTACAACTTGTCCAGAGTTGGATGATGTTTTGCAGGTTAAGCAGGCAGAGTTAAGAAAAGGACGCAGCGCCTGTGATCAAATCTTAGCCTTGACCATCTTTATTGAAATGGTTTTCAACAAAATTTGAAGACAGGAACCATCTTCCTGGATTTGTTCACCACTTATGACACAGTTTGGCACACAGGCCTTTTGTGTAATTCTCTTGAGTTGCCCTGCATTAGGTGGTCAAATAATAGAGTTTTTCCTCTAAAACAGGGGGTTCAGAGTACACATGGGCGACCATTGCAGTTCTTGGAAGTGTCAGATCAACAGTCTTCCTCAAGGTTCGGTTCTTTCACCAATACTATTCAATGTGTACATCAACGACTTGCCAGTAACACGCTCATGCAAGTTTATTTATGCCAATGACATCTGCTGCAGCTATCAAGCTCAGTCCTTCTCAGAAATTGACAAGGTCCTGAGTGATGATATGGACCTTATGGCAGACTATTGTAGTTGATAGTGTTTACAGACAAGCTTTTGCAAGATGGTTTCTAGCGTATTTCATCTGCACAATGCAAGCACAAGACACAAGTTAAATATTTTCTTAAACGGCCAAAGTCTGCAGCATGACCCAAAACTGGTTTACCTCAACATGATATTGGATAGGTCACTGATGTACCACAACCACTTGAAGAAGCAGCAGCCAAAGTTAGCACTCAGAACAACCTGTCAGAAAACTGGCTGGCTCAATCTGGGGTGCAAGCACTCGGACACTTAGAACATCAGCCCTTACTGTCTGCTATTCAACAGCAGAATACTGTGCTCTTGTCTGGTGCCATTTGTCTCAAAAGAGGCTGGTTGATGTAGAGCTTAACAAAGGTACGCACATTGTTACTGGACTTTACGTGCCACTCCATTGCTGTGGCTGCCAATATTTAGTAACATAGCACCGCCCCATATTTGCCGTGAGGGGGCTCCATTATGATGCTGGCCAAGGTCTGCTAGAAGACCTGCCTTTGTATACAGACCTCTTCAACCATCCACCAGCTTGCCTGTCTTCTAGATGCCCTTTATGGTCACTTATGCCACCACAGGACATGACTGTGGAATCTGTTTGGCATAACGAATAGTCAGCAACGACAGTCATTAATCACTCTCTCATCACTGACCCAACCACTTGCCTACCAGGTTTTGATCTGCCAAGGAACCTGTTGTCATCCCTGAACCAGTTTTGAACAGGACAGGGCAACAGTGTGGTCAATCTCTTCAAATGGGGTTTCTCTAATGACCCATGATGTAACTGCAGTCAACTTCAAACTATGTTGCATATCCTTGACAAGTGCCCACTGACTTACTTCGACAGCGGCTATTGGCTCTTCATCTGGCTGATGACAACGCTATCAAATGGCTGGGCACTTTGTGCATACGCTGAAGAAGACTGAAAATATTTGTAGCCAAACCAAGCAACCAGCACCAGCAGCACTGGTTCAGTTTTAGCGGCTTTTGTTGGTATGGACATATTAGGATAGAAGATCAATGAATTACAAAGCATGTTTACCAAGAAATGCCACTACATAGTTGGCAGCCACATGGTTGCCAAAAGCTTCAGTGGTGCAGGGAGTGCCAATTATGGACATAGACTGAATATCCAGACCGTCTTAAGGACCTAGCAAGAGATTGATGCAGGTGGCACTTGATCTTCTAGGAAGCCTACAAATCTTTGTGATTTGCTTTGATGATATCCTCAAAACCCATGCTAAGCTACTACCTAACCCTGGAGACACCTCAATTCCCACTATTAAAGTACAGTAAGTCTCTGCCTGAGGGCACATAAACTGCTACCTCAGTCTAGGTGCCTAGGCTCCTATCTCATGCCTAAGTTGCAGTGGGAGCCTCAAAGCAGCTGAAACTGAACATTGCTCTGCCTATCTCACCTGCAGGGTCTGATACGGCAGGTGTGCTCTGAACACACCTAACTCCACACAAAAGGACCATTGCATATTTAATTATTGATATGTGGGGACAGCTTAAACAGGAGACACTGAGACCCCCTCCACCACCGAATGTCCCATAGGCCAGTGATTAGGTCACTCACCTGAGTGGTGGGAAACTCATATTCAAATCCCTTCTTCTCATCTGGCAGAGAGGGGAGCTGAACCTGGGTCTCTGACATCCTGTGTGAGTATCCTCATCACTGGGCTAAAAGTTATAAGGGGATCCCACTTCCTTCTGCTCCTCCCCTTGGCTTTTTTTGTGTGCATTTAGGCATTCACCAGCACCATTCTTCCAAGAAATGGGTGAGGTGCCTGACTCCAGGACAGGATTCAGAGCTGTGGCTCCCAAGTGAAAATAGATGCTTCTCTCCAGCCTGCACTTAGGCTTCTAACTTCCTGAGAGGGGTGGGGTTTAGGACATCACCACCATATTCCTCCTCATCTGCTATGAGCTAGTTTAGGCAGTTCCCTGACAAGAGTGCTGGTTTTTGTGGGTCCTGGTCATAGGTGCTTATCATTCCCCATGCTTTGTATAGGGAGCCTAGGTGCCTAACTCAGGGTTTATGGATATCACTGAGGGGCAAGGTGCCTAAATGTTAGGTACTGCAACATGCAGCATTGCAACACCTAAGCCCCTTGTGGATTTGGACCCTTGTTGCTAGCAGAGGATACAAGGTAGCAGGGTACAGGAAGAGGTGTGTGAGAGTTACACCAAGACTCTCTTATTATACTCCTATACTTATTATACCTCTTAGGAGTTAGGTTAGGAACTGTTTTCCTCAGTTCATGTAACTGGGAAAAGCAATTGTATCTAGGGTATGTGCATCCTCTATTTTATCTGCCGTACCAAAGCAATCCTCTGTTACTCAGCGTGAGTGTTTATCAGAACCCACTGAAGTCTACAGCCTGTAGAACCTAGTGCTTGGAGTACCTGCAGTGTTTGCCTCCAAGTTCATGGTACACAGAGTATACTCTCAGACCCCTGAAGGGAAACGGCATACTGTAACTCTGCAGTGGGGGTCAGGTACCATATATGAGACCAACGCTAAAAATGTAAACCGATAATGACTTGTTCATCCAAGGCACTGCTAGCTCTCAAACTATACTACAGAATATCACACAACACACTCACACCACCCCTCAAAAAGGGCTTTGCCTTGAAGGTTATCAAAATCAGGTTCAGTTGGACTGAAGAAGTGGGAAGACGAGCAGTGACAAATTCCGGATTTGAGGATCCCCTTTAAGAAAATCATCTGCTACCAGTCCCCTCTTTTTAGCTTGAGTCACATTGCCAACCACAACTGCAGCAGTATGACTCGCTCTCTTTGTGAATCACCATTTAATAAGCAGGGGGGGCTGCACTCTGCACTAACTTAAGTTTCCGAGTGCTTTAAGGCCGTGTACAGAGAATTCCATTAGTCTAATCGTGAGCTGACAAACTCAGAGATACTAGCCAGTTCTACATCAGAAAGAAAACAAGTCATTTGTTCTTTACCCAGTACATCTAAAATAGCAGGCTAGGCCATAGCTGAGCCTCCAAGAGCAGAAGGGAATCCAACAAACTGAATAGTAAGCAGAAGACATATTCTTTTATCAGGAGAATTGATAATCCTCCATTATACCACACCATATCAGATTTCAACCAAGGAATATTAACACTTCAAGTTTGGTGTGGGTAAAATTACCTCAGAAGTTTTAACAGAGCAAGCTAAATTAATATAACAGGATACTATGGATACTCATTTTTTAAAAAAAACATGTAACACACTTTTTTGTGTCAAAAATACACTGGCATTGCAATCTGCCTATTGATCGATTTGCTTACAAGTTATGGGTGCCTGTCTCCAGGAAACTGACAGATGTTGGTAGGTTGCCTGGCTGATACAGACGTAGTCAGATCCCATTGTGCAGATTTTTCTCTAAAGTTATGGAGAAATTTGTTAATTTTCTTGAGCTAGCAAGGTCCTTAAAGTAATCCTGCACAGCTGAGATCCACACTGGCCATATTGCTATCAAAGCCCTGGGCCAGCTCACTCTGATCTGCAAGTTTGCGAAAGGGACAATGTATCTGTGATCAGACTCTATTTGGTGCATTTGATTGCTTGAGGTGAAAGAAGTTGACTTGTGTATGTAACATGTTGATAAATATTAAGTCCCCTAGCAGCAGGGTGGGGGACACAGTTTCAAGAGGAACCCAAAGAAAAGAAAAAAAATTGTTGTCCACTAGCCTCTCTTGCCTCAAGGTGTCCCTAATGGGATCAAGGCATAGCCTTTGCCTGGTGTGTCTACCACAGAGACTGAAAAGCTGTGAGACAACCAGGTCCCATGTTGTTCTGCGCCTGGACATGGCTGACTGAGGCCTCAATTAAGCCTCGGAGAAACCATGGGCGCATACAAACAAACAACCAGGCCCAGACTGGGATAGGGGACTGCCCTAGAATAGGGGGTCAAACCCACTGAGCAGCCAAAGCCCCCTCAGCCACACCTTGTCCTGCCCCCCCATTCAGCCACAAAGTCTCCAGACTGCGGGCAGCACTGTGCACCACTATCACGATGCTGGGTACAGAAACCACCCTGCATACCCAGCCACCCATTCGTACTCTTCAGCCCTACCCCACCCCATCAGTCCACTCCCTCTGGCCAATCACTGCACTGTGCCTAGCAGCAGCCACCAATCAGAAGTCCCCACCTGCCACCATCTCAGCCAATGAGGTCTCTCTTATGTCAGTCGAAGGTAGGTTGCGTGCATCCGAGACTCCGCCCATCCCCCCTCGCCGAAAGGGAGGAAGTGCAGGTCCTAATTCCGCGGCTTCATCAGCTCAGGCCAGCGAAATGAGACAGGCCGGCCCGCCCTGTGATTGGCTGCGCCGGGGAAGCCGGCTGCGCGCTCATTGGCTGCTTTGCCGGCTGAGAAGGCTCAGCCGCACCTGGCACATCGCGGCGGCAGGTGCGGTGCCAGGCGGGGAGCGCGGCAGCCCCCTGCCCACGGGGCCCAGGTGAGTAAGGGGCGGCCCTCCCGCAGCCTGCGCGGGGCCCCCGAGTGGGAACGGGGGGGTGAGGCTCTGGGGCTAGGGCCCTGCCAGGGGGCACCGGCTCCAGGGCAAAGTCCGGAGCCGCCGCCTGCCGCTCGGGAGCCCGGGCCTGGGCACGGGGATGCTGCGTGGCGGGGCTGCTCGGCAGGACGGGAGCCAGCCGCACTGTCCGTGCCCGCCCTGGAGCGGCCGGGGGAGCCGAAGCGGCAGAGCTCTAGGGGAGGACGGCGGGGGGTGCCCGGGCGGGCCCGGGCTAAGGCACTGGACGGGGATCCGGGCTCAGCGCCCCGCGTCGGGCAGCCGCTGGAGTCCGGCCCTTTGCCCGCTTCTAGCTGGACCCGGATAACCCTGCCCTGCCCCGCATCAATTAGCGCACGTCAACTCTCCGCTGCTGAGGCGGCCGCGGTACAGAGACGTCTGTCCCAGTGCTGTGTGCGCTCCCCAGGGGCTGAGCGCAGCCTCTGCCCGTGTCCGGTCCAGGCTCTGCCCCGGGGGCGAGCATACCGTGTAGCGGTCACATCTCCCACATTAACAGCCGCGACAGAGTGGGCCCAGCCCTCGCTTACTGGGTTAAATAATAGCGTTGTATAAGCTTACTTCAGTGCTATTTCCCCCCACCCCCTTTAGTGATGCTTAAACTTGAGTTCATTAATTGGAAATGTTTCTGATTTCCTCTTAATGATGCTGTGGTATATACAGTGAGCAGTATTTAATCTATTCTTTGGGATATTAAAACATTGATCTTTTATATGTTCTCTGGATGTTATTCAGTGCATAGCAGGGAACCACGGTGGGTGAGTTATCTTTTATTGGATCAACTTCTGTTCATGAGAGAGACATACATATGGTAGTGACATGGTATTTGTCAATAGTAATTGCTTATAAGTAATAACAAGATGTCTTAATATGCCATCCTTGGAACTAAACTCCCTATCTTTGATTTAAGTAGTCTGCATCTATTGGTCTGTAAGGTGTGTTGCAAAACCCATTTATTTTTGTGGTCTTTTAGAAATGGGAGAGGACTGTGAGATTTTTTGTTTGTTTGTTTGTTTTTTGTGAAGGGTGATGGTGGAGGATGCAGGTATGATGCAGGATTTATTTCCCTTCTGTCTGGTTAATTTTAGTTGTCTTATTTAAAAAAAAAAAAAAAAGCTTACAAAATTGCAGTGATAAAAGTTCTCTTGACTGTAGGCTGCTTCTCTGGCTACATTGAGAGCTATGTAAATTAGACAGTTAGTTTAGGGGGAAGTGTTGTATTAAGATTGTGAAGTGTGGAGCAGTAGGAGCCCTGTGAGATTTCTGGCTTATTCAGCTAAAATTTCTCTAGGGCAAGCTTACTGAATGGGCAGGTCTGCCACCATTTGTAAGGTTAGTTGGAGTGTTTTGGTCTCCTGAAGAAAATTAGTGCCACCACTGGAACTAATGTGGGAGCAGTACCTCTGGTTTCTATCTTGTTTACAACTGACTCCCTGCTCAAGAATTTGAGGAAGGGGGGGGGGGAAATTCCTTGCTCCCTTGCTATTTCCATGTGCACCCTACTCAAGACAAATCAGTTTAAACATAGGAGTTGTATTTTAAAAACAACCTAATATGAATCAATTTTCCCATTAATTATTCTAAAAAACAAAACAATTAGAAAAATATTCCACTGCAGGATATTGAACCCAAACAGAGCATTGTGCTAGTGCATGAAAAGTAGAAAGAAACTAGCCAGATAGCAAAGAGAAATTAAACTGATCTCTCTGCTTTCATAGCCCAAGCTGATAGTTCATTTGCAATGGCAGGGTTGGGTCCTACCATTGGGTTTCCCATTGATTTCAATGGGATTGCACAAAGCACTAGGGCTCCATGATTAAGCAAGTAAATGGCTAACCTCACTTAATTTTAAAAACTTAAATTAATCTAAAATGCTACTGATAACTTACTTGAGAATTTAAGTCCCCCCCCCCCTCATTTTTACAGCAATCCTTTATGTAAGAAGAATAGAGCAGATCTCTGAATGGCTGTAGTTTTGTAGATTGTAGTTGTATTTTACTTAGGAATGGGATCTCTTTTTTTTTTTTTTTAAATAAAGATTAATTGTCAAATGTTTAATTTCAAATGCAAGAATTAACTAATTTTATTAGCTATGGGCTACATCCACAGAGGGATTTAGGTGCCTTATCACTTTAGGTGCTTAGGTCCAAAATGTCCATACTCAAAACACTTGCTCAGCTGCCATCTAACCCTAAAGGCCCTTGTATGCTTAAATTTCTGCTGGTAAAATCCTAAATTTCTGCTGGTGGGTATGCACAAAGCTGCCTCAGCATCTAGCTTATCCCTCAACCTCAGTGGGATCCTTGAACTACATGTTCCCCTGCTTGTCTTGCCTGTGGGACCCAATTTGGTAGGCATTCTTGGAGAACACCTAATCACAATACAACACTGGCAATATAGTGTTCCATTTATACCCAATAGTTAGAGCACTCACCCAGGATGGAGGAGATCCAGGTTCAAATCTCCACTCTGCCTGAGTCAGAGCAGGGATTTGAACTCAGGTCTCCTACCTCCTAGGTGAGTGCTGTTACCAGTGGTGCCTATCTCCAGGAGAGGGTTCACGATGGAGTCCTGCAGCCTCGGAGTTAGGTATTTAAATTCCTTGCCTGAGCACTTCCTACTGGCTAGTTTAGGCAGCTCCCTGCTCAGGGTGCTGGCTTCTGTGAATTTCCATTCTTAGGGCCTAGTTCTCCCCCATATGTTGCATAGGGAGGGTGGACACCTAACTTAGGCTGTGGATTCTACTGGGTGGCAAGTTGCCTAAAGTTAGGTGCTGCAATGCTAAGCTCACGCCCCCTTTGTGGATTTGTCCATTTGCTTTTAAATATAGCCTTCACCAATTTACTAAAAGACTCCTAGTTTATAGGCCTAGCTTCCCATGTCTGTTTAGTATCTATAAAATAGTAGTTGTCTTAATTGTCAGTCTTGAAATTCCATAGAATCTGCTTTTTCCATTAGGTATTATTGTGTAGGGCTTTTCTGCACTAGACATGTATACTGTGGGTGATCACCATTAACTTATATTTACAGCAGCTCCTGAGCCATACTTAAGCATGTGTGTGGTGCCGGTGTATAATATACATGTATGTATGAGAGTGGCTAAAGTAATGACACTTGTTGGCCTTCATCACATTAATTTTGCAAATGTCCTTTTCATTTTTTCATTTGCAAATTTAACACCATTAATTTGGGCTTGAATAGGGACTGGGAGTGGCTGACTCATTACCTCATTATATAATGCCTGCATCTGTAATTTTCACTTCATGCATCTGAAGAAGTGAGGTTTTTTACCCACGAAAGTTTATGCCCAAATAAATCTGTTAGTCTTTAAGGTGCCACCAGACTCCTTGTTGTTTTTGTGGATACAGACTAACACAGCTACCCCTTGATAATTTAAAATGCAGTGTACGCCTATGTGGACACTCAGGCAGAGGTGGCCTTAGTTCACTTTAGCTTAATCCTTTAATTCAGTTTAGTTTTCCTGAGTGTTCCTGAGCGTTCCTGCCCTTAAACTGTTGGTTCCAGATGTCAGACAGTGATTAGCTCAGAGAAACTAAGCCCTCTTAATGGCTGATCTTGAACTTAAATGGTAAATTCCTATACAGGAGAAAAAAGAATGGAAATCCTTCCAGATGCAGCTTCTCTGGCAACAAAGCTGAAAAATACTCTAATCCAGTACCACAGCATTGAAGATGGTGAATGGCGAATTGCTAAGAAAACGGTAAATGATCCAGTTACAACTTCTTGTATGTAATTGTACTACTGTTTTCTTTATCAGATGAGTAGTAAGGCATTTTTTCCCTTCTTCTCTCACACACCTAAATAATGGTAGCTTGAGAAGTTTGTTACACAGTGCTTTCAGATGGAATTCTCTGTACAGCAGAGGACCCAAGTCAGCTCCACTTTTGCTTATCTGCTTTGAGTCCTAATACTGACCTTTTGGGGTCCAGGGCTTGAACAGAAATGTTCTATGTCTGTACTTGTATCCATAGTTGGGAAGGTAGCTCACACTAGAAACAGTTCTCCAAGTTTTCCTTTATAAAGATGTGGACTTTCCTTGGAACGATCTGTTTCAAACATTTCTACTTTCTTTTAAGATTAGAAATGTGTTCTGATTTGTTTGGTGCAAGTTTATCAAATTGGTAGGAACTGGTGTAGTAAGTTAGTATTTTTGCCGCCTGCTGTGCAGTAGCAGATTTTTGGGCCTTTGTGGTCAGTTTGTTTTCAAGCAGATAGTGGTGACGCAGAATCACATTTTTCCTAGTGTAATCTGCTAATTTACAAAATGTAAGTACTCCTGTTTTAAGAAATAGGATTTATTAACAAACGTCACACAGACAACTCCCTTTTTGCAGAAACCTCAGAGAAGGGACCTCTGTGCTGTTCCCAGAAGCAGATGTCTTGCACCTCTGTCTCTTTCCTGGGCCTCACAAGTCTCATACCTTCAGTTTCCTCTGACCTCTCTACATTTTACACATGGGGAAACATTTAGTCCAAGGCTGTTCACCAAGGCCTGGACAGGTGGGTCTGGGCATCTACTTTCCTTTTGTGAAGTTATTCCACTACCCAAAAGAACCTGAGTTCAACTGCCCAACAAACCCACATGACTCTTAATGACCAGGGCCGGCTCTAACTTTTTTGCTGCCCCAAGCAGCAAAAAAAAGCGCCCCCCCCCCCCCCCCCGCCGAGCACCGCGCCGCCGGAGCGCCCCCCCCCCCACGGAATGCCACGCTGTGCCCCCCCCCGCCGAGCGCCGCGCCGCCGGAACCTCCCCCCCCAAGCGCCGCGGCCCACGCCGCCGGAGCACCCCCACCCCCCCGCGGAATGCCGCGCCGCGCTGCCCCCCCAAGATTGGCCGCCCCTTACCAGGTGCCGCCCCAAGCATGTGCTTGGTTGCCTGGTGCCTGGAGCCAGCCCTGTTAATGACTCTGGGTTTGGTTACTGTGTGGCATTTTTGCTCTCTCTGGGAGGTTTCATCTTGAGCGTTTATATACCAGTGATCCCCAGTCTGAAAACAAGTCCCTCAGAATAGCTCCAAGACACCTAAACATAGTTTTATACTTTTCATTCTTACGGTGTGTCACGGAGTGTGGGGGGACTCAGGGCCCTGCACCCCCGGCTCCCTGCGATTCACCATGACTCTCAGCCAGCCAGTAAAGCAGAAGGTTTATTTAGACGACCGGAATACAGTCCAAGACAGGTCTTGCAGGCACAGACAACAGGACCCCCTCAGTTAGGTCCATCTTGGGGTCCCCGGGCACCCTAGCCCCCCTGGGAGGTCAGAGCCCCGTCTGCCTCCCAGCCCTGGTCACTAGCCAGCTCCTCAGACTCTGCCTTCAGCGACCCCTCCCACAGCCTTTGTTCAGTTTCCCGGGCAAAGGTGTCACCTCGCCCCAGCCCCCTCCTGGGTTCTCATGTTACATGCTCAGGTATTCTCCTTCGGTCAGTCTCCCATCCCCCAATGCAGACTATCCTAGCCACACACCCCCTGTCAGCATTCACAGACCACAGTAAGAACAGTCCCAGTTCGTCACATCTCTCCCCCCTTCGAGACCGAACTGAGCGGGGTCACTTTAGCCAGTGACCCGGGGAAGTTCGAACCTACCCCCGTTCCCATGGATGCCCCAGCATCCCTCCCATTCCTTGGTGAGAATTACACCAGGCCCCTCCAGTTTCATGCCCCCCCTTAGGTCGGGGGTGCTTGAGGGCATTCGCAGTTCGCATGTGGGAAGGGTTATGCGGCCTGTCCCCTTTTCCCACCCCAATACCCCTGGGGTTCCAACTGGGCTGTGGTCTTCTCCCAGCGCTCCAGTCTGGAGGTCGGTGCTTCGGGCTCTCTTGGTTCAGAGCCCCCCTTTTAACCTTGGCCACCCTCCGGAAAGGCTCCTCTAGGCTGGGCAAGGGTCCTAAAGCCGTTTTCCCCTTGTCCCGGGCCTTCCTCCCCCTCTGACAGGGGTCATAGAATCATAGAATATCAGGGTTAGAAGGGACCTCAGGAGGTCATCTAGTCCAACCCCCTGCTCAAAGCAGGACTAATCCCCAGACAGATTTTTACCCCAGTTCCCTAAATGGCCCCCTCAAGGATTGAACTCACAACCCTGGGTTTAGCAGGCCAATGTTCAAGCCACTGAGCTATCCCTCCCCCCACAGGATCGGCAGTACTGCCGGACAGTAACAAAGACCCCAGGCCAGTAAAAGCTCCGTAGCAGCCTCTGCTGGGTACGCCAGATTCCCTGGTGCCCTGAGAGGGGGGTGTCATGGGCCCGGTACAGCAGCTGGCGCCGATACTTCTGGGGTACCACCAGCTGCCTCCTGATCCCCCCCTGACTCCATTTTCCCTGGGGGAGCCCATTCTCGGTACAGGAACCCCTTCTCCCACAGGAACCTTTTCCGGCCGCCTCTCCCCATGGTCTGTACCACACCGAGGTCGGCCAGGTCCCTTATCTTCCGCAAGGAGGGATCTTTCTGCACCTCGGCCTGGAACTCAGCAGCTGGGACAGGGATGGCCACCTGCTCCTTCTCGCCGTCTGGGTCTGAAGCCGCAGCCTCCCTGAGCCGTGTCCCTGGGCGTTCCCTCCCCACCAGGTTAGAGTCCTGCCCCTCAGGCAAGGCACCCTCCCCAAGGCCAGGGCACAGTGCTCCTCGCCGGCTCTGACTACGGGTCACAACCAGTGCATTCTGGGGGTTGCTTGGCCAGTCCTCCAAGTCCCCCCCCATCAACACCTCAGTGGGCAAATACGGGTGTACCCCCACGTCCTTGGGGCCCTCCTTGGCCCCCCACTTCAGGTGTACTCTCGCCACGGGCACTTTGACTGGTGTCCCACCCACCCCCGTCAGAGTCAGGTAGGTGTTGGGCACCACCTGATCTGGGGGCACCACCTCGGGCCGGGCCAGCGTCACCTCTGCGCCCGTATCCCAGTATCCTTTGACCTTCCTCCCATCCACCTCCAGGGGTACAAGGTACTCTCTCCGGAGGGACCGCCCCGCGCCCACCGTATAAACCAAAAACCCTGAGTCTGGAGCATCCAGCCCCCCAGAGGAGCTGGCCTGGAGCTCTCCTCCCTCCTTAGCAGGTGGTACTCTGCCAGCCCCCCTTCCCTGGGAGTGCTGCCTCTCGCCCGGCTGGGTCTCTACCCAGTCAACCCTCTGTGGGTTTGGTCTGCTCAGTCTGTCCCTGAGCCGGGGGCACTGGGCCCGTATGTGGCCTCTCTGGCCACAGTGATAGCAGCCCATGTCCCATGGGGCCCCTCGAGTGGGTCGGATGGCCCTGATGCCGGATGTTCCCCTTTGATGGGGGTTTTCCATATTTTCCCGCTGAGAGGTCCCATGGTGACTCTCTCTCTTCATGCTGCCTTTGTCTCTCATTCTCCTCCCGTTCATGCTGCCTCTGTCTCTCTTCATGCTGTCTCTGGTGTTCACGATCCTCCAGCTCTCTCAGTCTTAGCTCTTTCTCCCATTCCAGCCCATTCCGCTCCACGGATGGCGCGCGTGGCCGGGAGGATCCCCTGCTGGCCGGCGAGAGTCGCCGGGAGGATCCCCTGCTGGCCGGGGGGGTCACTGCGCCCTCGGTATTTGCTGGGCTCCTCCCCACCCTTCCCCTAGGCATAGGAAGGAGGGGTCTCGGGAAGCCCTCAGCAGCCGGCTGACCACTCCCAGCTGGGACAGACACTGGGGCCTGCGCTGCATCTGCCAGGCTGCTTCCCTCAGAGACAGGGATCAGTTCATTCGCGCGATCTCCCTTCTCCAGCTGGGCAATGAGCTGTTCTTTGGTGAGCTTCCCAATGCGCACCCCCCTCTGCTTGCACAGCTCCACCAGGTCGCTCTTAAGCCGCTTGGCATACATCTTCCTGCTGGCCACTCACAGGCCTGTGTGCTCACCGCTCCCCACAGTTTCCAGGGAGACCCCTAGTGTGCCAGCCCTTCTCGAGGTCACCACCTCTCTGCCAGGGTCGAGCTGCAGACTCCTCCGCCCCTGGGACCACTCGCTGCGATCCCCCGGGGGACCCTGTTACTGCCAAAGTCCTTCTCGCTGGTCACACACTCCCAGGGGTGATAACCGTCTCTCTCTGACTCTTCAGCATGCCTGGTCCCCGTCAATCCCCCTTCGTTTTACTTCTCCCCAGTCACTTACTGCAGGAAGCGCTGTCCACGGGGTGCAGTAGATCCCACCGCTACCACCAGTTGTCACGGAGTGTGGGGGGACTCAGGGCCCTGCACCCCCGGCTCCCTGCGATTCACCATGACTCTCAGCCAGCCAGTAAAGCAGAAGGTTTATTTAGACGACCGGAATACAGTCCAAGACAGGTCTTGCAGGCACAGACAACAGGACCCCCTCAGTTAGGTCCATCTTGGGGTCCCCGGGCACCCTAGCCCCCCTGGGAGGTCAGAGCCCCGTCTGCCTCCCAGCCCTGGTCACTAGCCAGCTCCTCAGACTCTGCCTTCAGCGACCCCTCCCACAGCCTTTGTTCAGTTTCCCGGGCAAAGGTGTCACCTCGCCCCAGCCCCCTCCTGGGTTCTCATGTTACATGCTCAGGTATTCTCCTTCGGTCAGTCTCCCATCCCCCAATGCAGACTATCCTAGCCACACACCCCTGTCAGCATTCACAGACCACAGTAAGAACAGTCCCAGTTCGTCACACGGTGTCTTTTAGAGAATGTGTTTTTACTGTGTCAAACTCTAGTGGGGTCCTGCAGTGGTCAGTCCTGGGTCTGATACTATTCAATATTTTCATTAATGACTTGGATAATGGAGTGGAGAGTATGCTTATAAAAGTTGAAGATGACTCCAAGGCAGGAGTGTTTGCAAGCATTTTGGAGGTCAGGATCAGAATTCAAAACAACCCTGACAAATTGGAGAATTTGTCTGAATTTAATGAGATGAAATTCAATAAAGCAAGCAAGAAAGAAAAAACCAATCAAATGCACAACTCAGTAGGTAGTACTACTGCTGATAGGATCTGGGGGCTGTAGTGGATCACAAATGCGAGTTAACTGTGATGCAGTTGCAAAAAAGGTTAATATTCTGGGGTGTATTAACAGGCATATCATATGTAAGACATGGGAGGTAATTGTATTGCTGTACTTGGTACTGTGAGTCCTCAGCAGGAGTACTGTGTCCAGTTCTGGGTGCCTCACTTTAGGAAAGATGTGGACAAATTGGAGAGAGTCCAGAGAAGAGCAACAAAAGTGATGAAATGTTTAGAAAGCCTCTCCTATGAAAGGATAAAAAGACTGGGCATGTTTAATCTTGAGAAAAGACTGGGGCAGGAGGGGAGACCTGATAAGACTTCAAATATGCTAAGGGCTGTTATAAAGAGGACTGTGTTCAATTGTTCTCCATGTCCACCGAAGGTAGGACAAGTAGTAATCTGCAACAAGGGAGATTTAGGTTACATAGTAGGAAAAACTTTCTAACTACACCTCTACCCCAATATAATGTTACGTGATATAACACGAATTCGGATATAACACGGTAAAGCAGCGCTCCGGGGAGGGGGGGGGCAGGGCTGTGCACTCTGGTGGATCAAAGCAAGTTCGATATAACACTGTTTCACCTATAACGCGGTAAGATTTTTTGGCTCCCAAGGACAGCGTTCTATCGGGGTAGAGGTGTATAAGTGTACTTGCGCTCTGGAATAGGGTTTCAGTGGAGACTATGGAAGCCCTATCATTGGAGGTTTTTAAGAACAGGTTGGACAGACACCGGTCAGGGATGGTCTAGGTTTACTTGGTCCTGCAACAGCATGTGAGGGTGGACTTGATGACTTCTCAGGATCCCTTCCAGCCCTACGTTTCTATGATTTTAGAAGGAGATTAGCACAGAATGGAGATCACTAAAGTCTTTCCAAAATATGTAGGTCATTTCGAGTTTCTTTGGAAGCAGAAGATGCAGTGTAATATAGGAGTGGTGATTATTCAGGGAAAACCCACTGTTACAGAATAAGTGACTCACTTTTTAAAAAACATCTAAAGAAATGTATGTCTCCATGTACCCAATACTGATTGAAATATGTTCTTTACAGTGTGTCCATCCACCTCTGAGGCTTTATGTTGTGGTTAGTTCCAACCCCAGTTCTGCCCAGCAGCTGAGTTGCATGCATTTGAAGATTGAGACCTAGAACACAGACATGTGTAACATGCTTTAAACTAGTCCACACAGATCAGGAAAAACATTTTTCAACCTGTTAGGCTTAACTGATTTTAAGTTCAGCCAACTTGTATCTTTGGGTGGTGTAGACCCGCCCTTAGACACTAATGTCCTGTAGCTTTAAGGGTATGTCTTCACAGCATAGTTAGCTCGAGGTATCACTGAACTGTTACCCCCAACCCAACTCCCTTCCACACATACAAATCTGTAACTTAAGTCATGTGGGGCTTTAAACTCAAGCTAGTTGGCCATTGTGGGGGCAGGGTGGGTGCAAGGAAGTTTCATGCCCTAGGCGAAACTTCCACATTGCGCCCCTCCCCGAGCCCTGTGGCACCCCCCCCCTGCCCTAAGGCACCCCCCCCCCCGCGGCAGCTCCCCCCTCTGCCCTGAGGCGCCCTCCCTGCAGCAGCTCCGCCCTGAGGCACGCCCCCCGTGGCAGCTCCCCCCGGCCCGGGGAGCCGTGTGGCAGCTCCCCGCCCCAGCTCACCTCTGCTCCGCCTCCTCCCCGAGCACGCCTTCGCCGCTCCACTTCTCCCACCTCCCAGGCTTGCGGCGCCAATCAGCTGTTTGGCGCCGCAAGCCTGGGAGGGAGAGAAGCAGAGCGGGGCGGCATGCTCAGGGGAGGAGGCGGAGCAGAGGTGAGCTGGGGCGGGGTGTTCCCCTGCGTGCTGCCCCCCCCTTACTTGCTGCAGGCAGCCCTCCCCGCGTCCCCCTGCCCCAGCTCCCTCTGCCTAAATGACGACGACGACCAGGGCGGCCGAAGATCCGGCCGCCGCGGTCACCGCCGAAGGACCCGAAATGCCGCCCCCCAAATGCTAGTGCCCTAGGCGACCGCCTAGGTCGCCTAATGGGTTGCACCGGCCCTGTGTAGGGGAGAGGGTTGGAGCTTGAGTGCTACTGAAGCTCGAGTTAGTAATGCAGTGGGGACTCAGCTTAAGTTCCTTTTGCTGAGACACACTCCAATCTTTTTCCTGGGTCAGGCAACAAACTTTGCATTTGTAAACAAATGGTGTGATATTGCTGCATTGACGTGTCTTACATATGGTTTCTTGCTAGATGTTGTCAAGGTGGTAAGTAATAAACCTGGCCTCTTTAAAAATGTGAAGAATCGTATTAAATATTGTCATTCCTTAAACATGTTAAATAAAAATCATGCCTCCTATTTTTGTTTTAATAAAGAAAAAAAGCTAATGCCCTGTAAGGACCTACTAACCAGGTGCCCTTGATAATTAGCCAGGGCACTAGGCTGAAAAAGCTTGTTTATGGCAAAAAGTAAGGTCCTAGTGACTATGTCCAATTTTAGCAAAACTATTTTTTAAAAAAGTATATGCAATGGTATAAATAGAACTTAGCATATGTTTAAAAAATTGAAAGCAGCCTGCTTTCCAATTTTTCTGCTACGTGGTAGTACATTTTGTTATTTTTTCCTGGCGTCATTGCTAACAAGTTTCACACAAAGTATTCAATGCAATAATTTCATGGCTAAACCTGATTGTGTTTTAATAATAATGTAGGGGGATACAGACTGGTGCTGAACCTATTTTAGTCCCTGATCAAGCAAAGCACTGAAGCATGTTAGTCACATTGACTCACAGGCTTAAAAGTTAAGCATATGCTTCAGTGCTTTGCTTGATCAGGGCCTTAACTTTAGGATAACTCTGTTTCTGACAGAATTCCAACACTTGATACTGAGAAACAGCTCATTTGAAAGAGTGCATTTGCATGTTGTTGGTAAAAATATTTTTGTATAGCTCATGTTTTCATGCCTAAACCTGTAGAATTACCCAGATATAAAACTGACGCACACTTTAGAAGTGTACATAAATAATAAATATGGTATTCTTCCACTTTTCCAGAAAGATGCAACTGTGTGGCGGAAGCCATCAGAAGAATTCAGTGGATACCTGTAAGTTTACCTTCATACTAGATAAGTAAGTTTGTGGGACTTTAAGATGTTAACAGAAGTTGGAAATGGGGGATGTGGAAAAACCCATTCGAGCATCCAGTCCATCGCCTTGTCAGTATAGAGTTAGTCCCTATAATACTTATCTTAGAGTTTAACATTTTAATGCCTACATCTTGTATATTGTCTATAACAAGACATGTAACTGTCAATGAAGACTCAGTGAAATTCTTGGTCCTTTGATATCAATGGTAAAACTCCCATTGGCATCAAATGGGGCAAGATTTCATCCTTAGAGTTCTTAGAAAAGTCATCTGCAAGTCAGAGCACTAAGTCCAAACTTGTTGGCCCTTGCATTTGACAGCTCACCTTTCATAATGCTGGTAATCTCATGTACCATGGAACCCCCAATGGGCTAAGAAGCCATCCTATGGTTGGGAAGAGTTGTGTGTATGTGGCAGGTATGGGATCTGGTAACTTGGTGAAAGCTTCCAAGAGCCCACTAAAACAGCTAAACAGTTTCAGATGACTTTTGAATGTGTCGTGGTTTAAACTAAGGTATCTATTTGGTATTCTAATTGGCTACCAAGGCATATTTTGGTTGCTCAGTCTCAGTGGAAAAAACTGACTTACTAGTATTGGAATTACCATTTATTTGTGCTTTATGGAGATTTGACTCCTCCTCACCCCTTTTGTTCTCCCTTTCTGTGTTTCTTCTTTGCCTTCCCCTTCACCTCCGCCACCCCTTTTACTTTTTCTTGTCCCTCCTCTTTTCCCTAGCTGACTCTCCTGCTCCTCATGGGAGAGGAACAGCAAATTGACAAGCTGTTTCAGAGATGAGGATGTCAGTTTTGCTCTACCTCTCCATTTACCCATGCAGTGAGAAATACAGTAGTGATGTATTGCAGAAAATGGCCTCTCACTGTAGGTGTCAAAAAGGGACAGCATGAATGGGAGTACATCTTCTTATTGACCTTAAAATAAATTTTAAAAAGTTAAGAAGTCATATCACATGGACTGAGAAGAGGGTTTGCAATTTGAGAAATACAGAATGTAGCTTAAGAACCTTTTTCTCTTAAAATACCAGTTACTGCAAGGGAAAGGACTGGGTGTTGAATACGTCTTTTCCCATATCTGAACTTGTCTGATAGAATTGTTTTATCTCCAGATAACGTGTGTACAGTAAGTGGAAAGCCTAAAGGATTTCATATTTTAAACAGCTACAAAGCTCAAGGAGTTTTGGAAGACATTACCAACAGAGTAGTAGATCATATTCGTCCTGGACCTTATAGACTAGATTGGGACAGCTTAATGACTACAATGGACATTGTTGAAAAGTTTGAAGAGGTAAAAATTTGTCTCTTAGACTTATAAATAGAACATGTATTTGTGTGGATGTAAATATGTATTCTACAGTGCATCATAGCAATTGCATCATCTTACGGTGATATTTTGTGATATAGCCTGAGAAATTAATCCATGCACATGTCTACACCATAAGATAAAATGTATAATCTCACATATATACAGGAGCATATAGTATACATTTCAGAAGCTTGTTGAATTGGTACAGAATTCCACCATTGCCAAAATTAAGGATCAAAGGATAAGATTTAGTAGGTTATGCTCTGGCATCTTCCAATAAAAATCCATGTTCTGAGGGAATTAAAACGTCTTATTTTTACTTTGAATGCAATCTTTAGAGCTTTATATCTTTTATCCTGTGGGATGTAGCTTTTTTTTTTTTTTTTTTTTTTTTTTTTTTAAACATTGCAAAACTACCAACTCACCTGTTCCCTGTGGGCTGGCTCCAGTATGCCCTCAGGGTTTTGTGCTTGGAACCTGAATAGTGACTGCAGTGGGTCAGGACTTACCAAAAAAGATAGGTTTGAAGTTCATTATGTGCTGACTGTTAGTTTTGTCCTGGTTTTTGGGGACATTCAGTACAGCACTTCAAAGCCTTTGGTTTATACATTGGTCACTTTTTACATCCAATTTTCCTGGCTTTAAGTTAGATCTTTACAGTGAACTATTTTACTTATTGTGTTAAATACATAGAAGATTAGTATCGTTTTTAGAAATTTGTTGTTGAAGATTACTGCTTTCTATTTTATTACTAGCTTGGTGAATCAGAAGCACTTTGCAGAGCAGCCTAGTAGTTAGTGAAAAGGACTCCTGGGTTTTATTCACAAAATTTTTGGGTGTCCAATTTTAGACATCTAGAGCTTAACTTAAGTCAAGGACACTCAGCTTCTGTTGTCTTTACTTGCAGTTGCTCAACACTTCCAAGTTTTAGGCACTTAAGGCCTAATGTTGGACACTTTTGAAGATGACTCTTTAATCTGCACCTTACTGTAGCCATCTGTAAAATGGGTAGCTTAGTAGGGAAGGTGGGATATAAGTAAAAGCTTGCATTTTGTTGAAAATACAAGCTTCATATAAACATTAAGACTTCTCTTTGGTGATACATGGTTCATTGTTTTGCTATCCTCCTGAAGAATTGCTGTGTAATGCGCTACACCACTGCTGGCCAGCTGTGGAACATCATTTCCCCAAGAGAGTTTGTTGACTTCTCTTACACAACTCCGTATGAAGAGGGGCTTCTAACATGTGGTAAGATGTCATTGACCACTACTTTTTCTTATTTTGCAACAGATTACCATATAGTTAAGTGTACACGCTGTTATGAACCCCTTTTAAACTGGAACTTTTAAAGGCTTTACAAGATAGTCTACTGAAAGTGTTGCAAATGTACTAGAGTGCTCCTGTATAGCACTTTACATATTCAAAGCCACATACAGGTCTGTCGCATCTTATGCACATTTAACATGCACGATTTCAGCTTTACGCGGTCGGCAAAAAAAAAAAAAAATCAAAAAAAGAGAAAAACAACAATTTTAATACTGTACCTGTAGTGCGGGTGATTCCACCCGCCATTACACTCAATGTAATTTTGACTATACGCGATTTTCGCTTTACGCGCTGACTGCGGAACATAACCCCAGCGTAAAATGCGACAGACCTGTACAAACATTAGCCAAGCCACACAACATTCCTGCATATTAAGCAAGTATCACCATATTATGCATGTGAAAATTGACAGAGAAACTGTGATATGCCCAAAGCTACACAGTGAATCAGGTGGAGTGGAAATAGAACTTGCTTATAAGTGGGAGTCAACTCTGGTGTAAAGTTATTGCTTGTCCAGTGAGAGATGGTTTGAATGAAGAATGGGCAACCTCCATGCATTAAAACTGTGATCCAAGCTTCTCTGAGGTGTGCCCATCACTACTTGTAATATCCATAAGTAGAGACTCTTACCTTGCATTTGCTCTTTCAGACCCTTTATTTATTTCACATCTCTCCTCCACTCTCCCCCACCCCGCCCCGCCTGCCCCCATCCCCTGCAAACAAAAGCTTTCTTTTGGGTCAGTTGGCTAACTATATAGTGGAGCACATTTATTCAAAGGGCTTCTGCCATAGGATTTCAGTGAGAGATGTGCCCATGGATCCAAGAACAGAACTAGGCCCTGCAACTGTGTACATATGACAAGAAACATGGCTTCATGATCCAATCTTTTACTGACTTTTGTAACTTTTTTTTTTTTTTTTTTAAATTAGGAATAAGTCTAGACTATGGAGAGGTGAGACCTAATTTTGTCCGTGGATTTAATCACCCCTGTGGCTGGTTCTGTGTCCCGCTTAAGGATCGTCCTGACCAAAGTCTTTTGACGGGCTTCATCCAGACTGAACTGCGAGGGATGCTTCCTCAGTCTGCAGTAGATACTGCTATGGCTAGTACCCTGGCAAACTTTTACTCTGACCTCAGAAAGGCACTGAAAACATAATCAACTATTGACCTAGATTTCCATACATGTCTTGCAATCATCTGTTCCTCCTTCCTGTATTGTATCAAAGCTTTGATTAGGTTAGCAGGTGCTGCCTAGGGGGTATGCATACATCCCTGGCTTAACATGTGGGTTTGTGTTCCTTGCTGAGCTCTGAAAACGTATAATGTACAGACTGAACATACAAAATCATCTGCTTCCAAGGAAGATAGCTCAGAATTGGGGCTCAACCCTGGTAAATATCAAGTTAACTCAACTCTCACTGAAACAAGGGGAGTGGAGGAGTACTCATTATTTTGCATGTTCAGACCAGCTGTGCTGCCAGCATCTTATTGAAAATAGAATTTTATAGTGTATACCTTTTTTATTTTTAAGGAGCTCCTTTAAAAGTTTGAGAAAGATATAGTCTGTATGTGCATGTTTCTATTTTTTATACATTTTAGTTTAATCCAAAATGAGATTTTAACAGTCTGTATTAAGGCTCAGAGTGGAATTCCCCAAAGGGATATTAAATTGCATATTATCACTTAAAAATTGAGCTATTATTTGAGAGCTAAAGATTGACATTAGCAAATACCTATGTTATTGGCATTTCCTAAATATTAGTCTTATCTATGACTGGAAGACTTCTTAAATACAGTAGTTATGTCAAGATACTAAATATTTAATAGGAATGCATTTATAGCTGCTCAGAGCCTATTGAAGTCAACAGGAGTCTTTCCATTGTTTTTATTAGTGATGGATCAGGCCCACATTAATCAAAGCACAAAACCCCAAGACATCCATCCATTATCCCTTCGTGCAACTTAGCTTTTAAAAGCAGAAATGTATTTATGTATCTAAACCTGTATCTACTGTAGATTGGGTTTTACTGGTTACTATTGGAAACCCTAACCCATTTTTTCCCCACAGTTCAATTTAAAAAAAATCACTCAGTAACATTTTTAATTCCCTCCTCCACCCCCTGTATCTTTCTTTTGGATTATATCATAAAATTTGAGGTTAAATATTACATCTGGATATGGAAGGAGCTGATAAAGGCAATGTAACAGCTTACAGCTTTTCCCATGTTAAATGACCAAACATTCTCTGAATTGAAAATTGGGTGTAACTAACCACACTAAAATGCTCTGCAAACATGAATATTTTATCTGTTTAAAAAAAGAAAAAAAATGTAAATCTCAAGAACCTGGGTAAGCAACAAGCAGAAACCCAAACTCTAGTCTCATTCAAAGCCATATGAAAACTAAGAGCCAAATTTTTAATGGTATTTAGACAGAGGAGGTAGATGCCTTAGGCTCATCTGACAATTCCATTGGATACCTAGCTACATCTTTAGGTGCCCTAAATATCTTTAAAAGTTTGGCCCTGAGCATTTAATAATAATTTCTATGCATCTTTTGGAAAACTACATAGTTACCCATGCAACACTACAAATGCTTAATCGGTATGTCATTTGTTTGATTAGGGTTTGCTTTAATTGTGTGATAGATGCAGTGAATACATTTTAATTTTTTATAATTTTCAGTGACAGAAGTATAGCAAGTAGCATACCATAAGTGATGGAGAACTACAGGCAGCTTAATTATCATACAGACAGGAAGCTTAAAGGGATGTGCAGATTAAAGTGGGCCTAATATTTAGATTTTATTGAAACCAAAATTCAGAAACCTATGATCAACAAAAAGTTAATCAAAAACAAAATTTTAATGGAAACAACTTTCCTCTGCAGCATTTACAACCCATTCAGAACACTGAGCTTTGTCTAAGCCAGGGGTGGCCAACCTGAGCCTGAGAAGGAGCCAGAATTTACCAATGTACATTGCCAAAGAGCCACAGTAATAAGTCAGCAGCCACTCCGATCAGCTCCGCTCCTAGTGCCTCCCACCCACCGGCAGCCCCGCTGGTCAGCACCTCCCCCTTCTGATCAGCTGTTTTGTGGTGTGCAGGAGGCTCGGAGGGGGAGGAGCAAGGGCATAGTAGGCTCAGGGGAGGGGGCAGGAAGGGGTGGTGTGGGGGCAGGGCCTGTGGCAGATCCAGGGGTTGAGCAGTGAGCACCCCCCGGCACATTGGAAAGTTGGCGCCTGTAACTCCAGCCCCGAGTCGGTGCCTATACAAGGAGCCGCATATTAACTTCTAAAGAGCTGCATGTGGCTCCGGAGCCAAAGGTTGGCCACCCCTGGTCTAAACAAATAAATGTTGTTTGGGAAAAAAAAGGCATAAATAGTGAAAACAGATTTTAAAAAATCCTCACTCTGAGGTGTTTAGTGTTGGTTCCAATTATGTGAGGAGTTTTTTTTAAGTTAACTTCTGTGCCTACCCAGCCAGAGGAGGCAGACCGTGTCAGATCCTCATTGGGTTTGTGTGCATGTGTTCAGCCTGTGATTCCCCACTTGTATATCCTTCTCCTCCACTTCCTCTAGATTCCAGAGTTAGGCCCTTCTTTTGGCTGGGGAACTATAATTTGTGAGGGGGATAGCTTGACCAAGAGAAAGTGGAGCTGGGGGGAAACCTGCAGGGATTCCTAGCCTTCATTAATACTGTGAGTCAGCATTAACTTGGGCATTCTTCTCTTTGGGGCCCTGGACCCTCCCATTCCTAGAGGGAGGTGATCCAAGGGCAGAGGCCAGTGTGGAAGACCCTAGCAGCACAGCTCCATTGGAACAGCATGGTTAAGGATTTAAAGGAAGTTCTGTGAGATCTCAAAGATTCTTCCCAAATATAGGAAAATCTGGGTAATTATGTTAACCTCCATGTCCTTTCCAGAGCTGATGCAGCTAGATCATTCAAGGTCTTTTTAATACAAAAATTGTCAGTTTTCTGTCTTTGCCATTCCTTACCTCTCCATGAAGAGTGCACTCTAAACATCTCATTTATGAAGGCACTTCAGTGGTGCAGAACAATTCAAAAGGAGCACCAGAAACCCTGTTGTAGGAAGTTGTGTTATTTATATGACACTAGGCACTTTACAGACAAGACTACAAGGTTCCTGATTTAACTTCCCTTGTAGTCAGGGGATGTCTTTGTAGAAACTTCAGTGGAATTGTTCTGGACACTCAAGGAAGATAGGCTGGTGATGCAGAGTAAGCATATTTTGTTAATGTAATTTTTTCAAATAGAAGAAAAAAAATTGATAGTATTTTAGGTGTAATGTTTACCATATTCTCTTCAGTTTCCATTCTACCTCCATTTCTCTGTAGAAGTTGCCTTACCACTAGTGAGGTAACTTCTCCCAGTGACACTACTGGGAATCTAAAAAGCTCGGTTCATATCTCCTGTTGAGGTCCATAGGAATTATGTGCTTACCAAGGAAACTAGACTACAAAGCATGTGCACTTTATTGATAGAGGTTTTCAGAGTCCTTTCTGGAATTATATAACATCTGTTAGCCCTTGTTTTGTTGTGCAGTGCACAGACCATGATTTCATGGAGTGATTATAGATTAAGATTCTTAACTGCAGCTCTCTCCAAGCTGCTCTCCACTCTCTCTTTCTAAATAAAGTATCTACCCACACTCCAGAGTCAGTATGAATGCATAGTCTGTCCTTATGATATTCTTGGCACAAAGACCAGCAATTAACAGCACACACTGCTGTAGTGATTTGGCTGTAGGTGCAGCAGGCTTCCTGTAAAAACTGATTCTATTGCTGAGTAACATGGCAAGCTAATGTGGTTAGAATCATTCAGAGGCTGAGTGAGCCTACCAGGCTGCATTTTATTTATGTTTAAGGGACACAAACTAGTTTTGCACTTTTTAGCACATGCATGCTATTGCTAATATCCAACAAGCCCGGCCCTGTTTAAGGTAACAGCAAAGCAAAGACTCTGTAGGAGAGATCAGGGCCAGCTATTTATTTTGACATAAGGAAAACGTTTGACAAGAACTAAGGAATTATACTATGACTAGAAATGTCTAGTGACAGGTTAAATGCTAACAAATTTAAGTGAGTTTATCCTTTTATATTGGTGATCTTTCTGTAACTAAAACATAATACTGAACTCTAGGATTGACACTTGTATTGATAGCTATGTATTGTTGCAGAGCTCCTAAATTACACAGAACAATCCTATTACAAAGTGGTGTAGAATTGTGTAAAAAAATGGATGTACTTGCTCACAAGTACTAAATTTTGTTTTCAGACCTCTCCCATTATGTAGGTAGAAGTGGCAAGGAGTGTTAGGGGAACAGCAACATTCCAAAGCCTCTCCATGAGGGTTCCAGGAGCACATTAGTGATTCCAAAAGACTTGGAAGTAAACACTGATCAGATCAGTACCACTGCTCCCACAGGGGCATGCTATCTCTCATAAGTTAGTGTGCAGCCCTACCGAGGGAACCAGTGGCAGTACTACAAATGACCGGCAGTGATATTAGAAGAAAAAGGGTGTCAGCAGAGTCCATAGAGAATCACTTATTTTACAGCTCTGGATGGGGAAAGTCAGTTAGTCCCAAATGTTGCCATTCTCACCTACTGGACAAGGCAGCAGAGGCATTGGGTAAAGTTTTGTGGAAGTATTGTGCTGCAAGTAGCTTTATCCCCTAATGTTTTCCATTATGTGGGAGAGGAACTATCTGGTCTTAGAACTTTAACCTCAGGAATAGTTTCAGAAAAAAAAAACCCCCAAAACCCACTATAGACAGAGTTGCCAATGCATGCCTAAATTCAACTGCTGATGGGGAAGGGACCAAGCTTCCTGTTTTGTGATAGTAGCTCAGACATTTTTTTTTTTCTGATAAACACATGGTGAAATGTGTACAGAACTTAGTATGGCTAGTTATTATAATGTCAGTGACCCTGATTTTAGGTATTTAGTCCATATCCTGGATGGGGAATGACTGAAGATAACAGGCTACATTTGAAAATTGCCCCAGGCCCCCACTTTACAACTGTATCCTCAAATCTGTGCCTGTAATTAATTATCAGTGTTGCAGTTTTGTGAATACTATTTGGACTAAATTTGACTTCGCAGGAGTTCAGGTTGCGCAGCATCACCCGGCTCTCCGCTGGTCATCCAGACAGTTTGACAAAGGACACTTGGAGCCTGCTCCAGAATAGCACTTTCTCAGGGCCTGTGTTCCATTACTTGTCAAGTCAGAGTTCATTTGGCAGTGTGAACTCTTGAAAAGAAAAGTATTGTCCTTACAGAAAGAGTTATAAAAATCTTTTACTGCTGTGAACTAGTAGTTCCAAATACATTGCTGGCACAAGTGGGCACAATTCTATTGAAACCAATGAAGTTGCTTCTGTTTTCATTAGGGTTGACTATAGTCCATGAGTGTGTGGGAGTTTTCTTTAACGGACAAAAGCTTATAATGTATCATAAGATTGTATTTATATTTTGAATATGGTTGTGATGTAAATTAAAATGAAGTACAACAGACTCTTGACTTCTTTTCAGTACTTTTACAGAGCCCTATGCTTACTCCATTAAGAGGCAACGTTTCCATTAATTTCACTGAATTGTCTAATTAAAGGCTGCTAAATGGCTGAAGGCAATTGGATGATGCTCTTCATGGTTTTCTCTTGGAAAAACTAGATGTACGTATTTTGACTCTACCACAGCACGATACACAAAGGTTTTTCACAGCTGTGTGTGTTTGGAAGTCCCTGGAAAAATATCTAAATGCTCTTACCAAAGACTTGAAAGTCTTTTCTAAAATGATCCATAATAACTTTCTCTTACCATACCTTTGCAAGAAGACTATGGAAATTGGCCAGTCCAGGTAAAAAAAAATAAAAACCACCCTATGTTTTGACACTTTAGCTTGTTACTGAAAAGAGTGAAGAACTTATCAAAATCCATTACTCATCCTAGGCAAATGGGCAAGTAGAATTCTGAAAATTGTACACCCTAGATAATGTAGGATGTAATTTAAGTGTTTCTAGACAAAGTTCTTCCTTAAAAGATTGAGCCAAAACTCAATGAAGCAAAGGGAAAGACACCACTTATATAAGGAGCCTCACCAAATTTCTCTCAGTGCAGTCCATGTAAGGGCGAAGCTGTTTTATAGCTCCTGCCCTCAGAACTGGGAAGGGCTGATTAATTTCTACTCCTGGGGGGCTATGGATCCCCTTATGCATCGGGCCCTACCACATTCACGGCCATGTAAAACATCACGGACTGTGAAATCTGGTATTTTGTGTGCTTTTACTGTATACTATACAGATTCAGGAGGGAGATCAGCATTTTTCAAATTGGGGGTCCTAGTCCAAAAGGGAGTTGTGGGGGGGGGGGAGTCACAAGGTTATTTGGGGGTGAGGTATTACCACCCTTCTGCACTACCTTCAGAGGTGGGTGACTAGAGAGCAGTGATTGAAGGCCCATCTCTGCAGATGTAAAGGTTGCAATATCATACCATGCCATCCTTACTTCTGCACTGCTGCTGGCGGCAGCTCTGCCTTCAGAGCTGGGCTCCCGGCCAGCAGCTGCTGATCTCCAGCTACCCAGCTTTGAAGGCAGAGGCAGTAAGTTACACCCCACAATGGAGTGTAGAAGCAGACAGACTGCTTGGGCACTTTGTGAGACATTCAGGCTTATACATGGCTATTAAGAAAAAACATGGTTTAAAGTCAGTATGTGTCTTAATTTTCTTGGGTCGGAGCAGATGAAAGGCATTTTCAAATCCAAGTGTTGTTAGAGCAGGAGGTTCACAGGAAAACTTCAGAGTGGCCTGAGATGCTTAGCATTTCAATAAGGCCTTTCGTTGGATGGTCTTAAGTTAATTTTCCCCTCTTCCAGGAGCCACATATGGTTCTCAAAGTGCAATACAGAGACACAGGGTGTCTCTTCAATGCCGTGTTAACTTGTGCTATAAGCTGAGTGTTACCCCTAACTTAAATCCTGTCATCAGAAAAAACCCTTAAGTTGAGCTAACTTGTTGGCCCATTGGAGGGTAGAGGCTAAAGCTCAAGTGAGCACAACTCATCAGCTGCTACCATGACCATTCTGTAGTATACACAAAGGCTAGCTCCACTCAAATGCTGCTGGTCCTTCAGTGCCTTCCTACAGTTTGTCTCTTCCTTGCCCTGCCCTGCCCATACCAAGAGAGGATAGATGTGTTCAACAATTCACTGGAAAAGAATTCATAGAGGGGCATAGCTTACTACTGTGCAGAGTCATGGGCTCTGTGTCTAGATCTCAGTGCCACACTTGAGTGAGTGTAGCATCAGTGTGGAGTCAGCAGTTTGTGTGTCACTTTGCAATGTGGCTGCTGTCATTTGTGCTACGCTAATTCATGGGAGATCATGAAAGTGTAAGTACCTTGCATCGACTGCAGTGAAGATATTCCCAATGTGACTTGCCCAAGGCCAAACCGAAAAATCAGTTCTACAGCCAAGACTAGCCATCAAGCCTCTGATCCTGCCGTTTGCTGCATGTGGGTAGATCCCTATAGCTGCATGCAGCCCTATTGACTTTAGTGAGACTCCATGGGGTGGGTGGGTGGGGGCTAGAGGGGTCTGTCTGCATGGAGAAATGTTCAGGAGCTGGGCTGAAGACAATTCCTAGTCATGCTCTACCCACTAGTTGATCCTCTGCCCAGAAGGAGAAATAAAAGCTGATAATGAAAAAATGAGGGAAGGGAAGAAGCCTGTTATACATTTTTAAGAATAAAGTCATACAATAGTTTGAGTGCAGAGACATGACAGTACCGATAAAAATACTGACATGTTCCAAGCCGGCTGTCTGGTTGTACATTGCAGACAAAATGGCATTTGCACATGTGGCACATATTGAAGAGGAAGCAGTGTTTTTACTAATAAGAAAAGGGAGGGCAAAGACTATATATAGGGATGATAGCTGGCTTCACTTCTGTCAGCATAGTAACTTTGGGCTAGATTCACAAAAGAAGTTAGGTGCTTAGTTGCTATGTTAGGTGTCTAAAGCCCTGTATTGGGCCCTACCAAGATTCACACAATCCCTGCTCAGCTGTCAAACCCCGTAGGGGCCTAAATTTGCAAGGCGTTCTCATTTTTGCAGTAAAGGTTCCGTAGATGCCTATGTGTCTGCTTCAGCATGCACACTGCCACCCCACACCAAGCATCCAGCTAAGCCCCAAAGCGATTCACAAACCAGAAGACAGGCATTCCTCTGCTTAACTCACTTGAATGGCCCAATCAGGTAATGTGTCTTAGAGCTCGCCTACCAGCATGTGCCCCGATAGATAAGCTTACACAGCACAGCCTGGTGAGGGGAGAAAGTGGGAGGACAACGCTCTTCTCACTGGTGGCTAGGTACTCACCTGGGATGGGGTAGGTCACCAGTTCAAATTCTCCCTCCTCCTGATGAGGATAAGAGATTAGAACAGGGCTCTGCCACCTCTTAGGTGCCCCAACATATGGGCTATTCTGATATGGGGCTCCTTCAGTCTAATCTGTTGAAACTTTTCCTCTATGGATAAATAATTAAAACAAACAAAAAATCTTTGGAGCAGGTGGACTGAATCCTGGTCCCCCACCTTCCAGGTGAGTGCTCTAGGGTACAGAGTTGCTCTCTCACCTCTTCTTAATAGTGGAAGAGCTTCAACAGGAGAGACAGAAACCTGAACATAAGAATGGCCATATGGGGGTCAGACCAATGGGCCATCTAGCCCACTATCCTGTCTTCCAATAGTGGCTGGTGTCAGATGTTTCAGAGGGAAGGACCAGAACCGAGCAATTAAGCAACTGATCCATCCCTTGTCAGTCAGTCCAAGCATCTGGTAATCTAAGCTTTAGGGACATCCAGAGCATGGGGTTGAGTCCCTGATCGTCTTGGCTAATAGCCACTGATGGACCTATCCTCTATGAACTTACCTAATTCTTTTTTGAACCCAGTTATACTTTTGGCCTTCACAACATCTCCTGGCAACTAGTTGACTCGGTGTTGTGTGAAGAAGTACTTCCTTATGCTTGTTTTAAACCTGCTGCCTATTAATTTCATTCAGGGACCCCTGGTTCTTGTGTTATGTGACAGTAAAATAACACAGCCCTATTCACTTGCTCCACACCATTCATGATTTTATAGGCCTCTGTCATATCCTCCCTTAGTCATCACTTTTCTAAGCTGAACAGTCCTAGTCTTTTTAATTTCTCCTCAGGTGGAAGCTGTTTCATACCCCTACTCATTTTTGTTGCCCTATCCTGTACCTTTTCATCAGATGGTCCCATAGCTCAGTGGTTAGGCCACTCACTTAAGTGGTGGCAGAGCCCTGTTCAAATTCCTTCTCATTGGGCAGAGGAGGGACTTGAACTGGGGTGTCCCACATCTCAGGTGAGTACCCTAACCACTGGGCTAAAAGTGATGAAGGGAGAGTGCATCCTCCTCTTCCCCTTTCTTGCAAAAATCGCCTAGGCAACTAACTCCAAGAGAGGGGTTATAGCTGAGCAATGCTTATAGAAAGAGGCATCTCCCTGCAGCCTGGACATGAGTGCTTATCTCAGAGAGGGTAGGATTTAGCACAAACGCCTTGACATCTCCCATTGGCTAGCTTAGGACAGTGCTGGTTAGCTTCTGTGAATCCTCTATGGAGGCACCTATCTCTGCCCATTCATTGTACTGGGAGCCTACATTCCAAACTCAGGCTTTGTGAATCTCAGTGATTTTTCTAGGCACCTAAAAGTTAAGCATAGTGACACTCATTACTATCACTCTTAAGTACCTTTCTGAACCTAGCCTTTTGTGCTTTCATAAGCGATAAAATGGCAGGATGTTCTGTGGGTCTCAATCTACTGTCCAGAGTGTTGAAGTTTCTGAACTATCTTCACTAGTGGTTCTATCAGGGCTTGTCAGCTTATTGTCTCATGCACCATCTTCATTTTTGTCTCTATATTTTTAGAATATGACCTATGTAAGCTTTCATATTGTACTACAGGGTTCCAGAATACTTTTTCACCCTGCAGATTTGCAAGTGTGGTTTAAATACAAAAACCTTATTTATGGAGTTTCAACTTCCAATCTTACCTAGCTTGGGAAATCAACGGAGGGCCACAACAGTTATTCCTATGAACACTTTTCAACCCCTTTCACACTGACCTTCATTCACATCAATGTTTTACCTGTTAAGACTGCTCTCTTGTTGTACAAAACTACTAACTTTTTAGGTGGGAGGCAGGCGATGCCATGCTGGAATTCATTCAAGATTAATAAGCTATAAACGAATACTGTATGTGCAATGATATCCCTTTATAATAGCAACAATGTTATATTCTCCATTATACATTTGGCTGTAACATTTTTCATCTAATTGAATGACAAACAGGCATTTCTAGGCTAATTTGTTTATTATCATATTGTACATGCAAATCTTTTTTTTATAAACTTCCCAGCATCAAAGCATATTTTTTCATTTAGCAAATATCAGCATGTCCATATGAGCATATAAAAGATTACATTAATCCCAAATATAATACATTTTCAGTTCTGCTCTTCCAAACTCCTTTCTAAATCTGAATTCTCCCCCATGATTGGTTTACATAGTATGAGAAAAGTTATTATACAACTAGGATTAGCCTGAAATAAGTGTGTATACTTACCAGGCAGCCCTAAGATTTTTACTTACTATGTGTTTATTATTAAAGGTAAACAATTGTTGATGGTGCAAGATTTTTTTCTTACATAACAAGTTGTAAAACAGTATGTCAGATGTAGAGAGAACATAGCGGAATTGAGACAATATGGGTTATGGAGTCCAGTAAGCATACAGAATATTTTGTACAGACCAACCTCAACTATTCCTAGCTTTATAAGCTTTTATAATAGGTTTATAAAATACACTTTGTAACAGATCAATAGCACCGTTTAGCTGATTTTTTTTTTTATTTTTTATTTTGGAAGTGCTGCCATACTACACTGTTTATAGATCTCTTTAATTAAAGGAAGCAGCGCGCTTAAGCCTATTGCCGATAATTTAACAGGCTTTTAACCTTCACAAGTCACTCTGGTAGTAATTTACTGATCAAATATTTGACCTGGATACTGGTTCTTTAAGTTCATCACCTCTCCAGAAAGCAAGGTCAGGCAAAATAACAAGCCCTCCAACTAATGAGCAGCTTGCCTGAAATCAGCTCCCCAGTGCTAGCCTGTGGACAGGTAATGGCCTTACAGGGTCAAGGAAGGAACTATCCTAACACACAGCAGCAACAGATCATTAGCTGGCTACTAGTCATGGCCCCACAGGTGAGGGAAATTCAGCAGATCTCCAGAGGAATGGATCCACCAGCCACAGGGCCTCATAGTGGTATAGGGAATATGACCCTCCTGCATAGGCTCCTCAGATTCCCAGTCACCTCATGCTTTAGTTCTGACACATGCCCCTTAAGCCTATCACTTTATAAAATACAAGTCCATAAAATGTGCCCTTTCTGGGCACTATTTCTGCTATTTAAGCAGCACATTATGTACCACACTGCAAGACGGGGTGGTTGAGTAAGAAAGTCAGGGCATGCTGTATGTAATACCAAGCCAGCCCTGAGGTTTGCTTGAGGAAATGTGTATATATATTTGTTATATTTTGTCAGTATTCAATGACAGTTCACCATCACCCCAGGAAATGGAGGCATGTGTAGAGTGTATGATAATATGCAACACTGTATTGTGGTACTTCTGAGAATGAGGCATTAAAATCAGAAATGCTAATAGACTAACACTGTAATATCCCACCTAGGGCGCTGCACTAGCAGGGAAAGGGACTGCATGAGCTGATAGGGCTTTATTATCCACTGCTTTCTAGGAAGGATATTACTGCAGTAGGATGTAGCAGATCCACCGAATAAAGATTTTCATACACGTACAGACACATATGTAACATTTTGACCCATCTCATATTTTACACAGCCTACCAACTGTTCCCCAGCAAACTCCCACTCAACACTTATCAGGCCAGCTTTGTTGAGTAGTGCAAGAGAGTTATTTGAAGCTACACACCTGAAGCAGTCAGAACACTCCTCTGATTTGGTATGGCAGATTGGAGCAGAGGCTGTCAGCCATATTAATGGAGCTATATATACCAGGTGTGTGGGGGGGGGGATGTGATGAGAAATTTTTTTTGGTTAAAACAAAAGTTGGGAGCAAGACTCCTCCCCATATTAGGGACCAGTGCACCAGGAGCTTGCTTTACTCTCTCATAAGTATGTGTGAGAGTAGCTAAGCCATAGTTATTGACAGATTTTGTCTCCCCAGGAAGTGACCAGTGAAGAGGAGGGACTTGAGGTTTTTTTCCCTTTCTCATTGCCCAGGTAATAAAAATAGAGACTTTCATGCAAGCTCACCAATGGCATGGTGGGATAATATAGTGTTTTAGTTATGGGAGTTTACTGGCTGGTGGGTCCTTGGGTTTTTTATTTTGTTGGGCTAATTTATATATATTTAAATTTATGAGCACTCCCCCCCCCCCCACCAAAATTACATTTTGGGGACTTTTTTTCCCACAGGCACCTTGGTTCTCTCAGGTACTGCAACTGCAATACCACAGGGTGCTGTACAGAACAATGAAATGCAGTGACTGCATAAGACAATATAGAATGCAGACTAATTAGAAAGCTCTTTTTAAAACTGACAACTTTTTTAAAAAAAGAAATGGTCACCTTCTTGGAAACTTTATTTGTAGAATGTGTACAATAGAAAATAAAGCCAAATTAGAGGGAGTGGAATAGCATTAATTCCTTTGCTGGTTACTATATTATTGTGCTATGGTTGTCTCATCTGGTAATCAGACATATGTAATTTTATAGAAACTCCTAGCATTACTGGCTCCTGATTCTAAAGTTTATATTAACCCATATAATTGGTTCTATTTATATTTAGAATGTTTTATTTTCAGAGATTGACTACAGCACTCTTAGATCCTGATCCTGCAAAGATGTACACACATGTGTCTCCTTACACACCGTGAGTAGTTCCATTGACTTCAATGGGCCTACCTACACTGGATAAAGTGAAGTGTGTATAAATCTCCTCAGATTCAGGCTTTAATGCTGATATCTCAGATCTGTGTATTTCAAATATGTAAGTTGCTGCACTCTGTTCTCCATGTCACCAGTTCAGAGATTTAAGGACTCAAACTGGTGCTATGATCATAGGACATCTGCAGTTCTTAAGCCTACCAGGCTTCTTAATGGTGAAAGAGGTTCCTCCTAGGGGAAGATAGAAATTTAATACTGTTCCAGCCTAAGTGATACTGTGCCTTACATTGTTCAGGTGTGTCCAGGTGGGGGTGGGGCCAAAGCCTGAGCCTGGCCACCCTGGGTTGCAGAGGGGGAGGGGGAATACGGTGACCAGGTAGCAAGTGTGAAAAATCAGGACGGGGTGGGGGGTAATAGGTGCCCATATATGACAGAACCTCGAATATAGGACTGTCCCTATAAAATCAGGACATCTGGTAATCGGGGGGGCAAAGCCAAAACCTGAGTCCCACCGCCCCAGGCAGGGGAGGGAGGGGCAAAGCCTGAGTCCCACTGCCCAGGGCTGAAGCTCTCAGTCTTCGGCCCCCACCCCGGATAGTGGGGCTTGGGTTTCGGCTTTGGCCCTGGGCCCCAGCAAGCCCTGATGGACCCCATTAAAAGGAGGTTCTGACTATGGACGGTAGGTGAACGAGCCATTGGGGGAGGCTAGCCTCTGACCCATCCCCCTCTGCCTGAGGCCCCCTCCCATGCTGGAGCCACCGGTCCCCCCATGCGCCCCCATCCCCAGAGCAACGGGCAGTTGGCATGGTTGGAGTGCCCCCAGCACCAGCCCTGGAGGGCCAGGCGGCACGGTCTCAGTGCCCCCAACTCCAGCCCCAGAGTGCCGGGCAGGCAGCGTGATGTGGCCCCAGCGCCCCCAGCCCTGGGCCTTGTGAGCACTGGCCCCAGCCTGCCTGCCTCAGCCTCTCCGCCAGGAAGAGTGGGAAGGGAACTGGAAGCAGGCAGGAGAGGATCTGGGGGCAGAGCACAGGTGGGGCCACACCAGGCTGTTTGGGGAGGCACAGCCTCCCCCAGCCTATGATACCTGCCACCCATGGTCATGACCCATTTCGGGGTCCTGACCCACAGTTTGAGAACCCCTGGATTAGGTAGAGGTTGCAAGGCAACCTGTACTTGGCTGAACACTGTCTCCCATGGCCGAGGTGCAAAAGGAGATGCAGGCTTAGCATGAGGATTATTCATGAAAAATAGGCCTTCAGAAAGTTTTAAAAATGTACATATCCTTGTAATATTAAACCCTAATCTTACTTCTCTTATCGGCAACACTGTTTTCAAGCAGTTAGAAACTGCTATACAACCTCTACTAATCTAGAGTCTGACTTTCAAATTAGAATAGATTTTTCTTGCAACACCTTGAGAACTGGGAACACTATTCCTTTGTCTGACCCACAGCTTATCCTGATAATCAGTCACAACTTCAGTGCTATGTACAAGAGGTCATGACCTCAGCAAAATAAAACACACTTTAAAAAATGCAAAGTGCTTACTGGTATAAATTGTACATATTGGTTGAGATTGTCAAAAACAGGAGCCTAATGAAATTAGTCTTCTAAATCTATATTTAGGCACCTAAAAACCTGGCTTGATTTTCCACAGTGTTGCGCACCCAACAGTTCCTATTGGCCTCACTCTGAAAATTAACTAATTGTGCTCAAAGAGGAAGACTTGTCTTCTGAAGGAATAGAGTAGAGGGGCATAGAACAGAACTTCAAGAGCGGATATAAAGCAATTGCCTCCTGCACAGTAGTTATGGGGGAATGAATGGGATACAATGGCTATTGGAGAGTATTGTATCTGGGTCAGACCCAGGCCATTCCCCGCTGTTCATCATACTATGAGTTTTGCCTTAACCTTGGACTTGTCCAAATGCTGCCTACAGTATGATACCTGGAAAGTCACATAAAAATTAATAGGTGTAGCGAGTGAAAAAATTACACCCCTTTTCCATTTGATAGACTTTTGCTCCTGTGTATAAATACACAACTTTCAAATGAGCAGGAACTTGATTCCAATTGTTTTACATTATAACACAGTAAACTCTTTACATTTTCACAATGTTGGGACCAAATATTACAGATTAACATGGCTATTATAAAAATAACAGGAGTACTTGTGGCACCTTAGAGACTAACAAATTTATTAGAGCATAAGCTTTCGTGGGCTACAACCCACTTCTTATGCATCCGAAGAAGTGGGTTGTAGCCCACGAAAGCTTATGCTCTAATAAATTTGTTAGTCTCTAAGGTGCCACAAGTACTCCTGTTATTTTTGCGGATACAGACTAACACGGCTGCTACTCTGAAACATGGCTATTATAGACGGTTCAAATGGTGATGACACAGTAAAAAGCTCATTCCCACAGGCAAGGTTTCAGAATAAGGTCACAGTAGGAACGATGTTTCCCAGTTCTATTGCACTTGAGACGTTACACACCTCTTAAGAATGACTAAAGCCAAGTCTTCTGCGTAATGAGGTGGGGAAAGGTACAATGGACAAAGCAGATTTTTAGCACAAAGCATTCAGGAGCAGCTGCTGCCAGCGTTCTTTTGTAAGGGTCACACTGTTTAGAATCCTTTACTTCCTGAACACTATAATATAGCCGGCATTAAAGACCTAAGGCAGCCCCAGCTATCTTGACTTTCCATGGAAAAGACTATCTTTTAGGGACGAATTCGCTACAGGTCCTAATCTTTGTTATGCAGCATTGTGCTATTGCTGCCAAAAGGACTCTGGCAATCTCTCTTGATAAAGAAAACAGAGGGTGCCTTAGGCTGCAGCAGGTAATTGGGAAGGCATTATATGGAGGAATCTAGGAAATGGGGAGGGGATGGAGAAACCTGACTAGCTGATCAGAAAAGACCCAGGAAAATCATATGAAAGGTCTACTCAGGAATGTCTTTATAATTGGCCAATCAAGAGCTGATCTTTGCTGGGGGACAAGGCAACTGAAATTGCAGTGGCTTAACCATCTGACAGACCCAAAGGCAACAGCAGATTTGTCAGTACAACTTGCAGCTGAAGCCCGCCAAGGAGTCAGATGCTACCTCTTCCATAGGTCTGGCAGCCAATTAAGCCCCATGAGTGCCCTATGGGGTCTGATGCCATTAAGGCTGCCAACTTTCTAATTGCACAAAACCAAACACTGTAGCCCCGCCCTTGCCCGAAGGCCCTGCCCCCACTCACTACATTCCCCCTCCCTCGGTGGCTTGCTCTTCCCCACCCTCACTCACTTTCACTGGGCTGGGGCAGGGGGTTGGGGTGTGGGCTCTAACTGGGGGTGCAGGCTCTGGGGTGGGGCCAGAAATGAGGGGTTCAGGGGTTGGGAGGGGGCTCCAGGCTGGGGGGAGGGGCAGAGGGATTTAGCATGGGGCTGTGGGTTGAGGCAGGGAGTTAGGGTGTGGGAGTGAGTGAGGGCTTGGGGTGTGGGCTCTGGGGTGGGGCCAGGGATGAGGGGTATGGAGTGCAGGAGGGAGCTCTGGGTTTGGGGGAGGGCTGAGGGCTAGGGCTGGGGCAGGGGGTTGGGGCCCGGGCTTACCTCGGGCAGCTCCCGGTCAGTGGCGCAGTGGGTCTAAGGCAGGCTCCCTGCCTGTCCTGGGTCCGCGTTGCACCCTGGAAGCGGCCAGCAGGTCCGGCTCCTATACAAGGTAGCCAGGAGGCTCTGCGTGCTGCTCTTGCCCACAGGAACCACCCCCTTAGCTCCCATTGGCCACAGTTCCAGGCCAATGGGGCTGTGGAGTTGGTGCTCAGGGTGGGAGCAGTGCAGTGCCAGGACAGGTAGGGACTAGCCTGCCTTAGCCCTGCAGCATCACCAACTGGACTTTTAATGGCCCGATCGGCAGTTCTGACCGGAGCTGCCAAGGTCCCTTTTTGACCGGGTGTTCCGGTCAAAAACCGGACACCTGGCAACCCTAGATGCCATGAAAAAGATGGTGGTGGAGAGGGAAGAAAAACAAGCAGAAATGTGGCCTTTCTTAAGATGTAATTTAACATTTGTTAAATGAAACCAGAAATTAAAATGCCATGGAAGAGATGAGTCCCTCTGTGTTTGATATTTAAGTGTTGGCAGATTAACACTTTGGGCCTGTAAATTGCAAGGTTGGGTGGGTATAAACTGGGGCAGTTGACATTCACCAGCATGGCAGGTGCTCTGCATCCATCATCTACATTGTTAAAGAGGAAGAAACAATTATGCTCAGAACTGAGGGGCCTGTTCTCTTTCTGATGTCCAAACAGAAGGTTAGATTCTAAGCTGCACCCAATGTTGGCTGGGCCCATGCTCAGCTGGACCTTCTTGATGTCATTTAGAGCAGCCTTAGAGCTGACTTAATTTCACTAGAAGTTTGTAACTGCGAAGGGCCATTACACCAGATGGGGATCACCAAAGCCCAACATTTCTCCAGCCACACCTATATTCTTTGGCTACGCCCTTCCTACATTAGATGGTCAAGATAGCTGGGGCAATCCTTCTGGGCCAGCTTTGTGCTGGCAGACTGGTACAAAGGGGCCATAGGATAATAGAAAATCTAGCTCCCAATATTTATTAACCTAAGTCGAAGCTACATACCTTTATTGAGAGAATAGACCCCTTAGAAATAATTTTGTCCTGAAGTATGTGAGCCACATACTATAGCTTCAAAGAGTCCTGTGGCACCTTTTTGACTAACAGACGTATTGGAGCATAAGCTTTCGTGGGTGAATACCCACTTCGTCAGACACACATGGGGGGGGGGGGAGATTTGATAGCAGCCTTCAACTACCTGAAGGATGGTTCCAAAGAGGATGGAGCTAGGCTGTTCTCAGTGGTGGCAGATGACAGAACAAGGAGCAATGGTCTCAAGTTGCAGTGGGGGTGGTCTAGGTTGAATATTAGGAAACACTGTTTCACTAGGAGGGTGGTGAAGCACTGGAATGTGTTACCTAGAGCGGTGGTGGAATCTCCATCCTTAGAGGTTTTTATGGCTCAGCTTGGGATAATTTAGTTGGGGTTGGTCCTGCTTTGAGCAGGGGGTTGGGCTAGATGACCTCCTGAGGTCTTTTCCAACTCTAATCTTCTATGATTCTAAGTGTGGCTGACCCCAGGGCCAGTGACACCAGCCACTGCTGGAGCAGCCCCAGGGACAGCCACACCAGCTGCTGCTCCGGCGGCCCCGGCAGCACATCCTGGGCAGCCGGCCAGAGCAGCCGCGATCCGCGGCCCCGGGCAGCAGTCCCTGGCCAGCTGGAGCAGCTGTGGTCCGCTGGCCCTGGCAGCAGTCCGTGGCCCCTGGCAGCTGGTGCTGCTGGCCCTGGGTGCCCCCCAGTAGCGCCCCTGCCTACCCCAGCCAAGATTTAATCACAGGTATTTTTAATATAATTTATGGACAGGTCACGGGCCATGAATTTTTGTTTATTGCCTGTGACCTGTCCATGACTTTTACTAAAAACACCCGTGACTAAATCGTAGCCTTAATCATGAACTATGGTGTGTATGGAAGTTGAGGGATATATTGACAACTCACCATTCATTATTTGGGACTTCCTGAAACTCCAGCTGTACTTGCTCATTAGTGCCAATTACCCACTGCCATGTTGGTCACATGGAGTTCCTATTATTCTGTTTTCCTTTCTTATATCTGCTGCTATCCAGTAGTGGGTGCTGTGGTATAAAACCCTTCCTGTGCAGTTACCCACTTCCCCTCCTGTTTCCTTTGATTGCTGGATTGAGCTGTATCTGTTTTATTAACGGTAAGGCCTCTATAAACTTACATTGGTATAACTATGTTGCTCAGGGGTGTGAAAAATCTACCCCTGGTTAGACAGCGCTATGTCAACGTCAGGGCTTTTCCTGTCAACATAGCTACTGCCTCTTGTGGAGGTGGATTAACTATGCAATTTGTTTATTTAGCGTGTGCACACTATGCCGATGGGAGAAGCTCTCCCGTTGGCATAGTAGCGTCTTCACTGAAGCATTACAGCAGTGCAGTTGCACTGGTGCAGCTGCATCGCTGCAGTGTTTTAAGTGTAGACCTGCCCTAAGTGATGCAGCAGGCAGGTAGAGGTGAACAAAAGAGATCTTTATTAAGTATGTAGTGGCCAGTGTTACAGGCTGAGGCTCAGACTTTTATGGGGCAAGCAGACTGGGCCTAACTCCGTCCCTCCTGAAACCTCACCCTCTTTCTCCAATTCCACTCATTATACTACAGTGTTCATAGGGCCTTTTATGGCAGATTCTTACCAACCTTTTGCCCTTATTGCAACGTACATGCTGGTTGGCTCTGGTCATTCCTTTCTGCATACCAGCCTGGCTGCACATTCTCAGAGCAAAGAATGCCCTTTCTTTGAGTGCATTTTTGGTTAGCATTTTTTGCCCCAAGTGCTCTTTTGCACTCAGGGGGATGATCATGGCCCTAATATACACAAACCCATTACAGTGCACTTACATAAAGTAGAAATAAAAATCACCATGTAACAAGCCAACACCTGAATAATTCATTGTTTTCCTGTGCTTTGTAACAATTCAGTGACAAGTGAAGTGTTCCAAAGGATCAGAAATCTTCAAGAGCTTTGGACCGAGTCTTCCACACTTAATTTTAAAGGGACTGGTATTCATATGGAGCAGGGTTGGGTTGTTGTTGTTGTTGTTTTTTTTTTTTTTTTTTTTTGCATATTATAGCATCAGATTCTCACTCTGGCTCTTTGAAATTTAGTTTTGTGCATGCATTTCATGGGCTGATGATATCCTCTTCCTCTAAGAAGTTCTGCTCTGTTCAGATACTAGAAAAATGAAGGTTTTCCAGATCAGTACATCTCCCCTGTTTGTGGCGGAAGAGCCCTACTGAGGGGTTACTTTCCAGCAGAGGAGGGAATTGGCACAAAATCAAAACTAAACCACATGATACCCTTAGTAACAGGTGGAATCTCAAGAGTGTAAGAGTTAAATTAAGTCCAGCGGCTTCAGAGCCCGAGCGTCATTCTGAGCCACAACTTGAAAGCCCTGTCTACATAGCTATTTTTAGAGCCCCACTAACTCAAGTCTGTCCTCTCAGGCTGGGAGGCTCACTGCCAAGGGCGGTGTAGACATACCCTAAGTCAGGGGTCGGCAAACTTTTTGGCCCGATGGCCACATCTGGGTATGGAAATTGTATGGTGGGCCATGAATGCTCATGAAATTGGGGGTTGGGTTGGGGTGGGGTTGTGGCCTCTGGGGTAGGGCCAAAAATGAGGAGTTCAGGGTGTGGGAGGGGGCTCCGGGCTGGGGCAGGGGGTGAGGGCTCCGGCTGGGGTGCAGGCTCTGGAGTGGGGGTACTGGAGGGTGCTCCAGGCTGCGATTGAGGGGTTTGGAGGGTGGGAGGGGGATGAGGGGTGCAGGCTCCGGGCGGCGCTTACCTCAAGCAGCTCCTGGAAGCAGCGATATGTCCCCTCTCTGGCTCGCAGAGGGTCAGGCAGGTGGTTCTGCACACTGCCCCATCTATAGGTGCTGCCCCTGCAGCTCCCATTGGCCGTGGTTCCAGGCCAATGGGAGCTGCGGGGGCAGCATGCGGAGACCCCTGGCTGCCCCTATGCATAGGAGCCGGAGGGGGGACTTGCCTCTGCTTCCGGGAGCCACGCGGAGCCATGGCATGTGCAGAGTGGGGCAAGACCCCGACCCTGCTCCCCAGCTGGAGCAGGGCAAGCCCCGGACTCTGCTCCCCAATGGGAGCTCAAGGGCTGGATTAAAATATCTGAAGGGCCGGATGTGGCCCCAGGGCCATAGTTTGCCCACCCCTGCCCTAAGTGGTGCCAAAGTCCCAAGTCAATGTCAGGACAAAACCTGCTGGTGGGTGACTTATCAGAGAAGAAACACTATGTGAAAGATTCCTTGCACATTCATGCCTCAATGTGCTGCCACTCCTACTGTGTAATGTTTCACTGCATAAATCAGGCATGCTGGTCATATACAGGTAATTCATGCATCATAAGCATCTTAATTATTTGATGTTGAAGATACTAAAGGGGAAATTAAGCAAAGTCTGTACAAACCTCGTACAGCCCCTCACACGCAATACCATGCTGCCTGTATTATGCTGTCATAGATAGACTTCTGTTTACACATATTTGGTTCATACTTGTGATATGTTAGAGACGGTCTCTGGTGTAACTTATCACTGAATCATCCAACATATCTATTGGGACCACGGTTTTATCCTGCACAAATGAAAACATATTTCAGAAAATGGTATCTCCATTCAAGGAAGATGATCAATAGACTCTTGAAGTATGGAATGCCTATGCAGCCTGCTCTATTTATAGAAGTTAGAACAAGCTAACCAAAATAAAGGAAAAACCCTACATCAATTCAGCCACTTCTACTGAACTAATTACTGACTGAACACTAACAGCGTTGCTACTGTAACCAAAGGAGAAACCAGGAGTGAGAATGCATTCGTCCTACAGCCACCTCAAGGGGGAAAAACAGGACAGTAAAATGTTAAGCAGTGGGATGTACCCCTCATCCTACTCCCAGTGGTTGTACCTGTAGGGAGTATTTTTTTCAAGTGAAGATCTGCAAACGCCACCTCTTAGCCTATTCAGTCAGATCTGCAAAATCAGATAGAAATCCTGCTTCCATTATAACAGGAAGAAATCTGCCAATGTTTTCAGCATATACACTTATTTTCTTCCAAAGAGCCATGTCTGGGAAAAGGATTGGCACTTGTGCTTTAAAATTCAACTGCACTTGACCACCAAAACTTTGTTGTACAAATGTAAATAGTTTATACTTTTGAGAAATGGGTAAAAAATAGCAAGTACTGTGCATTAGAAAACTTTGCAAAGATGTTTCCCTTTCAGACAATTTATTTTTCTGTTTTAGCATAGATTTTTTTATTTAGCAAACCTACCATATGAATAATATTTCATTACCTTTTATTTTAACTTCAACAAAAAACAAATTACTCTGGCTTCTCTCAGTAGCTGAAATAGTGTTGTTTTTTGTTGTTGCTGTTTTTCAAGGCAAGTTTTGCCAGGCAAAGCAACTTCAAAACAGAGCAAAAGAGGAAGATTGAATGGATTATTAGGGTCTTGGGTAACTACCAGTATTACAAAGTGTAACAAATGCAAATGGCACTGACACATTTCAGCTTCTTTATGTCGATTCTGTAATATACCAATGCATTATGAAATTCAGGTACTATCAAAATAATTAACAAATATATATTGATGCTGATCAGTTTTCAGTTCATATCAATTATGATCAAAGTAAGATAAAGAGCTTGGCCCTGATCCTACAAGCGGATCCATACCCATGTATCTTAACTGGCATCATGGGAGCTCCCCAAAGGCAGGGGCGCTGGAACAATTTGTGTAGTGGGGTTGCTGAGTCACTGAACCAAACTGTAAACCCTGTATATGATGGAAACCACTTCAAGCCCAGGTGCACCAGAACCCTCAGCAACTCTAGTTCCAGCACCTATGCACAGAGGTGCAGGGATCTGCCCATGGAGATCATTTTACAGGACTGGCTCCTTTATTAGCAAAATCTGGACTCATTAAGTCTATACTGAATGATGGAAAACTAGTTACTCATGAGGTCAAAGCTTCTGGGTTGTACGTATCTATTCATCCATCTAGGTTCTTTACGGTGATGAGCACCGATAAGTATCTGAGTGCCTCCCCAGAGTAAAATCACCCTGCAGTAGAATAGCTTTCTTCAAGTATTTAGAACTTATGTAATTGCAGATTTCCCCCATAAAAACATTTTCTAGCTGCACGGTTTTATAAAGTAATGAATAAATACAATGGCATCTTTAAAAGTTGCGACTACCTTAATCATATTTGATACTAGTCTATCATTTTGTTTTGCTAACATTTACTAGAGAATGAAATGGCAGAAATCAGAATAATTTTGGTTATCATTAAAATACTGTATATAAACTGTTAGAGTAAGGCATTCTCAACACGAGCTTGAGGAACATACAGTTTCATGGCCACTAGAACTAATATTTCAATTTCTTACCAGGATTAGTGGAATGTTTTTGCATATAAATCTCTATACTATGTTCTCCTTGTAAACACTTTATAAATATTACTGATAAAAAGCTCAACATTTCAGATGTCATTTTAAAAGCATTGGCTTGACATCAGTTCCCATTCATTTACTGTGGGATTATGATTTGGAAAGGAAACGGTTTCAAATAAATGATCTCTAGAAGATGCCTACTTCTGTAAAACAAAACGAAATAGTATTCATTTCAAACGTCACCTCTAAACACTCTCTAAAGGTATACGAAGTGTATGCATTAATGTAAGTAGTATTTACTCACTCTCATGTTTCACTTGTTGGTATTACAGCAAATAACATTGTATCCATGACATGCCTGATAGGACAATTTACTATTTTCATAAGCAGTCACATGCATTGAAGTTAGGACCACCAGCTGGTGCATTTTGCACTCCAAAGCAGGGCCACCAGAGAGGCCAGGCTTACAAATCTTTCTTGCTGAATGGCAAGATAGCTGGTGCATGAAATGACTGATCTCAGCTGAAATAAGAAAGCAGATGACCTAAGGCTTCTCTTCTGATGCTGCCTCTCCTTCCTGAGTAGGTTTCTCTTCCGGTTCACTGTCTTGAACTGGAGACGGATTACGGCTGGGCTTATTGCTGTCATGGCTGCTGTGACCACTTGCACTCCCAAGACGAGTTGATGCCACAACAGCTTTCACCGCAGCCTGACAAAGAGAGGCAATTTCAATAAAATCCATGGCATAGAACACCACCTTGATCTCCTAGGAACAGGGAATTTTAGTACATTTAGCTAATAAAATGAATTATAACATTTGAAATAATTTAATGACATTTGAAACAGACACTATTTCTGAAGTCTAAATCTTGACTAGCATTAATAGAAACATTTTTTCAGATGTTTCTGAACTAATTTAAAAATAAAATACACCTATCCACATGAGAGGACAAAAAACAAACTTGTGTTTTTCCCATAAGTATATTCACACTGATTATTTCACAAAATATGCCCAAGGTGAAGTCGCTGCTATTATTATTAATTATTATTTATGTTTATTATAGTAGTGTCCAAAACATGCTAAGTTCTGTATAGATATATAGAAAGACTCTGGCACAGATCCTTGCTGGTGTAAATTGTCACTGCTCCAATTTACACCAGTTAGGATCTGTCCCTTGATCCCTGCCCGGTAAAGCGGATATTCTTAAAAAACAAAAACATGTAAGGGGACAAGTGGATACTTGACCCAGTGAAGGAGGCAGCAGCCATGGAGGGATTCAAAATGTGGGATGACTTGCTCAGATTGATGGACTAGAAACCGAACATATTACCTGGTAAAATGATGCAAATTAAAGGTAAGTGTAATGACCTTTACTTTTGGTTCTACTAGTGTGTATACAAGAAGCAGTTCTGATCTACTGTGCTGGAATGAACATCAGGGTTAATTCTGGAGTTTTACAGTATTATAATTATTTTATAAACATATGGCTTTAAACAGACAAAGAAAAACTAAATAAGTCCTTACATTGGTCTTATATACAGGAGGTGGAGGTAATTTGATATGTATCATTACTTGTATAATTGTAGCCACATGTGTATTATTGTATATACACTTATTGATTCAGTACCTAGATTTATATTTCATCCTTAGTTTTTTTTGGAGAGAGATTTAGTTTTCATGCTATTAGCTATTTGGTAATTCTGTTCCTGATGGAAAAACATTAAAGAAATAAACTTAAAAAAAACATAGTTCTAATTAATCTCAAGTCTTGGTTTTTTTTTAAATGTGTCTAGTTCAGGGGTTAGCAACCTATGGCACGCGTGCCAAAGATGGCACGCAAGCCGATTTTTAATGGCTCTGCACGGAGCAGAACATGCTGCTAGGAGCCTCATGGTAAGGGGTCCGGGGTTGGATAAGGGGTTGGGGCAGTCAGGGGACAGGGAGCAGGGTGGGTTGGATAGGGGGTGGGATCCCGGGCGGGGTGGTTAGGGGCGGGGGGTCTCTGGAGGGGGGCAGTCAGCGAGCAGGGGGGGTTGGATGGGGCATGGGAGTCCCGGGGTCTGTCAGGGGGCGGGGGTGGATAGGGGACAGGGGACAGGGAGCAAGGAGGGTCCTGGGGGGGCAGCTAGGGTGGGGGGGTCACTGGAGGGGGTGGTCAGGGGACAAGGAGCTGAGGGGGGTTGGATGAGTCGGGAATTCTGGGGGGGGCCTGTCAGGAGGCAGGGGTGTGGAGAGGGGTTGGGGAAGGCAGGGAGCAGGGGGGGTTGTATGGGTTGGGAGTTCTGGGGGTCCTGTCAGGGGGCGGGGAGTGGTTGGATGGGGCATGGGAGTCCCGGGGGTCTGTCTGGGGGCGGGGGTGTGGATAAGGGTCGGGGCAGTCAGGGGACAGGTAGGGGGTAGAGTCCTAGGGGGGCAGTCAGGGGACAAGGAGCAGGGAGGCTTAGATAGGGGGTGGGGTCCTGGAGGGCAGTTAGGGACGGGGGGCAGTTAGGGACAGGGGCCGCTGCCGGCCTAGGTGAACAGAACCCCAGACTAGCAGCGGGCTGAGCGGGCCGGCAGCATAAGATCAACATTTTAATTTAATTTTAAATGAAGCTTCTTAAACATTTTGAAAACCTTGTTTATTGTACAATACAACACTAGTTTAGTTATATAATATATAGACTTATAGAGAGAGACCTTCTAAAAAACATTAAAATGTATTACCGGCACGCGAAACCTTAAATTAAAGTGAATAAATGAAGACTCGGCACACCACTTCTGAAAGGTTGCCGACCCCTGTTCAAGGTCTCAAAATAGATCTGTGGTGTGAGCAGGGCCCTGCGGGGGGGGGGGGGGGGGGGGGGGGGGGGAGGAGGGCGGCCGGAGCCCCGGGGGGAGGGCGGCGAGCCCCGGCTGGGGCTCGGCTCTCCCCCCGGCAGCCAGAGCGCAGGGCGGCGAGAGGGCGGCGAGCCCCGGCTGGGGCTCGGCTCTCCCCCCGGCAGCCAGAGCGCAGGGCGGCGAGAGGGCGGCGAGCCCCGGCTGGGGCTCGGCTCTCCCCCCGGCGGCCAGGCGGCCAGAGCGCAGGGCGGTGGCCAGGGGGAGGGCGCGGGGAGGAGGGCGGCCAGAGCGCCGGGGGGAGGGCGGCGAGCCCGGCTGTGGCCCCGCTCTCCCCGGCGGCCGGAGCGCCGCGCCGCCCCCCTCCAGGTGCCGCCCCAAGCACAAGCTTGGTGGGCTGGTGCCTGGAGCCGGCCCTGGGTGTGAGAATACAAAGAGAATCCACAATGAAATTTGCAAAATAGACACAAACTTTTCTTAGAAACCCTTTGAACAATAAGTGTAGAAATTGACTCAGGAGGAGTTAATTTTGTACTCTTCAGGAAGCGCACTATAAAAGAACAACTTTAATGGACATACGTAAGCCTGCTCTCTACAGGTTAAGTGTCACTGTGAATTAGGTCTAGAGCTTCCCAAGATCTTTGTAAACACTTCACAACAGTTCTGTCCTCTTTTTGCCAACTAGACGTTCTCTGTTACATTCCCTAATAGCACTGAAAAACGAGAACAAGTGAAATTTAAGGGTAATTTCTTACTTATGAATCTGTCTGTGCATGGACTGGATAGTTCCCAGTCCAGAGGCTAGTTTGTTATTATTTCCATCTGCCCATGATGATGAAGGCATCTCTAAACATGGTTCCACAATAGCTGTTATTCATAAATATCGTGCACAAATACTCTATGAAATCTCTTCCAAAACAAATACTATAGACACTAAAGACGAACGTTAGTAGAACGAGGGGGAGAATTGCAAACTCAAGTCAGTTAGGTGCCTAACTGCCATCTGTGCCTTTGAAATTCTTCCCACTAGTGCCTAAGTCTTGCATGCAACTATCCCAACAAAGGGGCAAATGAGTTTTTATTGGCCTGATCCAATTCCCATTGAAGTCACATCTGCACAGCTGGTATAATGATTCAGGTGCGGAGGATATATAATTGCCCCAATGCTTGTGAAGTTACCTGTAATAACAGGGAACTGCATGTTTGGACCTGAATGTGCATATTTGGTATGCACAACACAGGCATTTAATTTTGAAAACATGCCCCTCTGGGTCATAAAGTAAAATGCTCTCAGTGCATGTCTCACATTCCCATCGATACCCATGGGAATGGCATGTGCGTTTCAAGGGTATCATAAAGCCAAAAATATACAATATTAATAAAGTAAAATTTTAACCAAACAGATTAAGCATCCTCCAGGTTTGTAGATGTAGGACTCCATGAGGAAACCAGTGAGTCACCTGCTCAAACTTAGCCCCCTTCCAATCAGCACTCTACGGATGTAGCATGCAGTACTAAACATAAAAAAGGAAAGATTTTTAAAAGCCATTCCTATTCTAGAGACCAGGTGGATGAGCTAATATCTTTTACTGGACCAACTTCTGTTTGTGAGAGAGACAAGCTTTTGAGCTTACACAGAGATGAAAGAAGAGCTCTTTGTAAGCTCAAAAGATGGTCTCTCTCACCAACAAAAGCTGGTCCAATGAAAGATATTAGCTCACCCACCTTCTCTCTCTAATATCCTGGAACCAACACAGCTACAACAACACTGCAAACATTCCTATTCTAAGCAGTTTTGTTTCTATAGTGCTTTCAGTCAGCTCTGCACATTTCCACTTGTCCAGTTGCACAGAGTGAATGGATTATCTTTAGCTTTTTCATCTTCATCAGTAACCAAAGTAAAAATTTTCTGATAGTTTTGTCAGGCTTCTTAAATGTCAATGCTACTGTATGCTTTTAAAGTTAAGTGCAGAGACTTACCTTAAGTTTACGCCGAGCATTGAATTCTTGAAGTTTCTTTTGTGCATTGTCCATATGTGCAAAATTGGCTGCCTTTCCTGTGACCCAAGGGTGCTGCAAAGCTTGAAAGGTCGTGAGGCGCTTCTTAGCATCAAACACAATCAACTTTTTAACCTATGTCATCGAGAAAAGAAAGTCAACTTTCTTCCCCAATGATATGTAGCGAGTCCTACATTATGGGGTTTGTTCTTGATTTTGTGAAGCTGCTCAATTAAAGGCTCTCTAGGAAACAAACTATCATTTTTTGTTGCTGTTCAACAAACGAATTCTAGAACTAGCAGACTCAACCCTGGAACATAGGTTGTTACTACTTATCTTCAAAATGGAGATAATACTAAGTGTCTTGCTCAAGGACACAAATGTGCTACTGAAAAAAAATCTTTCTTTTGCTGTTGAACACTATGCTGTGTGAACTAGCGCGTTTTCATTACAGCTACAGTAGGTGAATGCATTTGTCTAAGCTGCCAAGGAGAATATAATGGTTAATGGTAAATGGGCGTAAGTATAAAAGAGAGAAAGAGACAAAGGCAAAATAAACACATTCACTTTGATTTTGAACCTCCATGTACCAATTTTCTTGTATTACTTTTATTGTAGCTCAAGTAGTTTATAGCACTTTACCAATTAAAAAAATAATCCTGCATGTACTGTAAGTACAATATGTAAATTGATTGTAAAGTATGGCCATAAGAAAAATTGCATTTGAATGGGTAAAAGCATTCAAAGCAAAGGCATTATGCTTATTTGATAACATAGGTCAGGACTACCACTGACTGCAAGGCTACATTAGAAAGAGTATCAGTACACCTCACAAGTTTGAATGTTATTTATAGTGAACAACAGTGGGGATTAGATTACACAGGGGTTGAAAGAGGCATTTAACTGTTTTGCAAATTTGGGTTAAAAAATGTGCATGGAATATCACGGCTAGTGGTGAGGGTTAAGTGATAACTGAAGTGTGTTTTAAATGGTGTTGTGAATGGTGTCATATAGTCTTTCATTATCATGAGTCCTTGACTTTCAGGAGCAACAAATCCACTGCTTTTTCCACTGAGTCTGGAAAAAGTGCTTGGCACACCCATTGACTTTCACTAGCTCTGTGATTGTCTTTGGATCCAAGACTCACCTGTTGGCAGCCATTAGCATCTTTCAACATAACAATATTTAATTTTAAAATTGCATTTAATAGGCTTAAATCACATATACCTCAAAATATTGTGTAATTCCTGAATCACACTCTTACCTACTGTATTTAGACCTCTACCGCAGCAGAATCAGGGCATTATTTCAGTAACATTTCACTTGCTATCAAATGTGGGTTTTTAAAATTTGGGGGATTTAAGTTTTAAAGGTGACTGGAAAGTTTTTAAAAATATAAACCAAACTACCTAATATCCCACATAAAAAGCCATATTTTCAGAGTTAGGCACATGACCTCAAGTACATTTGTGCATATGCCCACTGGAAGTGTGCAAAATAGGCGGGTTTTTTTTTAAAAGTTCTGTGTATTCTTACTTTACGCCCCATAGAATGTACTTTACAAATGTGCAAGTTGTACTACGAAAATGGGCTAGGCATCATTGTTCACAGCTCAGTGAAAACATCTGCTCAATGCACAGTGGTGGGTCAAAAAAGTAAACAACATTTTAGAATGTTTAAAGGAACTGAACAGAAATTAATACAGGGCCAGATTCTATCAGAGATGGCAATTCCTATCATCCTATGGAGGCATAGGTAAGCAGCAGAACCTGTACAATTCTGCTATTGGAGCTTTATCCACATTAGCAGGTAATAGTAACTGCAGGAGTGCTGCTGTAGGCAGGTGTCACGTTATTGACTTGAACTGGGACCATATAGAACATGGTTGCAACCAAGGTCCTGTAGGGGCACCAAATCTTGTATAAAAGGGGTCTATGGAAAGGTTATGGTTTGTTGGTTATGATTATGCTGTCTATATGTGTGTATCATTTTGTAGTTGAAGTTATGAATATTGGCTCTATATGTCTGTGTTTCAAACTTATGCTATGCTTCTGGGTGACACCCCAGACAAGTTGGTGTCAGCTCTGCCTAGCCTGCTTGAGGGCCCATTAAGGACCATCAGCTATACAACTGACCCACTGAGAGAAGGCAGATAGGCCTTGAGACTCAGCAAAGTATGCAGGGACTTGCCTATGTGACTCCAGACTCCATTTTGCTGTAATTTTCCACAGTAAGAACAAAGAAGTGTTCTTACACCTGGAAAAGACTATAAAAGGCTGATACCTCATCTCCATCTTGTCTTCAATCCTGCTTCTTACCTCTGGAGGGACTTTGCTACAAACGGAAGCTCTACACAAAGGACTGATGACCCATCCCAGCTGGGGATGTACTCCAGAGACTTGATTTAAACCTGCAGATTATTCTATCACTGCTACAAGCCTGAACCAAGAACTTTGCCATTACTGTATGTAATTGATTCCATTTAATCAATTCTAGCTCTCATGTCTATCCTTTTCCTTTTATGAATAAACCTTTAGATTTTAGATTCTAAAGGATTGGCAACAGCTTGATTTGTGGGTAAGATCTGATCTGTATATTGACCTGGGTCTGGGGCTTGGTCCTTTGGGATCAAGAGAACCTTTTTTCTATTACTGGGATATTGGTTTTCCTAACCATTTGTCCCCATAACGAGTGGAACTGGTGGTGATACCAGGAAACTGGAGTGTCTAAGGGAATTGCTTGTGTGACTTGTGGTTAGCCAGTGGGGTGAGACCAAAGTCCTCTTTGTCTGGCTGGTCTGGTTTGCCTTAGAGGTGGAAAAACCCCAGCCTTGGGCTGTAACTGCCGTTTTAAGCAATTTGTCCTGAATTTGCACTCTCAGTTGGGTCCCGCCAGAACCAGCATCATTACAGCAGGGCGCAGGTATTTTCCCCACTGTGTCTTCTAGACCTGCTGTTAGCAGAGCTAGATGACACAGATTTATCTACACTAGTGCTTCCACCATTGCTCCAACTGGTGGAGCTGCACCTATGTTAGTGCAATGGTGGGAGATTTCCTGAAAAATGCCACAACCGATGCAGCTTTGGCATGTGGAAGGTGTGGGGAACTGAGCAAATAGGTGTGCATGGTGAAGCTGTGTTCCACAGATGTCCATCCACATCAGGGCAGAGTGGCATTGTAGAAAAAAATAAAAAAAAATGGACACAGGAGGAGGACTGTAGCCAGTGGATCTAAAAATACACAGATCTCCTGGCTGAACACCCTTCATGAGCAGGGTGCACTGTGGCTGTGGAGTAGCTCTGCTACTGCTCCATGACCTAAGCAGGGGAAGGGGGATTCTGTTTATCCCCACTCTGGTGGAATTCCCCCACAAGTACTTTGAGGGAAAAACCACTGCCCTCCTAAGAGCAAGTCAGAGTGTCACTGTCGTGTGTGCGCCGTGTGAGTCTAAGCAGCAATTCTGGATCAGTTAGTCAGAATGCCTCTTTGTGGCTCCAACTGCAATGCAGCTGCTCATCCCTCCCTACAGCATGGGTCGTGGCTTCAAAGCCACAAACTGACTCAATCTCTGGTTCAGGTTTTACTTCCAACCATTCAGAATTGAAAATATGAGCTCCATTAGAGCAACTGCGCTGATACAACTTACATAAATGCCGTATGCACACAAAGACCATCCACTTAGCTCTACTGCGGGGTATTGTTTAGCTGACCTTTGCCTACGCAGAGATGTAAATGACATTTTCTCCATCTCAGAAATACTCTAAATCTAATACAACAACAATAAATACTTCGAACCTCTACAGTGCCTTTCATCCGAAGCATCCTGAAGTACTTTACAAACATTAATTAATGTAGCGTTTTATGGCACAGTTTGTACAAGTGATATGGAACTGAACATTTGTTACTGTAATTTTAATGAAATAACTAAATTGTGTATGTATCATTGGGTAAAAATAGAAGTTGGACATGTTCATCTTTGTAGATCAGTATCTTTCGGATCCAATTTACTTTACCCAGTAATCAAAGGATATAGTGCAGATAATGCTCCAGCCTTAGCATTTTACTAATGGATCATATTTGAGGGCAATGACTCTGCCTCATCTACTAAAAACTGATTACAAAAAGCTGAGAAATGGATAGAATCTTATAGTCAAACAACAGCTGGGGCCTTTGTTATTTAATCTTTATAAGGAAAAAAGTTCAAACGCGAAACTATACAAACTATGGGGGGTTAGTTTTTATAGCCCTTTTGAGGTTGAAACGCCATGAAGAAGAAAGAAATGGAAAGAAAAAAAAAACTACTCAAAGAAATGATACCTACAAAACAAGTCAGACACTAGAATCTTTAGCCAGGTTCTCTGAATATTAACCTGATCTTGAACAAGTGATGTATGATGTAGTGTGGGGACTTTTTACTGTAATTTAATAGACTTAAAAAAAAACAAAAAAAACACCATGTTCTGCAATAATCTCTGAATTTCTACAGCCTAATTTACAAGAGTACTTAACAGCCACAGCTTTAACTGATGTCAGCAGGGGCAAGAGGTGCTCAGCATCTCTGAAATTCAGGCCACTGGAATCTATGGTTGTTATTTCATTTTAACAAATTAGTCTTGATTTGCAGGCAAACAAGATAGGCTGGGATCAAAGTGAGATGAGGATATATGTGAAAAAGCTCCACACAAATACTGTTTGCCTTTGGGGAACTATGTCACATGTGCATCAGAGAAAATACTACACTTTGTGTTCTTGTTGTACTTACCAAATCCTTGGCATTTAGAGACACGTCATCCCACCAGGGGGACACAAAGTCATATTCACAATTCAAAATTCTTTTAAACATGTACTGGTCTCCCCTTTCATCATAGAATGGTTCAAATCCACAAAGTCTAAGAGGAAAAGAGAGCGAAATTTATCAAAGATCTAAGTGATTTCAGGCTCCAAGGAACATTCCCCTATGTGATTTTTACTCACTACACAGCTCTTTTCCCACCCTGCATGTGAAAACAGAACTACTTTTAATTAAAAAAACAAAAACAAAAATAACAAACCTTTGCTTGGGTCTTTATACATGTCACTTTAAGTGGTCCCTATATATATACACACACACACACATTATAGGCAGGGCTGATCACATCACCTATTATTAAGGTTGCCCGACACTTTCCATTATAAGACGCTGTTTTCAGTTGATTATAACTTTGTCAGACTTCAACTGTTTGAGCTGAAATTGTCCATGCTGGGTGTCTGCCTCAGGGTGTATTTTTTGGAAACATTCAGGCAAAATAGTTCAGTTATTTCTGAGAATGATGCTAGGAAAAATGGTGTTTGGCCCATGTTAAAATTTTTTGGTGACCTTGTCTTTGAGATGTTCTAGCACCCAGTGCTTTAGAGCAGAGACTTGACATTTGGCGGGGGGGGGGGGGGTTCGTCTAGTTTCAGGCATCTGAACTGAGAGCAGGGAGACTGTCTCTCCTGTGATCTCAATAACACCTTGCTGGGCCTAGGCAGCATGAAGGAGAACTTTAGAGGGGACAAGAATTAGATCTTCAGGAAGGTAACAGGCTGGGACAAGGGGCCTCGTGGAGAGGAAGGACAGAAACTGGGATTGGGAGTTGGGGTGCAGGAAGACTGGGACTGGCTGGGCAAGGCGATTGGTACTGGGAGCCAGGGAGAGAAACAGGGGATGGAAGTGGGGGGACTGGGAGCCAATAGTTAGTGGGGAGACTGAGATTGTATGAGGAGCTAGAGCAGAGACAAGGACAGTCTGGGCAAGGAAAATGGGACTGAGGGGGGATGAGAAGCTGGGGTGGAGGGGGAGAACTGGGAGTGGCTGGGCAAAAAGACTGGGACAAGGAGCTTTGGACAGGGGCATTATTGCGATTAGATGAGAAGCCTAGAGAGGGAGATTAGGACTGGGAGCCAGTGAGGATAAGGAATGTGGGCAAGGGGTGACTAGAGGCTAGGGTGGGGGAGAAAGACAGATTGGAGGAGGTGCCAGGAAGAGGAGAACTGGGGACAAGGAACTGAGGTGGGTGAGGAGACTGTGAGCCAGGAGACTGGAACTGGGAGTCCAGAAAGGTGAGACTATCACTTGCTGGAGGAGACTGGGAGTGGAGATTGGGATTGACTAGTTGAGGAGAATGGGATGGGGACGAGGAACCAGGGGTGGGGAAGAGACAGGATGAGACAGGGTCAGGTTGGAGGGGATGAGGCAGAAGGAGTCACACTTGGGGGTGGGGGGGATAGGCAGAAGAGTCTATGCTCACGGGAGCACAATATCCCACAAAGCCTGGAATAGAACCCAAGATTCTCAAGTCTCACCATTCCTCTGCTGTCAGCAAATATCTCCCACTAGCAATGTGTCCCTCCTCCTCCAGTGCTTGTCCACACAGATGATTATAACCTATTACTGCTATCAGTTACTCCATTCGCTCAAGTGGCAAAAGCCTGTGCAGTGAGGCTAAAGGTATCAACTCTGATGATGACTCATGTGGGTGGCAACAGGATGCTATGATGGAATTCCTGTATTTTCAGTTTGCTTTTTTAAAAACTTAAGAAATCACATTAAAAAAACTAGAAACATTAAGATTCAGTCAAGCACTCAAAAGTTAGGAAGTACCACAATTAAGGTTGACTGTGTAACCTTAATTTGGGCTCCTTAGAGTACGTATTATGATACAGTCTAATTACATGACTATATACCATTTTTTCTATGGAATTTGTCTAATTCATTGCACAGATTGGACCTACTCTGGGGATGAATCAGGGTTGTGTAGTGATGGAGGCTGCTGCCTGTAGGACCACTGCCTCGTTTGTTGCAGATGATGGAAGGAGCGCAGGGAATGACCGTGGGGACTGCAGGAAGAGAAGGGATGGTTCTCTAAGTTAAGGCAGTTGGATGCTACCCTGGAGAAATGGATTCTGTCCCTGCCTCTGCCAGAGAGTTCCTGTGTGATTCTGGGCAAGTCATTTAACCCAAAATTTTTACAGGTCACTAATTATGTGCACGTCAGTTTTTGGGGACTGATGAGATAGCCTAGGGTCTGATCTGCAGAAGAGCTGAGTGCTCACAGCTGCAACTGAAGTCAATGGAGCTGTGCTTTGAACATATATAGTGCTATATGAAAATGCTACAAATACTCTGAAAAGTTAGGTCCTAGGCATTTCAAATTGGGCATCCAAAATTAGAGGATACTTTTGACCTTAATCTCTCCGTGCCTCAGTTTCCCACACGTAAAATGGTGATATCATCCCCTCACCTCCTATGAGCGTTATGAAGATAAATTCATTAATGTTTGACACACTCAGGTACCACAGCGATGAACGACATAGCAAAGCCCAGGAGGAAATTAATATTTCTCTCTTCAGAACAGGGTTTTAACATTGTGCAGTAAATAAGCCTAGGGCCACACACTGAACAATGGGGATAAACCAAAATACTGAAAAGCTGCTCTTTAAATGAGCATCATCCATTCTGTGCACTGAATGAGGCAGGGATCCTGTGGAAAGATAGTATGTAATCATGTAATTTCAGACTGTATCACAATGTATATGTACAAGGGGGTTGAACTAAGGTTAAATTAAAATACAAACTAGACCCAAAAAACAAACAAACAAAGAAACTAACCAAAAAAATCAAAACAACACAAAAAACAACCACACATACCCAGGAAAGCTAGTTATTTCACTGGATTGCTTGGGCCAAATTCAGTGGTAAATCTAAGTGAGTTTAGCTTTAGAGAAACGTACACTTTCCTGCCACTTCATGATGTATCACACATAAACCCACTCTCTACACTCCCTTATGCATACATTTGCACCTATTTAACACTACGTAATTTATATATCTCTGAATTGGGTCCACTGGTTACAATCCTGCTCCTACTGCAATCAATTGTAGAACTCCCAATTATGGTATACAACAGCTGGACTTTAATCTGGTATGTACAATGCATTCCAGTAATTTATCTGAATAATGATCCCATTTGCAGATGAGATACATTCAACGATATTTCAGATGGAAGGCAAAGACACAGAAATGAGTGACAGTCATACAATACACTGCCTCTTGTTTGCATTACACTGTAATCAGGCTTATCATTTTACAGTAATCTCCCATCTAATCAATAAGTGTCCTGATGCTACAGAGGATTAGTGTATCTGCTGTCATGTTCTAAGTAAATATGACAGGTAACACAAAATGAAGATAAGAAAAAAATGAACTGCGAAGAAAGTGAAGAGCAGTGCTATCAGTTAAATACAACAGTAAACTCCAGTATCAGTTATCTTAGTTTTGAAAAACAAATATTTTGCATGCTATCTTGTTTTTTAAAATGAGAGAGATGCATTAAAGCTCAAGGAACTAATGTTCTGAAAAAGTAGCTGCTTGCCTGTGGGTGGAGTGGCTGCATCGTGTTATACAGCTAGCACAGAGACACCAGCCTAAGAATATTCTTAGAACAGTATTCATGCTCAAGGCTGGCAGAGATGGATTAGACTACAGCAGTAGAATCTTTGAGTGCTCTATTTAAGTAGGTGGGAACGGACTGCTGTCCTCTTGACCTCCTCACCCCCATTTGTCTGCTTCTCCCAGCATCATATTCGTGCTGGCTTCAGTGATGCCCTTTTCCCATGGAATGCCCTCCCTCAATTGGTCTGTAAGGTCAGTACCCTATCAAGAGCTACCAAGATATGTAGTAGAAATTAGGTAACTAATAGCAACAGGTCTGAGGAGCAGTCAGAGGCAACTGATATTTATTTATAAAACAAACAATATATTTAATGCACATAAAATGTACATGTTTTGACTATCTTTGTTCCCAACTTTTGTATATGGCTTGTCTTCTTAGCATTTCATGGGCACTACTGGAATGTAAATAAAAAATAATAGCAATCATGCACCCATTGACACACAGAAGGTTTATGGCTCAGATACTCTGCTGTGCTAGTCTCTACTGATACAGTATGGGGGCAAGTGAATGTCAGGGAGCTGGTAATGGTTCTGTGATCATAGGTCTAATTTCATACCAGCCTTGAGGGAGTTTAAGTGTCATGCGCAAACTTTATCATGAGTGATTTTGAGTTTTCTTCCAGGTCATTGATAAAAATCTTAAATAGTGCAGAGCAAAGAACAAGTCCGTGGGGGACCCCACTTAATTTTACCCAGTTTACATTTACACTTTGCGAGCTATGAGTTAGTCAATTTTTAATCTATTTAATGTGTGCCATTCTAGTTTCTTAATCACAATTTTGTGTGGTATCACATCAAATGCCTTACAGAAGTATATTACATCAATACTATTATCTTTATTCAAGAAAACCTGTAATCTCATAATAAAGAGATATCAAAATGTTTGACAGGATCTGTTTTGCATAAAGCCATGTTGACTAGCATTAATTATATAACTGTCCTTTAATATTTTTAATTAATTGAGACCCATATCAGCCGTTCCATTGTTTTGCCCAGGATCAATGTCAGACTGGCAGGCCTGTAATTATCCACATTGTCCTGTTTACCCTTCTAAAATAGTGGCACAATAGTGGCTTTCTTCTGGAACTTCCTCAGTGCGCCAAGACTTATTAAAAATCATCTAGAGAGTTCCTCTGCCAGCTTTTTTAAAACTCTTGGGTGCAAGTTATCTGGACCTGCTGATTTAAAAATGTCTAACTTTAGTAGCTGCTGTTTAACATCCTCCTGAGTTACTGGCAAAATTGAAAGTATTTCATCATCATATGATATGCCTTCATCATCTGTTTTTTCCCCCAAACATAGAGCAGAAAAAATTATTGAACACTTCTGCATTATTATTAACAATTCTGCCATTTCCATTCAGTAATAAACCAATATCATTGCTAGGATTCTATTTGTTGCTAAATCTCTTCCTTATTGTACCGAACTCTGCTGGCCACAAGTTCTCTTGTGTCCTTTTGGTTCCCCTATCAATTTACTACAATTACTAGTTTCTGATTTACATTCATTACTATCAACTTTTCCTTTCTTCCATTTTATGTGTGTATGTGTTTATATATAATATAATTAATATATTTATTTAACTTCCCTTCTAAACCAGGTTTGTTTATTGTTGTTTTTTAAACCATTATGGGCTTCTTTCACAATTGTGGCACTCTGGGCTTCGAATAGAATGTTCTTAAACAGTTCCACATTATCATTCACACTTTTCTTTTAAAATTCTTTCTCCCAGTTGATTTGGCTCAATCTTATTTTCAGCTTTGTGAAATTGGCCCTTTTAAAGCACAAAGTATATATATTGCTGGTTTGCACTTTATTCTGTTTGAACATAAATGTGTTCAAGCCATGATCATTTGTACCTAAGCTACCACTAATTTTTAGTTCCGTGGTTTCTTTATCTGTTAAGAAGAAGTCTCATACAGGAGAATTCCATGTTGGATGCCACACTTTTTGAGTTAATAAACTGCCATCTATCATATTCAGAAATTCCAAGGACATTTTAATACTGGCAACATGAGACCTGCAACACATGTCACTCGGATTGAAGTCCCACAGTGCTTTTTCCTATACATTATAGATGGATACTTAAGGAGCAGGTCATCCTGTTCTCTGGTGTGATTTGGTGTTCTGTACCAGATATCAGCAGGTGCCCCATCTTGTGCTGTATCTAGGGCAACCAGACAGCAAGTGTGAAAAATCGGGACGGGGGTGGGGGGTAATAGGAGCCTAAATAAGAAAAAGACCCAAAAATCGGGACTCTCCCTATAAAAAGGGGACATCTGGTCACCCTAGCTGTATCTGTTAGGACACTGATCCATAAGCATTCAAGATCATTTTCCTCTGAGTTGTCAGTGACTTGGAAACAGATAATGTTTTTGACAGTGTTACTCCTCCTCCCCTTTTGCCCAGTTGATGTTTCCCAAATAGGTTAGAACCAGTGATTTTAACATTCTAATCATGGAAATCTTCCCATGAGGTTTCAATACCTACTAGGTCAAATTCCAATTCCTGTTGATAGGTGGCTCATCACTGTTCTGCCACCTCCTCTGTCTTTCTCTTATTTTCTGCCCTGCTGCTTTTCCCTCATCTAAACTTACTAGAACACTATAGCAAATCATCAGTAATGTTAACTGGAATTGAAATACTAATGCATAAAATTGGTCCATTTTACTATCATCAGAGAGGACCCAACCCTGCAAGGTGTAGAACAATCTCGATCCCCACTGACTTCAGAGGGAGGTTGCACACTCAGAACCTTTCAGAATCTGGCCTCTATCTAAGATCCCTCTTATTTTCTCCTTTCCCCCATTACCAATGCTTTGAACACATTTCAGAAAACAATCCCTGACAGTGTTCCAGCAGGAAGCACCAGCTCGGTGCACATCGGCTCAGCAGTGTAAAACCACCTCAGCTTCCCATCTTCAGGTTCTTTCCTGTCCTTGCACAAAATGCACCAAGTAGTAACATTGTGTAGTTTCCTATTTGTTAGAGATCTGACATCTTGCTGCTTATAACTATGGACACAATGATTAAATAGTGGGTGAAAATGACCCTTAATTGCTGTAGTGTAGTTGCATGTAACAGCTAGTTTACTGAGCCCCCATATGAGCTAAATCATGCATAATGCAAGAGAGTACTTCCTTTTCTGAATATCAAATGAAATCTCAAATGTAAACAGTGGGGAAAAAATCCTGTAGTTCTCAGTGGGCTAAGGAATTCATTTCAGCAAGACCAACTGAAGCTCTTGTAACCAGCACAATTAAAGAGGAAATATGCTAACAGCATCCAATTTGACAAGAAAAACAAGATTTCTTCAAATCAAACCTAAATCCTTTTAAAATTTAACTCCATCTAGAATTGTGCAGAGCTAATGCATTAGGAATGACACAGCTATAACTGGGTGTCACTGCATCAAGCATTAGATTTTGCAATAAAGTAGAATACAGTTGCTCTAGAGATAATCTGGAAAAAACAATTGCACATTGACTACTATATGTAAAAATGCCTCACCAATTGCAACATTCCAATGCTATCTGGCTTTGTTGTGGGTGCTTATATATGGTACTTGCACTTATTCTGTCTGCTCCAGTTGTAGGCTCTGATAAACGAATCTCTACCTACTGCTACAAATATTTTCACAGCGACTCATTAACACCATATGATAATGTTTGTAATGCTTATCACGTGACCTGAAAGAGAGTTTCATAGAATAGGTGACTCTCCTACCCATTATTACTACTGCTCATGTCTATGCTTCTGCTCCAAACAGTTAAGTGTTCCACCTATGCCCATGGTCTTTTTTTCTATATTCAAAGTTAGACCAGTTTAAATAAAGCTGTGATTTGAAAATGATTTCAATAAACTGGTGCAAAACACAGTGTGGACACTCAAGTTAACTTCAATCAGATTTATATTTGATTTACCTTAAATCAATTCCTTACCAAATTAAGATAAACCAAGATAAACCAGGTTTAAATTGAATTAAGAATGTCCACATTGTGTTTTGTACCAAGTAAATTAAGTGTGTAAAAAAAAATATCACAATTTTCATTAAACCAGTGTAACACTGACTATAGACAAGGCCTCATATTTGTTAACTACTATGTGCCTCTCTAATGTGGGATGGGATTTCTGGAAATGTCTTTATAGAAGAATACAAGGCAGATCTTCTGCTGGTGTAAATTGTCCATTAACTTCAATGGAGCTACAATAATAATTTACAATAGCTAAGGATCTGCCCCAATATAACTTGCATTAGAGAGGAAGGGGTAAAGCTGGATATAAGAGACAAGGTCTGAGATGTACTCCAGGGCACATTTGTGGCAGGTCTTGAGATGGGGAAACAAATTTTGTTATAAGAAAATAACGGACAACAAACTGATCATAGGAATCCAGAAAAGTGGGTCCCAAAATGCACAACTGCCTGTGTTCCTCTTCAATACACAAACCACAGGCCTGGTCCACACTAACCCCCCACTTCGAACTAAGGTATGCAAATTCAGCTACGTTATTCGAAGTACCTTAGTTCGAACTTACCGCGGGTCCAGACGCGACAGGCAGGCTACCCCGTTGATGCCGCGTACTCCTCTCGCCGAGCTGGAGTACCGGCGTCGACGGCGAGCACTTCCGGGATCGATCCGGGATCGATTTATCGCGTCTAGACAAGACGCGATAAATCGATCCCAGAAGATCGATTTATCGCGTCTAGACAAGACGCGATAAATCGATCCCAGAAGATCGATTGCTTACGGCCGGACCAGGAAGTAAGTGTAGACCTGCCCACAGATCTGAGGCTTACACTAATAACTTATGACCTGTGTGTAGCAAATCTCCTCTAAGACAGTCTTTCATTCTTTCCCATTCTTTCCTATCAATCATACTCTAATTTCTTATATTAAGGAGATATTGTAACCTATTCTTTTACAAGAAAATGAAAGCAGATCACTGATCTTATTTATGCTTTATATAAAAAAATTGCATTTCCCAAGATTTTGTATTAAAATAATTTGTCAGCAATATATATATGTGTATATATATATATACACACATACATATATATATAGTATGTGTGTGTGCGTGTGTGTGAGAGAGAGAGAAAGAGTGTGTGTGTATTATATATATATATATATATATATATATATATATATATATATATATATATATATATATATATATATATATATAAAATCTTGTTTTCTTCCCCTTCCCAGAATGTACTGACAAATCATTCCACAAACATGCTGCACAACAAGGGAAAACAAATCAGCCTAGCATCAATGTTGCCACAGGACTAACGGAAGTCGTTCATTCTCCCATAAGGAGAAGGGTCAGAACAACAGATGTACAGCATGCAGAATGCACAATGACCTTCAACTGTCAAAAACCTTCTTCAGAAGCATTTCATTTATGCAAAATAAAATAACTGCAATACTCACCACTAAAAATACAGGCCATTCTTATTTAGATACCAAACTACAGAGTTAGGTGCCTAACTTTAGACTTCCCTGTTTGAATATTTGGGCCTAAACTGGGAAAGACAGTTGTGTAAACAGTGCATAACACTGTAGAAAACTTATTTGCCTAAAACAATTTGGGACACTTTGGATCTTACAACCCTTTGTCAGTTATATTTCTGACTACAGAACAGTATTGAGTATAACATTGAATATTTTGATGATTATGGACCATTTCAATCCAGAAATAGAGCAAACAAACTTCTTTTTCTTTTGGATGGGCAGGCCATGCCTCTCCCCACTCTCTGTGCCCAACAGCTCACCATTTCTTTTCTGCTTAACTGCATGGCAGACTTCCAGATGAGAATCTGGATGTGAATCAGCAGCAATGGCATTTGAATCATGGCACCAAAAATGTTGGAGGCTGAAGTCCCCAGAAACCCTGGTGCAGCTGTGCTCCTTGCTGTTACAAGGCAGCTCAATTGCAGTCATGTGCTTTGATTTCTTTTTGGCCCACTGTGTCTGCTCTTTTGAAAAGACAATCGTTTCTATTTTCAACTTGCATGAGAGCACAATTCTATTTTATTCTTTTCTGTCCAGGTTTTTGTGGCATACTCCTCACTGTACAATATCTAAGCACACTACTAATTTTATTTACAACATAGTTTAGTAAGTGCACTGTTCCCTAAAAGGAAATACATACAGTGTGCCAGATCCTCTGCTGCATCTGAGGAGCTCTCAGCTTTGTGCTTCCTCATTCCTGTGGTGCTCTGAGCCAGGCTGGTTCCCTGGGCTGTGCTAAGTTACACCAGTTGCCAAGATATTATGGCAACTGGCACTTGCCAGGGCATAAGGACATTTCCTGCAAGCCAGCTAAACCAGCTTTAGGGCAGCTATTCAGCAGCCGAGTGGGGAAAAGCTCCCCTACTGCAGCCCAAGAATGTACAAAGTTCATAACAACTACGTTTATATCCAAAATCTTTGTGGGATAATTGTATATCCTTAAGTATTTATTAGTGGCAAATACAATCTGGCATTGCCTATGATATTTCCAATGTAGATCTTTTCTACAGCTCATAAGTGCTTTACTGTTATTTATTTAGATATGAAGAACACTATTTTACATGGTCTCTCTCCTTAGGCGCTTAAAATCTAAAGAGGCAAAACAGATATGAAAAACAAGGAAAAGCTTCAGTGGTGCAACTGGTTAGTGCAAACGGGAATACTGCTGAGGTTTTGAGTTCAAGCCTTACCTGGAGCACTTGTTTTTATTACCTGTGTAGTTTCCCCAACTTGCTTTGCCTAATTCATATGGAAAGTGTCATATTAGAAAAAGGAGAATAAGTTCTAAAATGTGGAAGTGGGTGCATAGCTTGGAAACATCCACCCTGTGCTGCCATTAGTTCCAGTAGATTGTTCACTGGCAGGGCAAATTGACTTAGGCCTGGTCTACACTACCCACCGGAATCGGCGGGTAGAAATCGACCTCTCGGGGATCGATTTATCGCGTCCCGTCAGGACGCGACAATCGATCCCCGAATCGACGCTCTTACTCCACCAGCGAAGGTGGGAGTAAGAGCCGTCAACGGGAAGCCGCGGAGGTCGATTTTGCCGCCGTCCTCACAGCGGGGTAAGTCGGCTGCGATACGCCGAATTCAGCTACGCTATTTGCGTAGCTGAATTTGCGTATCTTAAATCGACCCCCCCCTGTAGTGTAGATGTAGCCTTACAGAGGGAGGGATAGCTCAGTGGTTTGAGCATTGGCCTGCTAAACCCAGGGTTGTGAGTTCAATCCTTGAGGGGGCCATTTAAGGATCTGGGGCAAAAAAAATTGGTCCTGCTAGTGAAGGCAGGGGACTGGACTTGATGACCTTTCAAGGTCCCTTCCAATTCTATGGGATACATATATTATTTACTGTATTTAACTAAGATTTAAAAAGAATCATCCATTATTCAATGTGTCCAGATATCATTTGGAGTAATATGTTTATCCTGTATAAAGTGTCTTAAAAGGGATACTTAAGCAGTCTAAGTGCAAAGTAAAGTTTTTATTGGGAGGAATATCAATAATGAATCAAGTTATTAAAACACCAAAACATGGAAATGGAAATATTGCCCTTGAGCTTTTTCAACCCAAACACAACACTGTGCTAGAAATATGACACATAAATGATTATAAATGGCCCATCTAGTTTCATTGTCCGTGCTGAGTGAAATGCAAAAAATAAACATAATAAATGTCTAAAATAAATGATTTTTTACAATTCTTTCATTTTTAATAATGAGTGTTTGCGGTAATTTAGACAAGCGATATTATGATATATATGACAAATGTATTACTTGAATCGTCTGTGCTCCTTCAACCTTCAAATCATTTAAATACCATTAAAATATAACCCATATAAAACAAATTAAGAATCTTTTAACTTTCTGTTAGCACAGTTCAGAATGTCAGAAAAATCTGTGGCCTTGAAAATGAAACATCAGAATACCATATTTTATATTTCACTTGGTATTATTATCTAAACTTACAGGATGTAGGTGATTATTCCCAAAGACCACATGTCCACCTCTGGGCCATAAGCACATCCACGTAGAATCTCTGGTGCTGCAGATGATAAAAACATTGTCACTAAAGCAAAAGTTTAATGCAGAAATAAATAATACTAATAAAGGTCAGGAATTTCAAACATGTCTGACTTCTTAACTCATAATGTAATTGCAATGTGTCCTCTTCAAGTACTGTAGAACAAATAGGGCCTGACCTTGAAAGTCTTTACTTAGGTAAAACTCCCATTCATTGAGTAAAGAGCAACAGGAATTTTCCGAGTAAGGACAGCTGGCATGGACCCCTAACTTGTAAAGTCAAGAGTGCAATTTAATTTTGATCTCCAATCTGATTTTAGAGAAGGAACCAGATCCATGAAAGGGATAATGGGCAGCTACAGAAGTACTGTAGCTTGAGTTTTACTGACTACATGACATTTGTATTTTTTTTAATAGTTCCAGTAATTCTGAAGTCAAGTTGCCTCTATAATTAAAGCTGAAACCCACTCTCCATTACAAGTCCTATTTCAGACCCCATCCATGTCTCTCTCTGCCCAAATCTATTTGTTCTAGATTTCCTCATGTTCAGTCTCCCATGGGAGGAATAGGGTGCTGTTAACTAAAGACTGACACTCTTGGGCGTGGAAAGCTGCAAGAAGGATCACTCCAGAGTCAAGAACTTTTCCTTGAAAAAGCCCTATTGCTCAACTCAAGGAGTTCAACCCTGGGAACAGACAGCAAGAGCATTCCAGTCAATTGCAATTGCCACAGTAGGGCACAGGGGAGAGGCAGTCTCTGAGGAGACTCTGAAATAGCAAAGAGAAGCCATTATTCACCAGAGGAGCTCAACCCATGGATGATGCTGAAGAATAACCAAGAGCATGATGTGTGCTTCATGTAAGAGATGCACTTGAAGGCTATGCTTGATATGAGATACATACTCCTGTTGTTATGCACACACCTGCATGCACACTATATATGCCATGACATGCCTCCTTGAAAATACCCCTCTTTTCCCCATAGCTTTCAAACGTTTTGTGTTTTCCCCACTCCCTGATAAGTTTCTGACCAGCCCTGTCAGCTGTTGTACTCCCCTGAACACCATTATCAGAAGCCTCTGACTCTGCCAGCTGCCAACCAGCCATATCTTCCTGGGGCAAAGTAGCCTAATATCAGCGGGGGAGCCAAATCTCACAGTGAAGTAGAGGAACACAACACTTGACATGATGCAAAGATGAGACCCACCCATCCCTTTCCCTCATCCCTTGCCACACCAACCTTCAATTTGCCCTCTTCTGAATATGCACTGCAATATTGTCCTTCGTGAGGCCTATGGGCTGGAATAGTCACTACTGGCTCTCCTACAAGGGAGCTCCCAGTCAATGGATTTGCAAGAGCAAGAAGACAGTGAAGTCTCTCTGCGTCCATTCCAACAGTCCCTTATTCATCCCTCCTCCTCCCACCCCATGGGGTAAAGGGGATAGAGTCCCCGGAGGACTACTTTGCTAAACTCACAACCTCCTGCACAGGCGAGTTTATGTGGCACAGAAGGCTTTGTGAAGACCCTCTGAACTTGGATGAATTTCACCGATAGTGCTATTATAGCATACTTTTAAAAAATACCATTTGCCCGCCAGACAAATGATAGAGAACAGCTAACACACTGACTTTATATGTTATATTTATGAAAAGCTGAAAGTCATTCTTTGTAGTTTGTATCATTTTTATGTAAACTGTCATTTTGACTCTCCCATGGAGGCAAACCGATATCCTCCTGCAGACAAGAGGCACGTGAGCAGTAAGACTTTCTGCAAAGCTATAGCAATTAAAATATGGAGACTGAATCACCGAGACATCCTGAATAGCAAAATGCTCATGGCACTTACTTTGTGCTAAGAGAGGAGGAGGAAGAGAACGAACATACAAACAAATATCTTGTGTAACTTATATCAGAACCAAATGCCAGATCCACACTAAGCCCATCTCTATGCGGGATTACTTAGGAAGGTTAAGGAGAGTCAGCTAACGGTATGAGGTCAACACACATCAATTAAAGCATGTTAAACCCCTGTGTGGCTGCTCTTATTCAGGAATAATGTGGCTTTGGGTCTCTGTAATTAATCCTTCTCCGAATCCTCCAAAAACTGTACTTTTGCCAGGGTAGTTTGTTTTGTTTGGTGGGGCTGGAATCAACTATAATGGCAAAAGCCCAGTTTTGCTGGTATTAGCTGCATCACTAGGAATGTTTTGCTGTTTCAGTATACTGGATTAGCATTACCACTTTAGCACTTCTGGTGCAGACCTGACCTAATTTGTCTTGTCCCAACCCCAGAAAGATGCACTATTTTTCCTCCTCTCTCTTGGGCTCTATGGAACTTCAGGAAATTCAGTACTAGGAGTTTCAACAACATTTACCCAACTCTTGTAACTTTATTGTGACTATCAGGGGTTATTCTTACTTTCTCTCCAAAGAGCTGTTAGGGCTGCGGTGGGGTTGGGATAAGCTCCCAACACCTATAAGATGTTTATAAAAGGCCGATGTCTAGGATGGCCTCTGACAGCCAAACTCCCCATCACTTATCTTCATGTGGCGCAGATGTTTTCATTAAAACTGGGGTGTGTGAAAGACAGGCACCTCGTGTCTTTAAAATAACAAGACAGTTCAAGGCAGCCTACCTAGGAGAATGAAATCTCTGATCTCAAGCCCCCATCCATTGGTTAAATGAAGCCCAGCATTGGGCAGTGGTAACACCAGCACTGCCTGTTGATGATCCACCAGGTTTATGACAACAAGGTGAGAAGAGAGTGAGCATGTACTTAATCTAACTGGGGAAAGTTCCTCTCACTATGATGTGTGTCAGGGATGGCAACTGATATGCTAGAGACTGGATATAAGGAGGGGTGAGGCTGGCCTGTATGCCTCCTGCCAGGGACTACTGCTAATGATCTTTCTGCCCTCTGCCAGAGGTTCACCCACTTCAAGCCTGGCAGCCCTGGGCCAATAGGATTTCTGGCAGCCAGTGTCTGAACTGCCCTCTAGAGGGTCAGAGGACCAGTGGTCAGAGCGAAGAATCAGACTAAAAGCAGTGACCTGCAAAGCCAAAGAAGCCCCATATTTCAAAAGTGGCAACACTGGGTATATCCAGTCTGACGTGTAAAGGTATGGAAGTCACTGATGTGATGGATGGGGAATGCAGCGAAGGGGTTGGCCTTAGGTTTTAAACGCTCCTATGCAGGTGACAAAAAGGGAGCATAACAAAGTGTGGGTGGCAGGGAGAGGAAAGCTGAGGAAGATGGTGTGTGCAGTTATTAGAGTAAGTGATAGACTGATGGCTGTTAAAAATTAAAAGTGTGTCATGTTTCTGATATCAGTGTAGGCATCTCAGCCCAGACGTGATGAAGAGGAGGAGACTTCCTACCAAGATCTGCAGGTGTTAGCAGACACAGCAGCCCCCAAGGAGCTGGTGGTGGTGCTGGGTGATCTGAATGCACACACAGGCAGAAACAAAAGAGGCTATGAAATGTGTTTGGGAAAACACAGCCTAGGCACTATGAATGATGAAGGGAAAATGCTACTGTATTGCCAAACAATGGATGATAGCCAATACTTGATTCCAAAAGAGGGTGTGTCAGTTGTTTATGTACATCAGTGGTGGAAACAAAAGCCATATGATGTTGGTGAGGAAATCTCAATGGAGTCGAGCTATGGGCTGCAAATCGATACCTAGTGAGATGGTAGCACTGCAACACAAACCTCCCGTGGCAATGATTGTGGTAGAGTGCTGGACAAGGAGGAATTAAGCTCAAAAGAAAGACGATTTAAATACAGAAAGTTAAGAGACGTGCAACAGAGAAGTTTGTGCCAAAAGTACAGAATATGTGTCCAAAAACTGATTTGCCATCAGCTGACAAAGAGTAGAACCACCCCAAAAGAATGTACATTGTGGAAGTGAAAAAGGTTTGTGGACGATGTAGATGGGGAAAACCAACAGCAAGAGAGAAGTAGCAGTGGACTGTGATCCAAAACAAAAACAAAAACAGAGCACCAAGAAAAAGAAATGAATCCATTGCTGGAAATAAAAACAAATACAAAGAAGCTGCCAAGTGGGCAGTGAAAAAGGTCAAATAAAGTGCCCTAGATGATCTGTATGCTGAGCTTGTAAATGACCCACAGGCGACTGGCAAAAAGACATACGGCACTGCAAAAATGAGATGCAAACGTGGGGAGGATGATATTGCACATCATTTGTAAATGATGATCGGGGAGACTGCTACTAACACCTGAACAAGGAAAGGAGAGGAGGAAACAATACTTTGAGAGTCTCTTAAATGAGGCAAATCCCTTTAGGATGGAGCTGCCAATATGTGATCCAAATGAAGGGGACCTGATGAGAAGAAGATTTCAAAATGAAAGTATTAGGATGGAAGTCCAAGTCCATGCTGTGGCTGACAAACTCCAAGAAGCACAATGTCACTGGTTCAGACACATGCAGAGCATGAATGAAGGGGACCTGATGATCATAGCATGGCAGGAGAGGATGGTAAGAAAGACTCCAAAGAAAGCTATCAAAGTGATGGATGAATTGCATCAAAGAATATGGTAAGCAGGTGGACCTTAGTGCTGCCTTGACAGACGAAGATGGAGGATGCTTGCATGACCCAACCCTAATTGATGGGATAAGGGAAAAAAGAAGGGTTACTGGTCTGAAGCTTTGCTAGTCTGTTGGAGCAATTGCGGTATACAGTACAGAGCATGGGACAAGCAATACAGTACTCGAGGTTTAATCCTGGGTCTGCAACCAATTCCCTCTAGCATTGTGTACATTACATAACCTCTCTCTCTCCCTCAGTGTTTGTCCTCTAGGAACAGAGCTGAGACCACTGGCTCATTTCACATAGTACACCAAAAAGATGGCCATCACTACATACCAGGGACAGTAAAATGGGGATAACATTTCCTTATCCTACAGGAGTGTTGTGAGGGGAGTTACGGGTTTGTACAGTCCTCTGAAGATGTAAAGTGCCACATAAATGCCAAATTCTGCTGAACTGCTGTTGTCAGAAATTCACTTTGCAGAAACAATTAGCTGGGGATTCTAAATGGGTTGAGAAATTCCTTCCAGCTCCTGTTGACTCAGAGTTTTATATATGTTTAATGTTCCTTCCAAAATGAAAAATACAAAGAATTAGGTTTGAATCTGTTTGATGCTAAGGGCCCTCAATACCTCAGAAAGGCAATAAGCACACCAACGATTGGTGACACATATAACCACCACCCTCTTCCCAATCACTGCCACGCAAACCTCCTGCTGTCTCCTTCCCTCCGCACATATATGCAGTACAAACAGCTGAATTGTCACCATTTTGGAGGCTGCATTATGTGTTTGCTTCCTCTTCTTCACACAATCTTTTATAGTTACAAAAATGGAGGCAAAACAAATGGCTTCTGACACTGAGCAATAACTACAGCTTTATGACATTTGTAGTTTAGTAGCAATGGTAGAAATTAGCATGGAGATTGATAATCAATACTCAAAATACAATTTTATGAGACAAAAGACACTAGGAATAGGTTTAATTCCAAGGGATGTTTAGTTCCTTTGTTTGCCTGATAAAGATGCTGCACAAACGAATGTATGTATTACTTGCATCCTATTATCCATTACGTTACAAGCTAATAGAGTAATCTTGCTGCCTTCATCAATGTCTTCCCATTTCCTTTCGTTTCTATAGTAACAAACATCAGAAAGCACGGTCTGCAATACTGTAACTATCTGCTCCTTCTCTCCCTTTTCTTCTACATACACCCTTTATGTTTATTCTCTTCAATCCACATTTACATTTTCATTAGCTAGTGACACTACTTCACAGGTATACAGACTTTACACTAAAAATAATCACTTCGAAGAATTTGGATACATACAGAAGTTGACAGATTTACTCAGTGCTTCTTGTCTGATCAGGGGCACCAAAGACTATGTCTATACAGCATTTTGGAGTGAGTGGGGAGCAAGCCTCCCACCCTGGGTCAACAGACTTTGGCTGCTAGCGCTTTATAAACAGCTGTGTAGACAGTGCTTTGAAGTTGCAGCTAAGACTGGAGTTTGGGCTTTGAAGCTCACTCCCCCTCCCTAGCCTGAGCTGCAACTTCAAAGTGCTGTCTACACAGTTATTTTTAGAGTGCTAGTGAGAGGACCACTAGCTCGAGTCTGTCAACCCAGGCTGAGAGGCTCACTCCTGCTTGCTCCAAAATGCTGTGTAGACACACCCAAAACTGCAGTTAAGTTCAACTGAATACATTCTATAGACCAAATCCTGCTCTGGAGTCATAGAGTTTAAAGCCAGCAGAGACCATCAGATCATCTAGTCCAGGGGTTGGCAACGTTCGGCACGCGGCTCGCCAGGGTAAGCTAGCGGGCCAGGCCAGTTTATTTACCTGCGGACGCGGCAGGTTCGGCCGATCGTGGCCCCCACTCGCTGCGGTTCGCTGTCCCGGGCCAATGGGAGCGGCGGGAAGCTGCGGCCAGCACATCCCTCGGCCCGCGCCGCTTCCCGCCGCCCCCATAGGCCCGGGACGGCGAACCGCGGCGAGTGGGGGCCGCGATCGGCTGAACCTGCCGCGTCAGCAGGTAAATAAACTGGCCCGGCCTGCTAGGGTGCTTACCCTGGTGAGCCGCGTGCCGAACGTTGCCGACCCCTGATCTAGTCTGACCTGTATATCACAGACCACCACCGCCACCCAGCATCCACACACTAAAATCTTTCCTGTGATGGTCTGGAAGTCATCAATAGGCACAAGAGAGTTACACCTGGCCAGGGAGATAAAAGGCCATAAGAGGAGGTTCTTTAGGAGCAAGAGAAAGATGAAGAAAACTGTAAGTCCGCTACATAGTGGGGAAGATGAGCTAATAACTGAAGGAATCAAGAAGGCAGAGGTGTTTAATGACTATTTTACTTCAGTCTTCACTAAAATGGTTAATGGTGACAAGATACTCAACACAATTAATATCAACAATGAGGAAGGAATGCAAGCCAAAACAGGAAAAGAACAGGTTAAAAAATATTTAGATAAATTAGATATATTCAAGTCAGGAGGGCCTGATGACATTCAACCTAGGAGACTTAAGGAACTAGCTGAAGCAACCTCTGAACCATTAGTGATTATCTTTGAGAGCTCACAGAGGACAGGTGAGGTCCCAGAAGACTGGAGAAGGGAAAACATAGCACCTATCTTTAAAAAGGGGACCAAAGAGGACTCAAGGAATTATAGACTTGTCAGTCTAACTTTGATTCCTGGAAAGATTCTGGAACAAATTATTAAGCAATCAATTTGTAAGCAACTAGAGGATAATAGGATTATAAGAAGTAGTGAGCATGGACTTGTCAAGGACAAATCATGGCAAATCAACCTAACTTCCTTTTTTGACAGGATTACTGGCCTAGTGGGTTGGGGGAAGAAGTAGACATGATATATCTTGATTTTATTAAGGCTTTTGACACAGTTCCACATGACATTCTCATAAGCAAACTAGGGAAATGTGGTATAGATGAAATTAATATAAGGTGGATGCACAATTAGTTGAAAGACCATACTCAAAGAGTAGTTATCAATGGTTTACTGTCAACCCGGGAGGGTGTTATCTAGTGGAATCCCACAGGGGTCTTTCCTGGGTCTGGCACTATTCAATATTTTCATTAATGACCTGGATAATGAAGTGGAGGGTATAAAATTTGCAGATGACACCAAGTTGGGAAGGTCTGCAAGCACTTTGGAGGTCATGATCAGAATTCAAAACAACTCTGACAAATTGGAGAATTGGTCTGAAATCAGCAAGATGAAATCCAATAAAAACAAATGCAAAGTTCTTCACTTAGGAAGGAAAAATCAAATGCACAAGTACAAAATGGGGCATAAATAACTGGCTAGGTGATAGTACTGTTGAAAAGGATTTGGGGGTAATGGTGGATCAGAGATTGAATATGAGTCAACGATGTGATGCAATTATGAAAAAGGCTAACATTCTGGGTTGTAGTAACAAGTGTTGTATGTAAAATATAAGTAATTGTCCTGCTTTGCTCAGCACTGGTGAGGCCTCAGCTGGAGCACTGTGTCCAATTCTGGGCACCACACTTTAGGAAAGATGTGGACAAATTGGAGAGAGTCCAGAGAAGAGCAACAAAAATGATAAAAGGCTTGGAAAATCTGCCCTCTGAGGAAAGGATTAAAAAAAGTGAGCATGTGTAGTCTTAAGAAAAGAAGATTGGGGGGGAGACCTGATAACAGTCTTCAAATATGTTAAGGACTGTTATAAAAAGGATGGCGATTGATTGTTTTCCATGTCAACTGAAAAGTAGGACAAGTAGTAATTGGCTTAATCTGAAGAAAGAGAGATTTAGGTTAGAAGGTGGGGAAAGCTTTCTTACTCTAAGGGCAGTTTAGCTTTGGAATAGGGTTGCAAGGGAAGTTATGGAATCCCCACCATTGGAGGTTTTTAAGAACAGGTTGGACAAACACCTGTCAGGGATGGTCTAGGTTTACTTAGTCCTGCCTCAGCGCAGGGAGCTGGACTTGATGACTTCTCGAGGTCCTTTCCAGCCCTACATTTCCATGAGTCTTTGATTACTATTATTTGTATTGCAGTAGTGTCTGGGAGCCCCAGTCTGGACCAAGTCCCCCGGCGGTAGGTGCTGTACAAACACAGAACAAAAAGACAGTCCCTGCTCCAAAGAGCTTAAATCTAAGTAATGTATTGAGGAACACCTTGCTGCCCTAAGGAGCCATTTGTACCCCCAACTTGCATATGCTGCTGACTACAGCATATGTACCAGCTACTTGCAGGGCTTAATATAGCCTAGCAATAGACCATGGAAACCCCATCAAAACTAGCAGGCCCTGCTTGCTTGAGACTTTAGGGCCTCAACCTGCAAGGTCCTTAGCACCCTCGACCTCTAAAGACTTCACAATAAATGGAGTATTATAATAGCAGGGTCTGGAACATTTCAGTTCTTTATGTAGCGATAGCCATCTTTGTGGTGCCCTCTATGAAATGAGCCAACCGTCTCAGTTGTGTTCCTAGCAGACAAGTGCCGGCATTGCAGTTTACCAGCTGTTATTTGATGCTTCCAGTTTTGTTATCTTCCAAGTGCTCAGTAGCTCTTTTCTCTTAACGTTTGTCCCATGAGTTAACTAGGGCCTGATGGTAAGGCTTACTGGACGCTAACTGCTATGATTGCCTTTTTTATTTTTTTCCAAGTTTGGTAACACATTTGCTTTTTCTTTAATTGAAGAGTTTTGTTCCCTCATTTTGGTGCAAGGATGGTTTTGTATTTTGTCCTTTCTGCCTATACACTGTGTGTTATCTGTGTTTGGGATGCAAGCCAGTTAAAAATGTATGGTTACACTTTTCTATTACATATTAAGCATACGGAAATTACAGTCAGATGTGTTCATTTTGTGGCTGACTTATTTTCTCCCCAAAGCACTGGACATACTACGTTCAGCACTTAATTATTCATGGACTATTAGCATTACAGTTTCCTGATTCAGATCAGGACCTCCTCCTCCTACTCGGCAGCTTGGGAGCCTATTTTTGTCTGAGTATGATTCTCTGTGACTTTTTGTTTAATTTTCAGCATCCGTGCTTTTTCTTTTATATTCGAGTTAGTGGTGCCTTCTGTTATTAAAAGCCTCAGGCTTGTGGTGTATGAATGTGTTATGATTTATTTCCTTTTACTGAAATGCTGTGAAATCTAATATGAAAACCCACTACATACAATTTAAAATATGTAAAGTTACATTAAAAGCAGGTGTTGCCAGCAGTAATATATTATTTTCACATTATATTTTGTATTACTGCAATGCTTTGCCATTTAATAATTATGATTGACTATTGGAACAGTTTAAGTAAACGCTACTTGCGAATGGTGTATTCAGTTTGGGCCTATTCCTGCAAAACTGAAGTCAATAGTAGCTTTGCCAATGATTTCCATGGATTCAGGATTAACCATCTGAAGAATGGGCTTCTTCCATGCCAGAATCCATCTTTCGTCTGAATTCAGTAATTAGAGCTAATTTTCAGACAATAGAGGCTGACTTCAGCAAGGGTAAAAATATGGGTGCATCTGTATTTGTACATGCAAATCAGTTATTATACATGCAAATAACTGTTTGCACATGTAATTACTTGATTTGTATGCAAAAATATGGGGTACACATTTTTCCATAGCCCATTTTTCCTTGCCAAGTCAACTTTCACTTTTGGAAAATGTAGACTTTAGTGAAGAAAAAGGAAACATACCAGAACAATATAGCTAACATATGACTCATTTTATAAACTGCATGCTTAGTGCCCATGATTAATACAAGGTAAAACAGTGTCATTAAGACTCTTAAGAGAACTTTGGTCAAGGCCTGTCCAATATCATAACATAAAAACCAACATAAATATTGAATAACCTAAACTGAATAACTACTTAGGCAATAAAAGTTGTAGCTGCTATGTATTATACTTCATGGGTTACAGTCAGAAGCCAAGTGTTGCATTCAAGTTACATGTACAATCATGCACCTAATTTGTTCATGCAGTTATTATGACTGCACATGCATATTAGGCATTTATGCAAATAAATGGCCAGCTAGATGTTATTGTGCAGGCAAGCCCCCAATTTGCATGCATAAATGCGGTACCTATATATGCAAATCATAAACACAACTCCCTGAAAAAAATTGTGTGTTGCACGCCTCCCAGCCCGAGGACACAGACTTGCACTAGCTCGGCTCAAACTAGAGCGCTAAAAATAGTTGCTGCATGGGTGGAGGTTCAGGCTAGCCAGCAGAGCTGAGACCCAGGGAGTCAGGCGGGTTCGAGCTCAGGTGGCTAGACCGAGCCTCCGCCGGTGTCACAACATCCACACTGCTATTTTTAACACACTAGCCTGTGCTGAGCTAGTGCAAGTCTGTCTATCCAGGGTGTTAGGCATGCTCCCAATTGCAGTTTAGACATACCCCCAGTGGCTGAATGTGGTTCTGTCATTAAAATTACAAGACTGAACTTCTACATCTGAGATTTTGAGCAGGCTTCTGTAATCCTGACAGCTGTAATTTTTGGTATGAAGGGCTAGAGAGGGATAGTGGAGTTTTCAGTAAGACTTATAATCACAAAGCATGGAGCTGGCCAAACTCATAAATGACATGTATTTTTTGTAAAAGTTTGACAAAGACTGAAAAACAGAGGTACATACACTAAAGCTGTCTAAATTGTCATTATTATTTGTATTGCCCAGAAGTCCTGAGTAAGATCAGGGCCACTTCGTGTTAGACACCATACAAAGATGGGAAAATATGGTCCCTGCCATACAGAGGTTACTTTCTAAATGTACTTCTAAAATGGCATACAAATGTGGCATACAGTTCTATCTACCTCCATTAAGATATTTATAGTGCACTAATAGTATCTACACAGTAATAGCAATTTATGTTATTAACTGAGCCTAATCATCAATCACATTATTTAATTCTTATTTTATTTTGGTTAAAAATTGATTATGAAAAGGGTCCCAACCCTTCCACATCCCTCAAAGTGACAAGTACTCCCACCCCAATCTTTCCAGTTGCCAAAATCCACCTTTAACAGTGCAGTCTGCCCTTTTAAGGCCATGGGGGTCTGGGAGCAGCTGACTCTCTTCTGGAGAGAAGCCCAGCAGGCAGCATCTAGTGATTGGGTCTGATGAGTCTCAGACAAGGGATGTAAAAAAGGGCCCCAGCTCTATGAGGTTGCCTGGGACCAGGAGAGGGACTGGGAGTGCACTCTCCAGTGGCTGTAGGAGAAGACTGTGAGAGGGCAGGTTAGCCTTGCAGACACCCCTGTGGAAGGTCACAGATCTCAGTGAAAACAGGACTGGGGTTTTTTTTTTTTTTTTTGGTCCCCCAATTGCTCCACTTAAACTTCTTTGTGTTAAAGAATAAAAAAGAGCCCTGAGAAAAAGGCTACAAACTGAACTGGGTGTGGCTGTTTGTTTATCCCAGGCTGGTGAGCCGGTGCACCGCCACTGTAGGAAGCTCTCTAATTTTACCCCATAGTTATCAATCATATTGGTCCCAATTCTGCACTGCTCATCAGCACCTCTAAGTCAGGACCAGGACTCAAGTCGTGCCGGAATGCTCTGGAACTCCAGTCCGGCGTTTTTCGTTGGCATTCTGCTACTTCTGGTAGTGTCACTTATAGTACCAGAAGTGTGTTCTGCCACTTCTTTTTTTTATGACTCAGTCACTGGTCAAGACTGTAGCATGTGATAAAGCTATGCATGTGCATAAGTGCTTTGCCTTCGTGAGACCTTAAGCTAGCTCCCTTTCCTAAGTGATAATATTAAGATAGATAATTTGGTCTTTATTTAAAAACAAAAAAACAAACAGGTCACCTTAAGCTAGTTTCTACTACATTTAATGTTGGACTATCCATAATAGGAATTATTAAGGGCCCTATCAAGTCACACTAATGACATTGCCATTATACCTGACATGCCAATATAATCCATTATCTCAATAATTTGACATGGATTTTGATGACATTTGTATAAGTAGAGCCCTACCTAATTCATGGTCCATTTTGGTCAATTTCACAGTCATAAGATTTTAAAAATCATAACTTTCATGATTTCAGCTATTTAAATCTGAAATTTCGTGGTGTTGTAATTTTAGGGGTCCTGACCCAAAAAGGAGTGTGGGGGAGGGTCCGCAAAGTTATTGTAGGGGGGGTTTGCAGTACTGCTACCTTACTTCTGTGCTGCTGCTCGTGGCAGAAGTAAGGTGGCAATACCACGACCCCCCTAAAATAACCTTGTGACCCGCCTGCAACTCCCATTTGGGTCAGGACCCCCAATTTGAGAAACACTGGTCTCCTCTGTGAAATCTGGGTAAAAGCACACAAAAGACCAGATTTCACGAAGGGAGAGCAGATTTCACGGTCCGTGACACGTTTTTTTTATGGCTGTGAATTTGGTAGGGCCCTATGTATAAGTGGAATATTATTGTATAATGTATTAATTTGTATTCAACATCAGAGTACTTTCATGTAAATTATGAAATTATATTAGAAAATGCACTGGAATATTGGTTAGTGTGGCTTGGAATTATAGAGTATGTTAATTTTTCAAAAACATACACTGATGCCAGCTTCTGAATTCTAGTTTTTGATTTAAGCTGTTCAGGAGCCTCGTCAAACTTAAGAAACTTGCATTTGCCAAACACAGAAATTAGAAAATGTAAATAGTCTCTGAATCAAAGTCTAAGTCCAATATATTGTAAGTAATAAAGGAACATACCACAGTACCCTGGAGTTCCACAAACTGTCTTCATAGTCACTTGATCTTCCACAATCTTGGAAAGCCCAAAATCAGCTGTCAAGATTTGTAGAAACATAAAATAAAAGTGTTATTGTCTGCTTGTAACTGTGTAAAGTGAGCATAGATTCAACAGGGGGAAGTACTTCACTTTTCTTTTTGAAAACGCTACATTTAAGGAAAATCACTGTCATTTTAAGGAACAAATTAAAAGAAAAATTACTTCAGAAGAATTGCATGGAAACAAAATTATACAGAAGCAAAATGTGTGTTGATGGATTAAATCCTCTTGCTCTAAGCTCACGAAAATATTTTTAAAGTACAACTTGTGCTAGCTGCCCTAAAGACAGTGGAACGTACAGCAGCCAACAATGAAGAGTCAGATGCAGAGTCAATCATGTACTCAGAACTTCTGAACAGCGCATGGAATACAAAATACTATGAAGACAAAATAAATAAATACAAAAGAGAAGACGTTTAAAAACTGGAGAAGGTATATGTTATAAAACAGAACACTATCCGTTTTGTAGAGTATTTTCATGAAAATACGCCCTTCGTTCTGATGATGTACTTAGTCCAGTGGTTCCTTTGGAAGATAAATTATTTTCCAAATGGATGGTTTTGTATTGTTAGCGAAATGTGCGTCTTTCAGTTCTGAAACACATCACCCACCTACTGGCAGGTCAAAAATTCTAACTACCCGATTCTCCTGTAAAACATGAGGACAGTAACTTTTTTCTGATGTCACTCCAAAAAACACTGTCCCTGGTAGTGCTCTTTCTAGGAGTGACACTGGATACATTGGGCTGAAGCGCTACCATTTTGGACTTTGACTTTTTCAGATCTTATCAACTAAGTCGGGAATGGCATAGGGTTTGAGCCTACAAAGAACTGAACCTTCCAGCTACAATCCAGAAAAGCATTGAAGCAAGTGCTTAACTTTAAGCATGTGTGTTAGCACATTGTTTTAAATAGAACTACTGGTGTGCTCAAAGTTACACCTCAGCTTAAGTGACTTGCTAGATCAGGGCCGGAGCCCTCAGCACCTCAGATCAAGCCGTTGGGTAGTATTTCAAGAGCAGATTTCCAAGGAAAATTCAGGCTTTGCCAGAAGGGGGTGTCAGCGACTCCGCATGTGGCACCCTTCCCTCTAAATAAATACTGAGCGGTCAGGAGCCAGCACGTTGTCATAGGTCCCATCTTTCAAATGAGATTAGAACTGAAGACCTAATCACTTGTGTTTCTTTTTCTATGAATGATCTTAGTATCTTGTTCTAATTCCAGTTTGGATGATGAGATTCTGCCTTAAAAACTGAAGAATATAGCTTGTTTGTTTGCTTTTGTTTAACATGAATTTAAAAGTGAGTACTCTGAGCTGAGAACAAGAAGATAACAGTTGATATTGTGTTTTGAAAATGCAGATTTAGTAGTTACCATGGGCTGTACAAGAGCAGTGACAGATTAGCCACTAGGCCAATGGGGCCCATGCTCAGGGGCCCCGGCCAATTGGGGGCCCCTGGAAAAATGGGCATCCCCATTCCCTGACCCCCAGGTGCTCCTGCTGGGGAGCAGGGTCAGGGCGCAGGGACTTGCCCCACTCCTTTTGCCAGCCTGGCGCTCCTGCCGGGGAGTGGGGGAAGCCCCCATGCCCCAATCCCACTCCCTGGCAGGAGCACTGGGCAGGTGCCCACACCCCGCTCCCTGGCAGGAGCGCCGTGGGGGATGGGGGAGACTGCAGGTGGAAGGGGTGGGGAGGAGCCCCCACTTGCTCTGGCCCAGGGTCCCACAGAACCCTAATCCACTTCTGCCTGCCTGGGACTCTGAGAACATATTTGTGTTTCTAGCACATGCGGAAGCCTATGCCACTGCATCTTCACTTTTGGGTTTCCTTATGAAAGAGAGACCATAAGGCTCAGAGATTCTTTTTCTTTTCTTTACAATATGTAAAAGTCAGATCTCTTTCAGTTATCACATCAGCAATGCCACAGCCTACATGGCTCATCAATTACCATTCTGCTGCTTTCTGCTTTATCATAGTACGGCACTGGGCTGCCCTAAACTGGCACACAAACTGTCTATTCCCTACATGGAAGTGGTGAATATTCATATTTCAGAGGCTTAGGGTCTGACTTTCAAAGGTGCTGAGCACCCAGAGCTCCTACTGATTCCAGCTGCAGTTGCAAGTGCTCACCGCTCCTGGAAGTCAGGCCCTCAGTGAATGCACTCTACGCCCTGGTTTGTGACAAACTGCGAATTCAGGTCAGCTTGTAGCTTGTCTGGTTTCCTCCCATCTTTTTTCATACTGCCACCTATGCCTGGAATAACTTCTCTACTCTGTGCCAAACAACCTGCCTCTCCTCCTTCAAGCTCCTTTTGGCTTGCTTTCATTGCTTACCTCCACCTTTGCGCTCTCATTCATATTTGTCCCAAAATTGTAATATATTGTCTAACAAAAAAGGAACTAACAAGTGGTGTATGTAACTAGAATCTGATCTCATAATCTTTCCCTACTGTGATCTTCACCCTCCCAAATCCCATTCTTCCTGTGTTTGTCATCTCTTGAGGTATTGTGCCTAATTTAGACTGTAAATTCCTCAGGGCAGGGATCTGTCTTTTATTTATTTTTAAAGAACAATGCACAGCTGTGCTGCTGTATAAAGAATGGGCCTATTCATCTGGATATCATTGCTAAAATAGAATACAATGATGGGGAGAAGAGAGGAGATACATGTGAACCACACAAAATAATACCAATACGAGGGAAGGATGGGAAGTATATAGGTAGTGCTGCTCACCTATTTTTAATGGTGCATCTGGTGCTGGTGTTGCATAGAGTAGATTCTCTGGCTTCAAATCACGGTGAACAATCCCATTTGCATGCAGGTACTAGAAGGGAAAAATCAAAGTGTCTAAGTCATAGTATGAAACAGCTTTTTCCTAATCCTCTATAGTTACAGTCTAGTGACTATTATTTCATGACAAGGGATAACCCAATTAACCAGATTTCAAAAAATTGTTTACAAAACTTCGTAGCATGACACACTTGAATATAGTTTGTCATCTGAACAAGAAACTGAAAATTGAGAGAGAGAGAGCATCAGCTCTCATGATTGAGAAGAAAAACCATCCCTGAGGGGCTTATTGACCATTTAAAACACAATGGTAACATCTCTAGGGGTTAATGTTAAGGTAACAGATGCTGAGATATTGAAATCTGAAGCATCAGAAAAGCATTAGGCAGCTTTGTATGTTAAATCATTCTGAGAGGTCAGAACATGGTCACCCAACTCCTGAACCACACACAAACTTTGATGAGAACAAGCATAGTGGAGAACTTAGCATGTGTGCTGCTCTAAAAATAAAATCTTTACTTTCTACAGAAGACTGAAGGATTATAATACTGTGCAGTCCTGAAGCCTTGGTTTCACATGCCCCTGGCTTTCTCAAAAGCTGTCATGGCTTTGGATTGAAAATGTCAAGGCTTCATCTTATCCCATTTTCCTGGGTGGAAAATTTGGGCAAAATCTGTTCAGCTCTTTTTTTGTCCGAGTGTGAAATCATAGATCTCCTGCCACAAGATAGAAACAAATTTTATTTCTATTCATGCAAAAAAATAAAAATAAAAATAAAAGTCTCTCTTTTCTTCAGCACAAAGACACTGGGCAGCCAGAGTCACATCTTCAGGAAGGAGGCCACTAGCTTCCTCTCTACCGGAGCTACCTGCTCCAAGCAGCTTTGCTCTTTAAGGTTCTGCAGCACATGTAGTTGCCTTCCTTCCCTCCTTATGATCTGGGCCAACTGTCATATACAGATTGGGTTCCTGGCGTACAGCCAGTATACCCGGGGCCTTCTGAGCTTATGCCCTGATTGCAAAATCAGTCCCTTACTTGGTAAATACCCTGGGGCTGACTGTCCTCTTGTTTACACCATTTTTTAAATTTTTTTTTTTAGTAGTGAAACTCCAGTAACTTCAACCAGGGCAAGTGAAAGGAGCATCGAAGCCCCAGTATTTTTAGTATGTTGTGCAATGGTTATTTGTACTTATAGGCTACTTGATAGTTACACTCAGGACTTGTCTATATGTGAGAATTGTACCAATTTAACTGACTTGGTTTTGAAACTGATTTCGTTAAATTGGTGCAGTCCCCTTACGTGGGCACTCATTTCAGTTTAAGGGTGCCTGATAGTGATTTGGCTTCAGTTGATTCCTCACTGATTTAGTTTAATCAGTACAATTTTTTTGTAGAAACAATGCCTTGGTACTGTAGGTCCAAAGTTAATTATCATGAAAGCTGTGTTTTGAATTAAAAGACAGAAACAATTATATACACATTGTAATTACCATGCACAGCAAATACCTTAGCTCTACCTTATATATACTAACTATGTCATTTAATGGTCACCAGTTACCATGAAAATAAAAAGAGACCAGGAGGAGGAACATGGTCCAGTGGATAAGTCACAAGCCTGGTATGTTCCAGGCTCTCTCAGGGACTCACTCTGTGACCTCAGACTCTATGATTCACCTCAGTTTCCCCATCTCTAAAACAGGGATGATATTTGTGTAATAGGGTTTTAGGTCTGTGGATGAAAACGGCTGTGAGTATACAGTACTATATGATAGTTTATAATTACATTTGCACTCTATAATACAAAGAGATATTCAACTATTAACCAAGTAGTCCTGCTTGCACTTTCTTCTAATTTTCAGTAAATGGTTCTAGAATGTAAAAGAAGGTTGCTCGTTGTTTGCAGCTTCATTAATATGTGTTACCACCATAAACTGTTAAGTAGAAAATTTGTATTTACCTCACAGCATTGTATTTCCATAGCAACATTACTTTGATATATTCAGATTCAGTAAAGTCCTATAGCATCTGTGTACTAAAGTACGTGATTTACTTGTCAAGTAATGGCAATTAGTCTCTTCAGAGGTGCATTACAATAAACAAGAACAGGATGAGTTACTAATTTAACAGTTGAAAAGGAGTAACACAAAAAGAACAATGCAAGATCATGAAAAGAGCATTATCTCAGTGAAAATGTCTTTTTGAGCATACATATGGATTTACACTGTATTGAAGTTATGCTGATAATCATTCTTACAAACTGCAGTCAGACAAAACTTAATCTACTAGCATTTAAGGTGAACGGGTAGAAGGGAATTTGAAATGAGTTCATGTTTGTGGTTTAAAAAACTCCCAAAGCACAAATGTGAGTGCAGATCAGGTATTTTGCACCCAGTTAACCCCTTTCATGAGCAAATGTGGGCTGTGTGCAGAAACCAGTGGGCCTGGCACACTTTTGTAGGTTCGTTAAAAATTTGATCTTTAGGATACGTCTACACTGCAATTAAAAACCGGGGTGACCCATGCCAGTTGACTCAGCTAAGGGGCTGTTTAATTGCCATGCAGACATTCGGGCTTGGGTTGCAGCCCCGACTCTAGGACCCTGCAAGGTGGGAGGGTCCCAGACCTCCCGAGCCCAGAAGTCTATGCTACAATTAAACAGCCCTGCAGTCTGAGCCCCACAAGCCTGAGTTATCTGGCATGGCCAGCCGTGGGTGTCTAACTGCAGTGTAGACATAACTTGAGTGTTTCATTCAGAAACTTTTAGAACTGGGCAATCTGGAATCAGCACTGTTTTGGGGAATACTACAGGGCATTGTCTAATTAAAGTTTTATTTTACTTCGTATATAAATCTAAATACAAATTATTTACTGAGTATTTTTGATTTGTCTAGTCATATCCAAACAACTCCCCGTTGCAGTGCTTGCAACTCCATGTTGCATCATTGTTACAGTGACCAGATGAACAGACTTTCGGGGGGTGGGGGAGGGAAGCTGGGACACCTGACATGAGCAGGGAGGTGGGTGTGCAAGAGATGACTTTGCGGTGTTTCAAGGATTCATGCATAGTACGGTGAGAGAGAAGAATGAGCCCTCCCTGCCTCCCCAGCTCTTTTCTCAGTCAAGCAATCTTCCTCTTTCTCGCTACCCAATGGACTTGACTGAATAGGAGGTGATGGCTTGGCTTGATGAGATTTGTGTGAAAGAGAGGTCACTGGAAGGCCTCAGGGAAGAGGTGAAGTAAGATGTCAACATGAGTCAGATCTAGAGGTTCTTCATGGATGTGCTCAGTCAATTTCACCAGTTCAGGTGGCCAGTGACACTTTCAATGGGCCAGGGTTTGCAGGGGGTTACAACACTTGAAAAATGCACCATTTTAAAAACCAAACATCAAGACAGATCCTATAAATGGGGACATTCCTGCTTATTAGGAACACAGTCACCCAAATAGTGCACAAGAACCAGAAAGAAAAGCAAACAACCCCCCCCCCCCACACACACACACAAACACACAGAAATTGACTAGAAACAAAAGGGATTCTTTTAATTGTCTAAGATAAAAATAATATATATGTGTGATGGGGTACATTACCAACCCCACACTGAAAGGGTTAATAAGGATCTGTGGGCACAATCAGCCAAACCCCACTACACTGGTAGTCAGTGTTGAACCTGGAGAGAGGAAATCTGACTCAGTCTCCACACAGAATAAAGATCACACAGAGTTGTTTATTTTTGTAAAGCCGTTGGGCAGGGACTGTCTTCCTATGCCTGCACAATGCCCAGCACACCTAGGCACTACTGAATAAAAATATCATACTGATGATGATAAATAGTCTTTGCCCATTGGATGAACCCTGGGGGAGCAGAATCCTCTCCATTAGAAGGTGAAGAAGCACCAGTGCAACTATTCAGTGGCCACCCCAATTGCCTGTCAGCTGTGGAAACATCAGTTGTGACCCACCTTTCCCTTCCAAATAGATGAATTTTAGCCATGAGTCTACATAGCTACAGACTCATTGGCTTTACTCTGTCTACTCTCCCAGCCCTGTCCTGCTCCCAGCTCCTATGTGCACTGCTACAGAATGTACAGCCTCAGAGAACTAATCTGTGGTGCACAGGGCAGTCTCTTGCATTGCCTCTTCAAAGTCTATCTACCCCCACATAATAGAACTGCAGTGATTCTGCTGCACTGTGAGCCTTGTTCGCTAGCCCAAGTGTAGTAGGATTGACCCCACAGGGTGTTGAGCAAACTTCAGGTACACAGTAGGTTACAACAGTATCAGTTTTATATAATCTCAGAAGACCTGGGGTAAATGTATTTTAGGATTCAGAGTGTCAAATGGATTATTGTTGGTTGTTAAACTCTGATATGCTCAGCACTGTAGAAGACACAAATAAAGACAGACCCTTACCCTGTCTACTCTATAAAATACAGACAGGCTTTTTCCTAGTTTTTAATTAATGCAACACACAATACCAACTTATGACTGGCACATGACCATGTTTCCCTAAAGGTGACCTGCAAAGAAAAAAACATTGATCTACTGTCCCACTTCCCATTTTTTGCTTCTTTATGAGACCCGAAAGCTTCTTTTTTACCTCAAAAAGTCAGGTCTCATCTAGCCTGAAAGATCTGATGAGTAGTGAAATTATGATGACATCAGAAGAATCGTGAGTCTGAAAGATGAGGAACTGGTAAGGGCAAGGAAACTCTGGTTTTGCTTATTTGTATTGACACCTAATTCACTTTAATGTCTAACAAATATTGTGGAGAAAGAGTTTTGGTTGAACACCCTTCAGTTAGGGTGACAACTCCCAGTAGGCATTGATTTAGCTGTGGGAAGAAGTGGGTGACATTTGGCTTCAGTGTACGCTTTTATATTATGCTATGTGGTAATGCTTCAGAGTATTTTTATATAGAATATATATATATAGTCTTGTAATACCTGCCTGCCACTTTCGTGAGTATTTAATTCACTCGGAGTTTAAAAGGGAGAAGTTTTTATAGCCTCTCTTTCTGCTGTTTTGCTACAGAATATTTTTAGGACTTTCACATGGAAGCTATTACTAAATCAAGGCTGCAGGACACAGGAGAGTGGAACAAAAACCATGGGTTCCAGTTCAGCATTGGCTCTCCATAGCTAAAAATTCTACTAAAACTTTGAATTCTCTTAAAAAAATTAAAAGAAAGTTCTTTTGCTCTGATTTCAGGGATGTCTAGACTTGTAATTAAGCTTTTTCTATGGCTCTAACAAAAGTGTGTCATTGTGTAATGAAAGCCACAGCATAGTAATTTAGTTTAATTACAGCTACATAATATTTGGTGGGCATACGGGTAATTGATAATGCCCCTGGAGCAGCTAGGAGAAAGTTTAAATAACCTTTTTAAGAACCTTACAGGACCAAGGAGGCCCATTCATTAAGTGAAAAAGATTCTTCTTTTCTAATCCCTTTTTTGTTGGTAATATTATTCTGATTGTTTTTTATGTAAACAGGCTATGTCTCTAAAATGGCAGAACAAGATTCCAGTTAATTCTGCCTAAAACACCATCCTGCACAAACCCCACAATATAGAGAAAGACAAGCCCTTATCTTTCAAAATACACTCCCTGAATTACATACTTCCAAAGTGACCTAGACTTCAAAAACCTTTTCAAGTAGTGAACAGAAGAATACTGTGTGTTCAATAATTAAGATTTCAGGGAATGAGGGGGAACAAAACATGTCCTGGCTAGAGAGTGGCTCTCTAAAATCAAACTGTGTATGAGATGACTTATTTGTATAACAACACAGTAATAATAAGCATTTTGCTGTCTGGTATGCGGGCAAGATTTTTGACAGAAGATCTTACAATGTTTTATCCTTGGGCAAATTACTTAATCTCTCTGTACCTCACTTTCCCCATCCATAAAATAGGAGTGATGCTTACTTTTGTAAAATGTTTTTATTTCTATGGATGAACTGCAATAAGTGTACAATGCTATCTAATTTATCATTACATTTGTACTTCTCCCATTGAGGTCAATGCAAAACTCCCATTGTTTCAATGGAATCAGGGGCTTTATGTCACTTTTAAAAATAAAAGTAATATGTTAAATATGAAAGATTTGGTCCTGGGAGGCTTGTGTGAATCAGACTGCAAATAACTTGGAAGGCAGGATTGGGCCCAAAATTGTGCAATGTCTGTTCTTTGGAAAACAAGATAATTTAACATATATTGATTGTAGAAAAAAGTGTATATTGGATTGTTTTACTGATAATATTAACAGTGATTTATTTAGGTGTATAACATCTACTTGATGAAACACCTTAGCCTTTTTAAAAATGAAATGCCATATACACATGAATTATCTCAGAAATAGAGAAGTTGTTGTACTAGATGTTGGCACAGTTTTTGAGAATTCTCACTTATTTTTTTTTCTCCAATGTGGAGAGGTAACTGACAGTGTGATAGTTACAAAGGCAGGCCTACCTTCTGCTATAAGTTACTGATTCAACTCCACAATGAGTCAATGAGGTTGCAGCAGTATAACTGACAAATAACGCATTGTCAAATTGCACATGCACACCATAAATTTCACTATTTTATTATTCCCCTATAACTAGGATGACCAGATAGCAACTGTGAAAAAACAGGACAAGGGGTGGGGGGTAATAGGCGCCTATATAAGAAAAAATCTCCCCAAACAGGACTGTCCCTTTAAAAACGGGACAGCTGGTCACCCTACCTATAACAGTGCATGTTGTCTCTAGGAGCTGGCAACCAGAAGGCTCTTTTTATCACTGCAAGAAATAAAAGCAACACTGAACTGTTATGGACTCAATTTAGCACATTTTAGAATTTTTCATGTGATTAAAATTCACATGGTTATTTAGGAAGCTAGCATGCTAATTAAACCTTATAGTATATTCTTGGCACAAATCACTCTCATTCACTTCCATGGGAATCTGGGGTTCATAAGAAATTTAAGATCAGGACCTAAGTCTGTTTGTTATTCAACAGACCCACCTCCAAAATTGTCCAGAAAATGTGTTAGTTTAGTGAAACCAATTTAACTGAATTTTAATTAGGTGAGCAAAGCATACTTTCCTTCATGTTTTTAGAAATATGCATTATATACAGCCAGTTTAATTTATTAAAATGGTGAATCTGATTACTATAAAAATGTGTGAAGAAACGCAACAATATGGCCCACAAATCAAAAGCTATGCTTATTTCCTGTTTGTCCACCACATTTCACACCTTTAAACAACTCTCACTGGAAATTCTAAATCACACAACTTAATTTATCCACTACAAGAAATTTAGACTGTAACCGCCATTATTATTTTCTTTTAAATGAAGAAACAATACACTAATTTTACCCTTAAACGATAACCATAAAACAACACTTTCATCAATCATATTTAAAGCTCTGTTCTAGAATTATGTTTTTCTTTAACAATAGCTGTGAAATCTACACTAGCTAATATCCAAAACTAACTGGAATTTTTTGGCATTACTGGAATGTAAAACAGAAGTGTTATCCTGCTCTTGAATCAGACATGACATTATCCTAAAGGATGAAATGCAAAGTTCTACTACATTATTTAATCATTGTGTGACACTCACAAGTGCTGGTAAGAGACTTCCCTAATCCCAGCCACCTGACGTGGGTCAGGATTACAAAAGATTAATATCCTTGTGGTACATAACAGGGGTCAGTGGATTGATCCTGTGGCTACTATTACACCTCCTACCGGGCAACATATCCTTAACCAACTCACTTCAGTATTACCAACCTTGCAAAAAAAAAACCCCAAAACTGTCTACTAGCATTCTTTCCCATCTCATAACAGATCATTCCTTCCACGCCATTCCACAATCCGTTCTAGTTTGAATGAATGCACTCTCATATGAAGTGTGTGTGAAAAGCCGGGGATCATGAGGAAAGGAGATGAATAAGAGAAAAAATGATAAAAAATAATATAAAATAATGAGCTGGAACTTCTACCCTCCCCATCTCACAGCACAAGAGCAAGGGGACATTCAATGAAACTGAAAGGTGGCACATTCAGCACAAAAAAAGGAAATACTTTCCCCACACTCTGTATAATTAGAATGGAACTCATTGTCAAGGATGTCATTGAGGGCAAGAATTTTGTAAGATTCAAAGAGGGATCGGATGCTTATATGGATAACAAGAATAGCCAGAGTTATAACAGTTAATGCAAACAAAGAGGTTTTGAAGGCATAAAATCAGGGCCGGTCCCAGGTGTTTTGCCAGAGTGGTCAATGTTTTCAGCGATCCAGCTGCCCCTGGAGTGGCCGAGCAAACAACCAACCAGCCAATCAGATTGGCAGAGTGGCACAGCGATGTAGTACCCAGCACTACAACTTGGTGCCCAGCACTACTGCCCTCCTCACCTACCCCTAAACCCCACCCTGCATAAAATCCTGGTGTTTCAGGGTTTAAGCCAATCTCTAACTATTGAAGATAAGGATGAAACCTCCCAAGAGGCAGATTATCCCACTGTGAGCTTCTTGAATCTTCTACCTACTGTGTTTCTTCTACCTACTGTGGGTTTCTTGCACCTTCCTCTGAAGCATCTAGAGCTGGTCACTGCTGGAGCTAGGATACTGGACTAGATGGACCATGGTTCTGATAAAGTTTGGCAATTCCTATATTCTTTGTGTTTTGTTACTTGTGTAAACCATTTTAGCATTAGGGAAAATAGCAAAGAATTCACAGACTTCGTTCTCCTAAAATGGTCCTGAGCACCTTACTCAGGCAAAATGCCAACTGAATTCAGGATTAGAATATAAGGAATAATACTTAAATCTAACCCTGGTCTGCTCTTGGGACAGGCCTAATTCTTGGGGCAAGTTAGAGCAGCCCCAGAGATCGCAAGGCTGCCTATGGGTCACTCTACCTTCTGCCTCTACATGAGGGGCTGTGGAGGAGGGTGGCACTCCATGTAGAAATATAATTACAGAGTGGTAGGAATAACAGGATCTTTAATTCCTACAGTGCCTTTTATTTCACATCAAAAGATGTAGCGTGTTCTTCATTTGATGTTAAAGTAGGGTTGAAGAATAAGGGCTAGGATCCTCAATCCTTCTCAGTCCCTCTGGGACTTAGAGTTGCCTTAAGGGCTGACAAATTCTAGACCAGTAGCTCCTGGCCTTCCTAGTGAGGGGGCATTCCTAGGTGGGCTAGAGTCACGCTGCACAGGGCCAGATCATGATGTGCTCCTGCCATCCTGGTCAGGGGAGCAGCTTCTTGGGAGTCATTATTTGCTGGTACAATTTAGAGAAGGCCTAGCGCTTCTGTAACTAGTGCCTGAGGCTGGTTCATGGCCCAGCAGCCTCCAGTATTAGGATAACAGAAAGCTGATGGAAAGCCATCTATGGCCTCCTGACCCCAACTGCATAGAGCACAGTTCTGGAATATATAAGGATTTGACCCTCAGTGTTTGCCAAATCATCAAGTGATACACCAAGCAGCCAATGGAGGCAGAGCTGGTTGATCTAAAAAACAGTAAATTTTAACTGCCATACACAGCTTCTTAAAGATTTTTATATTTTTCTTTCACTTTTCTAAAAGAGGCTTTTACAGTGAAAAGATATACTTATACTGTATGTTCTGATAAGCCTACACATGCTTGAATATATATGTCACAGTCTATACTTGTATGATTAGGAGAATAAGGCAGTGTTGTTCTGTACATACAGACACCTGAAAATAAGAAGAGAAAAATTGTTTGTCCTCAGTATAGTTGCAATGTGCTGTTTATTCTATAACTAGAGTAGTTCCATGACCACAGCTGTACGAAGAACATGTCCAAATATAATGATCAAGTAAATGTTTTAGGATGTCAGACAATTTTTTAACTATTTTCAGGGTGAAACTTCAGGGTAATGAGCCTATGAAGTATGATTACATTTTTTTTTTTTTGCCCATCTGTGAAATCTTCCTGTACTATACATATAAAAAAGTCTATTATTTTAACACATCATTGTACCTAATGAATATTTATATTCAGGATTTAAATTCTCATTTATGCATAAACAATGTGCAGATGTTTTGTGCTGCTTGTCTTGATTTCCGAAGTCTGGCCTACATATAACTGTATCACTTTCTAAGAACAGTATTGATCTTGCAGAAATAACATAAGGAAGAAAGGCCTGGATCATATTATATATTTTTAAATACTTTACTTTTTTTAGCATTTCTTTTCTATGCTTGTCAAAGACTTGTTCTATAGTTAAATAGCTCAAATACAGCTACCAATGGCATCGCCTGCAATATCAAGACTGACAGAAGTGCTGCAGGTTCTGTTTTTCCTCTATGGGTGTAAACTCATTCCTTGCCACACAAATCTCCATAGCTGCTTTAAATTGCGCCAGATTTTAACAGGCTTCAGGGACAACTGACCTCAATTAGCTGGAGTGCAGCAACTTTTGGCCCCATTTCCCTGTTTCCTAGCACACCCATATGCTGGAGGCTGCAAAGCGGACAACGTAGCTGTTCTCACAGCTCTACGGTGCTCAAGGAACGCTGTACAAAGGGGTATTTTGTGGGGGCTGGTTCCACAGGCCATATGGACCCTTTGTATCTTTGGAGTCATATAGAGGCTTCAGAAGTAAAAAAGTATCTAGCACTTGATCTACTCACGGCTACTATGCACCCTCTTCTCCTGGAAGAAATAATCTGCTTGGACAGTTGTTTAGGACCCTAATGCCAGCTAAAATGAGGCACAAAATAGACTCCCATTCTGGGGAAACCCTCAAAGCCAGAATTTGGCTCCAAATGATTACGTGAAACCCCCCCCCCCCACACACACACATTTTTACCATTACAGTCTATAATATGAACTATTGCAAAAGAAAAGAATCAGAACATAAAAATTGTCTGTGGCCAAAAAAATGAATTAGAATAAGTTAAGAAATGCCAGTCTCCTGGAATGAATGGGAGGGCAGAAAACAGAAGCTGCAGGTATCTTATTATACATGTGATCTGCTCCTGTGAAAAAGATCTCAAATGATGTATGAATAAAATGATGTGTTTTCTGGGAGTGAATGCTAGGTGATTTGTCCTGAATTCAGAAGAACAATTCAAATCACACCAAGTGTCCAGTTCCCCTCCAAACCCCGGATGTCTAAATGCTGCAAGGTTCGAATTCTAAAAGGATAAGTGATCAATGGAATATGAAATACAGCCAAGTGAAATACTGAATTTTAAACTTGGATTTTCCCTAAAGCTGTCACTATGTCAAATTTTATAAAATTAAGGCATTCTTTTTTCTCTGTTGAATTAGCAACATATAAACGTAGCATATCTAATTTTTTTTAATGAAGTCCTACTTTTATGCGAAGTGCTGTAGCCCTGAGCTTTAAGCAGCACTACTAATTTTTAAAAAATTTGTTACACTATTAATTTCTAGTGTTCAGAAGGCCTAAAGATACATTGTCCCTCTGCTGGAATCTGATTTAAGGCACTGTATTACTTGCCCCATAATCCATCTGACCCAGAACTTTAGCCTTTCAGTGAAGAGTTTCCAGAGTCATACTTTTACACTTTGCTGATTTCCACATATGTTTCTCTTCATTTAATTGCAGGACATTAATTATGGCTCAAATTTTTAAAGGAGTCTAAGAGTTAGGTGCTGATTTTCATTGACATTCAATGGGATTTGGGTGCATATCTCCATAGGCTCCTTTTAAAGAACCCCAGTTTATAACCTTAAGAACAATCTTATACAAACTATTTTGCAGGGAACTACATCATTTTGCTAGTTAATATGTCTTTAATATTAACATTTACTTATTTTGCAGAGTCAAAAGCAAACTCCTTAATATTTGACTTCCGTACAACGATAAGATAGATAATATTTCAGCCTTTTCCAAATCTGCTACCTCTCAGGGCTATTTTTTGCAGAAGAGAAATGATAATTTTGTGACAAAATTAATACACTCTGCAACCGTTCTTGTGGCAGTGATAACAGGTAGCTGCAGAACATGCTGTTATCTCCTGTGTCTTTTCAAGATTCTGTAGTCAAGGAATCTCTTCACAGCCAGGGAATCTGACACTTGAAACAAGCTCAGATGTAAGTGGTGAGACTTCTGGTACATAACTGTGTAATGATAAGCGGTGAGAGGCAAGGGTTGGTACTGAATACACTGGAAGTGACAGCATTCCCACTGATTTCAGCGGGAGCAGGACATGGCTGCTAGTTTGGGTCACTTTATTTAAGTACTGCCATGATTAAAATATCTCACCAGCCATGAATAATACACAGACAACTTTGTAATGGCAAGATATTAGGCTATCTTTAGAAGGTCTCTTTAGATGTGATAAGTAATGCCAGACAGTCCATCAGTCACATGTTGCCAATGCACCATGAGGGCTGAAAATTTATGGAAGGAACATAGGAGACAGGACTGGAAGGGGCCTGCTGAGTCATCGAGCCCAGTTCCCTGCTATCACAGGTAACCCTGTCATGTACTCTAAATGTCTCCATTTGGGGGGACAGAAATTAGGATTGTGCCCTTTCTGGGTTTTTAGGCAAAAGGCTCGAAAGGTCGGTGCTAGCAGGAGGGGGGAGTGACATTTTTCTCTGGTTATTTTTTAATATGAAAATGTCAGGAATCTAGAGTGTGATCTTCCCTGATTGTTTGAGGGAAATATATGAGCTTTAACCCCTTACTGAAGAGCTTAACACTCTAATGAAAGGAGTGGTGGTATTATATCTTTAACAAAAGCTTTTTACTCAAAATATTAAACTAAACACAAAGGGTGAAATCCTGGCCCCACTGAAGTCAATGGCTAAACTCCAGGATTTCACAGAAGAGTTTTAAACAATCTGATTACAGGTCCCTTCTGCTCCTCATAGCTCAGCTTTTACTGTCTTGCTTATTGTGATGTCATTTACACTACCTCTCCAGTCAGAGAGTTTTCTGACCTGGGCAGAGCCTGAACTACGAGTGTAAAATACAAACTGGAAAAAACAAACAAACAAAAAACTCAAATCCTTCTCAAGGCCTTCTTTATACACCATACACAAGCAAAAAAGCCATTTTTTTCCCTTTGCAGGTCATATTAAAACAGAACAGAGAAACTATTACCAGTCTAAAGAGTACTAATGGGACAAAATCAATACTAGCTTGAAAAGTTTTAAGTAACTAGAATATTTTCCTTAATATCATTGAGAAAACACTTTGCCATCTCCTCCTCTTTGATCTACGATATGATTCTACAACTGCATAAAACATAAAGCCATTAGCTCTATAAATATGAAAACTGATGCTGAAAGAAAAAAAAAAAAGAAATACCCATGAACAGTTTAGCCAGAGAACAAAAAGCTTGGCAACTTCAGAAGTTGCAATCATTCAAATCCTATGAGGCAACCATGCAGGCTTATTAAATTAGTGAATTAGGGCAAAATTATCCTGCACAATGCACAGCTCTCAGAGCCAGAATATGCAACTGAGATCCACAAGGTTTTAGTTTGTAGTGAATTTATTTAAGTGGCTGATACTGAAGATCAGTTGACGTATTTGTTAAACAAAGAAAAATAGTGAGGCAACAGTTGAATGAATTAATTCTTGGAACTACTTGGCAGAATTTCATCTTGCTACTGCCTGGAATTTTCTTGGCCTAGGTTGAAAGTAATTGGTTTCCCAAGCACTGAAATGCTCTTTATCTGCTTTAATGTTGATAAATATTTAAACAGCAATGGTTTTATTTACAAACCATTTATGCAAACTTTACCTATGCACTAATTGTACAAACACACCCAATGCATGTGAATGGAGTAAAGAGATACCAGTTTAGAAAACCACTTCATATCCTACGAAGGCAGGGATTTGGTTAGCATCATTTGGTTAGCTTTCCAATTTAATTGTAACCAGTCTTTGAAATAATTAGAAGAAGTACAGTCAAAATGATTAATTATGTTTATCCTTGTTGCAAATATATTACAAAAACATTTGAACTAATATACAAGTGTGTTAGTTAGGGCATTGTTAAAAGATGAGATTGGGGAGAAAAAAAACTTGATAGCACTCTTCCAAGCCCCACTCACAAAATAAACTCTGCTCATCTCAGTGTCAGAATTAAATTCCGCTCACTGTAGATGGTGCAGACATTGACAAGAAGAGCATGTGTGCTCTCTGGACTCCACTGGGCTACTTGAGATTGCCTCACCATCTGTGGGGCTCTGCTAGGCTCTCTGGGCTTGAGTTCTTGATTGGGGTATCTCGCAACACCACCCACTAGTGGCACCAAAATCTGATGTTGCGCACAATAAATTGTGCAGATCTGCAACCCTCTCTCTTCTTTCTTACATGAGAAATTAAATCATTAACATTATGGACTTTAAAATTATCATCACTGGGCATCTTAATTAACGCCTCACTGAGCTGAATGGGGCTGTTCACACTTCTCTGGGCTTGTTCCAAGCTCTCTGCAGACTCACATAGACGTCTCTGCATTAGTCTAAATTCTAAAATTCTAAATTAATGGAGATATCCTATCTCCTAGACTGGAAGGGACCTTGAAAGGTCATTGAGTCCAGCCCCCTGCCTTCACTAGCAGGACCAAGTAGTGATTTTGCCCCAGATCCCTAAGTGGCCCCCTCAAGGATTGAACTCACAACCCTGGGTTTAGCAGGCCAATGCTCAAACCACTGAGCTATCCCTCCCCTCCCCCAGGGCTGGTCTACACAGGGAACTTAGGCGTGGTCTACGTTAAAAAGTTAGGTCGACCTAGTTATGTCGATCAACGGTGTGAAAAATCCACCCACCTGAGCAATGTGGTTAAGATGACCTAGCCCCCTTTTTCTGAGAGGTGAATAAAATCAAAAATATTTTAAAATTTCTAACAAAAAATAAGCTACATATATATTTATTACACATACCAAATTATCAAATGCCTTGTGGATTTTTCTTTTTTTTACATTTTATTGTCCAGTTATCTATGTAGTGTTTTAGGTAAAGTTTAGATTTTAGCAGATTTTATTTTAAACCACCACCTTTTTTTTCCTTACCAGACATCTTTGTAAATATGTTAGGCATCTTTCTCTCTTTACATTTTAGCCCCTCTCAAAACATTTAGCTGCAGCTTTTTATCATTTCTAGGGGTTGTGCTACTTATCAGCCAATAGTTTGGGGATGCCAGACCAGCCATCAGATCCTGCTCACATTTCCTCTACTCAGGGACAGACTTTCCCCATGAATAATGGGGTAGGGCCAGGGACCAGAAGAAGAAAGGGAGGGCCAAGGTTTCAGAAGGGGAGGTCGGGGAAGGAATCAGGGGCAAGAAGTGCTAGAGGAGAGACAAAAGGCCAGAAAGGTTGGACTGAGATGGACAGTGATATCAATGGAACTGACATCTCTGGAATGGGTAACCTTATCCTTATATATCAATCAGTTTCCATTTGATATTTACTAGGGTGAACATACTGCGAAAGAATTATGTGCATATAGCCAATGCAGCACTATACATGATAGTTTGGTGAGCTGTGGGAATGACTTTTCTGCCTACTCAGTGCTGGAATGGAAGATTCTCAGATGAGCAATGCCTTTTTTCAGGCAAGAATAGCTCAGGCAGCAAGACTATTAACAAGCACGTCAAAGAGGAATGATTTAAGTGGTTGCTAGCTCAAGTCAAAATCTCCAGGTGTAATGTGGGGTAGTGAGATCTCAGAGCTCTGCGGGGGTGATAAAAAGGAAGTCTTTGCTGAAAACTAGTTCTTTATATCTGGGATGTTGAGAGAGTACAGGCAAACAGATGTTTCCAGAACACATTTGACAAACACCCAAGACAGCACTACACAATGTAAAGCTGAAGTTCTGGGCAGCCTCGCTTCTTACAACATGATATTTATAATGCTCTGTTATGCTTCAACTTATGATTTTAGATATATTATTTTTAGCTACTTCGTCCTCTTAGCTCTGTTGTTCTTTTGTCAGCTTGTTTCTAATTTATCTTGGCCATTTTCATTTTTTTTTTTAACTTGCATTCATTTACCTTTTCTCCTCTGAGTCCTCCAAGACAAAGAGCAAGGATAAGTATTCACTCATTTTCATGACCCTTTCTAAACCTGCCCGTTTCTTCCATTCACTCCCTCCTGTGAACCATCAGACCCCACCTAGCTAAAGCCTGTTCTGTTCAGTTCTCTGCCAGCCTTTGCACTGTTCCCATACCATAGCTAACAGAGGCACTATTCCCATACTCCCATGCCTACATATCAGTCCCTCTCTAACTCTGTGTGTGTCTCCTTTCTGGCAGCTTCAGTTTTTCAAAGCCTCCTACACTGCACAGCTCTGCCATGCGCAATGCCCCATGGCGAGAAGCTATCACTAGTGGAGACCGTCTCATACGGGTGTAACAATGGAATAAAAGCTCAGTAATGGTGAGTTCTTGTTTCCAATGAATTTGTAAAATGTTGAAGTCTTTCTCAGGGTGGTCTTCAGGGATTGAATAATACACCTACCTGTTATTTGTGAGCAGTCTGCATAATGCTGCAAAGCCAGTGTGACAATTATTTTAACCACAGGAAGCACAGAACTGCAAACACAAAAACATTACCTCATCTACAGCTCTGGAGAAGCCCAGAACAAAAAGTTCAGCTTGAGATAAAGAAATTATCACCAGGAAGCACTGCTCAAAAAAGGGCCCAATCCTGTGAGATGCTGAGCACCTCCTCCAAGGGATGGAGTCAGTGTGGGCTAGATCCTCACCTGGTGTAAGTTGTCGTAGCGCCATTGACTTTAATAGAGGTATGAGGAGTTACACAAGTATAGGGTTTGGCCTTGGGAGTTCAGAATACTTTGTACTTCATAGGATAGGGCCTCCCATCAATGAGAAAACAAGGAAGAGTCCTAATTCAGTGCAATAGCGCTGTCCTGAGCGACAGAGCAGGGAATGGAGCGGTATAGTCACATGCAGGCCAATACGTTATTAATTTCTACTGCTCTACTTCCACACATACACTAGATCTTTATCTCTTAATTGTATCTTTCCTTACTTTCATCTATTTTAGTATATATTTATTTTTTCCTAGTAAAGTCATAAACAAGAAAGAGCTGGGCTCCTATTAATTAAAAAGAAAGCGTAACCATTCAGCTCCTGTGAGACTGCAAAGGCGCATGAGTGTGTTTAGACAAATACAATTTAAACAAAGACAGTAGAATGCCAGACAACTGAATACAGATGCCAAACAAACTAGGAAGAAGTCATGATCAGCACAGCATCAAAGGTAAAGTTCAGCAACACCCCAGAAATACACCAGTGATCAAAACACCTACATCAGTCACCAGTAAAAAGTCAGTAACCATAACACTTATTTCCTAATCTGAATACAAGGGGAGCTCTGGTAATCTCAGGTGCGACTGTGTCTAAGCTACGTAGCTCATCACACTATGGTGCTGCACTGTACAGTAAATGTTGACAAAAGCTGATTTTTTAATGTGCAAAGATAAGAGCAGGATAATGTACAGTTTATGCCTCTACGTATATGGTAGTTGTGTATGTGAGCATTATATGTTCAAATTCAAAAACACATATACATTTTTCTTAGGTTTTGTCTATACTAGACACCACTGGAGGTGGCATGTAGCGTACATGTAGCTACACACTGCAGTGAAAAGCCTGTTCGTCCACACTGCCTTGTGTAGCTACAGGCGGAGGGAGACAGCAGGGAAAAGCTTCATCAGCTCCCTGCTACTGGAGCCTTTCATTGTGATGAGGAAAGGCTCTGGCAGCAGGGAGGCAGTTGAGAAAGGCTGAGCTACCGGAGCATTTCCCTACTGCCAAAGTCTTTCTGGTGGTGGGAGCAAGCTCTGGCAGCAGGGAGATGGCGGAGCCTTTCCCTACTGCCTCCCCACTGCCAAACTTTCCCCCACTGGGTTTTTTTTTCCTCTGGAAGGGAAAGTCTCCAGCAGCGGGGAGGCAGCTGGACACTACACTGCTAAAAATAGCTGTGTAGATAGGGAGGCACGGTTTGGGCAAGTGGAGAGCACATAGGGTACGTACTTGCATAAATACCCACACCTAAGCCATTCCTTACCACGTGCTCTGCTATTTATACTCATGTTAGGAGGCTATGTGGGTGTGTGCTCTACATACCGCCAAAATCAGCATGCAGTTTAGATGTACCCAGAAAGGAAACCATCAATATGTTTACTCTGATAGGGCCAAATTCTTCTCTCAAATGTGTTTGCACACCAACTTCAACTGGAATTACACAGGTGTATCTGAGGGTAAATGCTGGTCCTTAATAATAAAATCAAGAGACGTTTCTCAAGAATCCTTCTGCCACAAGCTTACAATCCATATGTGACGAGTGTCAACACGCTCTGGTAAGTGAGAGGTTTCAGGGTTCCTACCTATCACAGGGCTGATCTCTGGGTGGAAATATTAAAGAAAAGGGAAAGTTGGCTACTAAGGCCTCAGATAGTTATTACCGAGTAGCTTGAATTGATTTGCTCTGGTTTGGACTTAGTGTTTTTGGAAATAAAACAAGCATATGAAGAGATTTTAGTTGGGGCTTTATTTTTCTTTCCCTGGCTGGTGAGTCTCCCTACTGACATATACCATGTAACACTCAGAGCACAATTTCCCCCTTCCTCATTGCATAACTCTTCATGAAATCAAGACAGGTAGGGATTCTGGAGGTTTGGGTATCTTCCATGAACTAATCCAGCTACAATAAGTCAATGATAAGTCTATCTATTTGAAAAAGTGCCACTGATAGGAAATTGTTCTTGTTAAAAACATCACCAGATCATAAGGACTTAAGTGCCACTAGTGGAGAACTGATGTAACATGGAGAATTGGGTCCACAACCTTTTAAGTGTGAAAGTACTTTACTGCATGCTGCACATTAGGGGGTGTGCGAATCGTCGAAGTTTCAGTCTTTTTCTTTAGGCAAATTAATTTCTTTCTTGAAAAGTGACTAAAATAGCATGAGGCAAATCACTTTTTTCTTTTTACAAAATTTTCTTAAGCCATTGGATAGATCCTTTCATTTTCTTGACCCAGAAGGGCTATTTTTATAAATGGCCTGAAGGCTTTTTATTGTTTCCATTCATTTCTGGAAGGCACCATTTTCTTTGGTTTAGTTCACAAGAGCACAGGCCTTTCAAGCCTCTATAACATTTTCCTATTATAATGGTGGTTGCAGGCAAAAAAACACTTGAAGAAGATCAAAAAGTAACATCCTTTCATTTCTGCTGCTTTCTATTTCATTGGCCTTTTAAAACATCCTTTCTCCTGACCTTCACAATAATGATAGAGGAAGTAGGTTCACATAATCCTTGACTGACAAATGGTTGCGATTCAACCTGTCAACATTAAGACAAAGGGAAATACACTGCTAACACTACACACAGGATCGCTCCAACTTGCCAGAGTTTTACTTTAAAAAAAAAATCCTGGAAAGATTAAAGGTTGAAGATTTCTCCCCATCAAGCAACAGGATAAGACATAGGCAGAGGGTTTCTTCCAAATAGTTTGTCACAGGTCATATGTCATGTCACTCATTTGACACACAGACATTTTTTCCAGTGTTGCAGTAAAGAAACTAATCAGATGGAATGCCAAATAGTGTTTTTGAGAGATTTAATTTCAATATGGGATTTCAATTAGCTGTATTCGTTTAAAACATGCAGAACATTTTGCCCTAAGGTAGATGATTTATTTTAAATAAAAAGTGGAGCTGCATTACCAAATCATGTTAAACATTTTTGCTAATGAATTAAAATGCAGCCTGTTTATCTGTTTATAAGCAGAGAGTTTAGATGTCCAGGGAACAAAAAGAACAATGCATTCTATAATTCAATACAACTACGATTACATTCATACTTTTCCAATTTAAACTATTTACTTTAAATAAACATCTGCCCATGGTTATAACTGAATGTTGGAGCGTTTCCTCTCCACAGAAATTCTCTTGGTTGCAAAGAGGAAAAATTAAAACTCTTAAAATATTACTATGAATGGGGCAAATATGGGGAAATACAACAAACAAAAATGGTGAGCACTGTTAAGAAAATGCTTTGAACAGACTATTTATTATTAGTTAATATTTGTATTATGGCAATTCCAATAACCCCAGTTAGGATGGGGGACCTGTCGTACTGGTTATTGTGCAGACATTGTTCCTGTCCAGAAGAGTTTACAATGCAAGATGAGCAACGTATGAAAGGTGGTGGAAAAAAACAACAGTCAAATATACACAGTATGATGTGTATGCAGAGAGATACATAAACACACTTTTATTTGGATGTATATATTTGCTGGTTTTTTGTTTTTCAAATAAAGGTTGTAATTACATACAGTTTTGATCTTCCATACCTACCCCTTATCTGTCTGTCCCAATTACCCAGCAGCTTAACCATTATGTGTTGGCTCATTTATTTATTTTTTTGGAGGGATCATGGCAGTAAGTGGTTCTTGAAAAAAGATTTGAATGAGAGGTTGTTAGCCTGAGGGCTCAGTTTAAGTGACTACCCCACATCAGATGTGGAAGTGCAGAGATGTCTGTTGGCAGAGCAGACAAGCTGTCAAGCAGTCAAAGCTGGCATTATTGGCAGCACATGGGGTGATGACAATAAGAGAAGAGGTATATAGGGGCAAAGTTGTGATGATCTTAAAGGTGTTTTTTTTAGGAGGAGAAACTTGAGCTTGATACATTGGTCAAGTGGAGACTGGGGAGGGTATCAAAGAAGGTGCAAAGTGACAACAACATGCAGGGAAGATGATCTTAGGAGTCCCATTTTTTAACAGATCAACTTCTTTCCGGGAGTGAACTTTAAAAGGGAATTGTGTGTTAAGGGCTTGTAAAATATGAATAATGTTCATACAGTCAAGCTAAAAATTTCAGAAATACTGCTCTTACATTTGGTGGCACTGTAATCACAAGTAATTCAATGAGGAAGCAAAATATGAGTATTTCCCTATAGATATGAACCAAGTGAAACTACTGTAATAGTAGGTCTGATTAAAAAAACAGTTCATGGATACAGAGTCAAATTAGCAAGAGGATGGTTAATATAATTCATATAAAGAGATAATTACAGAAATGGTTCTGGTATTCATATGTCTGGGTAAATCAAGACATTATTACAGTTGTCTGGGTTTCCTCTGAATTAGGAAGAGCTCTGAATTAGGAAGAGTGGACAGGACACCTAGTTGTGTGACTTGTCTAATGGATTTTTTAAAAATAAATATGACATTGTAATATGATTGAATTGGTCAGTGGCCAATATCCATTATTTTGACAATGAGTTAAAATCCATACTGTTCTCTTTCAGTACAGTAGAACTAATCAGACTGAAAATTATAAGAAAAACTGAATCAAGCAATGACTGCAATAGTTACAAAGAGAAAACAAAGTGTATTCCCTACTTAATGATAAGTTACTGGGTGTTTTGCTTGATCCTCCAACAAAAAGCATCCTGGGGTTAGAACCGAAAGAAGAACTTGGCAAAGTAAGTTCTAACATGTCCTGGTATACTACACTTCTGCTAGTCCATCCCTATAAGAGGGTCTGGGACTGAACAGAATATTTTTTGAATGAAGTTGTTTGAAAGTTTGGTAATATTTTTCAGAACACCTATTAACACTGTGGCCAGATTCAATCAAAGTTTATTTTGGCTTTTATTATTTATCCATTCATTCAATTTTATACTACACTTAGCCTTGGCAGAATTCTATTTTTATAGTTTCAATAGATAACATTGATGTTTATTTTTAAGCTTATTTTGATTTTTATCAATTTAAATTTTTAGTTGTGCAAAATTATGGGGGGCTTAGACAGTAGGGAGGATCAAACAATGATTATTTAATGACAGTAGCTGTTGAGATTCAAAAAAAGTTAAACCTTTATCACTTTTAAAACATAAAGCATTAATATCACGTCAAAATATACAAATAACCTTAAACCAAACTCTAATAAGTTCTCAAGCAACATTTTTCTTATATTGCCTGTACATTTTGATTATTATAGATGAAAATATATTTTCATCAGTTTGTGTGTGTATGGTGAAATTGACATTTTCCATTAAAAATCTACTCCTTCCAAGCCTAACTACACTACATGAAAGAGCGCTCGTCCTAAACTCTAGGGGCCATTTTAAAATGCATTCATTCATAAAGAGACTCCACCCATTATCCAAATACACTGCCCTGGCAGCAATGTGAATATAAGAAAAATGTAATAACTCCACCAACAAAACCACCACCGGGAGTATAAACCCTGGTAGAAGGCCCCATTGGCAGGAGGTCGACCAAGGAAGTACTACCCCAACCTCCCTTATGCCAGACAACTCAACACTACACTGTTAAGGGTTAAGTTGTAGCCTGTCCTGCATGCTGGCACAGAGGAGTGGAGGGGTCATAAGGAAACCCTTTCTCCCTTGTGCCAGTGCCCCATACCACCACTTCCCACACATAAGAGGAAGTAGGCTTTGCAAAGCTTCTCCATCCCACCCTCACACAGGTGGGAGTGGGAAGGGGGATGCACAGCCTTAACCATGGGCTGTGTAGGATGCCAGCACATTTGGCACTTCACAGTTTACTTCTTCCCCAGAGCAATGGGGATACCAAAAGGGAGATTGTGACTGAAGAAGACAGCACAACAATGCACTGGCCACCTCTATGGGCTAAATTGCAAACTGATGTTCTACCCCTTATTGATCCTTTAGGGAACTAACTAACAAAGAAGTAAATCACCAGCATTGAAAGCTGCAGCACATTCAAAATTTAACTATTTCACCTTCCTGCAACTAACATGTGAGTGACATTTTCCAGGAGCAGATGTGAAGAAGAGCACAGAGACTCTGAAAGCTATTTCATCAAGCGTATTACATTCTTGGCTTTATTAGTTAGTAAAGCCTTATTTTGTGAGGTTAGACAATGAAAACCAGCCAGTCATTCTAAATCTAACCCCCCATGAGCCTGTGTCATTTCAGAAACAGCAGTCCCTGAATCCAATTACCTGGAAATGTTAGACACTCACACTGGCATTGCTGCACCACTTGCTGACATGGAAGACAGCAGCAGCTTGACAGCTCATCAGAGTGCAAATCAGATTCCTAAATATTTTGCTCTCATAAACTATTGTTATTTCAAAACAACTTGGGTTCATTTGGGATACAAATTAAGAGGAAAGGTAAATATTTAGCAGTTGAAGAACCCTGTTGCATACAATGCAGCATATCAGCTTTACAAATTTGTCATAAAAATTACAAATAGAAAAACTTAAACCCTAACTTTAAATTTTGAGGCAGTGTAGCCTAATGGATTGGGGCACAGGATAAGTTAAATTCGTGGCCTGCTGGGTGACCTGGGGCAAGTCACTCCTTTCCCCGTGCCTCAATTTCCCCATCTGTAAAATGGGGCTAATGATAATGCTCTTTGTAAAGCACTTTGAGATCTACTGATGGAAAATGCTATCGAAGAGCTAGGTATTATCATTAGCTATATATTTATACAGTCTAATGGGCCAAATTCTGCACTGTCAAGCATAGCCAAGAACCACAAAAGTGAAACCAGCATGATTCTGCCAGAAAGGGATGCAACTAAAAAAAGGCCACTACATGCAACTGTGTTACCCCTTCATGTTATGCAGCAGTGCTCCGTGGTAATTTTCTGTGTGCCACTGTGCACTGAGGGGGCTGTCTGGAGCTGGATAGCCAATATGGCCGGCAGCTCTGCAACTACACAGATTCACAGTTCAAAACCCCTACAAAGGGTTATTGGGGGGATGAAAGAGGCTTCCCCAGGTTCAGAATTACAGAAAGAGTCACAGAGCAGCTCCATGGGTACTCTGGAACCTGTGAGCATATGGGTGAAGGGTTCTAACTCCCTTCCCAAACTGCATGTACTCAGACTTTCCACAGACAACAAGATTTGATCAAATATAAGTTGCATTTTTTTTCCAATTGAAAATTATTGGGAAGCAGATTTAAACATTCTCTTGAAGTATCAGACACCAAAACACAACAGCATTGTGCTAACGGAGGAGAACCAGAAACTGAAACATAAAGGTCCAGTGACAAACGGGCCTCATCCTGCTACAGAGACACTTTGGTGTTTCCAATGTTTTTCATGCCAAATTTTTGACGACAAAAATTGAGATTTAAGCATGCGAGTTGGGTATTTAGGGCTCTCCTGTATGGAGTGCTGCAGGGTTCTATTTTGTTACCTCCCTCATCCAATGCATAGATATGGGTGCAAATGAGCTGCTGAGGAGGATGCATTTTGCTAGGGATTTCAACTGCTCTTTGGGAAATGGACATGAAGAGGGTTAGGAGCTGTAGGAAAACATAAGAGCTGCCCTGTTTGGTTCTTGTATTATGTTTTTATGTTTGTAAAATTGCATGGAAGGAATTCAGCCAGAGAATTTTGCAAATACAAAACATTCTGGGTGAAACCCTGAAACATACCCACCTACTCACCACCATCCACCCTTTCTTAGGAAGGGTGATCTATGTTTGAATCTGATCCTCCAACGGACTTTGTCTCCTATTGCTTCATACCTGCCCTGCCATATTCAAAACAAGGATTGTTTTTTTCCATGGACTAAACCAAACACATGAAGCAGAGGGTTCTTAAAATATACAATAGCCAACACTGAAAAATATCTGAGCATCTTCCATTGAAAGGGAATAGGAAACCCATGGGTTGCTGTTAACTGTTCTGTGATTTCTAACTCCTTGGATGGATATTAGACTATATTTTATTCTGTTTACAGTATGTTCAAACTATGTTAGGAAGCAATAAAAGAAAAAGGTCACGAGAAAGAAAAAAACAATGAAAAATAAGCAAAAAGTATTATTAGAGCTGAATAACTCGCTTTTTAAAAGCTTCCGCCTCTTTTTGTGCATCAGTTTTACTAAGTCATATTAAGTACATCAAACTTGAGGCATTTTAGAACTGTATGAATCTTCACTTTCACAGATGAAAGATTTCCTGGGGAAGAGATGGTATTTTCAGAGTTACGGAGGCTGCTCATCTAAATTGATCTGGTTCTGGCATTTGTGTTGTGAGGAAATTGGCAGACCACAATGAAACTGACAGAATGCCACCCGAACACATGAGCATGAGTGCAGGGAGTCAGGAAATCATGAAGATGAGTCTGGTGAGTTTGTGCTGAGGCCTGAGTCTCAGCTGGGAATGTCAGAAAAACAAGCTGTCCTAAAGAAATATGTTGTTGCTACTACAGTTCAAAGTTGGATCCAGTTTAAAAAAAAATAAAAAAAATCACAAAACACATTTATAAAACAGGATTACTTGATTGAGTTCCACTTGCAAGAGGGAGGGTTTCAGGATCAGGTCCTTAATTTAGACAAGTTGGTTATCCTCCATTGATTAAATCAATCTAAAAGGTAATTTAGATCTACATGGAACAGCAATGAGCACCCTATCGTGCACTTTGATGCTCCGTGTAGACAAGCCCTTAATCTTTCAGGTAATATTTTATAAGTAATGTCTCATATATCATCTTAGGCCATAATGGTGGACATGTGTAGTTGTCTTGAATATAGTATATGGGTTTTACATGATATATTATTTTATTTAACTATTTCTTCAAATTTCTAAAATCGAATTATCAGCTTCCCATCCTGTGCTCCTATCCCAGAAACTAAACATCACAACAAAGCTAACTGCTCAGAAATACATCCACCTCAGCCCACCTCTCCTCAACAGCCCTAGAGAAGGGAGATAAAAAGCTGGGTTTTGCAGCATGATCAACAGATCTGGGCTCTGGCAAACCAAGGTGAGGGAGTGAGTTCCAAAACAGATGACCCCTCCTTGCTCCCCTCCTCCTTTGTGTACCTGAGCCAGGCACAATCCACCCTTGATTACTTTACTGAGCAGCTGACATGATTTCTGTACAACTTGCCTATCCAGTATATTTAATAAAAATACCATCATTACATGTACATAAAAGTGTCTGCGTAAGTTATTGTCATCCAAGAGAGGAATTATACAATTTTCACAAAATCAATGTCGAGAAAGAGAGAGAATTGTCTTAGGTGATGACACAAGGAACTAACAAAAATCAGTTGATTAGCAGAGGTGGACTTCTACTAAACAAACAGCACTGCATACAAACGTTGATGTTACTTTGAAGTGGTCACTTAAAACTCAATAGTAACATATTGGAGGCGTACTATGAATGTGTAGCGAAAGAGAATATAGGATAGCTTATGTCTTCAGGTGTTTGTTATCCAATTTTCCCTCTTTGCTGCTGTTCATATTCATGTTCTTGGTGTTTTAGTCTAACATTCAGTGAAGCACACTGGTAGGAACAGAGCATTTACAGTCTGTCAGTGATGTGTGAACTAAGACTCACAGTAGACCTTGACATAATATACAACAGACAGTAATGATTCTGAAGCAACCATTGTGGTCTATCAGGTCAATAAGCTGCTATTTAAAAAGGCTGAAAAAATATTCATGAACACAGCAGACTACAAAGGAGCCTCTGGAGTTATTATGATCTACTGACTCTATAACAACACATTTTAAAGTCACTTTACACACATATTTACGTGACACAGTAACTGCAATAGTTCCTTTGAAGCATTAAGTTAATGTGTCAATTGTTACACTATCTTTTCTAAAACTCTGTTGCTTAAATAAGCAAAGCTCTGCTTATGGTTCCCTGACAGTAAGAGAAATTACTCCAACAGATGAATAAATGTACAGCAGACTTCATACTTCATGCAGTAAATATTGTCAAGAATTCAATTTCTGAATGGACACTGAATAATTGCCCACTCTTCCATATGGATTTCAATCCATCTAGAGAAGAGAGTGCACCGTGATCCATGTCTCCAATTGATGAATGCCTCGTCTCTTTTATAATTTTTCACGTATCTGTTTCATCACAGGATCCTAATAGGGAACAAGTAATGGAAAATTGATCCTTTTCCACTGACACATGGCCTTGTCCTCAAGGGAGGATGAGTGCAGATGCAAAGTTCATGTTGCTAAATGGTTTCAGGGAGTGGTACAATGTAGTGTTAGCAGTACAGAGTATTTTGTACTGAACATCACTTAACACATTTAGAACCACCCCCTCAGCAAAGCTCTGGTTGGTTAGAACTAGAGGGTTGTGCACTTCATTCCTTCTCTATGTGGAGCTGTATGCCCAATGAGAGAGCAGCACACCAGATTGCTGTCTGTGATGTGTTCAGACAGCAGCAAGGGGCACCAGACAGATTCCTCTCCCTACAGCAAAAAATGAGCACACTGTGGGCTTTCACTGAAATCAATGGGGTTCTTCCTGATACATAGAATGGTCCCTAACATTTTGGAATTGATTGGATGTGGTGTTCAAAGGTTAGCACATTACAGACAGAGAAACAGAAAAATGCCATTGAGTTGAGTGTAGGGCCTTGCTTTGCTTGAGTTGGCTCTCTTCCACCTGCGCATGGGGTTGGTATGGTGGTGGCTGCATGCCCCACTCCTGCTGGCTGCCACCATCACGCAGCACTTTGTGTGCTGCAGAGTGTGGGCATGCCATAGGCCCAGTGCCCCTCACTTTGCAGCATATACAGCGCAGCATGGTGTGGTGGACGGCAGGAGCAGGTCACACAGCTGCTGCCAGACCAACCCCATGGGCAGGAGGAGAGCCAATCCCCTGGGTAGGAGGTGGCAGAGACGATGCTGACTCCGGCTGGGGGGAAAGGGTCAGGGTCAGCTCAGAAAACAATTTGGCCCTCTCGGACTTGTGTCAGGTTGGTTGGGCTTGGGTCCGGTTCAGGTCTGGGTCAGGCCTAAAAATTAGGCCCAAGCAAACCTCTAGTTTCCAGTTGAGGTGTATAATGCACAAGATACTGCATCCTAACTGGGCTAATTGTAGCTAGTAGAACAATCAGCTAATTGTTACTAATTATGGGGCCAATCCTGCTCCCACCTCCGTGGGTCTAGAGAACCATAGATATAGCAAAAATTGTGCAGTTGTGCTGCATGGATTGGGGAGTAAAATTTGGGGGGAGGGGTGCAGGGCCGCCCAGAGGGGGGGGGCAAGTGGGGCAATTTGCCCCAGGCCCCGGGCCCCACAGGGGCCCCCAGGAGAATGTCGGAGGCTCCCCCCCGCCTCCGCCTTCGCCCATCCCCCGGCACCTCAGCGCACCACGTCCAGGAGCGGCCCTGGACAGCGCTGCAGCGCCGTGGCTCGGGCGGGGCCTGAGGTCCTCCCGCTCGGAGCTGCGTGGGAAGGGGGCGGGGCTGCGAGCTCCGGCGGGCTGAGCGGCACGAGCTCCTGGACGCGGCTCGCTGAGGCTCTGGGAGGGGGGTAAGCGGCATGGTAAGCACCTCTGAGCCGGGCACCCCCCCCAGCCCTGACCCCCAGCTCCAAGCCCAGCCCCTCTGAGCCAGATACCCCTCTCCCCCCTGCAGCCCTGACCCCCAGCTCCGAGCCCAGCCCCTCTGAGACAGACATCCCCCGACCCCATCCCCCCCCACAGCCCTGACCCCCAGCTCCGAGCCCAGCCCCTCTGAGCCGGGCACCCCCCGACCCAGAGCCCAGCTCCCCACCCAGCCCTGGGCAACAGTAGCGCCACCCCCAGGCAGTGACAGCCCATTGGCACCAACCATCACCATCACCCAGCGACAGCCCATTATGTAATTGCAAATGTATACATACCATTAAAGCATTTAATGTTTTTAAATAATGTATTTCGTGTATGTTCAAATTATTAAAAATTAATTTTTGAATGCATTTCACTGGTTATTTTTTACATTTCCAAATACATGTTACTATAGTATTGCAACTTTTTTTAATGGAAGGGGCCCCCGAAATTGCTTTGCCCCAGGCCCCCTGAATCCTCTGGGCAGCCCTGGAGGGGAGGGATATCTGAGGTGGGGGAAGGGCAAGGAAATCCTTTTGTGGGTGTGGAGCCTAGCTCAGTGTGGGGGGCTCTTTTGCGGAGCACTGATGGATCCACCACTCTTGCACCTCCACCAACTATTGCCCCTGTGGAGCAAGCGCGCGAGCTGCATAGAGGCCACCACAGCCTTGGGGCTGGAGTAGTGGCTGCAGAAGAGTTCTGTGGTTGCTCAGCTGCCTGGGAGATTCCTACTCAATGTGGATCTTCCTGACACTCAGCCAAGTTACTTGGGCTGTGTAATGGGCAGGCAATTTGCCCCTCTCTGTCCTCTGGATTTGTAAAGCAAATTTTCTTTATGTTTGTGTGCTCTGCTGATTCATCATCTTGCATGTGAAATCAAGTCACATAAGTGTCACAGAATTGATCAAGCAGGAGCAAGCCATTGGTGGGAGGAGGGAGGGAGAGAGAGAGACCCATTTCCACAGATCTGTTCCCTCAGGGTAATGAGAGCAGAATTTTTATATATTTTTTAATAATGAGAACCAGTAGTATATTTTCTGAAGCCACAGCCACTGTGTTTCTTTGGCTGAGTTCTGTGTTGCTTGCAGACTGAAGCCTGGTGAGAGGCTTTTAATTTATGACACTTTAAAATATGAGAATTAATTCTTTTAAATGTGCAGGGAAGCCTGAAAGTACCTGATTGGTGGCCAGCCTGGAAAAGGCTATCCAATTTTAAATGAAAGATGCAGTTTGTAAGATTTCACAACTGAAGACAACTTCTTATAATACATGTTGCAAAGTGCCATGTATGTCTATGGCAACATATAAATGTGTATCTGTGTAATCTATAGAAAGATGCCATTTAAGAATCATGACATAGTCAGTGACCTCTGATATATGACTATTTAGCTCTACAGTAATTAAAACATATATACACATGAAACCCACAATACAATACCCACAGGTATAGGATAGGAAAACAAACAATAAAAGACTCCTATGTTTACCTCATGACTCTCACAACATGCTGCATTTTGTCAGTGTTGTTTAACAGCTGGGCCCAGCTGCAGAGAATATTTGTGAAAATACACCAGTACAGAAATATACTTCTTGCTCATATTTATTCCAACCCCCTTCTGTCATTACCACTGCTGAATTGTTGGGTCAGGAGATCTCTCAGAAAAACATAACCTGTACTGCTCAATAAACAGTCAAATCTCTCAGTGACGACTGCAATCCTCCTGTCTCCCATCAGACATTCACTGCCCCCTGACATCTTGTAATACATCTGAAAAGCCAGTGTTGCTGGGAAAGCCCACAGTCTCCCACCATCAGAACCATTGCAAAGGCTGTTCCTCATCATAGCCTTTATAAAAAATTTATAACACACACAAAAAAGTGCACAGCAGCTTTTTAAAATTACATTTTAATACATATTTTTAGTGCTTGTATTTTCTTCCTGAACAAGCCAGGTATCTTTTTCCAACCATGATTGTTCTGACAAGAACAAGAAGCCATGTAAGGACAAATCCTTCCCTACATTTCTACAGGCACATAGGACCTGGAAGGCAGGACCAATTCTGTACACGGGGAAAGGGTCAGGCCATGGAGAGCTGAAGGAGGGAAGGTGTCTTAGCTTAGCAAGCCCTTGCTCTGGTTAAGCCCTGCTGTCCCTGTGCATATGATTCACTTACCACGAAAGGCTTGTGCCTCCTCACTAGTTCTCCTTGGGGACCATTTGCTATCTTGGGAGTAGTCTGCAGAGTTCAGGGACAACAACTATCTCTAGCTCTTAGATGGCATTTGTGAGGGTGAGGGGAAGATCCTTGAGGCCAGGGACAGTCTGGCCCCTTATACTTTATGCTAAGGATATATAGAATTGAGTAGTGATCATTACATATTTGGATATGCTCTAAGTCAGTGGCTTTCAACCTGTGGTCCATGGACACCAGGGGTCCACAGACCATGTTTAAGATTTCCAAAGGAGTCCGCACCTCCATTTCAAATTTTTTAGAGGTCCACAAATGAAAAAAAGGTTGAAACCCACTGCCCTAAATCCTTATAAAAGTAAGCTACAATTTAATTTAAAGTTTAATCAGATACCACAGAATATCCGTAGAGAAATAAATAATTTAACAGCTGTACTAAAGAGCACAGCTATCACTCTACCAGGGCTACCCATTTTGTGTGAAGAATAGTAATTATTGCTAACACATTTGCTGTGCAAGTTTGTTTTTTCTCTTCTAACCACTGATACATAGTTCAGTGGATTTCCAGTTTGATGTTGCACACAGAGTAACAGCATAGTCCAGACCTCCTCCTTCTTCTACTAAAAGCTGCCTTGAATTATGCTCATCTTCTTCTGTAGCTTTGTAGATGTAGTGGCATATTCTACATAAAGCTATAGTGCCTAATATTTTGTGAGCCTTCTAGTGTCCCTCTCTCTTCTCTGATTCAGAAGCCACCAGAACCCTGCCAAAGCAGTAGTGTAGATATATGTAGCCAGGCCTTTTACATGACATATGTTAAGTAAACACAGTTATTTGGGTCCCAGAGTGCGTGTGTTTCCTTCAGATTACATATATATTGTTCAAAGAACCAAAGTCATTACAGTATCCCTTTACAGGTAACAGTATTTGATCTAAATCTGGGCTTTTTCCTTTGCCTGCTTCACTTTATTAAGTGCTGACAATGTGCTTAGTGCTGTAGAAGACAAAGTGAAGCAGTCCTTGCCCCAAAGAACTCAAAATCTAATGGACACCATGAAGATGGCATGCATTCAGAAACACTGAGGAAGGAGGAACTTTTCCCTCTCTGCACATTTCATTTACAGGCATCAGACTTATTGTCTGCAGTAGCTCTGGATGCCATGAAACTAGCTGGCAACAAGAGTGTCTTCTGCTCTCTCTCCTCTCATGCTGAGGTTGAAATGGATGCTCCCTGTCAGATGACCCAACACACTTCCTTGCCAAACATTTCATTCCTGGTGCAGCACCTGAATTCCAGCTGGGGGAGTTGCTAAACAGGCTTCCAGCTGGATACCAGGATTGTCTTCAAATGCACTCCAAGATTATTACACCAAGTAACTAGCATTAGGGATTGGGCTGAACCAGTGGTGTAGCGGAGGGGGAGCAAACATAAAAAAGGCGCCCCCCGCCTTGGCTCCTCCTCCGGCCACTCCACGCCCCCCCCTTGGCTGGCTCTTCCGGCCGCACCGCCCCTCCCCCCCAATGGCTCCTTTGGCCCTGCCGTGCCACCCCCTCGCTCCTCCGGCCGCGGCTCCCAGCCGCCATGCTGCGCCCCCCCGCTCCTCTGGCCGCGCGCACCCGCCGCCCCCCCCCCATGGCTGCCGGACATGCTGCGGCCTGCCAGCCTGCGCCCCCCCCCCCCCTCCAGCCACGGCTTCGGGTCGCAGGCCGCGCCCCCTGCTCCTCCGGCCGTGCGCCCGGCCCGCCACCCCCCCCATGGCTGCCGGCCACGCTGCGGGTGGCCAGCCTGCGCCCCGCCTCGTTCCTCCAGCCACCTTTGGAAAGGCGCTGCTTTTGGCAAATTTGCTGAGGGGAAGCGGCTGCTTCCTCTGCACCCCGCTAGCTACGCTACTGGGCTGAACCAGCCCATCCCTCACACAATATTTCCAGTAAAGATCCAGATGAATTATCCATTTAACTGAGGAAGATTAGGAACAAGCCAAATCCTAAAGTCCTTATTCAGCTCGTAGGCAACATTTCCAATGTCAGTGAGATTTTCATATGAGTAAAATCTAACTTCAAGATCTGGCTCAGCAACAGCAATACTTGGCACTTTCATGGCACTTAACATTTTCAGTGTGTTGCATAAACATGAACTAATTAACAATTTAAGACAAATTGAAAATATTTTTCTCAGCAAATATTGTAATTAGTTCTTTAAAAGGGATAGCTTATCCATATTTTAACATTGTTAACAACCCAGCAAATGGGACCCTGCGCGAGTCCTTCATTGGACACCAGATGTAGTTCAGTACATCTGCAGTTTTGCAGGAAGTTCATTAGTGCTTGTTTCATTTCCTTCATTAAAGGCAATAACAGATAAAATATCCTCATTTCCTTATTGCTCCTGACATGATGGCAACATTGCCAGACTCTTGCATGTTAACTTTCACTTTCCCTGGGCACCAATGGGGGCTTGGAGGCACCTTGCACCAGCTCAGGAAAAAGGTTTCTGACAAATCATTTTTGAACCATCCAAGTGATATTGCAATCATGCATACATTTGTTAGATAAGTTACAGGATGTCCTATTTACTTTTTGGCCTTTGAACATTTGGATGTATTCTAATCAAAGAGAAAACACTGAAACATTAATATTAAAAAACAGAAAAGACAAGCACAAGCATCAAACTGATGAAGTTACAAATTGAAGATGTCTTTACTTCCTGAACATAATATTTTCCCATGTAAGAAGCTATTTTTAAAGTTATGGAATGCTGTCTCAAAGGAAGTATATTTAGGCCCCAATCTGCGCTCCTTACTCAGGCTATGGGAGCACATGAACAGGTCTCTAATATAACTTGACAATTTACCTGCCCGTTTGTTGGTTCATGACAGCAATATGCTGGAGGGGACACTCACAAGCCCCTTGTTAAAATTTTGTTACCAAACTGAGGGCAAAGCTGGGATGATTTCTCTGCCTCTGATGGAGTCACCTCTATTCTGAATTCAGCTAAATCATCCCTGCCAGAAATGACTTCTCTTTGAGTCTCATAAATATGCTGCAGAGGAGCAAACCATTTGTCTGTGGAATGCACCAAATGGCAGATATTTTCAAAAAATCCTGTCGGGTGTATACTGCTTGGCCCCCACTACAAAAGATGCATGTTGCATACTGTGTATATAGAATATATTCATGATAGATTGAAAGGAACAAATTATAAATGTTTCCTGCAAAATGTAGCTTAGTATAAGCACAAGTGGTGCTGCCTCCTTCATTGATTTCAGTCACGAAAAAGCATTTTCGTTTAAACAAGAAAGCAAATGAAGAATCCCCCAATACTTCAACCCTCCTCCTTACACAACTCACTGCCTTGACATGTAGGGTTTATTCTGGGGCACAGGAGAAAACAATTATGTTAAAATACTGGCAGTACATAACACAAGAACGAGGGGTCACCCAATGAAATTACTAGGCAGCAGGTTTAAAACAAACAAAAGGAAGTACAGTATATACTCATTCATTACCTCATTCGTTTATAAGCCGACCCCCCCCCCAAGATGGATAAGTAAAAATAGCAAAAACTGTATGATCCTTTCATAAGCTGACTATATTTCAGGGGTTGGAAAACTTTGGCTCCCAGCCTGTCAGGGTAAGCCACTGGTGTGTCGCGCCACTTCCTGCAGCTCCCAATGGCTGGGAACGGTGAACCGCGCAGGGAGCTGAGGGGCTCCATGCCTGCAGACACTCCAGGTAAACAAAACAACAATGTATTAGATATTCAATCCAATGATTCCATAGAGCAGAAATTGGCGGGCCGGGCCGGTTTGTTTACCTGCCGCGTCTGCAGGTTCAGCTGATCGCGGCTCCCACTGGGCACAGTTCGCCGCTCCAGGCCAATGGGGGCAGCGGGAAGTGGTGGCCAGCCGACCCCCGCTCTTTGATGTGTCACTTTTTTACCAAAAACATTCAGCTTATGAACAAGTATATACGGTGAGTATATATGGTACTTCTTCACACACACCGCACAGTCAACTTGAGGAAATTGTTGCCAGGGGATGTTGTGAAGGCCAAAAAAAAATAACTGGGTTCAGAAAAGAACTAGATAAGTTCATGGAGGATAGGTCCATCAATGGCTGTCAGCCAAGATGGATGGGGATGCAACCCCATGCTCTTGGATGTCCCTAATCCACTGACTGCCAGAAGCTGGGACCGGACAACAGGGAATGGATCACCTGATAATTGCCTGTTCTGTTTACTCCCTCTGAAGCACCTGGCAATGGCCACTGTTGGAAGACCGGATACTGGGCTAGATGGACCAAGTGGTCTGACCCAGCATGGCCATTCTTATGTATATTCTTGCACATCTAATACAGTTATCACTTAAAGATGGATGTATATATTAAGGCAAGCGAATATCAACAAGATTACATGGGATATTGAATAAACTAACTGAGCTGGTCTTTGCTGTGATTTGTATAGAAGGTTATAAACAATAAAATGCTAAAATAATCACTGTATTTATTAAACTCCCTTCCCTTGTCAGAGCTCCAGGAGTGCTGTAAAATCATTCATTGTAAGTATAATAAACTGTAACTATAATAAGATCCCACTCAGTTATTGTTCCATATCTTATTTCATAACATGATTTCAAACGGGAATCAGAGCATGTGTCAATTATCAAAACTTGTTAACTCAGTAAGAACAATTGGTATCTCTCTCTTGACATTTTCTGCATAAATTTGCATACAGAAGAGATGGTGTTCTGAACTTTTTGAAAGTTATAATCACTTGTACACACATCTTCAGGTCAGATGTTTCTTTGAAATTCACAATTCACAAATGTTTTGACACACAGGATGCCAATCATCTTGACCACTGCCACTTTGAACCTGCATTTTGAAACTATGATTTTGTCACTATCAGCAAAGTTAGCCTAAAAGAAGCAGATAGAACGCATAATGAAGGTTTACATGTCACTGTGCTGGAAGGTATTATTGATGGGTATTTGATCTATAGACAATCACAGATCTGTTTAAAGCTGATGGGTGTGCTTGGCACCATTCCTTCAGGTTAAATGAATTGCAATAGCTGGAAACAGTAGACAACATCACACAAGGCAATGGGCAGCATGGCAAGGCCTGTTCAGAAGCTAAGCTGTGTGGGCAGAGAAGTTTCCTGATTGCAAATACAGAAACTGGGGATGGTTTGGCATGCTGTCTGAGTGCAACAGAAAAGAAAGCAAGCAGTCAGTGATAGAAGCAGTTGTGAGCATGGCCCTGAGAAGGAACAAAGAGACAAAGCTCCTTGGGGCACAGAACTGATTGGTGGGTCAGACTTGGAAATTGTGAGCAAGGAAGCTAATTGTGATTGTTTGTTTCTATTGTGTTCAGGGAAACAGGACTTACTGTACATACTTTGTAAATAAACAGGATTGCAGCAAAGAATATACGTAACTTGTATCATCCATTTCTCCTCCTAACAGAAACACGTGGCAAGGCCCTAAATATTGGTTAATCACTCAGTCAAAGAGAGTACTTTATCTTAGCTTCGTAGGCCAGTAGTATGACACTGTATGGAATTTGAGGGACACTTTAGGATATTATGAATACCAATATTATAAAATTGCAATGAATTATGCCAGATATGCCGTGTAAGGTATCTGCAAAAACATTATAATTTGCCAAATATGATAATCTTGTCTATATGTTTGTATCACCTTTGTATTTTGGGTTATGGATATGTGTGTATGTCTGTATTTCAAAACTTGTGCTATGCTTCTGGGTGACACCCCCCAGGACAGTTTGGCATCAGCACAGCCTCGCCTGCTTGATGGTCCATTAAGGACCATCAGCTATACAACTGACCCATTGAGAGAAGGCAAGAGATACACCTTACAACTCCCTCATGCAGGGGCATGCCGATGGACAGAACTCTAAGGCTTCCAGGCCACGTGCTGGGCAGCTTGGGTTTGGAACAAAGGAAATACAAGCTGCATGGCAAAAGACTATAAAAGGCAGCTGCATCTTCTGCTTTTTGTCTTCATTCCTGCTTCTTACCTCTGGAGTAATCTTTCTACAAACAAAGCTCTGAACAAAGGATTGAATGACCCATCCAAGCTGTGGATGTATTCCGGAGGGACTTTCAAGCCAGCAAATTCACCAATACTGTTAGGAACCTGATGGACTTTGAAGTCTTTGTATGTATGTGACTGTTTTACCATTTAACATCTGTCTTCTTGTTCTTTCTTTATAATAAACCTTTAGTTTTAGACACTAAAGGATTGGCTGGCAGTGTGGTATTTTGGGTAAGATCCAAACCTATACTGACCTGGTAATGTGGCTGACCTTTTGGGGTCAGAAGAACATTTTGTATAGTGAGCAAAGTATTTTAAATAACTTCTCACTGTACTGGACCTACGTGCTGGCTGGGAGCCAGAGGACTGGAATGCAATAAAGAGGGCGGTGTGATTTCTTTTTTGCTTCTTGATAACCAGTGTGGGGGATCAAAAGCACAGTTTGTGACCGGTTGGGGAGTTTACCTTTAGTGTTACCCACCAGTCTTGGGAGTATCTGCTCTCCCTTTTGCAGCCTGCCCTGACCTTGGTATTTCCATTGAGGGCTACCCCAGGCACGCCAAGTAACAAGTAGTATAGTAAATTTTTAAGGTTTCCAGGATGCATTAGTCCAATTATTATTTTTCAGAAACCAAAAAAATTAATCATTTAATAAAAAGTATCTTTTTAGAATATATGTAACTGCCTTAATATCAATAAAATGGATTTGAAATAAGCTTTAATTGTGTTTAAAAGTATACAGAAAGTTTGGTAAACTTATTTAATCAAAAATGGATATTTGGGGCCAAATTTTCAAAGCTATATTTAGATTCAGCTAGTTTGTGTATGCAAACAGCCAATGTGCCCATGCAAACCAGGTACTGCACAGATACAATGCCAATTAAATGCGTAGCTGGACATGCATACAAGCAAATACCTGATTTCCCCATGAACCCATCTGATATCGGCACAGGTAAGTCAGGCGCACAAACTGCATGTGCACATTTGTTCAAGCAGAACTAAAGGCCTGCCACCCCTTTACAGTGCAATTAGGACTTTAGAGAGTTATTAACAAAATATAATAGTTTAAGTAACAGCTAACAAGAATGTTCTGTTCTATGAGTTTGAGGTAGTAATAATGATTAGGAATGGTGATTATTACTAACTTTCCACTACAATAAATAATCAAAATATAAACTGTCAATGAACAAATTGAGGCTGGAAATTAGGAGTTTCTAACCATCAGAAGATTGAGGTTCTGGAGCAGCCTCCAAATAGAAGTTGTAGGGACAAACAACTTAACTAGTTTGACTAGAGAGTTAGACAAATTTTTGAGTGCAATTGTATGACGGGGTTGTTTGTGATGCTAGAGGGCAGGACTCAACAGCCCTGCGGCTCACTTCTGGTTTATGTCCTATGTTCCTAAATCTCATATTTCATGGTTTCAGCTGGCCACCAGCAGGAGTCTGGAAGAGATTCCCCCCCCCCCCAATGTATTCTGGGAGGCTTTTTTTTTAATCTCCTTCCTTTGAAGCATCAGCAGATGGCCAGGACTGGAGATGGGACACTGGGTGGGGTGGGCCGGCGCTCTGAGGTGGCATGAGCATTCTCTCCTCTCAGATGCTTGGCTGGCTGGTTCCTGCTCACATGCTCAGGATCTAACTCATGGCCATATGTGGGGTCAGGAAGGAATTTTCCCCCAGGTTGGTTTGGCAGAGGCCTTGGGGGTTTTCACCTTCCTCTGCAGTATGTGGGTGCCTGGTCACTTGCCAGGATTATTTGGGTATATGTCACTTAAACATTTCCTTTCCATTGCGGGGGGCTCAAGCACTGGCGCACCTTGGTCCTCCTATTCTCTCCCTGTGGCACATAATAGTTTAGTCTCCTGTAAGCTGTAAAACTTTGGACTCATTTTGGTTGTTGGGTTAGCGTGTGGGTTCTGGGTGGTGCTGGTGGCCTATGACAGATGATCAGGCTAGATAATCTCATGGTCTCTCCTAGCCTTAAATGCTATGACTCTAAATAGAATATGTTAATGCTAAATTTACAGTATTGCTTTATCCACTATTCAGGTAATAGTTCTGAAGCTCAATACCATCCACCTATTTGCTATTCAACCAAATATTGCAATTAAAAATTCAGTACACTCCTATGCTTCCTTGTCAGTGAATCAGCCCCAAGATGATGTATTTTCCGTCTGTTCATTCAGCACACAAGGGACCACTTGAGGCAGCAAGAGGCATAGTTGCCTCAAATTCAGATGCCTGGTTACTTGTGGGCAGGCCACATATATGACTAACGCACCAGCCTCCTCATCTGATATTAGGCATCTTGTTAAATTCAGTTGTCAGAGGCATTATTTGTTGTAATGACAACATTCAACATGGTGGCTCCAGTTAGCTGAATACCTAGAGGTCAGTCAAGTATTGTGGTGTTCCTGTGAGTAAGTAAAATTTGTATTACTCACCCAACTCTAACTGACTTTCTCACATTTGCAAAATGAATTAAACCAGGTAAATAATGTCAAAATTAGACATTTCCAGTCTTGTTAATGGTTTGCTATTTATTCACTGCTATTGCTATTTATTTCCATTCAAAAAGGAAAAAAAAGATATTTCCCCCAAATACATAAGTACATAAGAATGGCCATACTGGGTCAGACCAAAGGTCTATCTAGCCCAGTATCCCATCTTCTGACAGTGGCCAATGCCAGGTGCTTCAGAGGGAATGAACAGACCAGGTAAACATCAAGTGATCCATGCCCTGGTGCCCATTCCCAGCTTCTGACAAATAATCAAAGGTTAGCTTCATTAAAAGTTCCTATTAATAAAACAGTAAGGAAACACAACAGAATGTAAATGAAAAATAATTTGAATTTTTAATTAATGCAAATTTGTGATATTTAGACTCGCTTTACTTTAGCTCCACTGGAATAGAAGTATTGTCAGGAGACTCCTTAAGATGTATGAGGACACTGTAATTTACAGTCTATGCATGAACACACCTAAAATGCCGATAAAACCCAGAACCTATTGGATCGTTGCACCATCCTAACAAAACTTTTAAAGATCTTGAGCCTTCTTGTGAGTTTAATTCAAATCTGTTAATATTTTTTTATAAAAAGCCTAATTTACATCACACTTGTTCTTATGCAGCTTCCTAATACTTGACTACAGGCAGAGCCAACAGATGCCCTAGGGATGATGTGGAGGACAAGACTAGCATATTCTCAAATATTCCACTAAACTGGAACACCTCAGCACAGAGAAGCACACCCTGAAGAGCTCAAAAAGAGGGAAAGGCCAGCTGGCCCCAAAGCCAGAAGGCCACTAGGTCACCCCCTCAGAAAACATCTCCAGGTAAACGTATGGCACCCAGCAGATGTTGGGCCCATAGGAAATGGATGGCTGGACCCATCTGAGTGACTGGACCCATCTGCGCCTATTTTCTCACTAACTAGGTCTAAGTTAGAAAATTTTCATTTTTGTAACACACCTCATGTCCAAACCACAAAGGTGTTCACACTGGCACCTCATGTGTTTCCAACACCAAAAAGCCACAATATTGGGTCACACTGTAATTCTGCAATGATGGAACAGACCAAACCCACTTCCACTACAACTGCTCTATTGCAACTGGTGTTCCCAGCACGGCCCACAATGCTCCTGTAACCTCTTCATTGAGCACACAGTGCAACAAATCTCCTGTACTCCTGACAACTTTATTTTGAGCTTCTGAACCATCTGCAGTGTTATGCATACAAGATTTCAGTTTTATAAGGTGCAACACATGAAATCTTAAGGATCTTTTGGTTTCAGAAAAACAAGTATTTGTATGCAATACTAATGCCATTTCATTGTATAAAATACATATTTTATGTATTGAAAAATGCTTATTTATGTGGTTCACCTTTAAAAATAAATTGGCACAGACCCCAAGCTGTGGATTGCTACTTATATAAACTTCTGCTTCAGGACCTCTGTTTGGCACTGTTGGATAGATACCAACAATGCACTGGCACTGCAGCAGCTGGAGGGCGTGCTCTGTATATCATATTAACAGATTTATACTAGCTAGCGTAGATGCACTGTAAAGTTACCAGTTACACCCATTGTGACATTATTAACATGAACTGGGATCATTGTTGCCACCACTGTTATATATTTGCAGCAAATATTGTACAAAGGTTGTTGTGCGAGGTGTCAATAAAGAGGTTATGATTTGCTGGTTATGATTATGCTGTCTGTATGTGTGTATCATTTTTGTAGTAGAAGTTATGAATATTAGCTATGTACTTTTATCTCTATGTATTTTGATTCTAAGTAGCCTCAGTGAAGCATTCGGTCAGCTTCTTGAGAAAGGACTATTCTCAGTAAGTGCCCAATCAAGAAACACTTAACTGACAATGAACTTTGGGAGATGCCAATCCACATCTGAGCTTTCCTGGGAAGTTCAAACTAACATGTAAACAATGGCGTTGGCCTGCAAACTGAGTCATGCATGGACATGCGACTTGCCCATATGACTCCAAGCTTCCTCTTGCTGCTGTGATTTTCCACAGTAAGAACAAAGAGGGGTCCTTCTATGGGCAGAGAATATAAAGGGCCCTGAAAACCCCTCCATTTTGTCTTCAGTCCTGCTTCTGACCTCTGGAGGGACCTTGCTGCAAATGGAAGCTCTACACAAAGGACTGAATGACCCATCCCAGCGGTGGATGTACTCCAGAGACTTAATTTGAACCTGCAGTTTATTCCATCACTGCTACAAGCCTGAACCAAGAATTTTGCCATTACTGTATGTAACTGATTCCATTTAACCAATTCTAGCTCTCATCTATATCTTTTTCCTTTTATGAATAAACCTTTAGATTTTAGATTCTAAAGGATTGGCAACAGCGTGATTTGTGGGTAAGATCTGATATATTAATCTGGGTCTGGAGCTTGGTCCTTTGGGCTCGGGAGAACCTTTTCTCTTTTACTGGAGCATTGGTTTTCATAACCATTTGTCCCCATAACGAGTGGCACTGGTGGTGATACTGGGAAACTGGAGTGTCTAAGGGAATTGCTTGTGTGACTTATGGTTAGCCAGTGGGCTAAAACCAAAGTCCTCTCTGTCTGTCCAGTTTGGTGTGCCTTAGAGGTGAAGAAACCCCAGCCTTGGGCTGTAACTGCCCTGCTCTAAGCAATTGTCCTGAATTGATACTCTCAGAAGTGTCCCACCAAAGGCAGCATCGTTACACCCATTGTAAGCTGTAACAGTACAATTATCTAGTGTAGACAGGGCCAAATGAGAAGTGAACGCTTGGTCACACACAGGGGTGTCTGTCCTTTTTTTCTCTCTTTCTCATTATGCTTAGGATGGAGAGTTGCCAGGGCAGGGGGGTCTTTTTGTTAATCCACGTGAGGCCAAGGGTGAGTGAGAAGGATGAGCCAGTGGCAGGGATTTCTAGTCCTCTTTATACAGCCAGGAGACAGAGTGTTTGCCACACTTTCCCTTTCCAGCAGGCGGACATGGGAAGGGTTCTTTTCCCTCCTCTACAGAATATACTAGTTCCAAGGGATTTTTCTCTCTCAGTCCTCCTTCTGTGGTTAGGAGACGGGTGTTGGCTTACAGGAGATATTTGTCCTATTCTTCACATTTCATATTGAGTTCCTTCACCGACAAGTACTTCAGGAGATTGAAAAGAGCTAGAGAATGCAGTGAGTAGAATCTGGTGACAGACTGTAAGGAGATCAAAGAGAAGAGAAACAGACTGCTGCTGGGCAGCGCATGACAAGTTGTATCTGTAGGAATTTCCCTATGAAAGCACACAGATCAGAAGCTTAGAAGGAGGACTGCAGACAGAGACAGAGCCCAGACTACAAAGAATTACTGGGGTGCTGAGCTGTATATACTGGGACACATAATCTTAGACATGAAGTGCTAAAGTCATGGCTGGCAGCCTGGCACTAAAGTAATAAATAATCCTGTGTCTATAGTATGTTCCACGTTGAAGCACTTTGCATATTAAACTGACATGCAATCTAGAGAGATCACTTCATGCCCATGCAGCCCTTTCTCAGGATAAACACAGCATCAGTAAACAGTTTAGAATAGGAAGTGAATAGAACAGGAAGCGATTATATTTTCCCAAAGGGAAAATGGGACACTGTGCAGGGCCATCTCGGGGACCTCCCTCTCCTCCCTTCCCCGATGTGTGGGACCAGCCCAAGCCCCTCTCCCCCTGCCCAAGGCCCTCCTCTCTCCCCGCCCACCACGCGGGGCCAGCCTGAGGCCACCCCCGCTGCCTGCCCACACATGAGGCGGGGCTGGCCCGGCCCAAGCCACTCACCCCTCACGTTTCTCTGTGCCCTGCTAGGGGTCACACCCCACTTTTTTGGCAAAACTGGGCATTTGTCCAGTTGGCAAGAGCTAACAGGACAAATGCCCAGTTTTGCCAAAAAAGGCGGGATGGCCAGGACAAGGCTTGAAAAAGGGACTGTCCCAGCCAAAATGGAACATATGGTAACCCTAGAAGTGAACAATAACTTATCCAACAGAAAATACAGGGAGAAGAATAGGCCAGTAGAATGTCATTATCCATACTGGCATTTGTCCAGGACATCAAAGTTTGTACTGTTGCATGATGGGGTATACCGACCCCACACTGAGCCAGCAAGGGCTAATGAGCTGTTAAACCTGCACTCACTGTCAGTTAAGAAAGTGGTGGTTAAAAGGGGAGGAGTAGCTCAGTTACTGGCTGACCAGGGAGGAGAATCTTTTCCTTTGCTCCTGGAGTCCTTGTCTTTGTGAGTTTTGTCTTGGGACTATTTTTCTTTGCTTGTTTATAAAAGGACTATCGGCCAGGCTGGGAGAGGCCTGAGGGGCCTGCTGACACTGTTACAGGGAACTCCTGCCCAGGAGAGGTGTGGGGAACTGCATCAAACTCTGTGGACTTCTTGCACCCGACTCAAGCCTGCCCTGTGGTATGTCTGGGACCCTGAAGAGTGCATGGTCACATGTGATGGAGAATGTGGGCATGATCTTCCCCTCCAATGAAGGGAGATGCCTGAGTCACCCAGATCATCAGGTACACTAAGGTGGAGAGTCCGGAGGAGCCTGCCTTGCTGGGAACAACCTGGACCTGAATGAGTGGATGGCTCAGAACCAACAGCAGTAGCAAGTGGCTCAGCAACAAAAGATCACCATTTATGTACTGCAGATTCTTGAAGTGTAGATTCAAAATTCTGGTTTGGACCTTCTGTGTTTGTTGTAAGAATATCTCAAGTGTCACCACAAAGATCTAGATATAAACTGCTTCATAAAAGATATCAAAGCTCAACCACTGCCTGTACATTACGACTTGATAAATGCAGGTATTCTTGTACTCAGTGGAGGAATGGCTACTCAGACTCTTCTGAGGCCAGATCCTCAGCTGTTGTACATTGTCACAGCTCAACTGACATCACATAACTTACAAACAATTTACTCAAGTAGAGGACCTGGTCGCCAGTCTTTCAAATTCTGGCAACATCTTTTTTGCAACAAGACGCAATCATACTTTGCCAAAAGGGCCTAACAATTAAATACTGTAGAATCCACTTAATTGGTACACTTTGATCTGAACAGAAATGTGATCATAAAGTAATTGTCTCATTTAAGAGTAGCTCATACAAATATATTGTGCTGGGAGATAGTCACAGTACTGAGTGTATAAATTCAATTTAGACTACATTAAGAGAAGAGTGCCTCAGTCTGCAGACATAAAAGATCAGAAAGCAGCATGAAGTGAGCAAAGAGTCACCAGTGTGAAGGTTATGCAAGCAAACACCAATTCACACTTCTTAACTACTGTGAACAGGCTTTCAAACAATACTAGCCCAGTCATTTAGCCCTGGTCTACACTACGAGTTTAGGTCGAATTTAGCAGCGTTACATCGATTTAACCCTGCACCCGTCCACACAACAAAGCCATTTTTTCGACATAAAGGACTCTTAAAATCGATTTCTATACTCCTCCCCCGACGAGGGGATTAGTGCTGAAATCGACCTTGCCGGGTCGAATTTGGGGTAGTGTGGTCGCAATTCGACGGTATTGGCCTCCAGGAGCTATCCCAGAGTGCTCCATTGTGACCGCTCTGGACAGCACTCTCAACTCAGATGCACTGACCAGGTAGACAGGAAAAGGCCCGTGAACTTTTGAATCTCATTTCCTGTTTGGCCAGCGTAGCAATCTGCAGGTGAGTGCAGATCTCATCAGCAAAGGTGACCATGATGGAGTCCCAGAATCGCAAAAGAGCCCCAGCATGGACCGAACGGGAGGTACGGGATCTGATCGCTGTATGGGGAGACGAATCCACGCTATCAGAACTCCGTTCCAAAAGACGAAATGCCCAAACATTTGAAAAAAATCTCCAAGGGCATGAAGGACAGAGGCTATAACAGGGACCCGCAGCAGTGCCACGTGAAACTTAAGGAGCTGAGGCAAGCCTACTAAAAAACCAGAGAGGCAAACGGCCGTTCCGGGTCAGAGCCCCAGACATGCCGCTTCTATGATGAGCTGCATGCCATTCTAGGAGGGGCCCCTACAACTACCCCACCCCTGTGCTTTGACTCCGTCAATGGAATAGCACGCAACAGGGATGCGGGTTTTGGGGACAAGGAAGATGATGAGAAGGAGGTTGAAGATAGCTCACAGCAAGCAAGTGGAGAAACCATTTTCCCCGACAGCCAGGAACAGTTTCTTACCCTGGACCTGGAGTCAGTACCCCCGAACCCACCCAAGGCTGCCTCCCGGACCCGCCAGGCGAAGAAGGGACCTCTGGTAAGTGTACCTTTGTAAATATTATACATGGTTTAAAAGCAAGCGTGTTTAATGATTAATTTGCCCTGGCATTCGCGGCCAGTACAGCCACTGGAAAAGTCTGTTAATGTGTCTGGGGCTGGAGCAGAAATCCTGCAGGGACATCTCCATAAAGCTCTCCTGGATGTACTCCCAAAGCCTTTGCAAAAGCCTTATTCCGTCCTCCATGGTAGGACACTTTACCACGCCAGACCAGTAGCACATAGTCTGGAATCATTGCATAACACAGCGTATGGTCCCGGTGTTTGCTGGCATTCAAACAACATCCGTTCTTTATCTTTCTGTGTTATCCTCAGGAGAGTGATATCATTCATGGTCACCTGGTTGAAATAGGGTGATTTTATTTTTATTTTAATAGGGGACATTCAGAGGTGCCCGTTCCTGCTGGGCTGTTTGCCTGTAGCTGAACAGAAATGTTCCCCGCTGTTAGCCACGCGGTGGGAGGAGGGGTGAAGCGATCATCGCAGAGAATTGGGTGTGTATGGGGGGGTTAGTTGGGTTTGTGCTGCACGTTAACCCGAAAACCGCAGCTCCTCCTTTTAAATTGCCAACCCATTTTAAAGAGCCTACCCATTGTTCTCTTAAATGTGTCTTTTTAACTACCACTCTCCCTTTTTTTCCTCCACCAACTGCAAATGTTTCAACGCTCACACTATCTTCTTCCCAGAGGCTAGCGAAGATTAGAAGACGAAAAAAAACGCACTTGCGATGAAATGTACTCTGAGCTCATGCACTCCTCCACTGAAAGAGCCCATCAGAATGCGTGGAGGCAGACAATGTCAGAGTCCAGGAAAGCACAATATGAACGCGAGGACAGGTGGCGGGCTGAAGATAATAATTGGCGGGCTGAAGATGATAGGTGGCGTCAGCTTGGTGATAGAAGGCAAGAGGCAATGCTGAGGCTACTGGAGGAACAAACTGATATGCTCCGGGGTATGGCTGAGGTTCAGGAAAGGCAGCATGAGCACAGACTGCCGCTACAGCCTCTGTGTAACCAACCATTCTCCTCCCCAAGTTCCATAGCCTCCTCACCCAGACTCCCAAGAACGCAGTGGGTGGGCCTCCGGGCACCCAACCACTCCACCCCAGAGGACTGCCCAAGCAACAGAAAGCTGGCATTCAATAAATTTTAAAGTGCAGTGTGGCCTTGTCCTTCCCCCCTCCCCCACCCCACCCGGTGCTTCCCTCCTCCCCCACCCCTCCCGGGATACCTTGGCAGTTATCCCTCTATTTGTGTGATGAATTCATAAAGAATGCATGAATGTGAAGCAACAATGACTTTATTGCCTCTGCAAGCAGTGATCAAAGTGGGGAGGGGAGGGTGGTTAGCTTACAGGGAAGTAGAGTGAACCAAGGGGGGCGGGATTCATCAAGGAGAAACAAACAGAACTTTCACACCGTAGCCTGGCCAGTCACGAAACTGGTTTTCAAAGCTTCTCTGATGCGCACCGTGCCCTCCTGTACTCTGCTAACTGCCCTGGTGTCCGGCTGTGCGTAATCAGTGACCAGGCGATTTGCCTCAACCTCCCACCCCGCCATAAACGTCTCCCCCTTACTCTCACAGATATTGTGGAGCGCACAGCAAGCAGTAATAACAATGGGAATATTGGTTTTGCTGAGGTCTATCCGAGTCAGTAAACTGTGCCAGCGCGCTTTTAAACGACCAAACGCACATTCTACCACCATTCTGCACTTGCTCAGCCTATAGTTGAATAGCTCCTGACTACTGTCCAGGCTACCTGTGTACGGCTTCATGAGCCATGGCATTAAGGGGTAGGCTGGGTCCCCAAGGATAACTATAGGCATTTCAACAACCCCAACGGTTATTTTCTGGTCTGGGAAGAAAGTCCCTTCCTCCAGCTTTTGAAACAGACCAGAGTTCCTGAAGATGCGAGCGTCATGTACCTTTCCCGGCCATCCCACGTTGATGTTAGTGAAACGTCCCTTGTGATCCACCAGTGCTTGCAGCACCATTGAAAAGTACCCCTTTCGGTTTATGTACTCGCTACCTTGGTGCTCCGGTGCCAAGATAGGGATATGGGTTCCGTCTATCGCCCCACTACAGTTAGGGAATCCCATTGCAGCAAAGCCATCCACTATGACCTGCACGTTTCCCAGAGTCACTACCCTTGATATGAGCAGCTCTTTGATTGTGTTGGCTACTTGGATCACAGCAGCCCTCACAGTAGATTTGCCCACTCCAAATTGATGCCCGACTGACCGGTAGCTGTCTGGTGTTGCAAGCTTCCACAGGGCTATCGCCACTCGCTTGTGAACTGTGAGGGCTGCTCTCATCTTGGTATTCTTGTGCTTCAGGGCAGGGGAAAGCAAGTCACAAAGTTCCATGAAAGTGCCCTTACGCATGCGAAAGTTTCACAGCCACTGGGAATCGTCCCAGTCATGCAACACTATGCGGTCCCACCAGTCTGTGCTGGTTTCCTGGGCCCAGAATCGGCGTTCCAGAGCATGAACCTGCCCCATTAACACCATGATGTCCACATTGCCGGGGCCCATACTTTGAGAGAAGTCTGTGTCCATGTCCTCATCACTCTCGTCACCGCGCTGCCATCGCCTCCTCGCCTGGTTTTGGTTTTGCAGATTCTGGTTCTAGATATACTGCAGGATAATGCACGTGGTGTTTACAGTGCTCATAATTGCGGCAATGATCTGAATGGGCTCCATGCTTGCCGTGCTATGGCGTCTGCACTGAAAAAAGGCGCGAAACGATTGTCTGCCGTTGCTCTGACAGAGGGAGGGAAGACTTGGCTTACAGGGAATTAAAATCAACAAAGGGGTTTGCATCAAGGAGAAACACACAGAACTGCCCCCTCAAGGATTGAACTCAAAACCCTGGGTTTAGCAGGCCAATGCTCAAACCACTGAGCTATCCCTCCCCCCACTATTCAGGGAGGGAGGGAGGGAGGGAGGGAAGGGGGAGCAAATGAATACAAAACAAATCTGGTCTCTTTCTTGTTTTGATCCACTCCATCTCTCTTATACATCTTAGGCTGGCAGCAGACGGTGCAGTACGACTGCTAGCCATCGTCGTCTCCTGGCTGCCCGCCAGAAGACGGTGCAGTACGACTGCTAGCCATCCTCATCTCCTGGCTGCTCGCCAGAAGATGGTGCAGTACGACTGCAGGCAGGACTGAATCTCCATGAGACGAAACTTAAAAAGAGAATGACCTGGAGTCACTCCCATTTATGTCCAGGTGCCCCGACAGACCTCACTGAGGTCAGCTAAAAGAGCACCCAGGAGACGACGACGATGGCTACCAGTCATAATGCACCATCTGCTGCCAAAAGGCAATGAGCTGCTGCTGTGTAGCAAAGCAGCACCACGTCTGCCAGCACCCAGGAGACATATGGTGATGGTGAGCTGAGCGGGCTCCATGCTTGCCATGGTATGGTGTCTGCACGGGTAACCCAGGGAATAAGGCTCAAAATGATTGTCTGCCGTTGCTTTCACGGAGGGAGGGAGGGAGGCCTGAGGACATGTACCCAGACCCACCCGCGACAATGTTTTTACCCATCAGGCATTGGGAGCTCAACCCAGAATTCCAATGGGTGGCGGAGACTGTGGGAACTGTGGGATAGCTACCACAGTGCAACGCTCCGGAAGTCGACGCTAGCCTCAGTACTGTGGATGCCCTCCGTCGAGTTAATGGTCTTAATGGTCTTGAGTGGGGACACAATTGACTGTATAAAATCGATTTCTAAAAAAATTGACTTCTATAAATTCAACCTAATTTCGTAGTGTAGACATACCCTTAGTCTTTTCACAACTGGCCATTCCCTTAACCCATTGTTTAGTGTAAGGGAAATACACTATATTCAATCATCATGTGGCATGCTATTAAGTACATTCCAAGTTCCTTGAACTCAAAGACCAACAGACTTTAGTAGTGGTCCACATTCCTGGGAGTGGAATGGAAGACTGAAGGGCTTATTGAGCCTCTAACCCCACTCGTCCACACAGAAAAAATCTCCCACCCAGGTTTGAGGGTGCCTTAAACCCAGATTAACATACAAGGTTGAAGGCATAGGTTTGAGCCAAGTTTTTGCCTCCCTCTGGGCTGGCAACACATCTACTTTACAGTGAGGATGCAGGGTAAAAATACCCAGGAACTGTTACTCCTCCAATGCCTTCCCACAATTCCACCTGGGTCAATTTTTCTTGTCCTCTCCCTTTCTACCTCCCCACTTCTTCTGCACCAAAGTCACCTGAACTGGGTTGGTGTTTAAACTCCACATTGGCTACTACATTTTTTTCTGCGCTTCCACAGCATTTGAACAGAGATGTCATCTGAGAAATTCTTCTCCCAGCATGCTGCCAGCTGGTGAGAAACTGACACCAAGCTTCTGGTGAACCTCTGGTGTGAGGTCAGTTACACCCATAATGTAGGGAAAACCAGCAGTTCTAAGAGGAAATTTCCAAACAGCTGGCAGCAGGAGGATTCAGCAGATAGGATCTCATTGCAGGAGAAAAATGAGACTCCTGAAGACCATGTACAGGAAAGTCAAGGATCACAATGCCACACCTGGCATATTACCAAAATTGTGCCCATTCAACAAAGCGTTTGACTGGATGTTTGGCCCCACCCCAAGCACAGACCACACTTTCCTGCTGGATGGGCTTTTGAAGGAGGAAGAGGTCATAGAGGAAGTAAGGCAGCCTCAGCAGAGACTAGAGGCAAAGGGAGTACCCACACAGAGCTGATGCCTGCCCGTATGCCACTTCGGGGCATACTCAGGAGTTTCTTGCGCCAGACCCCCAGGAACTCTACAAGGAAGAGGTGACCCAGGATGATCTGACATTTCTGCAGTTGGGTAGGAAGCAGAGTGTGTAGAGACGTTTGCTATTGTTATTAGTGATATTACACGATGGGGGTGGGGCTTTGCCTGTTTAAGGCCAATCTCATTAATGATGGTACATGCTGTGGGCTGGGGCTGGCTTGCCAAGCTTCAGTGGAAGGCAGAATCTGCTCCATTTTGCCTTTATCCCTCTTCATCTCCTCCCCACACCCTAACCCCTATGAGTCAAGATGGATTCCAAGAGGAAGAGATGGGGGAGAATTAAACACGCAGACAGTGATTTGCTGTGGCACAAATTACTGTGCAAAGCAGGGATTATTAACTACAAGCAGAGCAATGCCCGCAAATGCAGGGACATGGGTGGCACAGGCATATATATTTTACTTGGTCCTTTTTCTCACATTGACATTAGCATTAAAGCTTATTCAGAGGCAGCCTAGATATTAAGTCCACTGCGTTACCTGTGTTGGTATTAAGTCCAGAGGACTTGCAAAGTCTCACAATACCACAGTGAAGGGCTGCTGCTGCAGATGAAGAGGGGATTGTGGTGGAAAGGTACATCTGTGGTATTTCTAAGCAGCTGCATCCTAGTTTATGTTTGCCCAAATTTACTCCACTCCTGTGTTATACCTTTCTGAAGAGCCCATTATTAAATAGCTGTTCCCATGTTGGTACTTACAAACTATAATCAAGTCACCCCATAACTTTCTCTTTGTTAAACTAAATAGATTAAACTTTGTGAGTCTATTGTTGTAAGGCAGGTTTTCTAATCCTTTAATCATTCTCATGGCTCTTTTCTGAACCCTCTCCAATTTATCAACATCCTTCTTGAATTAGGGACATGAGAATTGGCCATCGTATTCCAGCAGCGGTTGCACCAGTGTCAAATAAAGAGGTAAAAACATCTCTACTCTTACTTGAGATTCCCCTGTTTATACATCCATTAGCCCCTGTGGCTATAGTCCCAAATCTCATTCCTAGCAGTCTCTGCTTTCCCGAGCATTCCCCTCTCTGCAACTTCCAGCTGCTCTTTATAGGGGAATCACCTGACCCCTCTCAGGTGTACCTCTTTCAGGAATCAGGGCCGGGGAGCCCAGACCGTCTATCCCTTACAGGGAAAGCCACCCTGTTACCATAACATATGGCAAATAGTGCTGAGGCAGCAGAATAATTAATGTACAATACAGGAATGCTGCTATTCTTGCAGAGGACAGGATATGGATTCAAACTACAAATTCATCACATTTAGAGGAAGGCTGGAAAGCAAACAGAAGCAGAAACTAGCAGAAGCCCTGGATCCCCTAACACTGAACAACGGAAGCCAGTCTGTATTTTCTCTTCCTCTTACCAAGATTTTGTGCTGTGCCAGAGGTATAGCACAGAACATGTAGCCTAGGCCACTCTGGCGACAGGAGAGGTCCTGTTGTAACTGCATATCCTCCCAAACCACGGAAACAAGCAGTTCAGTCATTTATTACCCCATCTACACTCCACTTATCAGTTTTCCTCTACAGCCTCAACTTTCTTCTTTCCACCACCCCAGAGTTCAGGTCTTCACCCTCATCTTGAGCCACTAATGGGCCTCCTCGGCCTGCAGCCAGGTTATGGGCAATATATTGTGTTTTGATTATTATTATAATATATTTAAACACTGCATACATTTATTACATAATATAACACACATATAAATCCCCTTTTATAGTACATTGAATAATTTTATAGTAAAACATGATGTATTCCATTAAATCAGTTTTATGTTAGACAAATATATTGTACTTTTCTTGTTTTAAACATGCGTGGTCTTCCCTTCCATCCTGCTCTGTTTTCAGAGAACATTTTGTTCTGTGTATTTTCTACAGTTGGATAAATTATATATAAGAAAATAAACTTATTTAATGAGTTTAGCCCATTTTTCTGTTGATGAACAATCCACAAACTGATCACCCTTTTTCAGAATTAGTTACTGATGATACTTTGTTCAATTGCTTTCCCAACCAAAGTCTAACCTAGATATTATCCTCAAATTGAGCACTGCTATTTTTTAATATTTGTTATGTCTCATAAAAGTCACATATTTATGTTTCTGCTGTCTGATTGGATGACAAACCAGGAAAAGCACATAGTGAATCAGATTTCACAAACACGATCACAAATACATTTCCCCACTATCTGGCCAGCTGTAGTGCTTTCTATCCAATAACTGGATTAACAAAAGATTCCACAGACTAGTTTCCCATAAAACATATATCTGAGGATTTAACTTTTATTCATTGACAAGGACATCTAATCTCTGGACCCATCCTCTGATAACAGTAATCAAAACACTATTCTGCAAAACTTATATTTTATAACATTTATTAACCTATATTTACTTTGATGATTGTGTTTAGAAATGTCACCTTTTGATTGGAAACGATATGCATTCCAAAAATTCACTTCTTTTGCAAGGTCAAAATTGCAGTACTTTGGCCTCCATTTCACACACCAGAGGTACAGAAAGAAAAATCAATATAATCAGTTTACTGAGTTGTATTTATCAAGCTGAAAAGGAATTGTTTTCAGAGAGATGCACTATCTACAGAGAACAGAAAAACAATGTGAACCTATTGTTTAACGTGGCTTATTTAAAAGAAAGTGTAGACAAGACAATCACTGCGGGCCCAATTATCTCACTTTTACTCATGTAGGAAAATCCTGGCCCCACTGACGTCAATGGCAAAACTCTCAATGACTTCAAAAAGGGGGCAGGATTTCACCCTCAGTGAATAGTTTCACTGAATATGGGTGGCAAAATCTAGTTTTAGCAGAACTTGTCAATACTTGTGAAACTTAGATGACCACCACATTTTTTATACTGTGTCCCTTTTTTTCCCTCTGCTTCCCCTTCTGATTCTGCTACCCAGACACCTGTGTGTTAATCCAAGAGAACAAGTGAAATTTTTCATATGGAGCCTGAAGCCCTGGATATCTACCAAGCAAAAGGGTGGTTAGCTCATTGCTTATGGGATAAATACATCACCTTCCCAATGTGGTTAAGAATCTTTAATATGAGGCAGAAGATCTGAAGTTATTATACAGTAAAAGTGTGTTTCAACAAAGCTCCATGACAATTTTAATGCAATAAAAATGAGGAAATCCTCAGAGCACCTCAATTTCTATGAAACCGTTATGAAATCTAGACCTGTGAATTGCCTTGTCTCAGCTAAACTCTATTAACACAGAGGAAATAAAATCTTTGTTAAGGTGGAGTTAAGGTTCCAGGTACTTCATAGTGCCCTTTACATACCTTGTAACCTTCTAGAATGTGAGGGGAATATTTCAAAAACTCAGATGTTGGGAAACTAGGAAATGCTGAGTTCTAAGCCCCCTTAAAAGCATCAGTGTACTATAACAAGCAAAATACGAATGTAAGAAAACCAGTCAATACAGTTAAGGTTGTGGTAAGTAGGAAGTGTCAACGTAACTGCCCCTCGTGGGGCTGGCAACAGGAAACAGCACAGTAATTTATCTGTCCCATCAATTTCTGTATATCCATCACAACCCGAAATCATCATTCCTATCAATGCACTTCCATGGGCCATCACAGTGGTCTATGCTGCACCACTGATCTGGGAAGTAGTTGCAAATGGTTGGCAGAGATCACACTACACAAGAAAACCACTTAAGAAGGAGTAAGGTGCTGCTGAGCTCCTCCTTAGGGCAGGAATGAAAGGAGGCAGGGTTAAAGTTGTGTGATTGTGGTGCATAGGAACTGTCACTAACTCTGTATTGCCTGGTTTTCTAAAGTTGGTGTTTTGTTTTTTCTTATAACACTAATGATCTTGTAAATGGAACCTTAATGTTATATTTTCTGGTTGCAGAATATCTGAGCTTTTGGTATTGACATATCATTTCTAGAAGAACACAACATGCACAGGGCATTGCGGAGTGTCTGGAATGTTATTCCACATAAAACATGTTTTTGCATGTTAACTTCACCATTAGAAAAAAAGTGAGTGTAATGAAAGGGGCTTGGTTCAGAAATATCTTTGCAGGGGCCTGGGCTGGCTTTCTTGGAGCTGCTAAGCACCCCGTTCTTGCTGATAGGGGGATATATGAGTTATGAACGGCACAGAAATTAACAGCAGTGATTAGAAGACAAAACTTGAACTGGTCTCTTGGCCCCTAGTCCAGGACAGCTTTCCTTAAGCTACACAATGTTTGTGGGGAACTCAGTCTCCCTTTCTCACCCCACACTAGCTGGAAGACTGTGTACAGTGGTATTGGTCCATGCAGGACTGCAGTGGTCTCACTATTGCTACACTACTCCATGGAACCAGAAATAAAATCTAGCAACTTATTAATTTGATTCAGAGCCTTGTTCTGGTACTGGACACTAGATCTCAGCAGGGACAGTCCAGGGAGCCGAGGAAGTTTCATGTGGTTATTGCCCATGGTTTTTTCCCCATATTTCTGCACAAGAAACCATTATAAGACCATTGAAATTTTAGGAGTATACAATATGGGGAAGAGGGCTGTCTCTTTGAGAACTCCTTGACCAAATGACTAAATTTGCACCACAAACTTTACCCTGGGCCCCTAGGTGCCCATCTGGGGTCACCCTGCAGGTTTATTTTTGAGAGGGTTGAGAATTTAGCTTTAATCAGACATTCTGTTGCAAACTAAACTACTTGTCTCCCCATAATCCATTTTGCTTGTATGTTCTCTATTGACCAGTCCCCTAAGGTTGTATGTGATTGTTTAGAGACCTCTACATACATGTCAGCATACATGAAGGAACATTTAGCAAGAAGAAGAAAGTCAAGGAAAGTGTGGGCCCCTTACTGAATGAAGGAGGCAACCTAGTGACAGAGGATGTGGAAAAAGCTAATGTACTCAATGCTTTTTTTGCCTCTGCCTTCACGAACAAGATGAGCTCCCAGACTGCTGCACTGGGCAGCACAGCATGGGGAGGAGGTGACCAGCCCTCTGTGGAGAAAGAAGTGGTTCAGGACTATTTAGAAAAGCTGGACGAGCACAAGTCCATGGGGCCGGATGCGCTGCATCCGAGGGTGCTAAAGGAGCTGGCGGATGTGATTGCAGAGCCATTGGCCATTATCTTTGAAAACTCATGGCGATCGGGGGAGGTCCTGGATGACTGGAAAAAGGCTAATGTAGTGCCCATCTTTAAAAAAGGGAAGGAGGAGGATCCAGGGAACTACAGGCCAGTCAGCCTCACCTCAATCCCTGGAAAAATCATGGAGCAGGTCCTCAAGGAATCAATTCTGAAACACTTAGAGGAGAGGAAAGTGATCAGGATCAGTCAGCATAGATTCACCAAGGGCAAGTCATGCCTGACTAACCTAATTGCCTTCTATGACGAGATAACTGGCTCTGTGGATGAGGGGGAAAGCAGTGGACGTGTTATTCCTTGACTTTAGCAAAGCTTTTGATACCGTCTCCCACAGTATTCTTGCCGGCAAGTTAAAGAAGTATGGGCTGGATGAATGGACTATAAGGTGGATAGAAAGCTGGCTAGATCGTCGGGCTCAACGGGTAGTGATCATAGTGATCAATGGCTCCATGTCTAGTTGGCAGACGGTATCAAGTGGAGTGCCCCAAGGGTCGGTCCTGGGGTCGGTTTTGTTCAATATCTTCATTAATGATCTGGAGGATGGCGTGGACTGCACCCTCAGCAAGTTTGCAGATGGCACTAAACTGGGAGGAGTGGTAGATACGCTGGAGGGTAGGGATAGGATACAGAGGGACCTAGACAAATTAGAGTATTGGGCCAAAAGAAATCTGATGAGGTTCAACAAGGACAAGTGCAGAGTCCTGCACTTAGAACGGAAGAATCCCATGAACTGCTACAAACTAGAGACCGAATGGTTAGGCAGCAGTTCTGCAGAAAAGGACCTAGGGGTTACAGTGGACGAGAAGCTGGATAGGAGTCAACAGCATTTTGGGCTGTATAAGTAGGGGCATTGCCAGCAGATCGAGGGATGTGATCATTCCCCTCTATTCGACATTGGTGAGGCCTCATCTGGAGTACTGTGTCCAGGATGTGGGAAAATCGGAAAGAGTCCAGCAGAGGGCAACAAAAATTATTAGGGGGCTGGAGCACATGACTTATGAGAAGAGGCTGAAGGAACTGGGATTGTTTAGTCTGCAGAAGAGAAGAATGAGGGGGGATTTTATAGCTGCTTTCAACTACCTGAAAAGAGGTTCAAAAGAGGATGGATCTAGACTGTTCTCAGTGGTAGCAGATGATAGAACGAGGAGTAATGGTCTCAAGTTGCAGTGGGGGAGGTTTAGGTTGGATACTAGGAAAAACTTTTTCACTAGGAGGGTGGTGAAGCACTGGAATGGGTTACCTAGGGAGGTGGTGGAATCTCCTTCCTTAGAGGTTTTTAAGGTCAGGCTTGACAAAGCCCTGGCTGGGATGATTTAGTTGGGGATTGGTCCTGCTTTGAGCAAGGGGTTGGACTAGATGACCTCCTGAGGTCCCTTCCAACCCTGATATTCTAGGATTCTATGATTTGTCAGACAGTGACTGCAAGTGAAGCAAAACTTCTTTATTCATGGCTACACTCTGCAGGAAACTCCCACTCAAGTTTCCCTAACACGCCATGCAATCTTACTAATTCATTCATTCCATTAGTCTCTCAATGTTGGATGGCAAGATAATGCATTCTCTTCTGTGTAAAAAGGAATCCTAAATAAATGATAGTGATGTACTTCACAAAAATTTGAATGGAAGACTACAAAAGGGCCAGAAATCTCAAATCATTTTCTGTCCTAAATGACCTATACTGAACTTTGCAGGTTTTTGAAAATGGGTAGTGATAAAGAACATTAATTCAACTATAGCAGATGAATTATAGCATATATTGGTGTTCACTCAAGGTCACTTTTGCCTCTGAGATGTCACTACTTTCGAGGGATTGATAGAACAGTTATAGAAATGAATGTATAGACTAGTTACAAGGAACAGCTGCTTCTTTTGCACCTGCGTACTTATTAAGCAATTATTCCAAATAAATGAAAGATTATTATGTGCTGAGCCTATGATCCTAGTTAATACTTACAGCAACTGCCTCCAGGATTTGTTTAACAGCATTGGCAGCATCTCGCTCACTGTAATATCCTTTTTCCACAATCCTAGAAAGAAACCAGGAGATACTGCTCAGACTCATGGATATAGATGAGCATGCAATGTAGGTAAATGCTTCATAAAAAAATGAATCAGAAATAATCAAACTCGGACATGTCAGATAAGCTGCAATGCTCTCTGCAGAATCAAAATTGCAGATTTCTGATGGTTAAAGCTAGGTCTATACATCTGTATTTTACCTGTGGTTCCTAGTTAACATAAAAAAAAAAAGAGGATTTTAAAATACCAGTTTGTTGTGGAAGTAAAATCATAACTACTAATAAAGTCTGCAAGGGAAAGGTATTAGAACTCTATAGGATGATGAATTTTAGAAAATCAGAGCTAGCCAAATCATCTGTAACACCTTTTGGGGATGCTTTCCTATATTTATATTTAGTTTAAGCCATTCTTCTAAAAATGATGTGCCAGCCATTTGCAATGTCCCACTAAGATCTGTTCTGCACAGTCTAGCTAGGGCGTTTGGTGTTAGAATCTGAAGGCTGCAAATTATCCATGCAGCAATCTGCTGATTTGTCCTCTTTTGTTTTCCGAGTATAGAACTGGTGCTCTGTGGTTCACACAGAAACTTCACTGCAAGACTTTATTGTTCTTTAATTCATAAAGCCCAGTACGGTATGTGCATATTGCTCGTGACAATTAATAGCCTGATTTTTCAAAAGTGCTGAGGACCTGCAGCTCAGAGTGAATTCAATGGGCTTTGTTGGTGCCAGGAACCTCTGAAAAACCTGGAGACTAAATCTTCTTTTCTAACATCAATTCAAGTCTTTATTAGAGAAAAATATATTTGTTTAAAGAGTGTTCTCCTCTTTGGAAGCTTTTTAAACAATGGTACATTAATATATAAATGCCTTTTTCTTTAAATGGGTAGCAGCAATGACAGAATTTCTGGTGCCTGATTCATGGTTTCATGTTCTGGGACATTCCGGAAAACCATAAACTAACATTACTGAATGAAACAAAATATGAAAACACAGTTAAATAAGAAAATTAAATAAAGTAAATAATTGTAATCATTTAGCTTTTTGTGCTTTAAAAATTGAATTAATTTTCAAAGCCCAACACAACAAATAGGTTGCACTCAGGTCATATATTGTTACTTGAATATAAACTAGTAAACTATGTACAAAAAATTTAAAAGATTTATATCACTGAACACTTACAAAAATTCTTCATTTAAGAACCCCCCCAGTAGTTCTCTTGCCAGTATTTTCTAACTATACACAGCATTTACGACCAACAACATTTATCTCTTACAGAGTTACACCAAAGACACATTTGACCGATAGGTTTGATTATTTTATTGATTTTTAAAAGCTCAACCTGACATATACAGGTTTTTGTCTTAGATACAGTAGACAGAGGTGCATGGCTGTGTACTTTCTGTAAGATCAATGACTGCAAGCTGTGTCACTGATTTTAGTGATAAGGCAGAACAAGCTTCCATATACCTTGAGCAAGGTTGAGAATCTGATTTATTGAGGAGGGGAACACTTGGCATATGTCTTCCGCAGTATTTATTTCAGCAGCACTGTTGTGATGAGTGTGGCAATCAGAATAAGAGCCACTGTGATGGGGTGCCTGCCCCGCACTGGGCTCTAAGGGGTTAACAGAGCCCTAGGGAGGCTGCACAGGAGACAGCCAATCAGAGAAGGGCTGCAGGGAGCAGCCAAGCAGGCCCATATAAAAAGGGAGCTGCAAGGCAGAGGAGGGCAGTTCTCTGATGGGAGCTCTGGGAGGAAGGACTATCTCCGGAGGGCTGAGAGAACTGCCAGCACCCTGGACAGAGCAGTGCACCTAGCAGGGACCAGCAGAGTGAGAAACAGCTCCTGGCTGGCTGCTGGGGTTTGCAGGCTGAGGCCCTGAGGCGAGGGCAAAGAGGATGCTGGGGCCAGGAGGAAGTGGCCAGACAATTTGCTGCAGTAGCCACTAAGGGAAGTGGCTGAACAGCGGACTGCAGGTCCCCTGGAAGGGGAGAGCACAGTGTGTGGCACGGCTGGAGGGCTGTGTTGCTGAAGAGGATGCCGAAGACCTTGGAGAGATGTGGGTCCTAGAGCATGAGTGACGGTGGCAAGGCACCACCTGAAGCGGGCACACTAACATGCAGAGGTAATCCCCAAGATAGCCAGAAGAAGGCGCCAGAGTGGTGAGTGAATCCCGTTACAGTCACCCTCTGATGTGTTTCATTATGACAGCACAAGGGCTGATGAAAAAGATGCTAACTGTGTGACAAAAATTATTACATAGTACCTGGGACTTCCAGTATAATATATATGGCTATAAAAATTAACCCACCAATCAGGGTAGATCTAACAAATATGGTAGCCCTTTATTGTACCTATATAGAGTGAAAGATGGGTTTGTTTTGAATAATGTCATTTACAGTTTTATCATAGAACTGACAAGCAGAAGAGAAAAATATAGTAAAATGATAATTCAGTTTGACTGGAGGGAAAAATCCAATGAGGCAAGGATATTTTTCAATGTATTGTTTCATAGTACTGCCTAATAATCAACACTCATTCTATTCATTGTTCTTCAATGGGAGACACAATATAGTCTAAAGTGACACCCACTCATCAATGCAACAGTAAAAACAGGAACTTATAGTACTTGCTGTTTCACTAGAGAATCAGAGAAAGACTCAGTAGTTACTCATGAATTTCTGCAAAAAAATTCAACATAAGAGGAGTTTTCTTGTGGTTTAATATAGCATAGCACTGAATTATTTTTAGGTGCAGATTTTAGAACAATTTTTAAGAGCTGTAATCTTAAACACCATTTACTTTCTATGCTATTGCTTTGACTATCTGGATACATGAGGGCCAAAATTCTCTGTGTTGCCATTTTCATGCACTTGTCTTCAATAGACCACACTGTTCTAGTCCCACAGCAGCAGCTGTTCACTTCTTAAGACCAGTTCTGTATCACCAGTAAAACACATTATTTATGGGCCAGCTTCTACTGACACCCTGATACTATTAAATCAATATTAACATAATGATGGTACCAGTTTTACAAAAAAAACAAAAGTATGGAAATCCAAAGTTAAGGCTGTCATTTATGTTATCCATGAGTAAGTGTATTGCAATTTGTAAAATATACCTTATATTACATACCACAGTGACTAGAAACTCCTGTAATTCCCAGACCTTGGGACTATTAGCATTTGCAGGATCAGGGTTATAGTCGGTTATTTCAAGAAATGACGACGTTTTAGGTCTCAGATTGCTGAGAGCCTGCTATATGCTCTAGAGTCTACTGCATCAGTGATACTGAAGAACAAGAACACTAGTTCACACATATAGTAATAACCACTTTAGACCAACAGAACATAGCATCGTTTTATATAAAGTTACATCTTTCATACCAAAATTATCCCAAAGTGCTGCAAAACATTGAGTTAGAAAACTGGGAGCGTATTCACCAATGTGACTGTCATTATGCACTCAGGAATAAATTTATCTGAGGAATTGGACAGTAGGATTTGTTTAACCGACAGACAGCACGTGTTGAAGAAATAAGAGACATCACCTACACTTTTCAAGAACTGACAGAATGCTGAGATTTCATCAGTAGTGCCATGAGAAGTGGGCAGAAAAGACCTGCCTCATGCAAAGGATACAACCTCTGCCAATGTAACCCCTTCGACCTCTAGTCATTTATAGTATTTTTTAGTGTCAGCATTGAGAAAGTCCTGGTGAACATGAGAACAGCCATACTGGGTCATATCAAAGGCCCATCTAGCCCCGTACCCTGTTTTCCAACAGTGGTTGTGCCAGATGCTTCAGAGGGAATGAACAGAACATGCAATCATTGAGTGATCCATCCCTGTTGTCCTTTCCCAGCTTCTGGCACTCAGAGGCTAGGGACACCCAGAGCACGGCATTGCATCCCTGACCATCTTGGCTAATAGCCATTGATGGACCTATCCTCCATGAACTTATCTAGTTATTTTTTGAACTCTGTTATAGTTTTGGCCTTCACAACATCTGGCAACGAGTTCCACAGGTTGACTATGCGTTGTGCGAATACTTCCTTTTGTTTGTTTTAAACCTGCTGCTTATTTTTATTGGGTGACCCTTCCTTCTCGTTTCAGAGTAGCAGCCGTGTTAATCTGTATCCGCAAAAAGAACAGGAGTACTTGTGGCACCTTAGAGACTAACAAATTTATTTGAGCATAAGCTTTCGTGGGCTACAGCCCACTTCTTCGGATGCATAGAATGGAACATATATTGAGGAGATATATATACACATACAGAGAGCATGAAAAGGTGGGAGTTGTCTTACCAACTCTGAGAGGCCAATTAAGTAAGAGAAAAAACTTTTGAAGTGATAATCAAGATAACCCAGTATAGACAGTTTGATAAGAAGTGTGAGAATACTTACATGGGGAGATAGATTCAATGTTTGTAATGGCTCAGCCATTCCCAGTCTCTATTCAAGCCTAAGTTGATTGTATCTAGTTTGCATATCAATTCGAGTTCAGCAGTTTCTCGTTGGAGTCTGTTTTTGAAGCTTTTCTGTTGCAATATTGCCACCCTCAGGTCTGTTATTGAGTGACCAGACAGGTTAAAGTGTTCTCCTACTGGTTTTTGAATGTTATGATTCCTGATGTCAGATTTGTGTCCATTTATTCTTTTGTGTAGAGACTGTCCGGTTTGGCCAATGTACATGGCAGAGGGGCATTGCTGGCACATGATGGCATATATCACATTGGTAGATGTGCAGGTGAATGAGCCCCTGATGGTATGGTTGATGTGATTAGGTCCTATGATGATGTCACTTGAATAGATATGTGGACAGAGTTGGCATGGGGCTTTGTTGCAAGGATAGGTTCCTGGGTCAGTGTTTTTGTTCAGTGGTGTGTGGTTGCTGGTGAGAATTTGCTTCAGGTTGGGGAGTTGTCTGTAAGCGAGGACAGGTCTGTCTCCCAAGATCTGTGAGAGTGAGGGATCATCTTTCAGGATAGGTTGTAGATCTTTGATGATGCGCTGGAGAGGTTTTAGTTGGGGGCTGAAGGTGACAGCTAGTGGTCTGTTATTTTCTTTGTTGGGTCTGTCTTGTAGGAGGTGACTTCTGGGTACTCGTCTGGCTCTGTCAATCTGTTTTTTCACTTCAGCAGGTGGGTATTGTAGTTTTAAGAATGCTTGATAGAGATCTTGTAGGTGCTTGTTTCTGTCTGAGGGATTGGAGCAAATGCGGTTGTATCTTAGAGCTTGGCTGTAGACAATGGATCGTGTGGTGTGTCCTGGATGGAAGCTGGAGGCATGTAGGTAAGTATAGCGGTCAGTAGGTTTCTGGTATAGGGTGGTATTTATGTGACCATCGCTTATTAGCACAGTAGTGTCCAGGAAATGGACCGCTTGTGTGGACTGATCTAGGCTGAGGTTGATGGTGAGATGGAAATTATTGAAATCATGGTGGAATCCCTCAAGGGCTTCTTTTCCATGGGTCCAGATGATGATGTCATCAATGTAGCGCAAGTAGCGTAGGGGCGTTAGGGGACGAGACCTAAGGAAGCGTTGTTCTATGTCAGCCATAAAAATGTTGGCATACTGTGGGGCCATGCGGGTACCCATAGCAGTGCCGCTGACTTGAAGGTATATATTGTCCCCAAATGTGAAATAGTTGTGGGTGAGGACAAAGTCACAAATGTGAAATAGTTGTGGGTGAGGACAAAGTCACAAAGTTCAGCCTTCTTGTGTTATGTGAAGGAATAAATAACACTTCCTTATTCACTGTCTTCACATCAGTCAAGATTTTATAGATCTCCATCATACTCCCTCTTAGTCACCTCTCTTCCAAGCTGAAAATTCCCAATCTTTTTAATCTCTCCTCATTTGGAAGCTGTTCCATCCCCCTAATAATGTTTGTTGCCCTTCTCTGTACATATTCCAAATTCCAAAATATCTTTTTTGAGATGGACCAGACCAGAACTGCATACCGTATTCAAGGTGTGGGCATACCATGGATTATATAGAGGCAATATGATATTTTCTGTCTTACTATCTATGCCTTTCCTAATGATTCTTAACATTCTGTTAGCTTTGTTGACTACCACTGTACATTAAGCAGATGTTTTCAGAGAACTATCCACAATGACTTCAAGATCTTTCTTGAGTGGTAAAAGCTAACTTAGATCCATCATTTTGTATGTACAGTTGGGATTCTGTTTTCCAATGTGCATTACTTTGCATTTATCAACACTGAATTTCATCTGCCATTTTGTTGCCCAGTCACCCAGTTTTGTGAGATCCCTTTGTAACTCTTCACAGTCTGCTTTGGACTTAACTACCTTGAGTAATTCTGTACTGTCTGCAAATTTTGCCACCTCACTGAGCAGGGGGCAGAGTGGAGCTGTGGCTGGGGACAGAGCTGGGCGTGGAGCAGGGCTGGGAGGTGCTCCCACCCTATCCCCCATGCTTCACTGCGTGCCCCCTGAATGTTCCTTTTCACCCCCACAGGGAGGCATGCCCCACAGTTTGGGGACCACTGTCTTTGACACAAAATGTGATCAAAATTGCCTGAAGCACTGATCCATATTTTGGCTTAATGGTCAGCAAAATTTCAGTTTAAAAATCAAAATCATTTTATAGCTTAGGAGCCACTGATGTTGGGTTTTTTGTTTTGTTTTTTTGCTGCTGCTGCTGCTTTTTAACATGCTTATAACAATTCAAGTGGCAATAAATCTGCAGCCCGCCTCCTCCCAACCCCTCCCAACTTTCAGATTTGATAAACCTATTCCCCTCCTGGGCTCTGACTTTGGATGCAAACCTGGAGTCATTTGTTTTTTATGGTGAGCAATTAGCTCTTGTAAATTTATAAATTCAATGCTGACACAATCTTAACTCCATTTCTGTTATCATTGAAACTACTCTGATCAGTCTGATCTGATGAATTACTTCAAGGCCATTGGCATGTGCTAAGACCTATGCTCTCATTTCATGAGAACATTAATTATTTCATAATGAGCCCTGGCTAGGTTCATCTGGGGAACTAGGGAAACAATCTTGGACAAATCTCATAATTGAATGTCCCAGACAACCACATTTTTAATTCTAGCTATTTTTACCATGGTGTATTTATTGTGTGTTTTTAACACATTGCCTGTGTGCTCGTTGCTATAGAGCTGTTTACGAAGATTAAGTCCTTGTCCAAAAACGTTTACAGTCTATAGTAAATAGACAAAACACAGATGAAGGCTGTGTGGCGAGGGCGGTGTGTGGAAGGTGCAGCAGAAAAACAGTGATAAAGTGATTATTTCTGGCATACAGCTTGTTGGTTTATGTTATTATGGGAGCTATGGGTGCATACTAAGAAGCCTGAGGGACTGTCCTATCTGCAGCTTTGTCATCTGAAGTTATGTTCTAGTTCCTCATTAGTCTAGATCTTAAATTTCTGATTGAGAATGTAAGAAGTCAAGATTATTCTTAATGTAATATTTGTAATTGATAATGTTACAAATTGAAGGTAAAATCAGATTGCATCTGTTAAAATGGCTATCCAGCAAAGCAAATGGGACCTGCATAGGTGAGATGAGACATACTCCTAAGTAGAGACTGAACCTTTATTGTTTAAAGGGCTCTCCACTGTAATTTCGACTGAGCAATAATGCTGGGAGAACATCTGAACTTTGATTGCTACAATGCACATCTCCCTGTCTTGCATATCTTAGCTATAGTAATATGAAGAAGGTTACATTTAGAATGGCAACATTACTTTGGTGTAATGACCTCTCAGATCTTCTGGAGCCTGAAAATTGCCTTCTTTACAACAAGATTCAATGCAAATGATTACCCTCTTAGAGAGACACTGATTGGATATTCCCTTATTGACCATCTCCATAAAGAGAAAGAGACTAATAGCGACTTCTTATTCTCTCTAATAAGAGCTGAGCTGATGCTTTACATCTAGCTTAAAGAAAGGTCATTCTATAAGAAGAATGTGGATGAAAAAAGACCCCCACTTCGCTGAGAGGACAGCTGAAAGAAAGCAGCAAGAATGAGGAACTTTAAAAGAAACAATGAAGACTGTCCCCTCAGTATATAATATATAGGGGTGAAAGCTATACAGAAAACAGTCAGACATGCCAAAAAATAATTAATATATATATTTAATTTTTTTTTTGGAGGGAGGAAAGGAGGAGAGGTACCATTAAAAAAGGAAAGAAAGAATAAGCCAAGAACAGATGTGAGAAAAAGTAAATCTAGAATCACATATTAATAAAAGTCAATTAGGAAAGATACTCAGTACTGAAAATGATTAAAACGATCTAAATGAAACAGACATTTTATTATAATGAAATGTTCTATTCAAGTTCCACATGAAGGGCCATATTTTCAAAGTTAGGTATGTACATTGGATCCGTTCAACACCTTGCTGGGCATGTGTACAACCAAATATACCTAATTGATATTCACACGAGATTTTTACATGCATAAAATTGGGTGCGCACAAGCATATGATAACGTGCCTCTTCTTTCCCCCTTCACATTCTTGAGAACTTCTCTACTTACCATTACTTTGCATCCTTTACTCCACCTTACCAGCTTTTCAATCATATATTTTTCAACTGCTATCACACGAGAAGTTGTTAATTACCCAAATACTCAATACAAAACTAAAATTAATAGGCAAGCAGCAGGCACCACTTATGTGGTCAACTTAACGTACCCACTGTACACACCTGCACATCATACATCACATGAAAGCTTATTATATCTACTTTAAGATGAGGTATGATGTGGAGCTGTCAAATGGTGCTGTTACCATAGAAATGGGGATAAACACCATCTTTGAAATATTTGCATTCATTTCTGTTATTGACGATGTATTGTTTCAAGACATAAAATTGGATTTCTTTGTGACCTCAAAGCATCACAACAAAGATGTAAAGGATAAAACAATCTGGAAATAAATTTGTACAGGTATTATTAAAGTGTAATAGCGCTGATGACATTTCTAGTCATCATCATCCTGTTCCTCATTACGATCTCTGTCAAGAGTGGATGGGTTACTACAGTCTTCATTGCCTGACACGTACACAGCTCTGTGCAGGTAAGTTTGTTCCGATTACAGACACAGGTGACTGTGCAGCAACATCTAATGGTACAAATAAGGTCTTGTAGAAGCTCAGATGCCATTGGGCCCTTGAAGAATACAGGAAGTAATTCATCATCCACATTTTCTGTCCATGTTGCACGGGTCATCCAATATCTGGTTTACCCATGTTCAAAGACATCCAAATCTTTGTTTGCCAAGATGCTTTTCTGACATGCTTTTCAAAACTGTCACCACATGGTGGGAGTTTAGCCAGTGACTTGTTCTTTTTGATGGGTAGATTGAGGCGCAAGCAATTCAGGTCTCGATGGGTCTCCTTTTCTTTCTTGCTCTGGTCATGCAGCACTTGTACCAACTTTCTTGCTTCAGAAATTGTGGCTTCTCCATCCCTCTCTCCCATTTTGGCAAGATCTCTGAAGTGGTAATCTCCCTTTGTTATGACAATATTAAAAAAAGATTTTCCCCCCAATACCAAATAGGGGACATGGTCACATCCAGTTAATGCAGCAAGTATGTTGAAAGGTCAGGAGTGAGTCATCACAAATTGCCTGCACAGATATGAAGCAAGGCATGTCAGTTGTGCTGGTAATGGTGCCTGTTTCAATCCACATGTAATCTATATGCTCCATTTTTGGAATGTAGTGAACAGCAAGGACAAAACATCTGGTCAGCTGATCTAATTACTACATTTCCTTTGACATCAAGAGACCCAAATGCCATATTGGCACATACAGCATCCAGAAGCACCTGATGTCTGCTTCCTCTTGAGTACTGTACAAGTCTTCAGCTTCAACACCTCTACTGGTGATGGACTTTGCTACTTCACCAGTGGAAAAGCCTCCAGAAAGGAGTGTTTGTGTCAGCTGTATTCCTACATTCTCAGGTGCATTTTGAACAATACACAGAGGATTTGTACAAGTTACTACTTGTTGGATGTCATGTTTAGAAACTTTTACCAGGGGAGGCACAAGGTGTCTACAATCACCTGGTATTTCTTGAATCCAACCTTAGATCCTGTCTAGCGCTGTCTTTCTGCAGTTTTCACAGAGTTATTATTGTCATATCTGTCAAAGACTTCAATTACACAATTAGCTTTTTCAAATCCTTTTAGGACCTGCCTCAAGTACTCAGCAGTAAATTAATCAAATGTATGGAATTTGTCTCCAGCCACCATTTGTATGATAGCCACAGCATCTCTGATGCACATTGTGGTTTCTTTGTTGCATGCTCTTAGCTCATGGATTCTTTCACTGTTCCTCTCACTGTTCCATCAGCATGGAAAAAGGACACAGGCATAAGTCCTAGAACAGTTGGCATTGAAACATCTCTTACTCCTGGGGGAATTCTGTACCACTGCGCATGTGCAGAATTCATGGCCCGCACAGATTTTTCTCTCTCTGCAGAATATAGATTACATAGAATATAAGACCAAAAAAGAATGTGAAGAACAGCTAGCCAAAGACTCCAAAAGTAATAGCAAATTTTTTTTAAATGCATCAGAAGCAGAAAGCCTGCTAAACAACCAGTGGGGCCACTGGACAATCGAAATGCTAAAGGAGCACTCAAAGACAATAAGGCCATTGTGGAGAAACTAAATGAATTCTTTGCATCGGTCTTCACTGTTGAGGATGTGAGGGAGATTCCCAAACCTGAGCCATTCTTTTTGGGTGACAGATCTGAGGAACTGTCCCAAATTAAGGTGTCATCAGAGGAGGTTTTGGAACAAATTGATAAACTAAACAGTAATAAGTCTCCAGGACCTGATGGTATTCACCCAAGAGTTCTGAAGGAACTCAAATGTGAAATTGCAGAACTACTAACTGTCGTCTGTAACCTATCATTTAAATCAGCTTCTGTACCAAATGACTAGAGGATAGCTAATGAGATGCCAATTTTTAAAAAGAGCTCCAGAGGTGACCCTGGCAACTACAGGCCTGTAAGACTCAGTTCAGTGCTGGGCAAATTGGTTGAAACTATCGTAAAGAACAAAATTGTCAGACACACAGATGAATATAATTTGTTGGGAAATAGTCAACATGTTTTTTGTAAAGGGAAATCATGACTCACCAATCTACTGGAATTATTTGAGGGGGTCAACAAGCATGCGGACAAAGGAGATCCAGTGGATATAGTGTATTTAGATTTTCAGAAAGCCTTTGACAAGGTCCCTCACCAAAAGCTCTTAAACAAAGTAAGCAGTCATGGGATAAGAGGGAAGGTTCTCTCATGGAGTGGTAACTGGTTAAAAGATAGGAAACAAAGGGTAGGAATAAATGGTCCGTTTTCAGAATGGAGAGAGTTAAATAGTGGTGTCCCCCCAGGGATCTGTACTAGGCCCAGTCCTATTTAATATATTCATGAACCATCTGGAAAAAGGGGTAAACAGTGAGGTGGCAAAATTTGCTGATGATACAAAACTACTCAAGATAGTTAAGTCCCAGGCAGACTGCGAAGAGCTACAAAAGGATCTCACAAAACTGGGTGACTGGGCAACAAAATGGCAGATGAAATTTAATGTTGATAAATGCAAAGTAATGCACATTGGAAAAAACATAATCCTAACTATACATATACAATGATGGGGTCTAAATTAGCTGTTACCACTCAAGAAAGATATCTTGGAGTCATTGTGGATAGTTCTCTGAAAACATCCACTCAATGTGCAGCAGCAGTCAAAAAAGTGAACAGAATGTTGGGAATCTTCAAGAAAGGGATAGATAATAAGACAGAAAATATCATATTGCCTCTATATAAATCCATGGTATGCCCACACCTTGAATACTGCATGCAGATGTGGTCACCCCATCTCAAAAAAGATATATTGGAATTGGAAAAGGTTCAGAAAAAGGCAACAAAAATGATTAGTGGTATAGAACGGCTTCTGTATGAGGAAAGATGAATAAGACTGGGACTTTTCAGCTTGGAAAAGAGACGACTAATGGGGGATATGATAGAGGTCTATAAAATCATGAGTGGTATAGAGAAAGTAAATAAGGAAGTGTTATTTACTCCTTCTCATAATACAAGAACAAGGTACCACCAAATTAAATTAATAGGTAGCAGGTTTAAAAGAAACACAAGAAAGTATTTTTTCACGCAACGCACTATCAACCTCTGGAACTCCTTGCCAGAGGGTGTTGTGAAGGCCAATACTATAACGGGGTTCAAAAGGGAGCTAGATAGATTCATGGAGGATAGGTCCATCAATGGCTATTACCCAGGATGGGCAGGGATGGTGTCCCTAGCTTCTGTTTGCCAGAAGCTGGGAATGGGCAACAGGGGATGGATCGCTTGATGATAACCTGTCTGTTCATTCCCTTTGGGGCACCTCCCATTGGCCACTGTCAGAGGACAGGATAGTGGGCTTGATGGACCTTTGGTCTGATCCAGTATGGCCGTTCTTATGTATGCCTTTCACCCACTAGGGGCTGCTGTAGCACCAGAAGAGAGGGCAGCCAGCTGGGCGAAGAGACTGCATTTCTCACAGCAAAGCCAGGTGAGGAGACACAAGAGGGACAGAGCAGGACACATGAGGCTGCTGGAAGGTCAAAGACTGGGGTTCAGAAGGGCTAGTGAGAGAGTCAGACTGGGATGCAGACTCCGGAGCTAGTGGGGTGACAGCATTGAGCCCTTGTGTGTCCCTGGGAGGAGGCTGCAGGGACACACAGGAGCAGACGTGCCTGACTAAACGGGAAATGCTAGGGGTCAGCCAGGATCTGCATAAGGGAAGCTCCCCAACTCCCTAACAATTCCTCCCCCCGCATCCCCTACCAAAAACCCTGTTCAATACTTCTCTCATCCACACACCCAACAACCTTCCAAGTTCACTCCCAGGTTCCTATGCCTAGTAAGGAATTTGTCAAAGAAACATTTCCTGAATCTTTTTTGTCGTCTGTATTGTTACACACATACTTGCCGACAGGTATTTTGAAATAAATTACCAAAATTATTGAAACTGGCATGATTATATTGTTGTTTTGACAAATAGAATATTTATAATTTAAAAATATTGTGCACAGAAATTTTATTTTTTGGCGCATAATTCCCCCCCAGGAGTAATCTCTGCATCTTGCGATGGACAGGGCTCTAGGGAAAACAATTTCTGGACTAATAGCTGCTGTGACTGTCCCTCCCTTGCCTGATTTAAATTTAGTTTTCTTGGCCATGTCAAGCAAAAGCAAATGTTTTGATGCCACATTTCTTGACTGGGTTGAAGAAGCTATGTGTCCCATCAGAATCAAGTGCATCACTCTCAAATCTCCCCATTTGTTTTTCACCAACATTTGCTATTTTCAGTGGAGAGTCTTTGTACATCTGATGGTAGATATGTTATCCAGTAGATAAGCAGCTCTCATTGTGATTCAGGGTCAAATGGGTTTGCCATCGTGCTGATGACATGGTTAGTAAAAGCTGTAACATAATTTTCATCCCTTTTCAGTGCAGAGGCAAGGATTGTTTGTGGACTTTGTCTTCACAACTTCTTGTTAGTCCACTTGTTTCTCACATGGCTTTTGTATATTCAGAAAATGAAGCTGTGTATTGATATCTCTAACATGAATACTGACTGGTGCATAAATAGCATTGAATTAAAAGCTAATTTCTAGAATAACTCAAAGCTTAGTACTGTATGCATAGGCAATTACAAATTAAACCTTCTACCAGGCAGACTAGATGCTACATTGTATGGACAAAAGCCTACCGATGGAGAAGCATTACATTAGAAGTTCATATACATTTATATCTACCCACTATGCAGTACAAACTATGGACACACCATCTATTGCTACATGTGCACAGTCATCAGCCACAGACTGATTTGGTCAGCAAATTTCAATTGAAAATATAGAAAACTGTTAGTCACTTGTGAAATACTTTGACAATTAAAAATATGCAATGTGAAAATAGTTCATGTTAGTGTATTCCAAAATGTTGATACTTGCCTTTTTGCCACATACTAAACAGCATAATCATTTTCTGAAAAAAACAAACAAACAAACAAACAAACAAAAAAACCCCTGCCCATGTAATACCAATACAGTTATTTTAATACACTGTCATTTGGTAGCTTTGACCAATAAACACCACATAAACGTGTTGAAATTAACTTAAATAGTAAAAACTGTCAGTCATGTTGAAGTGTTTCTGGAACTATGCAAAATATGGCACTCATTTTGGGTATCATTGTTTTACTTTGCCTACAGGCTGACAGCAACACTTGACAGCGCCGCATCACAACTCATCTAAACGTACATAAAATAAGCTTTCAAATGATATACAATGTGGGTGTGTGTAGGGAGAGTATATTAAACTCCAAAAACATTGCCCTTTTTGGAGAATTGCCACATGCCTATAAGGACCATATGGCATCTCCAGTGTAAGAATGCCGAATGTGATGCTTGTGTCAGTTGAGTACACTGAACTATCTTCTCACTCAATCTCAGGAGAATGAGAATTCATTCTACAGTTGCAAATGAACAAAAACTCATTTTAGACAAGGATTAAAAACTAAATGACTTGAAGGCAGTAGGCACAAAGAAGATTCTTATGATGGGCAGAGTGAAAGTAAAAAATTTGTAGAGCCCACTTATTGCACGTCACATTTGCCTCTTTCCCAGAGAGGAAAGAATAAAGGATGTTCCCTAAACCCCTCATTCATCTAAACACCCCCTCAAGAAAATGTTTGGGAACTGAGCACCACACTGTCTCATAAGATACAGCTTATAAGATCTTTGGGAAAGTGAATTCCAGAGTCAAGGGACCTTGACTGAGAACACCTGGCTACCAGCTCCGTGACATTCAAATATAGACTATTAGCTCAAATGTCCAGTTTATATCAACCACCGACAAGATTCAAAAGAGGGGGATCTCATGTAATAAGGATCTATCTTGCAGAGTTTTTATCGTAGATCAAAATCAACATTTTGAATTGTACCCAAATAGGAAACCAGTACAACTTCTGTAGAGCTGGTGTGATCTATTCCCAGAAGTCAGTACTGGCTTACAGACAGCATATAGCTGCATTCTGCACCAGCTGTACCGTCCAAGTGATCTTCAAGCACAATTCTATTACTGCAAAGTGCTTGCACACTTGCCATCTCCCATCCCATCTTCCTAAAATAGTTTATTCACACCAGGTATTGACAAGTTAACAATTTTAAGCCTTTACTTTCCAAGATGACCTGGTTCACTGTAGCCCTGGATATTTGGAGTGCGCTTCTACTCTAAAAAGTGACTATGAAAAAATGGTTTCTTGTTATTCAGAAGATTTTCTGTGTGTGCATACTCAGGTATATCTGCTGTATCTGATGATTAGAACAAGTTCTTACTGCTCTTTACTCCGTCACACACACACACACACACACACACACACACACACACACACACACACACACACACACACACACACACACACACACACACACACACACACCTACTAGAGTTCTCTCTGGTTAAACACTCCCAGGCTATGATGTTTGGAGCCCACCTCACTAGGCTCTGTGTGCGTTCAGATTCTAAAGACTTAACAGAGTCCAGACATTGCCCCTGGCATGGGGTCTCTAGGCAAGTGCTTGAGGTGCAGATCCTCTGTCTAGTACCCCCTCCTGAGAGCTCAGACACCATGGTCCAAGTGCCCATCCCCTGGGACTAGCAAGGACTCTTCAGATGCCCTTGTATCTTAAAACACACCCTCTTCCAGAACTGCAACCCTCTGGGTTCACAGTTTACCTCTGCAGGGGCACACAACAGTGCAAGCCAACAGACCGACAGACTTTGCACAGCATTCTAACAACACCATTACTCTTTACTTAGCAGCAGGAGAAATACACAGACCTACAGAAAATAATAAACTCACCTGTACGCATTTCCCTGCTTCAGTTTCTTCCCCACGCTAGAGAGGTCTTTGGGATGGGGCAGAGTCCTCTAGGGTGTCCTCCCTACAGCTAACAGCATCTTTCCAGAATCATGGAGCTTCTCTCCCTAGGTCAGCTAGCTTCCTTCGACCTTGGCTGGTCCCATAGTTAAACCAGACAGACACACACCCATCTTTTCCTCTATCCTGCCCAAAGCTTCCTGTACAATTCTGTGAGTCTTCCCTCAAGTTTATGTATTGCCCTACCCATATTTGGTTTCTTTGTTCTCCTGCTAGGGATCTTCCACTGCCCCTCCCTCCAGAGACGCTTCTCCCAGATTGAGCCAACCCGTTGTCTCAAGGTGTTTCCACCTGAGTAGGCAACCATGAAGGTTTAATGACAAACTAGCGTCTCTTGTAGGCATGTGCTACAGCCCCATCAGCAAACAGGGGATTACACATCCACCCAGAGACATTTCATAATACAACAATTTCATATAACTTCATAAAATCAATCAACATTCAGAAGTTGTACATATATACTTTCCCCAAATTGTCACACTCCCATTAACCCTGCAGTAAATATAGCTAAGACAGAGTATGAGCTACATTCTATTCATTCTGAAGCATAATCTTCAGAATTGGTTACGGTGTCTGATCAGTTACACTAGTGCAAACTCACTGAGGGCAATGGGATGGCACAGATATAGCTAAGGGACTACATTTACTGGTGATGAACCATGAGGAAAGAACCACCAACCTTGACTTTCAGAGCCCAGGTTGAGCTCTTTGGGCTGACAAGATAAACTTGTAAACCAAGCACATTGGATATGGAACTCAATGAGACACAAGAGATATGGAACCCCACACTGCCATTTTTAGAGAGTTTCTTTTCAGTGTAGAACTGAAGTTTAAATTCTTGACATATATTTTTCCGCCATAACTCCAATTAATTGAAGTTTGTATATCGGGGAATAATGACCATATTAGGTCAACCCATGGAAGTGATCATTTTAAAAAACTGAACTAAATAGTAGGATTTTTGGTTCAGTTACAGTTGAAAAGCCAATGCAAATCCCACACATATAACAAAACTAAGCGTCAAATTGTCAGCTCTGCCAAAGTCCTATTTGCATTGCTCTAGTGGTACAAAAGGGACTTGAAGCTTCCTTAAGCAGGCAGATTTCCCCGGTGTGGCACAATCCTTCGTTGGCATAAAGTCAGCTCTGTCATTAACATCTCCCTCATTGGGCAGAGGGGGTGTGTGCCAGCAGGCTTAGATGGTTTTGATTAGAAGACAATTTTCAAGATCTGCAGGACAAGTGATCTTCTCTCCTTGCCGCTACCACTTTTTTGCAACAGTCATCAAGGTTACTGCTAAAGAACTGAATTAGAATTTAATGTAATTGTGCAACAGAGTATTTCAATAGTGAGAGACAAATGAATTCTTATAGCACAATGAGCTCCCAAGACATCACATTTGAACTTCTAGCCATTGCTTTACTTTCTGTTACTGATGTCCACCAAACAGTCTCATTTCTTATTTTATATAGCCTCTTGTCTTGGAATTTTATTTTGAGGACATTTTCCTCTCCTCCTAATAAATCTTCTGAGAAATTAGGACACCTTGAAGGAAAGCAAGACAAACTTCTCAGAGATTGAGGTTTTGTGAATCTGTTGAGCTATTCTGTAAAAGTTTTGGGATTCTATTCTACAAAAGTCTGGGACTTCACAAAATTAATCTGAGCTTTATGAAACCCAAACTTCATGAAGCAGTTGGAGAATTTGGGATGTGTGGGTAAAGATAAAGACCACTTCCCCCTCTTCTCTCTTACACAGAAGAGAAGGGTGAAGATGCAGGTGCTTCTTCTGACCTTCTTCCCATCAGACCCAACTGCACTTCTACTATCATCTTCTAATCAGTGGCTCCCGACATAGTCTTCCTGCAGCAGCAGGCTGACCCTACTATCTCTGTCTTTGGGGAAAAAGTAGGGATGAAAGTAGAAATAGGGATTTACTGGTACAGGGCTGGGTTGGGGCCAGCTCTGGCCCTCGGGAGGGGCGGGGCCTCAGGCAGAAGGGGCGGGAATGGGAGGAGTCAGAGCCAGCCCCGGCCCGCCCTGTACCGGTAAGTGCCCTCCCCCTCCCCCGCTGGGGTAGCAGCGGCAGCCGGGGGCTCCAGCAGCAGTTTAAAGGGCCCAGGGGTTGGCCGCCGCTACCGCTGGGAGCCCCAGGCCCTTTAAATTGCCGCCTGGGGAATCCGGGCCACCCTGGTACACCGTACGGCTTACTTTCACCTCTAGGGAAAAAGATGAGGCTTTCTGCCTTTCCTCAATCCAAAAAGCAGGATTTCTATCAACAGGCACACTGCCCACCCCCTACCCAGCAACTGTGAGTCTGAGGAAATACTTTACCCAGTCCTACTGAACTGCCCTTTCAAATGCTAAGGGGCAGAAACATCTCACCTAACTGTAGGCAGTGATGTTCTCAACAGCAGAAATGACTAACTGTGGATGCTGATATAACTCAGCCAGGAAAGATTTTTTTTAAAGGGACTGTGGTGTAGAAGCAACTTTCTCTGGCTGACAGCTCCTTTGAAGAGCTGGATGTGCCATCTTGAGGAGAGAGGCAGGCAGACCACCAAACATTTCTTTCACCCCCCTCCCCAAATGGCAACTGGGGAGAAAGTACTTCTCTATTTTGAAGCAGAGGCCTCACATGTATGGCAGTACACAGACCAACCAACAAACCCGTCTCCTTTTTTTGGGCCTGCATGGTCAGTAGGGGTTATTCCAGCCCTAGGGTGGTAGTTACTCCTGCAGCCTCCCTGGCTCCAACACAAGGGAGAGAACTATCCACTCTTTCAATCCCCTGATCTACTCTAAAACATGAATTTATGCATGAAATTTGCTTCATGCTTCCTTCATCTCAGGCAGATTAGTGCAAATTAAATTTTAAGTTAATTAGCCCAGGCACTTAACACACAATTTGGATCTTGTCTTTTCTGTAAGGTAATCTTCACATCCTGTCTCTAAACTAGTATTTAATATTGCTGCTATAATGCTTGTCCCTTCCCACTCCGCAGCTGGCTGCATTTCAGTAGTAGATGAAGTGATAAGCATATAATTTAACTTGCAAAAGGCTTTATACATACACGTGAATATAAAAATAACTGCTAACATGTTCAGTACTTTTGCACTGCAAATTCAGATAAAATATTTTTAAACCCAGATTTTTCTCTTTGTTTAATATTCCCTGCTCTCTCTCTCTCTCTCTCATCCTCCCCCTAACTATATTTTTCCCATTACGGATCACTCGGCAGGAACATCTCAGAATACACTTTTTTTTTTTTTTCCTATTTTCAGTGTGCATTTCTCTAACCCTTTTGTTCCATGTGTTGCTAATGGGCTGGATCCTGTGGTCCTGGTGTAAATCCTGTATTAACTTCAATGGGAAATTGCCTGCATAAGGACTACAGAATCTGGCCCAGTATTGACACAGTCTTCACCTTTCTTGATTTCTCATTCCCTTATAAAGCTTTTCATGTATCTAAAAACATTTTGGCTGTTATTTAATCCTTCAGTAGTAGTACTTTTAAAATGTACTAATCTGAAACATTTCTGTAGATTAAAACTGTTTGAAAAGTCTGCAGAAATCATTAAAGGAAAATTAGATCACTATAACCTACAGCAGAATGGTTGCCATAGGGTACACTTTTCCAAATGGCTCATGTGTATATTGAAATGAAGTTCCAATTTCTTGCTGCCTTGATATGTTTAGTTAGTTACAAAGCCAAGCTCCTTTGTAAGTAAAGTAAATCAAGTTAACTCATAGATTCTTTATATTACCAGGGTTGAAATGTAATGAATATAATTACCTTGAGTCTCATTCAGTGTGCTGATTGCCCTGATTTTAAGAGCATCTCTGTATCTTAATGGAGAGTAGCAATTAGCTTCTATATTAATTCAGACTTTACAACTACATTGTATGTCCATCTAATTTATGAACAGTACATTAAAAATGGCTGCCCAAAGTTAGGCTCCTACATCCTTTTTTAAGTATCTAAATAAGTGGCCTGATTTTCAAAAGTGAGCACCCAGCATCTCCCTTGCAAATAACTGGGTCTAGTTGGTTGCTCAGGACTTTGGAAAAGTCAGGCGAATTATTTAGTACCCTAAATAACAATTCTGGAGCCTAACTATAAGCAGCCATTTTTGTGTACGGAAACTAGATTCTAAGAGCTATGCATCCAAATTACATATAAATTAGCAGTACCAATTTATTTAACAAATATTTCTGTATCTATTTACGTCTCTCTATCAGTAATGTATATGGCACTATTATTGCAAATTGATAAGCATTATTATATTAGTTATTTTGTCACTTTTGTGCAATTTAATGGGCAATAAGTGGAGGGTTTTTGTGCTTTCAGTTTTTTTATCATTGTTCTTCTGGTTTCAGTAAAACTTCTATAAAGAACTAGTAGAAAAACATTTTGCAAGAGGTGTCAACAATTTTAAAATTTTCAGTAACCATTTTTAATTTATTTGAATTTTTTTCATGAAAAAGTTGTAGAAAATTTTGGTTTCATAAATTTTGTTCCCCCTTCTCTCCCTTTCTTCCTCTGTCCCCCTTTTTTTTCTTTCCCCTATTTGCATTTGCCCCTGAAAATAGGAGGAAAAGGAAAAATAGATCTGAGACTGGAGGGAGGAAAATAAAGCAAACCTAAATCCCCAAATCAGTAATTTTCCACTTGAGGGGTTTCATCATAAAAACAGAAGGAAAAATAGATAATTTGTTTAATTAAATATTCTTGTTTAAATTTTGAACCAGCTCTAATTTCAATTAATATTTTTCCATCACTATAATCTCCATCAACGTAAATTCCACTCTCTGCTGTGTATGCATTATAAAGCCTTTAATTGAATGACCATTTACTATGTTTTTGTGTTTTTTTAATTTTATTATAATTATAATTTTTTTTTTTTTTTTTTTTTACAGACTCTGGGGTTAATTTCCCCCATGCTATGGCTCTACAAACTACTCCACCAGGACCCTTTCAACAGGATCTAGGGCACAGGATGGACACACAAGGGGCAGAATTAAGGTTGCATGGAGGACAGTAAATCTGGTATTTCTTAATTTTTAAGTGCTTGACTTTGCAACTTAAATAACATTTGTTTAATGTAGGCTGGGGTATTTTTGTGGGTGTGTATACACACACACAGACACACACACACACTGTCTAAAATAGACAGAGGTGCACATAGGCTTATTTAGTTTTAGATTTACAGAAGAGGTAATAGATTAATAGATCAGTGGAGGGCAGTGTTATGAATCGGCTGAGGGTGAGTTTGCTGCAGCTTTTCTGGTTCCTGGCTGGAGGGTGATAAGGCAGCCAGGACAGGAAGGTTCAGTGGCCATATTAAAGGCAGCTATTCCCGTAGTGGCTCAGGGTGACTGAACAAGGATTTTCAGAGTTGCCTGTGTGCATCTGGGTCCATCTTGATTTAAGAGGACTTATGTGCATAGTATAGATAAGAGCATGTATACAGTGTAAATAAACAAATTAGCCCAGATCTGAGTCTGCCACATCAATCTCCCTGCAACAACACAAATAAACTTGCTGAGAAGCTAGAACATATGGTGCCTATACACTTCATGCTCGACGCACAACCATACAAAATTTAAAATCAACCATTTTCACTGTTTTCAGATTCAGTGATCTCTGCTTCTCCTTCAATTACGGTTGACATCCCTAACACTATCATAATGCAGTCAGATGTGTTACCTTTCCTGCTCTAGCTGTTAGGGAGCTCACACATTGTTGCAGGAGAAACACAGAGCCCCGAGCGGAGGTCAGAACTCATAAATATGGCATCTAAAGGAGGAACTGATATTCAGCTATTTGGATGTAAAACATACCTACTTTTCTCTGAGTATAACCATGTCCTATTTTGCTGATTTAGGGTTGTAACTATTTTGTTTAAGAACAAACAAATGAAAAACTTTCAGTTTCCTTTTGTCATCCATTCGTAACAAAGATTCCTGCCTTACAACAACATTTCCCAGGAGAAAAACAGTGAGAGACAAAATGGATCACATTTTTTATAACCATATTTTTTAAATACAGGAGATGGAGAATGGTCTTGTGGTTAAGGCACTGAACTGGGACTCAGGAGATCTGTGTTCAGTTACCAGTTCTGTCACACACCTCCTGTGAGGTCCTGGGCAGGTGCCTCAACTCCCCACCTGTACAATGAGGCTAGGTCTACACTGCAGCGGGGGTCCGACCTAAGATACGCAACTTCAGCTACGTGAATACCGTAGCTGAAGTTGCGTATTTTAGGTCGGCTTACCTGGCGGTGAGGACGCGGGAAAGTCGACCGCTGCCGCGCTGCTGCCGACTCCGCTGCCGCCTCTTGCCGAGGTGGATTTCCGGAGTCGACGGCAGAGCGATCAGGGATCGATTTTACTGCGGCTTCACTAGACGCGGTAAGTCGATCCCCGAAAAACCGATTGCTACCCGCCGGATCTAGGCTTAGTGAAGACAAAGCCTGATAGTACTTCTCCCTGCCTTACAGGGGTATTGTGAAGATAAATTCAATCTTGATTGTGAAGCAATCAGACACGGCCTGATCCCATTCCCATTGAAGTCAATGGGTGTGTCTCTCCACTGATTTCCATGGGAATTGGATCAGGCCCATATTGCAACAATGTGGCCATGCGCCTAGGTAGATAAGAGAGAGCATGTTGTTTGTATGTGAGGTTGAGATCACCAGGAGTCACAGTCTTCACACTATTACCTAACAAACTGAAGTGCTTCAGAGACCTTGTGTGTAACACATTGACTTTCATCTACTTTGAATGAGGTTCCGCTCCCCAGAGAGCTACTAGCAATATATATATATATATATATACACACACACCTTTGTCCTGACTATAATTGCCCATGCTAATGACTCCTGTGGACTCACAGGGACAGACAGCCAGGGCGAGGTGGAAGGACCTTTTGAATGAAGTGCTGCACAACCTCCTTCAACAGGGCTAAGGAACAGTGAGACTCTAATATTTTATCAGTTGACATTTTGAAAGTGGCAAGCAGCCAGTGAAACACTCAGACTCTCATCTCTCAGTGGAGCGCAAAGATACATTCCTTTTTATGCCAAGCAGTATTACAGTGGTGCCAGCAGCGTTGCTTAGATGAGGTGCTTCTTCATTTGTAATGCTGTTTGTGTTTTGATACCTAATGTTGCAGCTATTTCTAAGTGCATCAGGAAGAAACAGTGTACTAATTGTACTGTAAACAATTGCTTTCTACAGTCATTTACAGGGAGTTATTTGAATTTGGACTCTGTTACTCTGAAAACAATAAAATTTACTTTAACCCAATGACAGAGATAACAAGGTATTGACCGTGTACAATTAAAGTGTTAAAACACATCATTACAAACTGCTTGAGAGCAACTAAGTACCAAATTGCATTGGCAAATCTATACATGCACACTTCCCTACTTTGTCATTAGTCTAGGGTCTCATCACTACAGTCACTGATGTTAAGAGATACCCAATGAGCTGTTCAAAACATTAAGAGCCAGACTCACAATTACAAGCAGGCAGAGGAGAGCTTTCAGCTGAGTAAAGCGAGCAGAGCCAGCTTGCGTACCAGCTGCCTTCCCAACACTAGTATACAGACGTGTCTGGGGCATGCCAGGTCAGAGCTCTGTTGTGCTGATCCTCAGCTGGCTTATGGTTCTTTAGGGACCATATCCTGCTGGTGAAAATTAGGGCAGCTGTAGGGCTGCTCTAACTCCTGCTGGGTGAGGCACAGCTGCCCCACAGGATAAGGGAGCCCTAACCAGTTCCCTGACTCCTCCTCCACTTCCTGTACAAGCAGAGCTCAGACACAGGGGGAATCTGTTACTAAATCAGTGATATGCTAACTGATCCACACATCAGTGGTTAATGAAAAGCAATACAGGTGAAGAGGAACCAATGGGCCTTTCCATTGCTAATTCCCATGAACCAGGGACAAAAGAGGTGGGCCTGCAGGCTTCAGAAGGCCCCAAAATTGGCCTTTTCCACACCACATTTCCACTCTGTTAGCCATCTCTGCAAAAGGGGAGCTCTCCAGAACCACATCACCCATATTTGGTTTTCTGGAAGCTCCACAAAAGTATGTGATATTAGCTCAAATCTACACTACTCCAGATTTTTTACCATGCGAGTGATCTAGATTGTGTCAAGTGTAGACAATATTTTGGAGAAGACATTGGGCAGTTTTACAGCTGTGGATGAAAGCAGCAGCAAAAGAATTTGTGGTCAAGATGTCTTAGTTCCTCAGAAGAAAGGGAATGTGAGGGGGTTTTTTGAGTAGGACAAAGTAGATCTGAGTTGAGGCAAGAAATGGGGTGACAAGAACTATTTTGTACCAATTTTCAGAACATATGGTTTTGGTATTTGGGTAAAAAGAAATTATTAGTACAGCCAGGAATTGTTGAAATTAAGGTATGGAGAATAGTGAGATGAGAGTGATACAGTTAGAAGGAAATAAATATGAATAAATCTGACTAGAAAAGATAATCTGAGATTTATTTCAGAAAAAAGGTGAGCCTGGGAAAAGGCAGAGACATAGTGGAGGGGTCAAGAACAACACTACAGCAGGCAGGTATAGCAGCAAAATAAAATCTACCATTGTCTATCATAATGGAGAGACGGTTTAATAGGCAAGAGCAAAGCCAGAAAAACAGGGTGCTAAGATTCTAATGAACTGTACCAGGTGAGTGAGAAGCATGTCAATGGAAGTTCATGGTAGTTATCAACCACCATACTATGCTTAGGTCAAGAAAGAGAGGGTAAAGAGGGGTAAAAGACAGAGGAAAGGAAAAGCTCATTGACCAGACATAAGGGGCAATGTCATTATTATGAAAGGAGCAGAAATGAAATAGAAAAATGATTGAGGATGTCATGTGAAACACAGCTGGTAAGACAAAGGAGACTAAGGTAGCTAGCCAGCTGTGTTTGCCAATAGAGGAAGGCAGGGAGGTAGTTTTACATCAACTTGCAGATACTTCACAAGGAAGAACCCACAAAAGGAGGAAAACAACACCTCACCACTACTGCTCTTCTGCTTGCACCTGTGGAGACCCCAAGCAGACAGCATCCTGACCCTGGAAGCTTCCAGCCAGGTCCTGGTCTTGACTTGCTGCAAATGTGGCCTGCATGTGCCCATCAACAAAAGCCAGGCAGAAGGAGCCATCCAGTGTTAGAGGTGTTTGTCGGTGGAGTCCCTCAGGAAGCATGTAAGACAACTGCAGGAGGGAGTTTGCCTGACTAGCACTCGGGAGCACGAGGAATTCATTGACAGGATGCACATAGAGATGTTCGAGACGGAGGATGCTAGCTGACTAGAGAAGACTACAGCAGCACCATAGGAGGAAGAACCAGCTGCTCTACGGGGAAGAGAGACTGGCTGCTGGCCACCTTAGGCAGCAGACTATGTTTCACCCATCTATCCGTGTTCCCCATTCATTGCAGTCAAGAACCAGTATGCAGTACTGGCATCAGGAGGTGAGGAGCAGACTGCAATGGTCCTCAAGGCTGGGAGGCTCATGTACACCACCCCCAAGAGGAGAAGGAGAAAAAGCGTGGCAGTGGTCAGTGACTCCCTTCTCAGGGAGATGGAGGCCTGACCTTACATCCCAGGAGGTGTGTTGCCTTCTTCAAGCATGGGGTGGGGTGTCCATGAAGAAGGTCTGCTGGGAAGAGATGGGTCCACCTGACCAAGAAGGGGGAAATACATCTTGGGGACACGGACTTGCCAACCTAGTGAGGAGGGCTTTAAAGTAGGTTCAAAGAGGACAGGTGACAAAAGTTCACAGGTAAGCATAAAACAGGTGACCTTAACAGAGGGCTAGACATTCGGGAAGGACATGGAAAATTACAGCAGGATCATAGGAGCAACAAAAGTGGAAATTAGTGGGGGAATGGAGTATGGGGAATAAACAGGAAGAACTGGATGTACTAGTACACAAGCTAAATTATGACTTAACTGGTATCACAGAGACTGAACCGGATAAATCTCATAACTGGAATATTTGTACGGAGGGGTATAGCTTGTTCAGGGAGGACATGCAGAGTAAAAAGTGAGGAAGAGTAGCCACGTATTCCTAAGGCAGGGTGGCTCATGCACACCTCCACGAAAAGGAGGAGACAAAGGCTGGTGCTGGATTATATATCAAGAATACAGACACTTGTTTTGAGGCCCAGAAAAAGGTTGAAAGCCTCTGGATAAAGAAAAGGGGAAAAATTGGGGTGACATCATGGTAGGGGTTCTACTATAGACAACCAAATCAGGAAGAAGAGGTATTTCTAGAACAAATAATAGAAAAATCCAAAGCACAAGAACAGGTAGTAATTGGGGACTTTAACTACCCAGACATCTGTTGGAAAGTAACATGCAAAACACAAACTGTCTAATAAGTTCTTGGAATGTTTGGGGCCAACTTCTTGTTTCAGAAAGTGGAGTAAATAATCAGTAGGACAGCCATTTTAGACCTGATTCTCATTAACAGGGAAGAATTGCAAATCTGAAGGTATAAGGCACCTTGGGAGAAAGTGATCATGAAATGACAGATTTCATGATTCTAAGGAAAGGAAGGAGTGTGAGCAGCAGAATAAGGACAATGGACTTTTAAAAAGAGTAGACTTTAACAAACTCAGAGAATTATGGGAAGGGATAGAGTAGTTCAGGAGAGCTGGCAATTTCTCAAGGAGACCACATTAAATACACAACTGCCCACTATTCTGATGTGAAGGAAAGACAAGAAGAATAGTAAGAGGGCAATATGGTTCCATCAGGAGCTCTTCGATGCACTGAAAAAATCAAAAAGAAATTCGCATTCCTTTGAAGTAATAGGGCCTAAACTCTTTTCCTACTGTGGCTTTTGATTCAGATAAAAAAGTTTGACTCTGCATATTTGAACTAAAATTCAAGACATTGTCCAAGCACTTTGAAGGCACGTTAAGAGTAGAGCTATTAGGATTAACTCAGATTTCTCCTGTTACAATAAATGGACGAGAAAAGCTGCCAGGCTCTATCTTCTGATTATCTACATTTTAAAATAACCCAGAGCCTATTTACAGGAATTACCACTACATTTTTGCTCAGCATGAAGTCATCCAAAGGAGAAATTACTTTCAAGAATTGATTTAATCTCTCCTCTCCCCAGCCAAAATCTTCAGGAGAAATATAAATGACTAGCTCCTCAGCTGTGGCTGAGCATCACTCACTGCAGCTGTGGGGTGAGGAAGGGGTATGGAAGTATGCTTTGTGCTCTTCTTCCCAAATCCTGTGGCTCTCTGCCCACTAGGCCAGATGCTGGTCTTGATTAGAGCAACCTTAGCACTGCTCAAATTTACATTGTCTGGCAAGGAGGCTCTTTTGGCAGCCATGGAAGGGTGTGATGAAGGGAAGCCTCAGTCACGTTCCCTGCACTGGTGACTGGGACCAGTTACATTGTCTTTAAAGCTGCTACACAGAACTGGAGCCAGAGCAGCACAATGCATTCAGAATGCAGGAAAGGCTCTGATCCAGCATTTGGTCTCACACGTCTGAGACTTTTGTACAGTGTAAAGTGAAACTCGCCATACCCCAAAAGCACAGCATTATCTGTTCAGTTATCAGAATGGCAAAAGTTATCAGCAATGTCAACACAAATGTGTGTTTCGATGATAAATGCACAACACATATGGCTTATGTGTTGTGCCTTTGTCATCGAAACACACATTTGTGTTGTTTACCAGACATGGTTACAGTTCAAGTTGCTATGTTTTGGCAACATAAATTGTATGTGAATTTATTTATTTAAATATTCTGAATGAAGGCGAAGGTGATTTTTAAAGTCTGAGAAATAAAATTCAGGCAGGTTCTCTGATTTTTTTTTTTATAATAGAATTCAGCTGAGTCAGAGAATGAAGACATCTTTCAGTGTTTAAATTTCTCTTGTTTTTGAAAATATAACTGAAGAAATATAATAATGAAAGCACATTTTGATTTCTTATACTTATCTGAGAGTGCATTTATTGGTGTATTATGTATGATAGATAAAGCGTTCTCAAGGCTATGTATATTTTATTACTACACAGATCTTTTCATATGAGAGTGGTATGAAACCAACAGTGCATGAATAGTCCCAGTGTGATGATACTGGAGAACTAATCTGACACCAGCTGTGAGTGTTGAGATGCAGCATTATGGCTACAAGAGAACAAATGTGCAACCAGATTCGTGTGTGTATTCTGGGCATTATGAAGAGGTAAAAGCAGATGAGAAAAGAAATTGTTCATGTGTAGTTCAAATATTATGGTAATGGGAAAGATGGTGGGAAAGCAGGTACTGCAGATAAGTCCCAGCAGTATAGTAAATGGACACCTGACACGTAAATAGCTGTGCGTGGATAGCTCCAATTAGGTGGCAGATGCCTTGGAAGAGGCATAGGGATAATTCCTTTACTGTGTAGAAGTTAATTTTCTCACCATCGCTTATTCTAGAAACATTATTAAGATGAATAAATGTGGAAAGTTTGTCAATATTTAATAAAGGTACTTGAAGAAATGTTATCCAACTAGTCCAACATTTCAAAAACAAGTCTCTTACAGTGAACATGTTAAAAACAAGTAACTTTATCACTTAAAACATCACAAAAACTTCAGTCCTGCCAATTCAATAAGCAGGAGGAGTTTGGGAAGGAAATATTTTAGTTTTCAATTCTCCTATTTAATTGCATTTTTCAATTCAACCTTAGACCTGGAATCGTAATTGTGGCTTTATAATTATTGCTACCCAAACTCTAAATTTGAAGTGGATAAAAATGAAGTTTGTTCTAGTACAAACTCTTGGCTAAATCCATAATTACAGTTCAGCTGATGACGCACTCCTAAAGTATGCGCAACCAGTGCATTGGGGGGAGGTAGGCTGGTTCAGTGATTAGAACACTTGCCTTTGGCTCAGGAGACCTGGTTCAAGTCCTTGTTCAACCACAGATGTTCTGTGTAAACTTGAACAAGTCACTTAGTCTCTCTGTGCCTTTGTTCCCCAACTGTTAATGGAGATAAAAGTACCTCACTACCACAAAAGAGTGTTGTGAGAATAAATACATTAAGGATGGTGTGGTGCTCAGATACTATGGTAATGGATCCATATACGTGCATAAGACAGAATGCTGAAGGCCTCCTAAAGGTAGGTTAGCACATTTCCTTCATTTAAGAAAAATACAGTATGTATTTATATATGTAAAAGTATAGGAGAAAAGAAGTGAGGCTAAAGAAACAGTAGGGGAGAGAAGAAAAGGAAGACATGTAGGGAGAGGAGAGAAGCCAGGTGGAGGCAAGAGCTGGTGAGTGAAAATGCAAGGGAATAAGGAGGCAAGAGAAGTGGATTAAGAAATGGGTGAAGAAAAAGGGAAAGTGGATGAAGAAATGGGGACTGAGAAGAGACTCCTACTTTGACACAAACTTCCCACATGACTACAACCTGTAGGGCAGTTATCTTACTTCAGCACCACAGTATTACTATTAATCCTATCTCTTCACACAGATAAAAGGGAGAAGGAACAGCTAATGTAGAACTGTTTATATTAGATTCCTGAGAGGAAGAATTTAAACCAAAAAAATGTGAATGATAATTGGGAATTGTTTAAGAACGCTTACTCGAGGCACAAAAAGCCACAATCCCCCAATCGAGGAGGAAGGCCATATTGATTATGAAAAAACAGCACCTGGTTTACAGGGGAAGAGGGGAAAAAAACAACATATAACAAATGGCAGAAATGGGAAATTGATTCTAATGAATATAAACCAGAAAAATGTAGTTGTACAAAATTGATAAGGGAAGCAAAGGGACACAAGGAGAAAACTATGGCCAAGAGAATTAAAGTCAATAGGGAGTAGCTTTTAAAGTATATTAGGAACAAAAAGAATCCTAATGGTATTGGTCCATTACTAGATGGATATGTTAGCATTATCAATAATAATGCAGAAAAGGCAGAAGTATTCAATAAATATTTCTATTCTGTATTTGGGAAAAAACAGATGATGTAGTCATGTCATATATGTTAACACTCTGTCTATACCATTAGTATGTCAGAAAACAGCAGCTTCTAAATTCAGCAGATCCAAATCACTCACATCTGAGAGTTTTAAAAGAGCTAACTGAGGAGTTCACTGGAGTGTTAATGGTCATGGTTTTCTGGGGAAGTTCCAGAAGTCTGGAAGCTAATGTTGTGCCAATATTTAAAACGGGTAAATGGGATGACCTAGGTAATTATAGGCCTGTCAGCCCAACATCTATCCCGGGCATGCTAATGGTGCAACTGATATGGGCCTCTCCCAATAAAGAACTAAAAGAGGGTAAAATAAACAATGCAAATGAACATGGGTTTATGTAAAACAGAGCTTGTTAAACTGACCTGTTATCTTTTTTTGATGAAATACAAGGTTGGTTGATAAAGGTAATAGTGTTGATGTAATAGACTTAGACTTCTGTAAGGCAATTGACTTGATACTGCATGATATTTTGTTTAAAAAACTTGTATGATATAAAATTAGCATAGCACATATTAGATGCATTAAAAAGTTGGCTAACTGATAGGTCTCAAAATGTAATTGTAAACAGGGAATTGTCATCAAATGGGTATGTTTCCAGTGATATCCTGCAGTTCTTGTCCCTATGCTATTTAACATTTTTGTTAGTGACCTGGAAGAAAACAAAATAATCAGTGATAAACTTTGCAAACTTTGCAAATGACACAAATATTAGGGAAATGGTAAATAATGAAGAGGACAGGTCACTGATACAGATCGATCTGGATCTCTTGGAAAGCTGGGTGCAAATAATATGTTTTAATATGGCTAAATGTAAATGTAGAGATCTAAGAACAAAAAAATGTACACCATAGAGATGCTCTAGGAATTATTTTAGGAAGTTCTATGGCCTGTGTTATAGAGGAGGTCAAACTAGCTGATCACAATAGTTCATTCCGGCCTTGGAATCTATGAATCTAGTGCAAAAGATATTGGCTGCACAGCTGTGTTAAATTATTTTCATGCTTCTGCTGGAGAGGAAGCCACTGCCTTTTGTTAAAAATAATTGATGCAAAATAACTTTTGATGATTTTTCAAATCACATGTAGAATGAAAATTTACTGCAAATATTTCCAGAGGTGCTCATCACCAGTATCAGAAGGGTGCACCATGATTCTAAGCACTGGTGAAACCTCTTTGCTTCAATTAGCAATGTTGTAGATGGAGCTGGGCAGTTTGTAGCAGCTGACTTGTTACTCCAAGTGTAAAATTTCATGGAGGGCCCAATCCTGAGAAAAAAATTACAGCCTAAGGAAAAGGCTGCTCTCATGTGAAAACTTCATTATGTTAGAGCATGAAATCCCAGCTTCCAAAGTGAAAGCAACTCCCAGATAGTCTTCAAAGTTGGGCTGCATTCAGCTACTGTAAGTTGAGATAGTAGCAGATGCTACCTTCAGCACCCCCAACCTCACAAATTATTATTGTTCACAGACCAACCAACCATTTCTTTGGCATGTCCCATATTTCCTTTTCCATGATACTCTACAAACACCTGCCATACAAGTCTCCTCTATGGATAAATATGATGGTGCAGTCTCCTTGCATGCTAGCTTACTGGATTCTAATGGTTTAACTGACACTATGACTTTCCTCATTGTTGTGACTGGATATGGCATGTGTATGCACATGCATGCCCACTTTTCTTTTTTCTGAATTGAAGGAGTGAGAGAAGGGTTTGCTTCTGCTGCGTTCAGAAACTGCTCATGTTGAGCTTATTGCTTTGATTATTATGCAGGAACTATTATCCATAGAAAAACGACAAGTTTGTGTTTCCCCAACTCAAAGTGCTTTTCACGCTCCATTTCTTTAATGCATACTTATATTGTATTCCATTTAAATATTAAACAGTTAAGCTTAGTGGTGAGAAGATTAAATATCCTGATCCTGCACGATTTGGAAAGCATTGTTCATCAGTAGATTAGTTCAGCAGTACAGTTGATTTATTCAACAAATGAGCAACGAAGGCTTTGTGTGTGTTTTGCTCTAAAACAAGAATAAATAGCTCTCTTAAGAAACCCCAGCATTAAACAATACCAAAAAGAATAGGTTACAGGATTTTTCATAATTTTATACACAGACACCAACATGTTTTGGGTTGTGAAGCATTATCATTAAATAACCTGCAGAATTTAACAATTTTCTTGCAGAATCTTTTACAAATGTACAGAATTTTCACAGATATAATCAAGTGCTAAATGGGGGGGGGGAGGGCTTCTCTCACTGCTCAGTTGATCAACTTTTTATCTGGCATTTCCCTCTTCTATCTACTATTCACCTGATTTTTGCCTAGCACTTTCTCTGCTGTCTTCCCAGTGTCCCTCTCACTTCTCTGCACAGCACACTGCTTCCCTGTTCACCTTCTGACTGTTTGCATGACCCCTGCTTTGATGTTTGCCTGATGAGTCCCCTCCTGCAGCACGACATGCTATTTAGAATTTATTGACTGTTTCCTCCATTTTTTACTTAATTGGTATTTCATTAAAAAAAAATCTGCAATGAGAAACCTTTTCCAGATGCCCGTTTGGAGCCAGATCCTGCAGACTTTTACTCATGTAAGTAGTCTTCACTCAGATGGAACTACTTCAATGACTACTGATGTAAGGATTACTCGGTAAGAGGGGGCAAATTCTGAAGGATCATACCCTTGTTGAGCAATGCATTGTAAGGTGAACACCACAAAATTCCTTGTGCATGCTGCAGGGTGCGGTTTGTATAGATCACCCACCTGTCAAATAGCTCCCCTCCTGTGACCAACTCCAGAACAAGACTGATTTCTGTGGGGGTTTCAAATATCTCCTTCAGTTTTATCTGGGAAAAGATACCAAACAGAGTAATTAATTTCTGATTTCTCTCTTCAACTGAGTCCATGCACTGTACAATAGACTAAAACTAGGGGACTGTAGTGAAGTGGAAGATGGTACTAACAGCGATTACATGGTTCACACTCAGATCAGTTAAGCAATTTATTGTAAGTATTGTTTATGGCGCTTAATTATTTCTTTTTTGCTTCTTTTTATCTCCTCTGGGATCCCTCTTTCTTTCATCCCTACACACTCACCTCTCATAACTCAGCAACCCTCTCTGAAATGCAGGAAAATTACAGACTGCTTTAAGGCCCATCAGCACCTCTTCATGAGTCTTACAGAGGAATTCCCTGAAGACAAATGCAAGGCTTTCCCTCCCTCCAGGGACTAACAACCATGACACCACCAGCTGGTTCTATTTATCCCTTTTCTGCCAAGTTCCCCTTTAAGCAAAAGGCTTGTTTTTGTAAATTCTGTCTCGCTACTTGGCAGAAACTTTAATAATTTACTTTAAAATGTAACTCTGACCCAATAATCTTAGATAAAAACCCAGATCTTTAATCAAAGCCTCATATATTAGCATACAATGTGAGCTATAAAGATCAATACTGCAGTCTCAGAAACTGAATACATTGTTAATGAGAGGAAACCGTGAAATACTGTAAAAATACCCACTTACAATGTTTGGATGCGAGAGGCGAAGGAGAACACCTATTTCAGTTCGGACAATTTTCTTGTCTACCTGGTTAAAAGAAAAAAAAAAAGTGAAATGTGACTGCAATACTCATCTGAGAAACATCTGACGGCATTACAGGAAAATGTCCATGAGCAGATTGCTAGATTTCTTAGGAGAATGATTTGTGTCTCTTGCACTGAAGTCTAACAGGTAATTATCCCTCTGTATGGAAGAGAATGAGAGTTTGCCCATGCTCTGGAATAATGTACATTTTCTCTCTAGAACATTCACATTGTTGCAAGCCCATGCAAGACAGCAAACATATGATAGACAAGCCTGAAAAAAGAGGCTAGAGATTGTATTTGCTATTCTGTCCCTGTGCATCTCCATTACACCAGGGGATGAATGTGGCCCAAAATGATGTGTTTAACAGTGTCTGTCAGGTTAGTCGGGAAGGAAAGGATTCTTCACGCTTAGGTGGAGTTTATACCTTTGTGGTATATTTTGCTATAAAATTAAAAGGTGAATGTAAAAGATGTTATTTCCCTGTACGGGACAAACAACCCTCAGCCGGAGCCCAAAGCAAGGTGTAAGGTTTGACTTGCTTCAGAGACACCTCTAAAGCAAAGGTATACGGGTGCACCTCATTTCAATTAAATTCTGAGAAGGACCCTCCTCCCATTTGCTGCTCAACAACCACTCTTCCAAGATCTTGTCTCTTGCTCCAGATTCAGTTTCCATCTCCCCTGCAGCAAATCTCACTTATAGTAAAGCTGAGGGCCAATTCCCCACAGCTGGTCCAGCCCTACTGCACAGCAGGGTCGTTCACTCAGGATGACAACTGTGCTCCTACTAGCCATAGGAAGAGGGTTAACCCCTTCCAGGTTTGGAGAGGGTCTGTGTACCCCATCATACTCAGGTACTGAAGTGCATGAATGAGTGAATGAAAAAAAACCTGTTAAGTTTGAAAACATGTCATGAAGTTTATTTTATTTATTTAGCTAAAGTAATCAGTAAGTTGATGGAGGAACTGTCCTAGTAACAGATACTTTCATAAAATGAAGAGCCAACATGGATCAAGGTAACCCTGTTATAATAAAAGAGAATGAGAAATATGAAGGATTCCACCCTCAAATGCATTTCACTATTCTTGTACAGGCCTTCAGAAATGATAGCTTTTCCATTTCCTAGCACAGTTTGTAGAAATACTTGTGACATAACTATTTTTTTTAAATGCATGGTCCTGTTGCGTTAGCTATCCTGCAGAGAGGGAGTGGTTTTTGTTTGTTTTGTTTCACACAAGAACTCAATGTTATCCAAGGGAATTCACCCTGTAAGGTAGAAAATTGCCTGACGAACAAGTGGAACTTTATACTCAAGATTTGTGCCTGTACTGCGGAGGCATATTCTTGAGTACTTATTATGATTGTGTCTAGAAAGTAAGAAACAAATATTTTAAAAAGCCTTCATGTTATAGAAGCAGGATACCATTTGGAAAGAGGCAGCACTCTGCTTAAACACAAGCTTCGTAAATTTTTACCTCGATTGTAGGGAAACATTTTGCTTCAACGGGGAACAAATACAACAGTTGTTTTTCCACTGACAACAAGCTTCAAATATTTTTCATTTTCAAAATTACAACAGAGATATAAAGCTCAATTCTCCTCTCACTTACATAAGTGTAAATCAGCTGGAGTCTATGGTGTTACACTGGGGCGAAGGTGGTCTATGCAAGTACAGAATTAGACCTGTAGTCCTTCCTTGAAACTGCTCATTTTAGTTTGCTCTGACAGGAGACCAAAAAAGAAGAGCAACCCTGAAGAGACACTGTGAAGGGGTTCCCTTGTCCGACCAGCACGAAGAGGCAAAAATGAAAAGGGACTGAAATAGTCGAGTGAAAACGCTGTGTGGACTTCGCTGTAAAGCTGCTTCATAGTAGCAAGCCAGATAAATGTCAGTAAAGGTAATCAACTGAGACTACTCACAGAACGTGTCAATCAAACTGACCTCAAAGTATAAGTCCTCCCAAAGACCCACACTGCATTGGAAGCAACATCTTTGTACTCATGTTCTGATTGTGCCCCCCTTTAAAAAAAAAAAAAAAAAAGTAGGGAGCTTATCATCCCGGCACAGGCCATGCGGGCTTATGCCATAGCAGAGACTAGGGATACTGGGTTATACATGTGGCAGTTTTCATCACTATTGCATTATGGGCATCTATCTTCTGGTTTTGAATCCCACTTCCTTCCTACATATTAACAAGTATATCAAAACATTGACGTGGTGATGATATTCTCATCCGATGCTCCTTTCTAGTAAGCGGCCATGTGTGGATGGAGTGAGGTGTAGCTGGCATCATTTCCTGGCTCCTGAAGACAGTAAACATCATGTCTTAGATCTTGACTTTTCTAGCTTGTCCTTTAGAAATAGCTTTTTCAAATTCTAGCAGTTGGCATATTTAACTCCTATGAAAGTTGAAAGGTTGGATTACTACATTTCAAAGCTGGAAATAGGAGTAATGTGGTCTAATGATAATGCTATGTGATGCCAAGCAGAACACAGAGATTGATTCTAGTTGGGACAATCTCCACAAAAGTTTGGAGAGTCAGATAAGAAGGAAAGAAAATGGGACTGTGACACCTCCAGGTGCACTTACACTACTATTGTGAAAATCATGGGGGGGTTAAGTGAAATGGAGGGTGTAATGGGATCCCCGGGGTGCAGCCTGGGACTGAGAGACCACTGTGCCCCCTTAACTCTCCAGCCTGGGCTGTCTCTCACAATGCTTTGCTAGTGACAAGCAGAAAACCCCTCCAGGTACTGTTACCACTCTGCTGGACAATGGCTGGTGATGTCTGTTCAGCACCCACCCGGGCGTTGGTTACCTCCCTTGTCATTGTTTCTGGAAAGCTAGTATCTGGGTGCTTCCCAAACCCACAGCATATTTTAGTGAAAACTATACAACACAATTCTTATAATTTTATATGTATTAATGATACATATGTTTAGATGGAACAATGGGTTTCAGCAGATCATAATCTTTCCCCTGATACCTCACATGACATGCTTTATATGCAATATCACAATTATATATAGATGAGGAATATGGGGGTTACAGGGTGCTCCCCCGAAGTATAGTGTGTCACAGAGGGTCCATAACCAAACTTTCCTAAACTTCGAAGATATTGGCTCAGTTTGAAATGTCAGATTACATTCTTTCTCACAAGTGGCATGCCCTCTCAGGCTGTATACTCATCTCCACAATGAGGGGAGCTTCTTGTTGCTCAAGAAGAAGCATTACCTGAACAATAAATAGTTTTGTTAGCATTAACCGATAGATTTCAAAAAATAATTGTAAGTGGTGAAATGCCATTGAAAGGAAGTGTTTTTAGCGATGTGCTGCAGGGAACTGATCTCAGCTGATTATTATTCAATATCTTTATCAATGATTTAGAGAAATATATAAAACCAGTGCTGGCAAAATTTGCAAAATTACAAAAAAAATTGGTGGAGTGGTAAATCATTAAGGGTTTAGGTCAGTTATATAGACCAATCGGGATCACTCGATTAGATGGACTCATTTGAACAGCATGCTTGTTAACACAGCCAAACGCAAGGTCATACACCTAACAATAATATATGTGGGACACACTTATAAAATGAGAAACTATATTCTGAAAAGCAGTGACTCTGAAAAGGACTTTCGGGTCATGGGAGACAATCAGCAATCTTGTAGCTCAGAGGGTGAATGCAATCCTTGGATATATAAGCCAGGGAATATGAAGTAGAAGTAAGGAGGTAGTATTACCTCTGCATTAGTGAGGCCATTGATGGAATATCATGTCCAGCTCTGGTGTCCACTTTGCAAAAAGAATGTGCTCAGAAACAAGCTACAAGAATGATTTGAGGTCTGGAGAACAAAGCTGTATTGCAAGAAACTAAGAGTATGTCTGCATACCAGCTGGGAGGTATAATTCCCCAGGCAGACATGCACACACTGGCTCTGCTCAAGCTCGCCCACTAAAAATAGCAGTGTGGCTGGGCAGGGGGTGGGATGGGCAGCATGGGTTAGCCACCCAAGTATGTATCTAGGACCTCAGACGGGGGTCGCCTGAGCCACTGCCCATGCCATCCTGGGCACATACATATTTTCAGTGAACTAACTCAAGCAGAGCTAGCTTGTGTATATCTACCCAAGCTGGGAATCATACCTTCCAGCTGCTGTGTAGAAATATCCTTAATAAGCACTAACTATTTGGAAGAAAGGTTACCAGGTGACTTGATCATGGTCTACAAATACCAACATGGGGAAGAGATTTCTAACAGATGGCTCTTTCATCTAGCAGAAGAAAGCATAACAAGACTCAATGTTATAAATAAGTCAAAAAAAATTAACAGAGGGGGCAATTAACCTCTAGAACAACTTAGCAAAGTTTGTGGTGGATTCTTAATAATTGAAATCCTTAAAGCAAGACTTGATATGGTTTAAAAAGCTACCCTATATCTCAAACTGAAGGTATGGGCTTGATATAGAAATTACTGGGTAAGGTTCTATGGCCTGTGTCATGCAGGACGTCAGACTAGATGATCATGATGGTCCCTTCTAATCTTAAAATCTATGGATACATAACATTAATGAATCTAAATCCCAGTGGTGCAAAGCCTTTTTAGTACAAAGTATTGTGAAGGGCCATCACAGCCCTATAAAAATTACAAGTATTTCTAGTAATAGAAACAGTAACTTCGCATTCAGTGAGTGTATTAAGTGTGTACACTGGACATCTTTTAGGACTTTCAGGTAAGGCAATTGCCTATTTTCCCGTGAGCTGATATAAAAACTAAGTGGCTGTGACTGTAAATACTAAGTATGGGCATAATCCTGCAAACCATTACTCAAATGAGCAATCCCTTGACATCAATGAGGCTACTCGTGTGCGTAAAGATTACCCTGTGAGAGTGAAGATTTGGAGGATCAGGCTTTAAATACTTACTAGATTCTCAAAGTCAATTCCTTCCAGCTAGAAAGGGTTAAGAAGATTGATGAATTCTGGACTTGTTTTCATACTCTCTGTAAAATGTCTGTCTAGCCCGGTAGGTATCAAGCAAATGAATTCAAAATATTGCAAAAGGCAGTTATTCCCCCGTGAAAGCTATTTAAATGTGGCAATCTACTTTCTCCAGCATGCTGTAGGTATCAAACCAAACAGTACACTATTTTTGGACACGTTCATGCATTATGAATATCTGGCAACAGGTATGCAATAAGACTATGTCTACACAACAGCTGCACCGCTGTAGCACTTCTGGTGAAGACGCTCTAAGTTGACGGAGAGAGTTCTCCCATCAGCTTAATATCTCCTGCCTGCACGAGAGGTGGTAGGTGTGTTGGTGGGAGAAGCTCTCCCACTGACATAGCACTGTCCATGCCGGCGCTTAGGTTAGTGTAAATTACATCACTCAAGGGTGTGGATTATTATTATTATGACTGAGGTAAGTTATATTAAAGTAAATTGTAGTGTAGACATGCCTGAGTTTTCCTTTTGGAACCAAATGGGCATTGCTAGAGTATAATAAAGAGCTTAAGGAACGGGATCCTGATTTTATCCGCCTGATGGCAACATATTAAGAGGGGAAGGATGGTCCAGTGGTTTGGACACTAGCTTGAGACTCGTTCAATTCCCTGTCCTGCCACAGACTTCCTGTGTGACACCAAGCAAGTCACGGAGTCTCTCTGTGCCTCAGTTCCCCATATGACAAATAACGATAATGAAACTTCCATATCTCACAGGGGTGCTGTGAGGTAAAGATGTTAAAAGACTATGAGGAGCTCAGATACTACAGTAATGGGGGCCATGTACGTACCTAACATAGTTAGATATTTGTAAACAGCCTGGAAAGCTATAACCAAAAAATGGCTATGGGGATAAATCTTACAAACAGAAATGTGTGTGTCTGTGTATGCATATCCAGCTCTATCTAAAAAACATAAAATCTCTGTATGGTAAGAGCATCAGCCTACATAACAGAGTCATTAGGGAGATCATGCTATTTTACTTCTTACATTCATTTTCTTACCAACTCACATGCAAAGTGTCACTTGTACCACAACACATGTCACCACTTAATTTGGTCCAGCCATTTCCATGAAAGTTGCATCTACTTACATCAGGTCTGAATTTGGCGCTAGATGTTTATCCTGGATACAAGCATCTACAATTCTCTCACTGAGGTTTGTCTATTCCTGAAGGCAATCACTTTGCTAGGAAAACAATTATGCACTTTGAAATAAATATTTTTAAAACACTGTATTTTAAAAATCACATTTAAATTCTAGCTAACATATTTTTGTATACATTTGTGGAGCTAACAGAGGTAAAAATGGGCCCAAACATGAATCATTTATCCAAAAATACCCCACAACCCCAAATGTTTGGATAAAAGACACCCAGATATGAACAATTAGTTTGAGTTGTGCAAATCAATATCTGACCAACACATTTTCACAAAACTAGAACCATTCTTGATTTTGCCTGGATGCACTTAACAAATTCAAAGCACACATCAACCAGGCCAATTTCTCTGAGCCTGAGTCTACAGTCCTTTCACGTGTTGAGGGCTACTTACATGAGTAAGCCAACGGGGCTGTTCTCATGAGTAAATACCATGCAGTGAGTGTAAGTGTTGCAGAAGCAGACCCTTTGCGAAGTAGTAGTAAAATCAATGTAGCTGCCAGTCGTTCACTGGTTACAGTAGTTTAGTGACTATCCTTGGATGACCAAGAGATTATCCTTTGATTTTAATCTGTTCTGAAAGGACTAGAGTATGTTTCTGATCAATTGTTCTCATCAAAAGTATTTGATCTCTGGGCATAAAATCCCTTCTTCCTTTGAAAACTTACCATGTGTTTTTTACTAGCTTGTGAATGCCAGGTTTGGGTGACTTAATGCTGAAACTTAACTGAACTCTGTTTCCCGTCTCCAAGTCCAATACTGCAAGCCAGTTAAAAGCAAACCAAAAAGGTATTTGCTGTATTGGTGTGTCTGCTTTAATTTACAAAATGCTTTCTCAGGCTAACATGAGCTGGTTACCTACTAGTTCTTCACTGCTGACCCTTGGCAAAAAGTTTCCAGGAACATAGACATACATTCAAACAAAGTGCACTGGGGATGGCATGTAATTATTTATACCTTTATTTGCATGCTTTCATGGTTTATCTGTGCAGACACCATAGAGAGTGTTAAACTGCCAAAAGCCAATCAAGAAGCAGGAATTGTTATGAAGAGTGACATGGCACTGTTCTTTTATATTCTCATTCTTATTTGTATTCTGGTGTGCATCCACAATATACTAGGCACAATCTACACAAACAGGAAGACATGTTCCCTGCCCCAAAGAACTTACAAGATAGGCAGTATATGGAGGACACAAGACAGGGATACAATCAAAATATGTCCAATTCTTATATGCATAATGGCTAGGTTGAGAGCCAAGTTGAGGAGAGATTTATTCATATAGAAAAAAAAAATTTATTGTGTATTTTAACACTTTAGCTCCATTCTGGTTCTTGCTTGTCCTCTCAGATTGTCAAGTCTCTGGGGCAAGGATTGTATCTGCATGTATGGTTGGACAGCACCCAGCACACTGTGAGCACTATTAAATACAAAAAATAAATTATGATAATAATAATTTAAGTGAATATGTGTGTCAAGTAGTCTTTAGAGCCCTTCCCAGCCAGCTTCTTGCTGCAGGAGTGGAGCCCACCTGCTTGTGCATAGTTGAAAACATTTACAAAAGTTTTTCAAGTAACAATTTTCCAAATAAGCAGGGGTTCTGGATGCAGTTAGGTCCCCTCAGCTATTGGATACATGTCTGTATGTTCTGGTTAGTTTGAGGACTTATACAGCACTTTACAAACATTAAAGCTGAAATCCTGCCTCAACTGAAGTTAATGCAAAACTCCTATTGACTTCAACAGGGCCCAGGTGTGACCAAAAGCACCCCTGTGAATACCCTATGCAGTATTGTAAGAATCTTTGTATAAAATACGCCTTGTGAGTTATCATTTGAAAACTAACAACGCACTGGTCAATAACATCATCATGAAATATATGTAGCAACATTATATGTAAAGTTATGAATTCCCCCTGTATGATGTTATTAGCACATGTTCAAAATGAGACAGCCGTGCCTAGGCAAAAGTTATTAAACAGGCCTATCCTAAACAAAGGAATGTGTGTATACCCCAATTTACATACAAGTAGTAAACAGCGTCCTCGAGACAGCAAAGGGGGGAAATGGCAGGAGACGAAGCAAATCTTCATTTAAGCAAACATAGGCGAGAAGAAAGAGCATAGAGCCTCCTTCATTTCCCTATTGCCTTCTTTACTGTTTGAATAAGCTTTGCTTTGAGGGGTAATCTTCAGAAGGTTCCACTTCAAAGGAGTGACTGGACTATAAAAGTAAGGGGCAAAAACACCCCAGATCATCTCTTTTTTACCTAAGACGACAAAGGAACCAGCCCTTTGACTTTGGGGGCAGATCCTGACCTAAGAGTTTAGTCAGCCATGATGCTGGGATCATGTGGTAAGGATTTTACCTTGAACCAAGTCTCGCTTATTGAGTTTTGGTTACTAGAAAGCATTTTATCTTTATTTCTCTTGTAACCATTTCTGACTTTAATGCCCGATACCTGAATTCACTTAAAATCCTACCTTCTTTTGTTAATAAAACTTGTTTCGCTTTTAATCTAAACCAATCCAGTGCTGTGTTTAAACTGAACTGGTTGGTAACTCCAGTTACAGTAGCAGACTGTTGAATACTGACCCCTTACAGGGGCCAGGGACCTTTAATATCTGAACTTTCCAGGAGAGGACTGGACAGCGCAGAACACACTTTTGGGGAAAATTTGGGACTGGGACTATGTTGAGAGTCACCCTGCAAGTAATAAGCACGGCTGGTAGATGCCAGAGTGTGTCTGGTGTTTGCTGACAGGCTGCTGGGGTCAGAGCTGCTGCAGGGCTGCAGCTATACACAGACACTCAGGGTGTGACCTGCATGCTGGCAGGCTGTTTGGGAGCTACAACAGCAAAGCATTGTGAGGCACCTAAGGTTGAGGGACAGGGGTGACAACCTCTCACTGGTCTGGATAGCACCCTGGAATGTGATACCAGGATTTCACCCGAATTTAATTGTCACAATCCCTCTGCGATGCAGCCAGGTATTATTATCCCCTTTTCACAGATATGGAAACTGAGGCACAAGGTGTTAAGGACATTTACAAATGTGGGTGTATACAAGTAAATGGCTAACTAAAAGTGGCCTGATTTCCGTGGTTCTGAACACTCATCTCCCATTGTTTAGCATCTTGGGCTTTTGCTGTTTACGCTACACATGTACATTTGAAAAGTTTGTCTTTGTCTAAGCTGGAATTGTCTGCATCGGTTTGAGAGGGTGCCACTGTGACCTGCGCAGGCCTACAAATGCTGGTTCTGTCTGCATCAGATCGGAAATGTTACAAAGTTGTAACAAATGAATCCTGGGTTTTCCCCCAACTGCTGCCCCACAGCATAATTCTCTATCTTTAAACAATCCCTGATCTGAAATCCTTCTCACTGTCTCACGCACATACCTCTAACTTAACCAAATGTAACATCAAACCAAACAACTGAAGTTGTATATTTAAATTTCCCTGTATCTGTGGGGTACATGCTGGGACTGGTTATTGGCTTGCCCCTGCTCTTTACTAGAATGGTTCCTAAGAAATAATACATATTGTTTTGAGATAATGCAGTAACTACATTATAACTCAACAGTTCTTTGCACTTCATAGTCCATGGTATCAATGTTGCTGCTGTCTACTACTTTATAACTCTTGTCACTTCTTTATCTCCTTAACTTTGAAGAAAGTTCTTAATTTCTCGGCTAAACTATGCAGAATCATTTTCTGGTCCACTAAGCTTCTGAAAGTCATAACTCTTGGCAGCAAATGACATACTTGTCTGTCTCCATAAACCAAAGTCACTTTTGTCTTTGTGGATAATGACGCTGGAAACTGAAGCATAAGATCACAGGAGCTAGCTGCAGTGCACAGGCGAAAATCAGTCTTAACAAATTTAAGTAACCATTACTATAATACTTTGGTTGTTAATAAGAGCAAAATTGAGAATTCAATCCACAAGAGATCCTGTTACAAATAGGGGAAAAGAGCTTATAGCTAGACTCCATGGATAAGTAAACCTGAATCAACATCAGGTGCTCATTAGGACTTCTGCTGGCCTCAGCTGTCAAATCTTCCAAAGGAGAACTGGTAGGTGCATATTGCAAGGTTACAAATTGCTCCCAGGTAATAGGAGGTGTGTAGAGGGGGACTAATAAGGAAGCTGAGGCAGCTCCCAAAGATGCATTTGGTGAATAAATAGTAATGTACTGGGGAAAGATTTAAACCATCTATATTTAATTCAAGTACCTGACAATTAGGGTACTCAATCACTCATTTGATAATGCTGGCAGTTTATACCCCACATTATTATTATAAAACATTTATATACAGTAGACTTACACACAGTGCTTTACAAACACACAGCCAATAGAAGTGGGAAAGGATTAGGAATACAGATGAGAAGCTCTGTTTTGGAGAGAATTTGTTTGAGATAGAAAGTGGACATCCAAGAATAAATGTCAGAAAGGCAGGTGCAGACACAAGACTGGGTGGGGAGAGAAGTCGGATTAGCGAGACAGAGCCAGGAGCCATTGGCACAGAGTTGGAGACATGGAAAGAGATAAGGTAACCAAGAGTGTGTGCGCACACATAGAAAGAAGATAGGAATGAGGATAAAACCCTAAGGGACACCAACAGACACACAGGAGTAAGAGAGTTTAGGACAAATTTAAAAACATGGTAGCAATGTGGTCAGCAAGTTAGGGGGAAAGCAGGCAGGGCACAGAATCATGTAAGCCCAGGACAAAGAGGGAGAGACAGCAGAGATTGAGACAGCTATGAGCAATGTCAAATGTAGAAGACAAATCAGGAAGAAAGAGAAAATAGAAGCACCCCATTGATTTAGCTAGAAAGAGATCATTAGAGGCTTGGTGAGAGCTGTTTCAGTTGTGTGGAGAGGGCAGGAGCTGGACTGGAGGTCACTGCATATTTCAGGATACTGAGGGATACTAGAGAGCTAGGCAAACAGCTGGGGAGCCAGCCAGCCAGAGAGCCAAGCAGGGCAGCCAGGCACCCACCTGACAAGCCAGCTTGACAAGGGAGCAGCCAGCTGGGGAGCTGGGCAGCCCACCTGGCAGGCAGTTGGAGAACTGGCAAGCCCAGGAAGCTGAAGAGCCCACCCCAACATGAGCTGGCCAGCCTGATTTCCTGACAGCCTGCCCACCCACCTGTCAGCTGGCTGGTGTGTGGGCAGGCTGTCAGGAAACCAGGTGGCCACCAGCCCAGCCTGCTGGCTTCTGTTGAAAGTTTTGACAGAACTGACACATTCCCCCGAAATGTTTTGATTCCATCAAATCACCATTTTCTGATGGCAAACTGTTCCATCAGAAAATTTTTGACCAGCTCTGCCCAGTAACGTCTCTATCCAGCCCATGACTTCTGTTTGAACTCTAACATTGTTTTTTAAAAAAAGAGATCTGCTCTTGATTTTAAGATTTGAATGTTATAGAATATTTCATGTCCCTACGTAAGTTGTTCCAGGGTTAACTCCCTCACTATTAAAAACATGCCCCTTATTCAAAGCAAAGACATGGCAGAATAGTCTTGTACTTTCGGATATTACAATTTACAAAATCTCTGACAGCCTGTATAACGTCCACTTGTGAGAGGACAGAGAAATCCACAATAAAACCAGTGCAAAGCCTTCTGAGAACATGGGTCTCTATGTTGGCTCACAGATTTTGGACATTCAGGGTCAGATACTCAGCCACGGAAGTCAGTGGATCTGTGCTGATTTATATCAGTTATAAATGAGAATAAATTAGGAAAATTGGGAGATACACTTAAAAAAAAACAGTAGGGCAGAGAATTCCAAATCGAATACCATTAGCTGCTTATATTTAATCCAGTTTGGATAATATTTTTCAATTTTACATAACAGTCCATAGATGGGGCAAACCAGTATAACCCCCCCCCCACCACCAGCACCAATACATATGAATAAAAGGGTACTTCTATTGAGTGTATGCTATAGATGGGGCATGCATTTGACATCTACTGAAGATGACTAGATACTCTGGTTTAGCTTTTTGAGCAAAGTTAAGAGTTTCTATAAAGTAAAGGTTTTGTTTTTCAGAAGCCATTCACTCTGGGACAAACTTTCTCAGCAATGCCTAGAGCCATCTCTTAGTGAGGCAATGACCCCTGTGTACAGGGTGTCAGAATTGTCTTTAAAAATTTTTTGGAAAAGTTTATTTTAAGAGTATTGTCTAATACAATATTTGAAATTACTTTTTTGAGGCTTGGGGGAAAGATTGTGGTTTCTGGTAAGATAAGGTTTTCCCCACTCTCTCTTAAAAGCTGCAGCAAGCTGCTTGATGGAAGGAGCAGGGAACAAAGGCCTGAAGGATAAACAAAAGAGGAAAGGGGAAGAATGAAAAATAAAAATCATTTAAAAACAATCTTTTGTCTTCTAAGCTGGATAGATTTTCCTGCCTGCATCTCTACTTGAGCTGAATATTGTGGCACTGTAGAACACATCAAACATACAATAAAGTATAGCAGTAATTGCACAGCCCTGCAATACTTTCTGTGCACCCAGCAGGGAGTTTTCATTTCATACATTGCTCAACTTTTTGCAGTGATTCCATAAGTCAATTTGCATCCTTAATGCAAAGTAAAGAAGAGTAAAATATATACATATATACGTACAATAGGGTCAAACATGTACACCAACTGAATAATTGCATTGGAAATTGTATGAATGTGTCTGCACTTAGCCTGTTAGGTACCTAAGTCACTGTGTGTGTATGTAAATACCTTACTTGCACATAAATATGTATACCTAAATTAGGTGTTTGCAGATGCACATCTTTGAAGAAAAGGAAGATGGGGGATGCAATACCTGAAGATAACAGCATCAGTTCTTATTAAAAGGTCAATTTTTCTATCCAAGGGCCAACTGCTTCCCCTATTAGCTAAAACACAGTCTGTGAAGTCATATCACAGACATTCTCAGGATGAGCTGGCCCATTGGATCAAGGAACAAATTTTAACAAACTGTGTTTTGCAATTTTGATTTTATTAAGCTTATACCCTTTGTGACATGAATGATAATATTTAAAAAAAAGAAAAAAGAAAAAAAACTAGCCAGAACCACATAACATACTAAAAAGTCACCCAATCCATTGTGGGCTGGCTCCATTGTCCCATTGGATTTCATTATATTGGTGACACCACAGAACAATTCATTGTGGGTCATCATTGCATTTAAGAGATTGCCGGAGCAAGACTGGTGATGTGAAATAATTTTTACAACTTGAGTTTAAAATTAATTATATGCTGAATAGTGCAGGCCTAATTATGTGTTGTTAATTAGTTATCTGACTAATTTAGCTGTTACTTCTGTTCCTGACTCATTTGTGAACTGATTTTTGCAAATGTGTTTATTGCACAAAGAACAGTTTATGCAAACAAATTTCGGCTGATGGGGTTTTCATGAACAGTTCATTTCACCTATTAGCTGACCAATCAGACACCATGACTAACAAAGTCACATGGCATTGTTTCTGCTCCCTGAGTTGATGACTGAAACTTTTTAAAAAGGAAAATAATGAATAATGAGTGATAAAGAATGAATAAAGCAAACGGTGAATATACGTGTTCACATTCAAATATCCTTACTTGCATGAATGTTTGGAAAATGACCTGGTCCACCTGATTTTTCATGTTAATAACACCATGCACATGCAAATAATCACTGCTGAAAAACAACCACTCAGCCTCTGAATGCCTCATTTATTGATCTTTGGGGCATTCAGGGTATAAAAATGTGCATACTTTCATTTTTGATAAACAATATATGATACAAATGTTAGTTTATCTTCTCTCCTGTTATTCCCCTTGGGGGGGGGGGTTGTTTTTTGTTTTTTTACAGCACACAATGGCAATCTTGCCAAATGCTAAAGAGGTAATCATGCGGTGGTCATTTTTTGAGGGTGTGTTATTTGTCAAACTTTACTCATCCACAGGTACTGTGGATGTGTTATTGGTACTCACAGAACCAAAGGGTGAGGTTAGAGTATTTCATTCTCTCTCTCTCTCTCTCTCTCTCTCTCTCTCTAATACACAGTAGTAGGAAAATGCCAGGGCACTCTGGGAATGAGATACATTTGGCCCAAAATTCAAGAATTTAACAGAACAGCTGAGAGACATAATCATATTACAATAGAGTTCTCATCCTGTCTGTTCTAATTAATTCATTGTTTTTATTGAAAATTAACACACTTCTAAACAGGATTAATAAGTCTTAATGATACAACCAATTTTAGATAGCTGGCATTCTGTACCAAAAATGTGATATGCTTCTTTCTCTTACACATGCAACGTAAGAAAATTGAAGTAAAGAATTCCCCCTTCTTCAGAATGCCTCGCTCAGTAGCAGTCCTAATGAAAATCAATAGGTTCTAGGTGATAAGATACTTCACTTGGTACTATTGTCATCTTCAAGCTACTCCACTCTATGTTTCTAGAGGCCTCAATTGCATCCAAGATCTATCTCGGTTTGTGATACATTATGCTTCCCCACATTACCAACCTAGTACCACTCTTGTGGCAGTTTAAGAAACTGCACAGAAATAGTCACAAGAAGCTAATTCACACATTTGGTATCTATGTAGTAGCTCATTGAAATTATATAGCTTAATGTGACCTTTTCAAATTAGCCTGTTAAGGTATAATACAGCAATGCCACCATCCATAGGGAAGATTGTTCTCTCCTTCACAAATATAATTGTTCCACACAAAGGCCAAATACATGGCATGCATCCCACTTCTTAAACAATAACAAAGCTGATTGGTGATGGCTTTAAATCTATAGCCCACTCTATTAGTATACTGTACATACCACTCTACAGTGGGTAAAAAGTCAAACAACAACAGAGTCCTTGCCCAATAAGCTTCAGTAGAAAGGCACAACAGAGTGGAGTGAGGAACTTTATAACTTCAATGCCACTCAAAACAGAGATGTCTTCAGAAGTTTTATGAAGAATGGGGGCAAGCAGAGGAAGGATCCCTTACATAGAGGCTTCTCAAAGCGTAGGTGACAAAATGAAAGGAGACATGAAGTTGGGAATGGGGGGGACCCAACGAAGCAATTGAGGGAGAAACACAGGATGTGTGGGTGACATATAGAGGTGATTAGGTCAGAGATGTAGATAAAGACTCAACGGAAAAGATTAGGAGCTATTTTAGGGGGCACTAGTTTCAAAAGGCTCCTAAACTATTTCTGGTCTTGTCACCGGTGTAGGCCTATGCTAGATATATGAGGGCACAACATCTAAAAATTTAACTTATTATATGTTTGTACAGTACCTAGTACAAATGGAGCCTAGAACTGGGAGGTACTATTGTAATACAAATAGTTTAGACCTCGGGACAAGATGTCAAGATAAACTGTGAAGCCAGCTTTATTGTATATATTAAAGGCTACACTTGAGACTACCTATTATGCATTAAATCAGTCATATTACAGTGCAGGGAGAATGAACTACATAACCTGCTAAAGATCTTTTCCAACCTAAAAGATTTTATGTCTATAGATATTAATACTCATGGTAGAAGCAAGCATAGAAAAACTGGAAGTTTATGTTTACTTCTAAAGCTTGGTCAGCATCAATAATCTCTTCCTAATACTGTCTCATCCATTCTAAGTATAAATGGAGCGCTAGAGCTCAACACAATTTTTAGACAAATTGAAAAAATCCCACTATCGTGCCTGAGCACATCTATACATGCCTGAGTACACCTTCATATAGAATTGTGCCCTATAGCTTTATGACAGAGTAGTAATGGCTATGTCAGTAAGAAGGATAAACTACTATACTAAAATGAATGAACTGTATGATTTAAGGTTTCAGAGTGGTAGCAAGTGGGCTCTAGCCCACGAAAGCTTATTCCCAAATAAATTTGTTAGTCTCTAAGGTGCCACAAGGACTCTTTGTATGATTTAAAGAATTATACCATAACTGAGCTGAGACTAACCCCAGTTCCTATCGAGTAAAACATGAACCAAATGCTCCATAGATAAATTCTGACACATATGCTTGCCATGCAAGCCATTTGTAATCAAAGACTTATGAGATCATTACTGTCTAATGTATACATATATATTTTACACACACACACACACACACACACACACACACGCACACATACTTGAGCTTCTTACTTTTTTGCCAAGCCAACAGAAAATATGGAAAATCTTTTTGCCAAATATTGGAACTTTTTCTTTGGCAACATTAAAACCAGCACACTCACTCTCACGCACACACAATGCCACACCCTCAGCCACGCTGAGCTGCGACGGCTGAGGATCAGCACTCTGCTTCACCAATGTGGGGTGGGGAAGTGGACAGTGGAGAACAGGCTATGCCACCCAAAGAGTCCCCACAGTCGGGAATCCTCCGTTGCTCTGTTAGGACAGCCAGACCATAGACTCTGGCACTCTAAACGTTAGAAATAGGGATCAAGAGTTTAAATAAATAACAGCTACAGAATTACAGCAGCATCATATTTAACATCTTGTTACAAAGGATTGAGAGATTGAACCTTTAGAATTTATTGTATTATGGTTCTAAATGTCAGCATCTATTAAAACAATTCTCATTCTCAATTTCCGAGCCCTGTTAAGCTGAACAGAGGAACACCCAAAACTCAAAAGGAATTAGAAGTTAATACTACCAATTAGATGCTGCTATCTTATGACTAGAAACTACGTACTAATTTCACTGCCATTATGGGTTAACAAGAAAAACAAACCTCTAGGTCTGCCCGCATGGATCTCCCCTCTTTCATATGGCAGGGGTCTCAATCATCTTCATGGTGACATCTCCCTCTTGGGATGCTGCAAAGGACTCTTTGCATGGTCTGTGGAAGGGGTGGAGACTGGGAGGGTTGAGGACACAGGGGATGGACACTGATTTCCCTCCAGCCTCCTGGAAATGACAGAAGAAATAATACAACCTGAAGCAGAGCCGACCCTGTGATTTCCAGAGATAGCTACTGCTAGAGGGCGTCCACCAGTTTTGAGGCCTGGCACCATGGTCTTTTCCAAAGTTTGGGGGAGAGGGGGAGAGGTAAAGAGGGGGGACAATTTTTAAAATGTTTTAAATCCTAGGCCTAAATAAGGAATACTGCCTGACTGAGGAAGAATCATAAACAAACACTGATGCAAAAATCACAGGGCAGAGAGCTGTGTTAATTGAATCTGCAAAGGAAAGATCATTAGGATAATTACCTGGGACTCGGGAGATGTGGGCTCAGTTCCCTACTGTGACCCTACACAAGTTGCTTAGTCTCTCTGGCCCAGATCCTAATGGAAATTAGGAGCCTGAATACCTCTGAGAATTTGGTTCTCTGGGCCTCAGTTCCCATTCTGTAAAATGAGGATAATAATACTGCTCTACTCACGGAGGTGTTATGAGGGTAAAAACATTAAAGATTGTGAGACGTTCTGATAGTACAGCAATGGGAGCTATACAAACACTTAATATACCTAAACAGAATAACCAAGTCTTCAGAATGAGACATTAATATGATTACTTTTTTTTCCAGTGTGTTAATTAACAGGATTTTTGGCTTCTCCCTTGTCCTAGTCGTCAGCAATTAGGACAACTCCTTCCTCAATATTCTTGAAAGCTACATTGTAGCATTCTCTTGACCTAAGGCTACTGTTTAGCTTTTTGTACAGTTACACTAAAATCTCACACCTACTATATTTGCAACACATTTTTTTTTAAAAAAGCTCTACTTTTTATTGCAGTTTTCTCACTATGATTTTACCATGACCAAAACACAGGGTAGGGATGAAGTGCACTTAAAAGAAAAACAGAAGAGTTGGTTAAAATATGTATAAAAGGCTAAAAATGCTAAGATAGTTAAGATAAAACCTAGAACTCTGCTAGTTATTAGCTACCATTGAAAGTCTTGCTTAGGGTTTCTAAGACACTATCAGATTGTTTAATCTTTATGAACCCTGTGGTGAACTCTGAATTCCAATTTTCTTGAAACATTTATGAACCAAAGCAAATAGAACTCTGTATAACATAACACATATAACAAAGTCTTATTTATGTTATTTCTTGTTATTTTATTGAAATACATCCAGCTAATTTTCACTGTATTTACATTTTCCATACTACCACTCTTTAGTTTTTTGGAACCAAGCCCACTTCAGGTTTCAAACATCTGCTAGTGAAATAAATTCAAAGCATAAAGGAATTATATCTTTGGAACAGCACAATAGTTAGTAACAGTAGGGTGCTTAAACAGAAGGGGCCGGAATACTGAAGAAATATTTTAATTTAAGTTTGAAGGATAAAGTTACACTTCTCTCCTAGGAAGCACATGGCAGCTTGCTCAGAGTGGCAGTGAGCTCAGCATGACAAAGAGGCTGAATGGTCGTCATGACCACCTGCCCAGTTATTACCACCGCTGCAGGTTGGCACCTGAGGATTGACCATCACATCACTGAGCCGTCTTTATCCTGGTCTTGAAAGATGTTCGGCCCAGACCACACAAAGAGAGGAAATCAGACAAGATCACTCTCTTCATGGCCTCTCCTGAGCAACTCTCATGATGTGAACCTACAATTCCTGCTGCCCCTTCTCAGTGTTTTTAATTTTCCATCACCACCTTATTTCTCCAACCTGTTTCCTATCCTTCCCTTTTGCCGTCTTACCAATAATAGTGAAACTTAGCCAGTCAGGACAGATTTGCAACACGCTGTCATACAGAGTTTGGCAAGCTAGTAAATACTGAGCAGCCTGAGCTTGGTAAGACAAAATAAAATAAATAACTTCATGTTTTAAAAAGAGGGAGATTTGCCTCCAACAGGGGCCAGAGGAAAATAAGAGCAACCCCGCTAACTACTTTCCCAAGCCAGAGAGTGGTTAACTGGATCTTGCACTATATGCCACGCTTGTGATTTTCCAACAACTGAACTGCCAGCAGCAGATAGAAAAAGCAGCAGTTTATTATCTTTTGCTCTTCTCTTTTCCCTCCCTGTCACATATATGTGTCTGGTTTTGTCTTTAGAAGTATGCAAGAGAAACCAATCCCCTGGCAACCAAACCCAAATTACTCTCAGTGCTATGGTAATAAGGAAAGTAACAAATACGGTAACATCCTAAAAATTCTACCCAATTCTCATAGTGCCCTAGGAAATCTGATTCTCATTCCTCCAAGGAAGAAGCAGATCTTCACAGATCTTTAACTCAAACCCTGTAGACCTCAGGCAATCCACTGCAAGCACAGAGCCATCCACTCAGAAGCACTGTTCTTCCACACCAACTCCTGGCCCTGTGCTGTTCTCCCCAGCAGGGCAGATCCATTTGAGTCAGGCTTCCAAGGCTTCCTTAGCTAGTAGCTAGTGGTGGCATAACCCCACCGAGTTCAGAAGAGAAGAGGGGGACTCTAGTAAAATGTTAATCTAGCCTCACGCTGGCTTAGTGCATTTGCAGATTTGCTGCTGGGTGCTAGGGGAACTATGCAACTGTGCTCTCTTCCCCAGCCCTTCCATGGAGTTGGACCCTTTGCTTTTGGTTCCATGTGAGGTCTACCAAATAGCTATATATATCTCTCCTATTCCCAGTCTCTGGTCCCTACCCCTGTGCAGACTTTGGACACGCAGAGCAGCCCCACAGATGCAGAAGCAGCTGACTGCCCTTTCATGCAGGAGGTGGTTGGGGTGGGAAGAACAATCAATATTAAGGGTGCCTTCTGTGCCTGGATGGGGGTGGTGAGAAAAACTTTGGGGCACAAATTGCCTCATAAATGTTCAGATCAAGTTGTTCCCTCAATTGTACCTATTTAATCAGTGTGTGCGTAATGTGGTTCCTTCTCACTAGTTTAATCACCTGAAGGATGTTCTTTAGCTAATAAGAATGATTAGTTCAACAATACAAGTTATGCAAACTTCCTCAAATTGTACAGCAGTATGGTAAGAAAGCTTAGTTTCATATATTCCTCTTTTCATCAGTTTGGCTAACTTTTACACTTCTGAAAGTTAATCTGTTAACATCAGAAACTAAAGGTATCTAATTATCTGTAAATTAAATGCAGTGCAAAAAAGACATAATACAACTTCTCTGTTCTTGACTTAATATCTTAACCCTAGGGATGACTTCCTCATGAAGTGAAAACCAATTCAATCTAAATGATGACAGCTGAAAAATATTGTTCTGCTTTAAGTGATTTTATACATCATCGGCATTACAATGTATTATAATACAATATTTTGTAATGGAGATTACCTGGAAATGACAATATACAACAGGACAATATTTTTGAATGAGTGAGAGAGATTTTTCCTGTTGTGAAGGATCTGGCAATACAGATAAAAAGCACTTTTCACTTTCCAGTGAACACAATGCTATATTCCAAAGTTATTTGTCAGTAAAAATTTCCATGTACACTTACAGTGTCAAAAACTATAGGTCATAAAATCCAAACCAGGTATCAATCTCACTTCAGAAGAAGTATTCTTTTAATTGCTTTATTCTTTTACCAGGTATTTATGTAAAAAATAACTTTATTGTGCTTCTCTGTAGACTGCTTATTTGGTGGAATTAGAATTTATTTTAAAACTGAATTCTTTATGAGCCAAGACTGGATGTGAACAATGGGAAGCCAAAGCTTTTTTCCCCATTATGCTACATGACTTCTTTATTTGTCAAAAATTTTAATGAGATATTTTGCTCAGTTTTCAAATGAAACGTATATAACAGTATGAATCATAAATTAATAACTCTTGATGACACGGATGATTAAAAAGCAATACATCAAGAAAAATAAAGCCATCCAGGCATACAATAGCTAGTGCTACCGGCAAAGAGGTAATTAAACAGTCATTATTTGCCAACAATGACTACACAGTGGTACAGTATTTAGGATCCTAGTTCTCTCAGAAGTTAGTGGCAAAACTCTCTTTATTCTCAGAATAAGAAATGACTAAAGGGGAAAATGTATCTCAGATGCCATGTTGTGGTGTCTGTTGACAAAATATGGCTTTTCAAAATGATGATCAGCAAAACTATAGTTTATTTTTATACATTTTTTTTAAATCTAAGACACTACATATTAACACATTATGTTTAAAATAATATTTAGTTTGCAAGTTTGAGCCCTCAAAAATTAGGAAATGCTAAAATAAGGCTGCCCATGCAACCTTAGTTCTGCCTTCTTGTGAGAGTGCATTATGATTTAGGGTGCTCAAAATTTTTCCATCAAAACCTTTTTGTTGCAAACCTGTCTTTTCAACTCAATGAATTTGAAAAAAGAAAAAGAAACCAAACACCCAAAAATCAAAAAGTTTTGATTTCAAAATGTTGCTGATGTTCCTCAGGGGAGCTGTAGTTTAGGTACTTCATGCCCCCCTTCTCCTGTATGGACCAGATTTCCCAGCTGGCCTACCTCTCTCATGATTAGGGCCCTACCAAATTCACAGCTGTGAAAAATGCATCACAGGCTGTGAAATCAGATCTTGCCCATGCAATCTAGCCTACTGTAGGGGAGGAGAGGGGCAGGTCTGGGGGTACCCCAGGTCAAAGCTCCTACCAGGCACTGGGCTCCAGTGGCTAGTCCCAGTGAGGTTGGAGAGGGACCGGACTTCCTCTTCCACTGCACAGCTGTTCTTGGGAGGTGGGGGGGAGAGGGGGAGATCAGACCCACCTCCAAATATCTCCCCTGGCTACAGAAAGCTCTGCAACTGAAGGCAGCACAGAAGTGAGAGTAACAATCCTGTGACTCTACAATAGCTTTGCGACCCCTCCATGACTTCCTTTTGGGTTGGGACCCCCACAGTTACAACACCGTGAAATTTCAGATGTAAACATATGAAACCGTGAAATCGAATAATTTTAAAATGCTATGGCTGTGAAATTGATCAAAATGGACCATGAATTTGATAGTGCCCTACTCATGATGCACTGTGGCAGCTCAGCAAGAGGGGAGACTTTGGTGCTTCATGGGAGATGTAGTCTGGCCAGAGATCCCAGCCTCAAGGGAAGAATTGGGGCATGAGACACCTGAACTACAACTCCATGAGGTTCCTTGGCAACATCTCTGAATCAAACTTTTCAGTTTTTGCAGCCACAAGTTTTTGTTTCCCAGCCTACTTGAGACATGTAGGGGCTCATTTTTCAGAACACTTAGCATTCTTATAGCACTTATATATGTTCAGTGCACTGTAAAGACATTAACAGGTTATCCCCACAACACCCCTGTGAGGTAGGTGGACAAATATTATCACTCTGATTTTACAGATAGGGAAACTGAAACAAAAAGGCAAAGTGACTTGCTCACTGCCACACAGTGAGTCAGTGACACAGCCACGATTAGAATTCAGGACCTCCTGACTCCCAACCCTATACTTATTACTCCAGACTATATTGCCTTACTGTCAGAGATGCTGATCATCCACAGCATTCACTGACTTCAGCTGCAGCTGTTAATGCTCAACATGACAATCTGGGGAATCTATGCATAGCTTATGAATTGTGGCTGATACTGGGGACTCTGTCTTTGTTGGATTGCAAATTATTTTGAATGTGGAGCTCGTTTGGCTTCTCTGTGTCTTTTGCCTTCATGTTGAGCTAAAACCCACAGGAGGTAATAAGAGAAATTCTGGCAGCTGGCACAGGGCTAACAGTAGAGGGTCATTAAACTTTGATCATGGTCCATTAAAATGGGTCCCCCTTGGACAAAAAGATGGCAACCACTCAAGGTAAACCAGTTTTTCAAATCTGAACTCCAGGGGAAAGATAACTAAGTAACAGATCTCCTGGTGGGGGATTTTGATCACTTTACAAGAATGATAAGAGGGTCACCTGACAAAAGGGGATGTGAGGTTAAAAATAATGGGTCTCTCATCAGCCATTCTGGGAGAGAACAGAAGGAAACTGGCTGAACAGGAGAGAGAGACTCCATGATTCAGAGAAGTCATGTGCAGGAGAGGGGCTTCCAGACTCCTTACTGGACTCTGATCTAAGCCCAGAGAACACTCAAGAGTGGTGAGGAAACTGACACAGGGAAATGCGTACAGAAGGGTTACTGTTTTCTTTAGATCTGTGTATTTTTATGCTAACTGAAGTAAAGAATAATTGTCTCTAGAAAACTTTGCAAATGCCTATGTGTGTGTTATGTGCTACACCTATCACATGTCCCTGAGCTGTAAACCCAGAGGGCCCAGAAGACTGGAGCTCTGGGAAAGGGTGTACTTAAGCTACTGGAGGTCTGTGGGATCAACACTGATCCTGGAGCCTAGGGCAGATGGGCTGAGAGGTCCCATTTCCCTGAAGGAATAATGGACAGAGAGCCTGTGCCCAGGTGCCAGAGAGGCCTACAAACAAAGTGCTGCAGCCTGTGCTTGGATGTTGATAGATGTTTGGCTTCATGTGTGTGTTCCCTCTGTGTGCCACCCCAGCCCTGTGCAGACAGCTGGCACGGCAGACCTCGAGCGAACCGCCCAATGACCACAAGATCCATTAAGAGATGAAGGAACCCAGCCGGGTTTATTGTCGACAAAGCATGGTACTAGTATCCCGCAGACTCTACTGGACCACTAATACATGTATGCCCGTAACAATGGACCAGCTCAGTGAACGGCAGGACTTTCCGTTCCTCCCTAGGCCAGACCAAGACACTCTCTCAGAGATACCTCTTTATACCCTGATACAAACAAGTTACATACTGCCCCTCTGATATGGCTAGTTGTTACCCATCTCCTTGTACACGTTGGTTCGATCAAAACATCTCTATTCATCACACTGTCATCCTGACCTTATCTTTTAGGTGGGGTCAGTGTGTTTCTGTTATTCTTTGGGGGATGTTTTTGTACCATCCTTGATATCGGGATGTTCTGGTACCACTCTTCAGGAACGTGTTTGCGTGAGTACTCTGTGCCTAGCACTTTTTAGGAATGTGTGTTTCCACAATATCAGCCCTGTTCTTGCCAGATTCTGTGAACTTGAAAGCAGGCAAAGCCTGACATTTGCTCACAGCCTGACTTTTGCTAACTTTGCTTTATATCAGCAAAGCTTGCTCGCTACTTTAGCTCAGGTCTCATACCGGGCCTCTGATACAAGGGCTTATATCTCAGGCTCTTTTTTTGTCTTTTTATGGGGAGGATGTTTACCCATCATCCCGGAAAAACATAATGCACAGAGTGAAGATGGCCCAGTGGGCTAAACACTGTTATGTGACCACCTTACTTTACCATCCATGCATTTATGCCTCATCTGCCCCTTGGTCTCTTCCTACTACACAGCCTACTCAGATCAAGGGAAGCTTAAAAGCACATGAACTTCACCGAGGTGGGGCCCAAACAGCAGTCTGGTGAGCATCCAGCAGAGGGAGCTCTCCTAGGGCTGTGTATGACTCATAGACTTTAAGGCCAGAAGGGACCACAGGCCTCAGAAACTCACCCCCTCCTCCCTCCATTCTGGTAACAGACCCCTAACCTCTGGCTGAGTTACTGAAGTCCTCAAATCATGATTTAAAGACTTCAAGTTACAGAGAATTCACCATTTACTCTCGTTTACACCAGAAGTGACCTATGCCCCATGCTGCAAAGGATGGCAAAACCGCCCTAGCATCTCTGCCAATCTGACCTTGGGGAAAATCCCTTCCTGACCCCAAATATGGCAATCAGTGAAACACTGAGCATGTGGGCAAGACACACCAGGCAGATACCTGGGAAAGAATTCTCTGTAGTAACTCCCCATCTAGAGTCCAGTCTTTGGCCACTGAAGATATTTGCTGCTAGCAGTCACTGATGGGCCACATGCCATTGTAGGCAGTCTCATCATGCCATCCCCTCCATAAACTTATCAAGCTCAGTCTTGAAACCAGGTAGGTTTTTTGCCCCCACTGATCCCCTTCCAAGTCTGTTCCAGAACTTCATTCCTCTGATGGTTAGAAACCGTCACCTAATGTCTAGCCTAAACTTGTTGATGGCCAGTTTATATCCATGTGTTCTTGTGTCAGTATTGGTGCTTAACTTAAATAACTTCATCCCCTCCCTGGTATTTATCCCTGTGATGTATTTATAGAGAGTATTCACTGCATACCTGAAAATCAGGTCCCCCAGCTCTCAAGTTGGACACCCAGAACCTGAGGAATATACAGTGGCCCTTGTGAACTTGGTTTAAAGTGACTTGCCCAGAATCACATTGGAAGTCAGTGGCAGAGACAGAATCCAGTTCTCATGGATGGCATTCAAGTGCCTTAATTACAAGATCATCCTTGTTCTTCTTCCTGTCCCTTGCCTCATTCATTACACAGCTTTCAAATTCTACAATAAATGAGAAAAGGACCTGCAGCCTTGTTCACCAAATTACCTGGATTCCGAACATCCAGAAATCTCCTCTTCTCCGGGAAAACCTTCTGGGTTGATCTATGTGATCTACTTTGTTTAGAACAGTAACAGTTTTACTATACTGATGAATAGGTCTCTATAAACGAAAGATATTATAATTAATATGACTGGCTAAAATTTTCAGGCAGGTTTTTAAGTTCTTTCTTAGAGCAGTGTTATTGGTCTTTACAAATGCATCCTCTTAAATACTAACGGTGTACAAGTGACTATGCAGTGTCCAAAATGTGACCTCACATTTGCAGCCTTAACTTACAGTAGTCTGAAGACAGTTCATCATGGCATGGGGCCCTATTATTTGAGAGACTCTTCTGAAGGGCGAAGTAGGGCTGACAGCTCTGCTTGTTCCACATGATTTAAGAATGCTTACATTGCCTGGTTCATCCTTCATTTGCTTCCTATGTGGATAGATGTTGGGAGAATTTTAAGAACTCTCCTGAAAATAGTTCAGAGTAATATATAGTTCGGTCTCTGCCAACCAGGGCTAGCTCAGGGACAGTGTTTGGATCAAGTCTATCAGTGAATACGAGAGAGAGATTAATTTACCAAGCTTCTTCACTGTACCACAAAATTTAGTTTTATTAAAAGTGAATATTTTTATTGATGTATTTGTGAAATAAAAGTTCCAAACCTAATTTCTTACTCTAGAGTTCTCTCCAATTTTCACCAATATCCATGCCAACTTTTCTTTCAGCTTCTTTAATCTTACTTTCTAACAGACCAAGGCCTTCTTCTCTTTGTCCACTTTTAGCTTCAGTAGAAGCTATGATCTACCTTGCCTGACAGTCTTACTTGCTATAGTAGCCAGAGAGATCTCAGGAATATTATTCTCATCAACATTGACAGCAGTGAGATATCAAAGGGAGTCTAGATCTCCCATTACATACATTTCCACTGAACTGGTGCATGGGTCTTGCCCAGAACTGTAGATCTCCTAGATGGCAGCTCAATAGTCAGCTACTAGATCATAAAAAATTAGTCTGTTACTTAACTAAAATACAGCATAAAGAGGAGCAAGGAGAACAAGAACAGGTATAGACATTTGCTATGTTTCTTATAACAATGCTCAGCTGACTCTGTTATCAATATGCTACTTCAGTTAACAAAGTCTCGTTTGTTTCTAGCCTTCAGAAAGGTAATAGTTTCAGATGTTTTAAAGTACAGTACCAAAAACTTACCACAAATGATCGACTTCCAAAGCATAAACCTCTAGTTAAGCTACCACATTGCAGCCCATCCCAGAGAGAGCATGATTTTGACCATTGTCCTATGCCCTGGTTTTTACAACCACCTCTTTTTTCTCTTCCCTTTCTTCTCTCTGCTGCCCTATGAAACATTAACTGTTGGCTGGTTAGAGAGCGAAATTAGAGTTAATCTCACTGCTTCCATCTTTTTTCTTCCTATTTCTCTATGCTCCCAGATGCTGCCTTATGAACAAATAGTTTTAAACAATGGGACTGAGACATCTTTTTCAGTGGGATCCTGTGTCAAAAAGGTAAAACCAGCCACAGTCCCTCTCTTTTCTTCACTCATCACACCTCTACTTCCCCCTCTTTATTTCATTTGTCTGCTGCAGGTCTCTTAGTTATAATTCTTGTTCTTAAGATTTTATTTCAAAATCCAAACTGATCAACATTTTAATGGCATATTTAATTACAGAAAAATATTATCTGAATAATACTTAATTACTCTTTAGACTGAGCTCCTCTAGTCAGAAACCAGACCTACTTTTCTGTTAGGAAAGCGCTTAGCACATTGTTCACTCTGCCGTAAGTGATGATAATTTGCCCAAATTGGAACAGATCTATAGTAGTTCATCAAGCACAGATACAGACAGCTGTACATTATTATAGTATGACCTTGATTATCTGGTCAATTATCCAAATGAGCCCAATTATAGAATACCACCTGTTCTCAGTTACAGGGGCATGTCTCCCACACTCTATTAATTACACACAAAATTCCTTCAGTTACGTGAACTTACTCAGTGTTAACCACAATATTCAGATAAGCAAGGCTGTACTGAATCTAGCCACCATGGTTATTCAGGGACATACACGTCACTTCCTATTATGTAATATATGATGTAACAGACTTAGACTCCTACAAGGAGTCTAGCACATGAATTTTTTGACCTGGTACTGCATGACATTTTGATTAAAAAACTAGAATGATATAAAATGAATATGGTACATATTAAATGGAGTAAAAACTGGCTAAATGCTAGGTCTCAAAATCTAATTGTAAATAGGGAATCATCATAGAGTTGGTGTGTTTCTAGTGGTGTCCTCAAGAGTCAGTTCCTGACCCTACACGCTAACATTTTTATCAATGATCTGGAAGAAAACAAAATCATCCCTGATAAAGTTTGCAGGTGACACAAAAGTTGGGGCAGTGGTAAATAATCAGGAGGACAGGTCACTGATATAGCGATCTGGATAATTTAGTAAGCTGGACACAAGCAAACAATGTGTGTTTTAATATGGCTGAATGTAAAAGTATACACCTAGGAACAAAAAATTTAGGCCATACTTACAAGATGGGGGACTCTATCCAGGGAAGCAGATTTGGCTGTGGTGGATAATCAGCTGAACGTGGATGGATGGCAGGAGAGAGATCACTTGATCATTACCTGTTAGTTCACTCCCTCTGGGGCACCTGGCATTGGCCACTGGCAGTAGACAGGATACTGGGCTGGATGGACCTTTGGTATGACCCAGTATGGCCGTTCTTAGGAGCTCCCAGTGTGATGCTGTGGCCAAAAGGGCTAATGCAGTCCTTGAATGCATAAACCGGGGAATCTCAGGTAGAAGTAAAGGGGTTATTTTACTGCTGTATTTAGCACTGGTGCAACCACTACTGGAATATTGTGTCCAGTTCTAGTGTCCACAATTCAAGAAAAATGTTGATAAATCGGAGGGGGTTCAGAGAAGAGCCACGAGAATGATTAAAGGATTAGAAAATATGCCTTATAGTGATAGATTCAAGGAGCTCACTCTATTTAGCTTAATCAGAGATGGTTAAGGAGTGACATGATTAAAGTCTATAAGTACCTAAAGGGGGAATATTTGATAGTGGTCACTTCAAGCTAGCAGAGAGAGGAATTACATAATCCAAAGGCTGGAAGTTGAAGCTTGACAAATTCAGACTGGAAATGTGGCATACATTTTTAACAGTGAAGGTAATTAACCACAGAACAGTTTGCCAAGGATCATGGTGGATTCTCCATCACTGGTAATTTTTAAATCACAAGTGGATGTTTTTCTAAAATACGTGCTCTAGGAATTATTTGGGGGAAGTTCTCTGGCCTGTGTTATACAGGAGGTCAGACTAGATCAATAGTTCTCAAACTGTGGGTTGGGACTCCAAAGTGGGTCATGACTCCATTTTAATGGAGTCACCAGGGCCAGGATTTGCTGGGACCTGGAACTGAAGCTGAAGTCTGAGCTCCACCCCGACCCGGGGCAGTGGGGCTCAGGCTCCGGCACCCTCTCCCCCCACCCTGGGTCATGTCGTAATTTTGTTGTCAGAACAGAGTTGCGCTGCAATGAAGTTTGAGAACCACTGGACTAGATGATCATAATGGTCCCTCTGGGCTTGGAATCTATGAAGCTATTAATTATTTTTCTCAACTTTTATGGGTTTTTAAACCCTATGTCAATCATATAAATGAACTAATCTGTACAGACACTGAAAAACTGTAATGGAGTTTTTTAAATTATACCATTTGTTTTCTTAATGCATTTCAGAATAAGAATCACAAAAAATTAAATGAGCAATTGTTTATTTTTAAACTGTTAAGCGAATGTGAGAGTGTAGGGAGCTAAACTATTGAAACTTGAAACTAAAGACCTCTGTTTTTCCATAGAAAACAAACAGCACAAGCAGTAGCAATGCAAGCTTTTCACACAATTACCTTTTCCCTCCTGCCAGCATGCCAAACATAGATGCTGAAGGAGCACCTCTACTTTCATTTCTATGCCAGTTTAATCTTTGGCCTGTTTTCAAAGACTACAAATTAGTGCCAACATCTTATTGATGCAGAACCTGTCCATTATGTCTTGCACTGAGACCACCACTTAATGTAGCAGTTAGGCATGTTTTCACCTACCCACCTGCCGTTATGTTGCCATTCTAGCACATGAATAAAATTCACATCCCTGAACTCCAACCACTCAGCCTTCCCTCAGTCACTCTTTTCCACCCAGTCAGGACCCATCATTTTTCTTCCCCTTCTCTTGGCCTCCTACTACTTTCCTTCTCTGCTTGAGTTCCTCCCCCCCCCCCCCCCACCCCTTTACCAGTCTTCAGAGTGTAGGCCTTACTTACTCATGCTTTCCACCAAATCCCTTTAAGTATGGGGAGCAGAAGATGCTCTGCTGCTGGAGTGATGGATCTCAGAGGTGAAGAGGGTACAAATTAATTACCAATCCTATCAATACAATTGTGTAGTAACCAAAAAACAACTTACAGTTTTCTTCAACATTTTGACAGCATAAGGCTTCTGGGTTCCTTTCTGCCTGCATCTGTAGACAATGGATGTAGCACCACTAAATGAAAAAGAAAAACAGTGTTATTATTGAAGGCTATTGAATATATTGAATACATCTTGTCTAATTAGACAACACTGTGTGACTTCTTATTTCCAACTGGAGATTTCCCCCTAATAAGTTGCAGAGCAAAGGGTTAAAATATAAACTGCTACATTCTCAGCTGTTTCAGTGCTCAGGTTCAGTGCAGCTAGAGGACAAAGATGTAATTACACTGCCTTTCTGCCCCTCAAATCCTGTGGGAAGTCAGAACCTGATACTGTCACAAATGCAACTAAGAGCAGGTTTAGGTCTGCCCTGACTTCCACCAGCCATCCCTTTGGGCTCTTCTGCCAGTGAAAATTGCCAGATCTCAGTGAAGTTCAGTCACACCTTCTCCTGCCCCCTTGCATGCCCTGAAACTCTCCCTATGCCAGGAAGCAGAAGAGATTGCGAAGCAGAGGTTTAGGGGGAACCTTTTTAGGGCAACTATAAGTTCCCTCTGCTGCTGGAGTGTCACAAAAGGGACTTAATATGGCCCAGGGTCTAGGCCAATGTATCTCACCTTTGTTAAGATGTTTACAAAGGGGAAAAGATCACTGTGCTAGTATCCATTCAATTGCCTGGTTAATCATAGCAAACCCAAATCTCATCCACTTGCTTGCAGACTGTGCCACTAGAAGACAAATTCAGCCCTAGCAGAAGCAAAAGAGGCTTTTAGTTAAATCAACTGGAGTTGTACCTAAATACCCCAAGGCTGAATTTGGCCCAAGATCTTCAATTGTCTTCAAGGTGGATTTATTAAACACATCAGGTCAGGGCACTGATAATGTGCTCAAATTAACATGTTCCATTTGCTATTGCCAAGAAAGGAACTGTACTGTATCCTTTGGCTAGATGCAGGAAAGAACTTTGGGATAGTTTTTGGAGGTTCTGAGGATTTCAGTTAACCTGTTATTTCATTATTTTTCATTTTAGCATTTGAATTTCTTATTGCCAACTTAAGTCAGAAGCAGAAGTACCAAAATACTGATCACCATCACTGGTTCTTGTGACATATCTGGACCAACTGGAATCAGGAATTACTTGAAACTTTACAAGAAAGACTGTTCTCATGAGATTTCCATTATCAAAACTATTGAGTCTTAAAGTTCGTAGAGTCATAGGTTTTAAAGCTAAAAGGGTTCATTATGATCATCTCATCAAACCTCCTGCATAACACATCCTCTAGACTTAAACCCAGTAATTCCTGCAGTGGAGGGACTTTCTTCCTCACTCCATAGAGTGAGCACGATCAAGCCCTATAATTTATGTTTGAATTAGAACATACATTTGAGAAAAGCATCTTCATGACAGGTCAGTTCAGAAAAGGTTTAAATAGGTAATTGCTTGAGAGCTTACATGTATCAAACCATTGACTCTTTTGAAGTTTGCCCATTTCTACACACTATGTACAGTGGAGGTACTGTATTTCTTTAGTGTGCAAAAATGAATTTTTTTAAAATTTGTAACAACATATTGATAAATGTATAGGAGTATTCTAACTTCCAAAGAATTTCAGAATCATTAAATATATTTAACCAGAATATTTCTCATTAGCCAATATAAAGAACTCTCAAATGGCTCTATTCAACAAGACAGAAAAAATACCCAGAGTTAAAAAAATCCAAATCCTCTAAGTAAAAAGAGTTAATCCCTAAGGACACGTTATAATCATACATATCTTTTCAATATTTTACCAAAGAACTGCAATAGGAAGGTCACTGAATCAATGCAAATCATCATTATACAGTGCTTTACATATTTAAAGTGCTATATAAACATTACACCAATTAATCTTCATATACTCCTGTGAAACAGACAATAAACCCTCTAGAACCGATAATGTAAAATAATATCAAATATCATCTGATTAAGGCTGGAAAAGAGGAGACAGATTTCTGGAGAGGGGTTCTGTGACAATACTGGGGCAGTCAAAGAAACGAATTTGGGGTGAGATTTTGAGTTGTATGGTAGGTGTCTGGGTTTGTTATCCACATTTCAAAAGGAATGATTCAATATAAATCTAGAAGGGCAAGTTTAGAAATGGGGAGGACTTTGTTGTAAAGAGCATTGTCACTGCATCCCTTGGAGTCCTAATTCGAGAGCCACGTTCTTTCCCAAACAATGGAACATCAGGCAGCTGGAGAAGAATGTTAAAGAGGCCATTGCTGGCATACCTACAAACAGTCATGGCTGAAAGTGCTGTTTCTGTCAGGGAGGAAAGGAGCCTTCTAATTAATACCTAATCCCCTCCTTCAGACACAAGTGGCAAACTACATGAACAGGAAGACCCCCAAATTATTTGACTAATGGTGGGGTGCTCATAAAACAATTGCTTTGAAAGCAGGAACCCATTTCCTTCCAACTGATGATCGTGATGGGAAAGGTCTTTTCCTTTTTTGTTGGTTTGTTGTTTTCAATTAAAAGCCCCCACTCTGGAGCCAGTCTTCCTCCTGGGATCGTGCAGAACGGAGACAGAGGTTTAGAAAAGAGGGAGTAGCATAATGTCGAAGGTGGACGCTCATTTTCATGAGTTCTCTACTGCTCTGTACAGCTCTGCAACATGCTCACAAGAAGTACATCTTGCTTTGTTTATTTTGGATTTCTGCAGCAGCCCTATCATGGATAAATCAGCCTACTGATTGACCAACACACAGAGCTTTCCTGGACCTGCATGGTTTGGAAGGTCATTGATATATTTTTCGGATTAGACCCTCAGTCAAGAGAAAATAGTGGAAAACTTCAGTGCTGAGAAGCTCACGTAAGTCAGGAAAGCTTAGAACATTTGTAATCATTATAACTGGTGGCCTCATCTTGAGTTTTTCAGTGTTGCAAGCGATGAGTCTTTATAGTTAAAAAAGAGATTTTCATGAGCAGGCAAGGTTTGGAAGAGCTCACAACTTCATTTCTGGTTCCCTTTCTCTCACCTTGGAGTATTAAAGTATAACTAAACTCCAAGCACAAATTATTCAGAGTTGGTTGGAATCATATAAAGAGGACATATAAGAGAAAATAGAAGTAGTTTTCCATGCTAGGAGTCTGAATTTCTACTCTGTGGAAAATACTGGAATTTCTTTTACTGCTCCTGGAAATCAGGTTAGTGATTTTGGATGAGATTTATTTTAAAAAGCTCAGATACATACTGCAGAAATGAGTGGGTTTAAAAAAAAAAATCTTGCTCTGCTACACAGCGGGATGCCTACAGCAATATCCTATGTCTGAACTTGCAAAAAAGCCTAAGAAACACTGTATAAATCTCATCTAATGCTGCTTGAGTATGAATGACTGTGACCCTAACAGCATCCCAGTGCAAGAGGGCAAGGGGCTCATTGGTACCTGGTAGTGAGTTTCAGCTGGCCTGACAAGTTCAGTGTATCCCAATTCATTAATGTCAGATGGTATCTGATGCGTGTCATGTACAGCATCATTGGAAGACTAACAACACACTGATAGTTAATATTCTGGTGTGGTGTGCATATGGTAAATGCCCAAAGGACAACAGAAATATGAAGGAAACATGGAACTAAAATGTATTTACCAGACAAGACTGGAGAGTGGGTAAAGAGGTTTCTCCCAGACAAAGAACAAGCTGACACCTCCAGCCAGCTATCAGCAGAGTTGCTTATCAATCACATGGCAAGTGTCCATTTATTTGCATAGAAGAGGGCAGGAACAGATTAACTGGCATTTTAGCAAACACTTACAGAGGAGGAAACTAGCATGGAACTTCCTTCACCACCACACTCCATGTCTCCTTCCATACAGCTTGAATTGACTTTATTTTGGGAGGCATCCTTCAGAAGACTCCATTTCAAAGGTTCACTGGACTATAAAAGAGAGGGGCAAAGAACCCCAAGTGATCTTTCACCTAAGATGACAAAGACACTGGAATTTGTCTTTGGGAAGAGATCCTGACCAGAGGGACGGTCAGCCATCTTGCTGGAAGAAGTGTGTGGTAAGAACCTTCCCTGATACTTAGACAATAGTTTATTTCAGTTTTAGCATTAGGAAATTTATTTTTCCTTTTGTTTATTTGTAACCCTTTCTAACTGTATTCCTTGTACTTGGCATAACTTAAAATCCTCTCTCCTTTGGTTAATCAGCTTGTTTGACTTTTAATCGAAACGAGCCTAGTGCTGTGCTTGAACTGAAGCGATTGTTAACTCCAGTTGAAGTGAGAAGCTGTGCCTTTTGTCTCTTCAGAGGAGCCAATGAACCTTATCATTCCTCTGAATGGTCCAGGAAAGGGCTGGACCTGGCAGAGCACATGGTTTTGTGAAATTCAGGACTGGGGTGGGGTGGGGAGTGTTGGATTCATTTGGCTGGTAGTCACAGAGGAAACACACACCAGTACCCGCTCCAGGCCGGTGCAGCACAAGTGTCTTATTTACTGTCACAGCAGAATATTCCCCACTCCTGTGCCAACGAAGTCTAACAAAGTAAGCACTGGCACTGCACCACTCCCAGCTGTCTATAACCAAGGCTGGTGGATACCAGAGTGTGGCTGGGGTATAACAAGCAGACTGCTGGAATCAGAGTACTGAGGGATAGCTCAATGGGTTGTGAGTTCAATCCTTGAGGGGTCCATTTAGGGAACTGGGGTAAAAATCTGTCTGGGGATTGGTCCTGCTTTGAGCAGGGGGTTGGACTAGATGACCTCTTGAGGTCTCTTCCAAACCCTGATATTCTATGATTCATAGAATCATAGAATATCAGGGTTGGAAGGGACCTCAGGAGGTCATCTAGTCCAACCCCCTGCTCAAAGCAGGACCAATTCCCAACTAAATCATCCCAGCCAGGGCTTTGTCAAGCCGGGCCTTAAAAACCTCCAAGGAAGGAGACTCAACCACCTCCCTAGGTAACGCATTCCAGTGCTTCACCACCCTCCTAGTGAAATAGTGTTTCCTAATATCCAGCCTAGACCTCCCCCACTGCAACTTGAGACCATTGCTCCTTGTTCTGTCATCTGCCACCTTGAGAACAGCCGAGTTCCATCCTCTTTGGAACCCCCCTTCAGGTAGTTGAAGGCTGCTATCAAATCCCCCCTCATTCTTCTCTTCTGGAGACTAAACAATCCCAGTTCCCTCAACCTCTCCTCATAAGTCATGCGCTCCAGACCCCTAATCATTTTTGTTGCCCTCCGCTGGACTCTTTCCAATTTTTCCACATCCTTCTTGTAGTGTGGGGCCCAAAACTGGACACAGTACTCCAGATGAGGCCTCACCAATGTCGAATAAAGGGGAACACATAGACCGTGCATGCTTGTTTGCTGGCTGTCAGTGTACTGGCTGTGAGCCACTACAGAAGAGCATATAAAGCACCAGGGTTACAGGAAAGGTGACGACAATCCCTCACTGTCTGGATTGCACCCCGGAACACAACAATGACATCTAAACATAAAAGTGCTTTGAAAACAAAAACACTTGCTCCCACATACAATAAGTTAATTGCACTAAGATTAGGAACAACTTGTGGGAGGCATCATTACTCGCTCATTGTGAATGTGGACAAGCAGCTGGGAAAGGGGATTTTTATTCTACAATGGAGCTATTATTTTGTTGCAATTGTAATGATTTTGGCAAGTTGGAAAATTTAATATTCAGTTGTCAATCTCAATGATTTTGCTGTTTTTAGTCTTTGAGTTTTCACACAAACTTTAGAAATGAAATCAGAAGGGAAAATAAGATGACATACTTTGCACATATGTGCTATAATATTTTGCAAATTAATTTTAAATAGCTCTTAAAACATTCAAACACAGGAATAAAGCTCCCTTTTCCTTCATATATTTGTATGTATGTATCTTGGGTTTTGTTGTTGAATATTTTTAGACATATATGTTGTGTGTGGATATTATGGATTTTTCAGCTACATATTTGAGTCTTTTGAAATTGCTGAAATGTAAACCAAGTAGAATAGCAGAAATGATAAATTTGCACACACTATTTTTATTTTTTATACACACTCAACATATGTAGATTTCGATTATGTAATTAAAGACTGTATGATTGTCTTTTTACAGCCTTTAGCACAACGGAGTCCTGGTCCATGATTTGGACTCCTGGGTGCTAGAGTATTACAAATAAATAATAATATGCACACACAAGAGAGATGTATTAAGGTTTTATGATAGCCAGCCACCATCTTGGCAGATACTAGGAACTGAATCAGGGAGCTCCAAAAGTTAAAAGCATGAATTTCTAAAGCTTGAGCCAGGTTTCATAGCTGGAGCCTGTAACAGACATGCATCCTCCCTGGATCAGGCACTGAGGGAGACACATACCACACACTGACCAGTGTGCAGCAGTATCACAGTCAGCTTTAATTTGGGCATTTTCTAACCTTTGAGTATTCAACTTTGCAATCCCAATGTCCTTTTGTATGCAATAATACATATTATGTAGTTATTCTTGGAGGTTTTGTTAAAATTTGTTGTCCTGGGCATAACTGCTGACTTTCATTTAGACTAAATGTAAAGAAGTGACTGAAACAACAGCTGTCTCCAAATCCAAACATGGGTACATGTCTCCACTTAAAGACCCCATCTTCACTGGAATAACCCACATCATCATGAATCTAGCTAACTGCTCAGGCGAAAAAAGAGCAAGGCTATTATGCTAGGGGTGTATATTAATCAGTGTTACACTTCACCTTTCTCAGCAGCTCCAGAGAGCGCCACTCAGTACAATAACACTAACTTATATACTCTCCTCTATACACCTTACGAAGGCAAATATATTTATGAAGTTAAACAATACACCTCTACCTCGATATAATGCTGTCCTCGGGAGCCAAAAAATCTTACCACGTTATAGGTGAAACCACGTTATATCGAACTTGCTTTGATCCACCGAAGTGCGCAGCCCCGCCCCCCCGGAGCACTGCTTTACCACGTTATATCCGAATTCGTGTTATATCGGGGCGCATTATATCGGGGTAGAGGTGTACTACGCAACAAGCAAACTTAAAAAAGAGATACGAATGGAGAGATGATTTCTAGTGGAAGTTAAAACAAGATGCGCAGTCTATGAGGTAGAGCGAGATAAAGGAAGGCTGTTCTAGACAACAGGCACTGCAAAGGAGAAGGCGCTTACACCAAGAGTGGTGAGATTATGAAGGAGGACAGCATGGAGGACAGCACCAGACAAGCAAAGGGAAGGGTTAAAGAGCATTGAAGTGTTTTAAAAATTATGGGGTGGAGGGAAGAGGAGGAATGAACTGGATCCTGACACGAGTAGGTAGCTAGCAGAAAATGAAAATAAAATGAATGACACTTAGTTATTAAAAAATATTTGCAAGGTGTTCAGACACCATATCTGGTATGTACTATAAACACTTGGCAAGATAGATTAGCTACCTATATCCATGATAAAATAGGCTCAATTAGGTCAGACAGAGTTGTCTGGCCAACAGCTGATGTGGTCCTAAACCTTTATGTACTTAAGAAGGCCAGGCAGAAGCATTCTGCTTATGCTGGAGATTTGAGACATGGGAAGGCTACAGAGAAGAAAATAAGTATTCAAGGAAATTAGAGAGACAAGGTAGGTGAGTGTAGTGAGGCAGTGTGGCCTCCCTCCGACCCAGAGGGGGAGGAACCACACTCTGTGCCCAAGTGAGCGGAGCCAGACCTGATTCGCCCCTCCCACCAGAAGTGGGTAACAGGAAGTATAAAGGGCAGGGCCTCCAGCTCAGTCAGTGCGGAGACACTGAGGGAGGCAGATGGATCCTTGTGATTTAAATTGATTTTTTTTTAAATCAATTCCATTTGACGTCATCTAATCAAACCATGCTTATACAAACAGGAAAGTTCCAATCAAAGAAGTTGAAAGGATGAATGCTTTCAAAAGAATACTTTATCCTGTGCATTTAAATGGCCTGCATTATGCAGTCACATTAATCTGTGCTGTCACAGAGGCAAATTAATAGCATTAACTCTCAGTTTTAGGATTTCCATAGCAAGATACTGAATGTTTCTGCAGTCTACAGGTATACAACAGTTAAAAATCAAATCTCTCTCTCTCTCTCTCTCTCTCTCACACACACACAGTAATGCAATATCAAAGTAAATTGCCTTACATCTACTATATGACTTATTCTCAATCTTCCAAATGAAGTGGCCCATTGGAAGATTGTTCCAGGGTTAAGCAGAATAAAACCACATTAACTGTTATACAAAACTGTTGACAAACACCAATGAAAACATCATCTGAAAGATTACAGGACTTTAAGATATTATTTCCTGCATTTCTGTAAGCTATGTGAAGTCAGTCCCTCTCATGGCTTAATGTCTCGTGAGAAAGCAAAATGCAAGAGCTATATATTAAAACAAGAGCTCCCTCCCCAACATATTTTTAAAAGAAATGTTATTCTATTCTGAAATGCAAGCACAAGGAAGATTCTACAGCACACCTAATCAGGGAAATGCGTCTCATCTCTTTTATATCAAACAATAATTATTTTCTATCATGCTCAGACATTGAATGTAATACTGATTCTTAATAACTTTCCAAAAGCTTTCTACTAGAGAAGATGAATCTCTATGATACAGCAAAATATTTTTTTTTTATACAGGTACAGGAATCAGGTATATAATTTTGTATTAGTGTAGGGTTTTTCCTCATTATACTAGGGATAATACAAGAAATAGAAATACCATAAAAACTTCTGCAATTCTGCAAAGGACTGGAGACTCAGGAAGAGACTCAGGGATTTTATCCTTTATGGAGAGACAAGCTTGAAAACCCACGTTGTATACATTCTAGATGTATTTTGGAGCGAGAAGGCATGGATGATGGAAGAATGCTCATAGTGCATAAAAAAGAAGCCCAATTCTGTTATTTTTTCGAGTTTTGTCTGGCTTGATTTTGACAAGAAAGAAAAATCAATATCCTTTTAGATTTTGAATCCATGACTTTTAGCTTCCTCATTGATTTTCTACCATCTGATTTGACAGTTCAATTTAAAAGTCTATCCTCATCTGGCATGGCCTGCAAAGACAATGCCATAGCACAACAGGGAATTTTAGATGTTCAGACTTTTCATTAGACCGTAGACACAGAAAAACACCTTCTTTGGGAGCAGAAGGACAGAAGTCAAAGCAGTTTGTTAGAGTCCCGCTATCTTTGTTACATTTCAAACAGCCAGCTTTCCCCAATACACTTCAAAAAGCCTCAGCTACATACACCAATATTAAATGTTAAATCAAACATTCTAGTGTTTGTCAATATCCTTAATTCCACTGCTTCCTAGATATTGATTTACAAAATTATAGTTTCTTAGAGCTCGGCAAGGTTGGTAGAATGTTAAAATCCAGATGAGGAAGCCAGGGGCCCTACACAGCAATGGCACCCTCTCCTGGAGGTGGGTAGCTGATAATTCCAGAAGGCAGTACACCTCTACCCGATATAACACGAATTCGGATATAACGCGGTAAAGCAGTGCTCTGGGGGGAGGGACGGGGGGACAGGGCTGCACACTCCGGTGGATCAAAGCAAGTTCGATATAACGCGGTTTCACCTATAACGCGGTAAGATTTTTTGGCTCCCGAGGACAGCGTTATATCGAGATAGAGGTGTACTATAAACCCAACAAGATGAGGACTGGGTTGGCATTGATAGGAACTTGAAGAGACCAGATGATTGTATTTCTGATTAGACTCTTAAGTGTATAGAAACTTTTCTCATGAGCTGAGAATTGCAGGAAGCACATGCACATTGGTGTTTACATAAACCCAGCTGGAGCAAGACTCCAGAAACACAGTTTCTCATTATTAGCAACTAAATGTCTTCATATCCGGTAGGGACTCACCCACTTTTTGACAGCTGCATTTACAGTTACATAATTTATCTTCCTTAAGTACTTCTAAGTGGTCTATTAACATGGTACTTAAGAACACCAGTTACACAGGTGTGCAGGATAAGATGCATGACACAGGACTATAATATCTGAATTAGGCTGTTGACTAATCTGGCTTCTCTGTCCTATTCTGGAAGTGTGTGGGGGGGGAGGGGTTGTTTCAGAGATTGCAATTTCTGTATCAAGAGACTTGTGTATTTCAGTGGGTGGCACCCACCCTGGTCCACTTCTACTTCTTTTAGTAAAACAGTGCTCACGTGGTCATCTAAGAAAGATGAGGCAGAATTTGGACTGCAGTGTATATTTCTGATTTTGCTGTTTGACAACAGTAAATATTGCTACTTTGATACAGAAGGTTAGCTTCTGAGCAATGCTGAAAGGGAAAATGTGGTTGCAGATATAAGCTGGGGAGCAGAGCACAGGGGTTATATAGTATGGTTGGAGCGAGTCCTGAAGAACAAAACTATTCAATAATTTTTCTCTCCTTCTTTCTTTATCTCCTTTCAAGTATTGGGCCAGATTGTTCATAAAAATAACTATATTCCTAAAACAATGGGTGAGCTTCTCCTTCATGATTAACAGTTATTTTTCAAGTCAGAAAAGACTTACGGCAAACAGCCTGTGTCAGCATCAAACAATTTTTTTCACAGACTCATAGAAGTATAGGACTGGAAGGGACTCAATAGGTCATCTAGTCTGGTCTCCTCCCTGCATTCAAGGCAGGACTAAGTAATTACTAGACCTTTCCTGACAGGTGTTTATTTAAAATGCTCTTAAAAACCTCCAGTGTGGGAGATTCCACAACTTCCTTAGGCAATTTGTTCCAGTGCTTAACTACCCTGACATTTAGGAACTTTTTCCTAAAGTCCAACCTAAACCTCCCTTGCTGCAATTTAATTAAGCCCATTGCTTCTTGTCTTATTTTCAGAGGTTAAGGAGAACAATTCTTCACCCTCCTCCTTGTAACAACCTTTTATGTACTTGACAATTGTTATCATGTTCCCCTGCCCCCAATCTTCTCTTCTTCAGATGAAACAAGCCAATTTTTTCCTCTATCTTCCCTCGTAGGTCATGTTTTCTAGACCTTTAATCATTTTTGTTGCTCTCCTCTGGACTTTCTCCAATTTGTCCATATCTTTCTTGAAATGTGGCACCCAGAACTTGACACAATACTCCAGTTGAAGCCTTATCAGCACAGAGCAGAGTGGAAGAATTACTTCTTGTGTCTTGCTGACAACACTCCTGCTGAAACATCCTAGAATAACGTTTGCTTTAGCTTTTGATCCACTATAAATCACAGATTTCTTTCCACAGTAGTCCTTCTAGGCAGTCATTTGTGACAAGTCATACTGAGCAGCTCTAAGAGTTCAACAAAGTTGAAAATTGGTTTTAAATATTTTAAACTAAGACTCCCATTGACTTCAGTGAAGTCAGGATTTCTCCCCAGGTACTGAACTTCTTTGAAAATACTGAGTTAAATTTTCAAACCATTTGCAAACTGCACAAACAGATATGTAGTTTTGAGCAAAAAATAAAAAAATAAATTAAAAAAAAATCACTCAGTGTGTACATGTTCTTACTACTGGAGATTCTGTACATGCACCTTTTGCCTATTTGCATCCCATGCAGCTATCATTACTCTCTAGGCACTATACCAGAGGCCCGCGGGACCCTCCTGCCCAGCCCCTGAGCTCCTGGCCGGGGAGGCTAGCCCCCGGCCTCTCCCCTGCGATACCCCTCCCGCAATGCTCTGGGCAGCGGTTCCGGGGGCGGTCAGGGGACAGGGAGAAGGAGTGGTTGGATGGGGCGGCGGGGGGCAGTCAGGGGTGGGGGGTCCGGGGTGGTCAGGGGACAGGGAGCGGGGGGGGGGGTGGATGGGGCAGGAGTCCTGGGGGGGGGAAAATCAGGGGGCAAGAAGCGGGGGGGGGGGGGTTGGATAGGGGGCATTGGCCGGGCCATGCCTGGCTGTTTGGGGAGGCACAGCCTCCCCTAACTGGCCCTCCATACAATTTTGGAAACCCGACGTGGCCCTCAGGCCAAAAAGTTTGCCCACCCCTGCACTATATCATAGGCACTTACAATATCTTTGAATATGTAGCTCTTTGTGTAAAAAAGCATATCATGCAGTTAGTCCTAGTTTTTAAAAATCTTTCTTTGTTCAATCAGTTAACTTTTATCTCACAAGAACCATCTGAGTCCTTTTTTCCTCAAGATAAATTAATGAAGAATAAAGGTAAGAGCCTCCGAATATAATCACCTTGGGGGGAGAGAGAAGTGTGTGCAAGAGAGAATAGAACTAAGCAGAAGGTGTTTGAAACAGCTTCTAAAAAGCTTGCTAAGATCTTCCCATATAGCCCATTTAAGATGAGTTGATCTTTTCTTCTCCTTTGACACATTCTTACTGACCCTTTGCAAACCCTGGATGAGGGTCAACATCATCCGTTACATCTCTCATGATATTCCCCAGGTGCTTAACACAAGCAAGATCGGCTCTTTATGGCAACAAAGGGCAGGATAAACAACTGTGGAATGATTGTTCAGTTATTGGGGACTGGCTGGTTTGTTTTTTAGTGGAGGACATATATTTTATTAATAGTCAGGTCTAATGAAGAATGACTAAATCTTAAAATCAGACAGCTCCCATAGACTGGGCAATTTAAGGGGTATTTATTGGGTGCACTCCTAAACCAAACTCAAAAGATACTCTTTACTAGAGTTTGACTCTATTTTGATCGAAGCCACTGCATAAAATTTGATGGCACAATATGGTCCTATGCTCTGATCCTGCAAATACAAACCTGCTTGACTTAACTGCTGCAAAGACTGGATCTGGACATAGAGCCATATTGTGCCATCAAGTTTTATGCAACAGATCCCTTCAAAATCACTGAGTTTTGCTTAGAAGTCTGTGACCCAACATGGCCCAGGGTTTCCAGACACAATAAGAAGGATTTAATTTTAGTGTTTGATAGACTGTTAAAAGTTCTTTACTTCTTTCTAGCTGCTCAATTTATTTTCGTTCTTAATCCAGTTTGTGATATGAATTTAGGGGCTATTCACTATGACAGCATGAAAGGGGTTCAGATAATGCTCTCAATAACTGCAAATACACATCGAACAAGAATGTTTTATATGCTTTATGGATTTCTGGTTAAAATTTCATGTAATCCACTTATTGGATTGTGGTTTTGGAGTGAACAATGTCAGTTGAAATCACAGATTCATACAACATGATATCATTTCTGTCACTTCTAATATTCCTGGAATAACTAAACAACCTAGACTGAGCCATTAAACCTTAACGATAACAATAACTTGAAAAGGGTCACTGCTACTTTCAGCTGCAATTTTATTCTGATTACTTATTTATTATTTTCTACATCCAAATGCACGTTAAAACATCTAGTACACCACTGGTATACAAATAAGAGAAAAACAGTTTTCACATAACTACAGGCTTCAGTATGGTGGTACGTTTAGTCTTAAATTAATCAACAAACTAGATTACACCAGTGAGACTGGAAAAAAGCCAATTTTCTGTATTTAGGGATTGACCCTCCTAGACATTGAGCACTTTCTGGGTAGTGCCAAGTGCCTTCTGTAGAACAAATTAGTAGGCATGGAGAAAGTGGGTCAAGTCTAATGAGGGAACTAGTTTGGTGTGACACCTAGAGGTCAGGAATGCAGGCTGGTAGCCAGGTTGCTATTAGACAACCATAGGCCTCTCAGCACATAACACTGGCCTCTATGCAAGCTCTGTAAAGCTCTCTTTCCTACAACTTTGCCTGCTGTCACTGATCACCTTCAGCTCCCACTAACCCCAACATAAATTGAGCGTGCTTGGGCCTTTGCAGAGTCAAGTCCTACTCACTACCATGGATAATCCTGTGGAATTAATGTCTATGATTAACTGTATTTCCAAGAGTTTGTTAAGGGTGCCCCTTTATGTGGTTGTAAATCTAGGTAAATTAATAATAAATATTCTAGAAAAGGATCCCAGATCTTATTGTCAATATAAATTTTCTTTAAACATCTGTAGAGAATCATTTTTAAAATTGCTTAAAACAGTAAATGACTAATCCATGGCTCTATATAATGTATGAAGTACAGATTGCAGTTTCCAACTGTTGTGATTTCCATTTTGAAAGGATTGGTCTTTTGGCTAGTGGCGGTGCTCTGTAATGCAGGATGATGATTATAATTTAATATACGTGGATTGGTATTTCCAAGTATAAAGACTTCAGTACAAAATTGTATTAGAGGTTTAAAGTTAAATTAAGTTAAAGTTAAAAGCAGTGTCCAGTACATATTCTGTCTAGGATTTATGCTCCCTCCCCCTTCTCTACTATATACACATACATCTAGTAGTTTCATCACATTTAGGATGTTTTAGAGTCAAATTTTCAGAAAGAGATTTGAAGTGAAAAAATGCAGTCAATTGTGCATATGTATTGGTGCATGCAGTTACAAAGCACACACCAAGTATATGCAGATGCAAATGGCTAGTTAAATGTCTAAATGACCACTTGCACTTACAAATATCCAGTTAGTACCAAAGTCACAGAAAGTAAGTTTCTGCAAACGTAGAACTGCAAATGCATGTGAACATCAACCCTTTCTCTCTATTAAATTCTAGGACATAATATTTTTACTTATAAGACAACTAATATATTATTAAATTAGTTTAATTCAATTCACCATGTTTACATAAATTCAATTTTACCTTGAAAAGTGGCTGTGTAAAAATGGCAGCATCCTATCCAACAGCTCTGTTCCTTTTGTGTATTCAGTTGTATCTGTTGACTTTACTAAAAAAGTTGCTCTTTTCTCCTGTTAACCTGTAAAGTCAACACAGCTAAGGGAATGAGCCAGACTCCATTGCTTCTTGTGCATCATCAACAGACTATTTACTCAAGTTTCCACCTGTGCAAACCCACTGATTGGGAAAGCACAGGTTCCATGACAGCCCTTACCATAAACACTGGTGTAGCTGCTACACCCTCTCAAACATCAGCAGGCAGCTGAAAAGGGATAGTTCAGCCATGTTGTAGAGTAATTTGTACTCTGAAGACAAACATTCAGCAATGGTTCATCACTCAGAGCACATTTTCCATAGTTTGTCCAGAATGACAGACTTTCTAAAGACAAGAGTACTGGACCCCCAGTACTCGTTGCAAAACATACTAAAATGATCAAAAGGCATATTTACTGAGCAAATGTATACTGTAGCTGTGTTCAGATGCTGTCCAGTTGAGAAATTAGGGTTTTCCTATCCATGGGATAGTGACAAAACAAGGAGAACACACACACTGGACAGAAACTGGCTCAGCTAATTCTGGCCTTATTTTCAGCGTGTATGGGTTCCCACACAAATCTTGAACTTAGGCACGATTTTCTGTATGCCTATTAGCTTGAGTTTTTGAAAATTTGGACCCCTGCCCCTCCCAACAATAGAATGGAGCTGATGCATGTGAATTAGATAACAGGATGACCTCTCTTCTTTGGTGACTGTTTCTTTTAGGTTGCAAACTTTGGCAACTGGACATTTCACAAGCAAAAGAAAACAGAGGAGAGAGATCATATTTTTATAATCCCATGTACTAAGTGAAAATACTGTAATCCAGGAGATGGCCTCAGCAACAAAATCAAAATCAAGGATTTTGTAAAGGTAATCCTGCTCCATCTGCTGGATCCCATCCTGGATCTACATCCCAGGAGAAAGCTCCTATTAGGATGTCCATTTTTTCAATTGACATGAATATCATTTAAGCCTTTTCATGCCAAAGATCTGTTCTTGAGACCTCAGCATGATTCGAATGTATCTATCCGTGCTCTAAAGACCAGGCCAGGGTCTTCCAGACTAGCATTTCACCATCCTGATTTAACAGAGATTGGACTACAGTTGAATGGAAATTCTTTTTGAGGGTAAAACAGTAAAGTATTTGTCTCTTACTATGACTAGAAGATTCTCCCTCGCTTCACTAATATATTTGGAGATACTGTAATATACTGCATAAGGTCCAGAAAAGATTCTGGTATTATCTTGTAGAAAAAAAAAAATCAGTGTCACTACGTTCAAAAGTTTTACATATATCAATTAGATAACTGCCTGTCTGATGACAAGTAAAGTTAAGGTGCCACAAGTACTCCTGTTCTTTTTAAGGCCTCCAAGCTCTCTATTTTCTGGCTTCAAAGAGGACAAAGTACAGTATGTAAAAGGCCTTTGCACATCTTGGAGAAGAGAGAGGAAGTTTTGTAACATTAATCATAGTTCTGGAAAAAAATATTAATCTTATTTTCCACTCATAGAACTTATTCTCTCTCTTTCCTTGTAACTGCAGCCATATAGACATGGTTCCTAGCCTCTGCAAACACAGGTTTACAATCTACCACTTTTTTTTACCTAATTCATAACAAACCTGATAGAAACGGCAAATATGGAAATTCAGTATGGAAGCTACAGATTTTTTAATGCAAGTTCTTAAGGGATTGCTAATGATATGCCGCAGCCAGTTTCGATGTTGTACATGTTCTGTTTCTACTTTTAAAAAAACCCTGCACACTGCCAAACTTGAAAAATTGCTGCAAACTCCTAGAGCACAGCATTTTGTAGAGGACTGTGTCCGGTCTCAATAATAAAGGAAAGTGGATATGTCTGACAAGAAATTAATGATCATGTCTAAATCCAGCCCTGGTCCTTTAGCATAACCAATTTATATTACATGCATTATGTATATTCAAGGATCTGTTAAGTGTTATGCACAATGCCTTATAAACACAAGATATTCAAGGCTCTACACAACACTCGTCCCTGTCAACATTTTGTCTCGTTTCCTGCCGTTTCCCTGCTCATGCTTTGCATGTTGTTATGCTCATACAAAACACACGGGATCTTTATAGAGGAAGGTAAATACACACAGCATTTATTGAGAATACCACTGTTAGCATATGCTTTTTAGACATACACACACACACACACACACACACACACAGTCCTGCAGTGATGTTTATAGTTACCAGTCCAGAGTCTGGATCAATCTAGTGGCCAGCCAGATTGGTCACAGAGGGGAGCGGGGTTCTATCGGTCGCGATCCGATGCTCCTGGAGTGTGGCAAGACGAACCCAAAGTCCTATGGCAAAGCACCCTGTTCTTATAGGTTTTCTTCTCTGTTGAAGCCTATGGATTTTGCTGTGTCACTTTGTGACCCGTTACTTGTCATCCTGTCCTTTGTTCCAATTTAATCAATTGTCTTTAGGGGTGCCAGCCTTTACCTCAGGGTCGTCATCTGCCCTTCATTATGGATGCGTGTTGATGATTCTTTGATGTCCTTTAAGTTTCTTCACTCCTTCTTCCTTGACTCTGGCTATAACAATGGCCTTCACACCTTATCTTTTCCTAATGCATACATTCCTCATTCACACAAACAGATTAAGAATACAAACAGTAGTATTTTATATTGAGCAAAAGCGCATTGCAAATTAAACCTTGCTAAGTTTTACAATCAATAACCAAGACAATTTACATTGAGACCCAGGCTTTCAATGTTCCTCTAATCTACTTAACATAGACACAATAGAGAACCCTGTCTTTTATTTACTAAACCTTAAAACAAAGAAATGTATATTTAACTAGAGTGCCTACTTTGTAATACATATAGGAAACCATAGTAGACATTATAACTTATTCTAAAACAAAAGGGTGACCATAATCAGTCATAAGGATTGTTTTGGTCTGTCATCCTTTCTGCTATTCAAAAAGGGTGGCTGACAGGATGAAATCAAATCATACATTAATTCTCATAGTACATTATAAAATCCAGCTCCTACAATGTTACCAGCTGCAATTTCCTCCACTCTCCATTTCTATTTTTCTCCAAATACCTCCACATCTTCTCCCATGTTGTTCCATATCTGAAATGATCTCCTTGTCCTGTACATTGTTTAACTTTCCTATCCTTCTAATGCTTCCTCAAACCCCACCTTTTGCTACCTCATTCCAATGTTAGGGTCAATTTAATAAAATAGAAGTTAAAATATATGGAATGAGCACAACACCTACAGTGTGAAAACAATTAACATCATGGCCTTAGGCTATGTATTAACTGCTCTCCCATTTCCATACCCCTCCCTATTATGTCGACCAGTGGCACGTCCTGTCTACAATGAAACCTAGATTGTTCTAGTTTCTTGAGGCAGGGATCGTGTCTGAAAAACACTGTGCATACTTGGGGTGTTGAATGAAAAATAACTTATTTGCCTGCCCACATGGATGAGCATTAGAAAATATACTGTGAAGCTGCTTTGGCAAGGAATACAAGAAAACAGAAGTTTCTAATAGGAGCAGCTATTTCAGATACCATTTTTTCTGGAAAAACATTATAGAGCTGGCTGGCAACCCAAACTCAAGCACTGGTAAACCTCAGTCCCTCCTATGCTCTACCTGTGGCACATAATAGTCTAGTCCCTTGTGGGCTGTAATATCTTGATGTCATTTTGGTTGCTGAATTATTGTGCAGATGCTAGGTGGTGTTGGTGGCCTGTGACATACAAGAGTTCAGACTAGATGCAGTGGTCCCTTCTGGCCTTAAACTCTATGGCTATGAGGTTCTACTGATATCCCAAAGGCTAGGCATAGTGTTTGAATAGCTCTAGTAGAGAAAGCAGAAAAACTGGATGAAGTAGGAAAGCTAAAAAGGGGGTCTATTAATTAGGGTTACCATATTTAAAAAATAAAAAAAGAGGACACTCCACTGGCCCTGGCCCCGCCCCTTTCCCACCCCGGCCCCACCCCTTTCCCACCCCCGGCCCCGCCCCAACTCCGCCCTTTCCCCGCCCCTTCCCCAAAGTCCCCGCCCTAACTCCCCCTCCTCCCTCCCAGCCACGCGAAAAGGGGGGAATTGCCAAAAAGCCGAACATGTCCGGGAAAAATACCGGCCGGGCACTTCCTCTCCCGCGGCTGCTCTGCTCCTCCCCTGACTCAGACTTCGGCTCCATTTAAGAGCCAAGCTGCCCGAGCCAGCGCTACCGGCTTCGGGCAGCCCCCATGCCTCCAGACCCCAGCCGCCGGCCGGGCACTTCTCCTCCCCGGCTCCAGCTGCTCTGCTCCTCCCCGGACTCAGACTTCGGCTCTGTTTAAGAGCCAAGCTGCCCGAGCCAGCGCTACCGGCTTCGGGCAGCCCCCTTGCCTCCGGACCCTGCGCCGCCGGAGCAGAGCAGCTGGAGCCGGGGAGGAGAAGTGCCCGGCCGGCGGCTGGGGTCCGGAGGCACGGGGGCTGCCCGAAGCCGGTAGCGCTGGCTCGGGCAGCTTGGCTCTTAAACGGAGCCGAAGTCTGAGTCAGGGGAGGAGCAGAGCAGCTGGAGCCGGGGAGGAGAAGTGCCCGGCCGGGGGCGCAGGGTCCAGAGGCATAGGGGCTGCCCGAAGCCCGAGCGCTACCGGCTTCATGGTTTGCTGGGCAGCCTCCAGACCCTGAGCCCCCGGCTGGGCGCTTCCCCTCCCGGGCTCCAGCTGCGCTGGGGAAGCACCGGCCGGGGGCGCAGCCCCTATGCCTCCGGACCCTGCGCCCCCGGCCGGGCACTTCTCCTCCCAGAGCGGCTCCAGCTGCTCTGCTCCTCCCCTGACTCAGACTTCGGCTCCGTTTAAGAGCCAAGCTGCCAGCCCTGCGTGCCCAGCAAACCATAGGGCAGCCCCTATGCCTCCGGACCCTGCGCCCCCGGCTGGGCACTTCTCCTCCCCGGCTCCAGCTGCTCTGCTCCGGCGGCGCAGGGTCCGGAGGCAAGGGGACTGCCCGAAGCCGGTAGCGCTGGCTCGGGCAGCTTGGCTCTTAAACAGAGCCGAAGTCCGAGTCCGGGGAGGAGCAGAGCAGCCGCGGGAGAGGAAGTGCCCGGCCGGTATTTTTCCCGGACATGTTCGGCTTTTTGGCAATTCCCCCCGGACGGGGGTTTGATTGCCGAAAAGCCGGACATGTCCGGGAAAAACCGGACGTATGGTAACCCTATATTAATGCAATAGCCTTTCCGCTAAGTGGATTTAATTGAGGCCTGAAACATAGCAGAGGTCAAAAGTGAGGAGGAGTTTGGTAGCCTTTTGCAGTTGTGAAATCAGACAATGACCACACCAATTAGCACAACTGCCCAGCACTGGAACGGCAGGATATTAAAAAGCCAGAACTGAGATACCATGGAATGAGAAATGTTTACCTAGTACCTGCCTGGCTCAAGCTATTAATCTCTCATGTTCATAAGCAATACATTCACTCATTCTTTAAAGTTATAAACAAATGGCAAATGGTTATTTTCTTGTTTTTATACACAGCAGGTCTTACGTGTCTGAGTTGCTTAGAAGTTTTAGACTGTGTATTTCAAAGTATTGTTTAATTTCTGTACATTTCAGGATACAATTTCTAAAAATCATTGTTTATTCCCTTAGGGGAAAAAAGTTTGTTGCCTAACCAGCATGTTACCATCCTACATTTGCTCCCAATATCCCAGGATTTTGCTCTGTGGCAGCCTCTAGCCAATTAAAGTGATCAATGCTTTCTGAAGTCCATGTCTTCGGTAAATATTTCTGCAGTAGTGTAAGGGCAAAATCTGCCCTGTGGGCAAAACTTCCATTAACTGCAATTGGAGCAGGATTATAAGCCCTTATAGTGCAGCATTGTGCTGTATTAATCAATGGAGATGGCTTATTAAAGTCCAATATATTACATTTGCTCTGTCACCACTTCAAAAATATATATCCAAAGCGCATAATTCACTTAGTTCAGAACTGCTCTTACATCAAAAGATATGTCAGGAGTGGGAAACAGAGAAGGAAGCAGTCCTGCAGTTCAAGCACAAACTTTGATTTTTGTAGAAAAGGGAGTGGGGGGAGAAAAATTCTCTCCCCTAATTGTGGACCTCACAGACACCAGCCCTACTAGGTTTGAGCCAACTCTTCGGATTGTTTAGCGTCTTTGAGCCATAATTACTCAAAGAACACAAGTTGTCACAATTAAGTGATTTAGCTGGATGACTGCCAGCAGCCAGAAACCCCCTCCTTGTTACAAACATGATTTCTTGTGACAGCACAGCTTATCTTAGACAAAGGATATGATTAGCATGGGGAAGATTGACTTGAGAATGTTATTTCACTCATCTCCTGCGGGAGATGAGGCTATACCAAGTTAAAAAAAAAAAGTGACATACCATTATACATTTTAAAGATAAAATCCACAAGACTTCAATATCCATAAAACTGCATGTTCAATATTTCTAGTGAAAACCACCATTCCTGACATAGATCTTTTAGTAGGTGGGCTGACCTGGCCATATGGAGAAATTTAAATTCTGATCTTGCAGGAAGATATGATGCCCTGGCCATATGGTGCAATTCTACAGAGTGAGAAGAGCAGGAATCAAAACTCTAACGAGGTCACCCTGACTCAAAAGAACCACATTTCTCCAGCTGATTCATAGGGGAAATAAGACAGCTGCTGGCTTCTGTTGCTGGATTGCTCTCTGTGGGCAGATGTGAAGGACAACTATAAAGTTATACACAGTTTAGATACCAGCATATAATGGAGGATCAGCCGGGCTATGAATCTGGTTCTGAATTCTACAGAAAAGATGGGATAGATTCTGTTTTAGTGCATTCCCATCTCCTCTATCAAAAAGAGAGATGAAGAAAATAGACAGACTGATTTAGGCTGCTCCTTGCACTATTTCTTATAATGCATAATTTATGGGCAGGAAAACTGTAGTCTCTTCTCAGAGATCTCTTTCGGCACCATTGTGAAGAAAGGAAGATCATGTTTTCTTTATGAAGTGGGACTCTACTGTATCATTAAATAGTCAATTGTCCATATGTCTCTTCCTAGAGAATCTGTAAGCTACTGAATTTGAGATTCCATGGCCATTAAATAGTTCACTACCCATGATTTTAATTAACCCTTTAACTTCACAGATATAAAGCATGAACTGGGATGAAAAATACACACTGTAGTTGTGAATGGTGTGAAGAGCCACATTTCTCCCACTGTAGTACTGATATTAAGACATCACACCAGCATGACAAAAGCAACATTTTAAAACTAAATGTAGGATGCTGTAGACAGCAAAAAGCACGAGTTATTTCTCATCCATCCTCCTGGTTCAGGGTAAGGGCCTAGGCAGAGACACTCACATCCTGGAGATGAATGCACGGCTGAGCAGATGGGGTCCACCTGACCAAGAAGGGGAACAGCATCTTCATAGACTGACTCCCCTGCCTAATGAGGAGGGCTTTAAACTAGGTTCAAAGAGGGCAAGTGACAAAAGCCAAAAGGTAAGTGGAAGTATTAGTACATAAAATAGATTATGGTTTCACTGGCATCACAGAGACTTGTTGGGATAAATCTTACGACTGGAATATTGGTATACAGTGGTATAGCTTGTTCAAGAAAGACAGGCAGGGAAATAAGGGAGGTGGTGTTGCATTATACATCAGGAATATGTACACTTGTCCTGAGTTCCAGAAAGAGGTGGGAGGCAGACCAGTCGAAAGTCTCTGGGTTAAGATAAAAGGGGAAAAAATAGGGGTGATGTCATGGTGGACATCCACCAAATCAGGAAGGGGTGGTGGATGAGGCATTTCTAGAACAAACAGAAATAGCCAACAAGAAGACATGGTTGTAAGGGGCACTTTAACTATCCAAAGATCTGTTGGAAAAGAAACATGGCACAAAACAAAATTTCCAATAAATTCTTGGAATATTTGAGGACAAATTTTGTTTCAGAGAGCAGTGGAAATAAACCGGGGGACAGCCATTTTAAACTTGATTCTGATTAACAGGGAGGAATTAATTGCAAATCTGAAGGTGAAAAGCAACGTGGGTGAAAGCGATCATGAAATGATGGTTTCAAGATTCTACGAGAAGGAAGGAGAGAAAACAGCAGAATAAGGACAAACGGGAAGAAAAATCTAAGGGAAAAGGGAGTTCAAGAGTGCTAGCACTTTTACAAAGAGACAATGTTAAACGCACAACTGCAAACTATCTGGACGCAAAGAAAAGATAGAAAGAATATAAGATGTCAATATGGCTGCATCAGGAGCTCTTTAATGGCCTGAAATTGAGAAGAGAAATCCTACAACAAGTGGAACCATGGACTAAATGCTAAGGATGAGTACAAAAGAACAGCACAAGCAAGAAAGGCCAAGGCACAAAATGAGTTACACCTAGCAAGGGACATAGAAGGCAATAAGTAGAGGTTATTTAAATACATTAGGAGAAAGAGAAAGATGAATTAAAGTGCATGTCCTCTACTTAGGAGAGCTAATAACTGATGACATCAAGAAGACTGAGGTGTTTAATGCCTATTTTGCTTCTGCCTTCACTAAGAAGGTTAATAGTGACCAGATTAGGGTGACCAGACGTCCCGATAAAATCAGGACCATCCCGATTTTGAGCTGTTTGTCCCGCGTCCCAATCGATCTCTGGTTGGGACGCAATTTTGCGCCGGCTTTTATTTTATTTTATTTTATTTTATTTTATTTTTTTGCCCTCCCCCCACGGTGTCCCGATATTTTCTTCATCTCATCTGGTCACCCAAGACCAGATACTCAACACAATTAATACTAACAACAAGGGGGAAGGAATGCAGGCCAAAATAGAGAAAGAACGGGTTAAAGAATATTTAGATAAGTGCATCAGGCTCTCCTGACTTCTTTTCATCCTTGGGTTCTTAAGGAACTAGCTGAAGCAATCTTAGAACCCTTAGCAATTATCTTCAAGAACTCATGAAGTACAGGTGGCATCCCAGAGAACTGGAGAAGAGCAAACTTAGTATCTATCTTTAAAAACGGGAACTAAGGGGACCCAGGGAATTATAAACCAGCCACCCGAACTTCAATACCTGGAAAGATATTAGAACAAATTATTAAACAATCAATTTGTAAGCACCTAGATGATAATAGAGTTATAAGGAATAGCCAACATGGATTTGACAAGAACAAATCATGCCAAACCAACCTCATTTCCTTCTTTGACAAGGTTACTGGCCTAGTGGATAGGGCGAAAGCAGTAAATGTGATATACTTTGGATTATAGTAAGGCTTCTGACACAGTCCCACATACCATTCTCATAAAAAAAACTAGGGAAATGCGATCTAGATGAAATTACTGTAAGGAGTGTTCACAATTGGTTGAAAGACCACACTCAGAGAGTAGTCATCAATGGTTCACTGTCAAACTGGGAGGGCGTATCTAGTGGAGTTAGTCCTGGGTCCGGTATTATTCAATTGTTATCCAAGTCATTAATGAAACTGAGTGGAGAGTATGTTTATAAAATCTGCAGATGACACCAATGTGGGAAAGGTTGAAAGTACTTTGGAGGACAGTATTAGAATTCAAAAGAAGTTTGACTACTTAGAGAATTGGTCTGAAATCAACTAGATGAAATTCAATAAGGAAGAACAAAAATCAAATACACAACTACAAAATGGGGCATAACTGGCTAGGCAGTAGTACTGCTAAAAAGGATCTGGGGGTTAAAATGGACCATAAATTGAAGATGAGTCAGCAATGTGATGCAATTATGAAAAAGGCTAATATTAGGTGACCAGATGTCCTGTTTTTAAAGGGACAGTCCCGTTTTTGGGGACTGTCTTATATAGACGCCTATTACCCCCCACCCCAGTCCCGTTTTTTCACAGTTGCTATCTGGTAACCCTAGCTAATATCATTCTAGGGGAATGAACAGGAGTGTCGAATGTCAGACACGAGAGGTAATTGTTCTTCTCTACTTGGCAATGGTGAATCCTCAGGTAGAATACTGTGTCGAGTTCTGAGTGCCATGCTTTAGGAAAGATGTGGAGAAAGTGGAGAGATCCAAAAAAGAACAAAAAAGATAAAAACTTTAGAAAACCTGACGGCTAAAAAACTGGGCATATTTAGTTTTGAGAAAAGAAGACTGAGGGGGGAACCTGATAACCATCTTCAAATATGTTAAGGGCTGTTATAAAGAGGACAGTGATCAATTGGGCTCCATGTCCACTGAAGGTAGGACAAGAAGTAATGGGCTTAATCTGTAGCAAGGGAGATTTAGGTAAATATTAGGGGGAAAAATATCTTTCTAACCATAAGGATAATTAAGTTCTAAAACAGACTTCCAAAGGAGGCTGTGGAATCCCCACCATTGGAGGTTTTTCAGAACAGGTTGGACAAACACCTGTCAGGGATGGTCTAGGTTTACTTGGTCCTGCCTCAGCACATGGGGCTGGATTGATGATCTCTTGAGATTCTTTCAAGTCCTACATTTCTGTGATTCTATGATTCTTAACTCACATCTGATGCGTTCACTACAATTTACATCACATCACCAGGTTACAATTGTCTAACCAAACACACACATTCTACAGATGACTTCTGGAGAATGGAGAAGTGGGGGTGAGAATGGGACATTTGAAAATGTATTTTCTATGAATTACTAAAAAGTGTAACATTACTTCCCACCATTTAAAGAGCACTGCTTTCCTCCGTTCCCTTCCCTCTCCCAAGCACTGTCTTCACTGCTGAAAAAGGGGTGTTCTGTAACGAGCACTTACATAATTTTATTTTAAAACAAAGCAGTATCTTCCCGCTGTCACCACCATTTAAACATAGAATTCGATCAGCTTCTAAGATCCTCCTTGAGGTGAACCTCAAAGGCCAGTGGGACTTAGACCAAGATGGTCAAAGGCCTGGCTCCAAATTATGAAATGACAGTTTGTGGATGAGTGTCTCTTTTTCCATCTAGTTACAATTCATGGATAATTCTGCAGCAATCAGTAATTCCTCAGCACATAATATCAAAGAGTTGTAGAAAGTTTAGGTCCCCAATTATAATCATTTTAAAACTTAGGATGCATTCTATAATGAGCTTCCCCCCCCCCCATCATAAGTAAAACTCAATTAATGGCTTATTCCTATCATTTTAAGTCAAGCCTTCATTTGCTTTTTGACCAGTATTTGAAGTGCAAATAACTTCCTTAAAAGTGAAGAAAAAGAACCTGGAGAAATGAATAAGGAGGAATCCATTGAAAAGAAATCCCTAAACATTCAGACTACATTCAGCCATTTGGCACTAAGCCACCACTTTTTTAGTAAACAATAGATGGAGGAGAAAAAAATTACACCAGAGGCTGGATGTGAGATGCATGATACCAGTAAGTCCCAAAATAACAAAAGAGAATCTGAGTTTCTAGTGATCAGATATTTTTATGCATCAATGCTCTACATGTGATATATTTATAGCATATGATATTAAATATAACACATAAAATACCAAGAAATAGATGCATTACAGTCACACTTGTCTAGTTAAGGAGACTTGTTTCAGTTATTGTTACCAGGAATTGCACGTGAAATATTCTACACAGGACCATGCCTTCAGTTCTTCCTCTGCAGTAAATGTAAAGTGCACATAGTTTACAGCAGTTAACCATAAACAAAGATTGCTAGCTGCCTGGTTTACAGCAACTCAGTCCAATGACAAAAAGCACTGACTTTGTTGGAGAAAGCTCATCTCATCAACCTTCTGAGTAGCAAACAAGAGGTTCTAAAAGGATAATTCAATGAAACCATTATAAACCCAAGGGAGTCACTAAGTACAGAAATACGAATGTTAATTGTCCATGTTTAAAATTCTTGGACTTCAAGACCTTCCCTTCTTCACTAGCAGTATCTCAGTTGCAATCAGCAGTAAGGAGAAGTGTACCTTCCCTCTCTGTACTATAGACTGATTGAAACAGTACTGGCAGTGTATCTCAGGCCACATAATTGTGATAAACAGATGTATAAGAAAATCTGCCCGATACACACTGGGACTTCAGATTTTCTGTGCTTCATATGACTGACCTTTTTAATGCTGTTTTGTATTTTTGTCACGATACTTTTTTAAAGCTTACAAATCTGGAATAAAGTAAGTAAAAAAGGGCTGCTTATCTATTCCCCTGAAAATGACATTATTGCAAATTTACATTGCACTGACCTTTCCATAAATGTTGTCCCTATTTACGCTAGAGTCTGATACAAACAAAAGTGGCTAGTTCCTTTTCATCACGGTCACATCGCTTGTCTAATTTGAAGACACTTCTTTCATCTCACCTTCTGCTCTCCCCTCCCTCATGTCTTAGTGAAGATCAACAAGTGTGATGGGACCAGCAGAGGGAAGGCAGGGAGACAGCTGCTGGCTGCCTTAACACCCACCTCCCCCAAACTTTAACACTTTACTAATGTGGGAGAATGGGGCTGCAAAAACATCATGCAGAAAGGGGGAATTCAAGGGGGGAGAAGAAACCAATAGGGATTGGGAAAGACGTTTTGGAGGAAACAGGGTAGTTATCCTAGATGGGCAACAGAGAGAGACTCCTGGAGGTGGGGGTGGGAAGAGACAGACAGACCGCAGGAAAGAGAGAGGAGGAACTTGAGTAGGGAAGCAGAGGAGAGAAGAGCCATCAAGTAGTAAGTGGTGAGCATGTATATATATGTGTTTTTGGGGTGGGGGAACAGACATCTCAAATGAAGAAATAATTGATGTGCAAGGACATGGGCAGAACAAAAAACATTTGACTATCAGGGAAACACAAAGTTGGGAATTGGGCCACTAGAATCTAGAGGTAAGTGAAGAAATAGGAGAAGGAAGCACAGAGCATGAGAAGCAGCAAGACACAGTGGACAACAGAAGGTGGAAGAGAAGACTGTGAAAGATAAGAGAATGAGAGGAATGGCCATGCTGTTTTTCAAAGAAAGACAAGGGGGAGACATAGGAAGAAAAAAAAAGTGAAAAGAAATTCCTAGAAAGGAATGGGGACAAAATGGTATGAAGGCAGAGTCAAAAGATGGAAGGAAAGAAAGAAAGAAAAAAACAAGAGAAGAGAAAAGGCAAGAAGTAACTTTTGGTCAGCAACATTGAATTTCCATTTAACCCGATCATTAATGTTGTCATGCAGATAAACTGCGGTATAATATGACATGCTCCATTCCTTATTCTAGGGCACTGCACTAAAAGTGAGAGTTCTTAAATTAATACTGTTGAACTGATACACTGTCGTGTTCTGTCCTCCTTCAGGCATTCAGCAATTAGAATGAAAACCTAATTGCAGTATATCCAACCAAGTGCTTCAAAAAAATGACCCCTACTGCACCTTTACTAAGATCAGATTCCAAAGCACTTGAGATCTGTGTGTATAACTCTTAGCAAAATAGCCAGAATTCAATCAAGGCAGGATTCTGCATTTGTTATGCAAACAAGCTGCCTAAGATCTGACAGGTTCTACTGGCCTGAAACGACAACTAATTCAAAGCAGAGCAGCTACTTCCAATCAGATATGCCTGAACAAGTCTGAATATCACCACCCTCAAAACTGGAAAGTACTTGCCAAGTTTGACTGTCCATCAAATGAATTGTATATGATATACAATTATTCTATAGACTGGCAAATAATCCACCTTCCCCAGGTGCAGTTCTGTGATCATCTATTCTTAATTTGCTAATAACCATTAAGAATAACTGCAAAAAGTGTGACACCAAATAATCTTTGATATATTACCTATGCCCCCCTTATAATGGTGCATCTACATTGTGCTGCCTAAGTGTATGGTCATCTTAAAGAAACAATTTAAACTTGTCCACCTACTGCTAACAGAATCCATTATATAATTTAACGGTGACCTTTTATATAGCGTATACTTGCCTACTACCATTTTGTAAATGTTAAACATTTTATGTTAGTTTTAACATTTAGTTCTAAAGGCACTTACAGCACATCACTTAACATTTAAATTAAATGGCAGCTATTATTAAAGTTTGCTTGCTGAGATAATGAACTCACAGTTTTAAACTATTGGTCATTAATCAACCGCGATGAGAAAAATATCAGATCTTTCTAAACAACCTTGTCCAACAAGAAATAAAGAATCTAGAAGCATCATTTAAGATAGACTATTTAATTTCTAATGGAGTACATTTTTAAAGAATGGGGTGGTTTTAATCAAATGGATTAAATTTCCAACAGTTTATTAAAAAGTTGCCTGTAGACATTTCTCTGTCAATCAATGAGTTACTGCAATAAATGGGTGGTTTTTCGAGCACTTTCGCTAGGGCTCCCAATAGTCCTTTATTACAAGGGACATCCCTTATTTTTTCAACTCTGTACAACAAGATCGAGAGTTGTTGAGTGCTGCAAAAAGCGGCAAGAAATCCCCCTAGCATGGGTGGTGGGTCGCATAGGCTGGGGGAGGCTTTGCCTCCCCAAACAGCCAGGTGTGACCCAACCCCCTCCGTGCAGCTCCAGTCCTCCGGCTCCAGCCCCCCAGTGCTCTGCTGGGGCTGGGCTGGGGCCACCCGCCTTCCTGCGCTCCGGAGCTAGAGAGGCTGGGGCCGCGCGCCCCCTGCCCTCCCAGTGCACTTTTGGGGCTGGGGAGCTAGCCGTGGGACTGGGCCAGGGGCCGCGGGTGGGGGAAGGGGCAGCTCTGGGCTCCGGTGGGGGGCAGGTGGCTCTGGGCCATGGTGGGGCGGAAGGGGGCAGGGTTGGGGCCTAGCCTCCCCCAGCTGGCGGTTCACATGCCACCCATGACCCCTAACGAATGTAGGTAAGTACTGCTTATTAATTATTATTATTATTATTAATAATCATAATGGTAATAATATTGATAATATCAGGAGGAGGAGGAGGAGGGCAGGGATGCTAAGAAACAGTCACTTATTTTTGAAATACAAGGGTTGCCAACCCTAACTTGCACTCATTTTCAGTGAGTACATTGTAAATGTCCCTCCTGAAGCTTAGTGATTACAAATCTTGGTCTCCAATATTGTTTTGCAATAGAAAATATTTTAGCAATATGTGGCTATGTTGCTTACAGCTGATAGAGAACATTCTATTTCCATTATTGCATACCTGAAAAAGTCTTAGCACACCATAGTGACAGAACCATTTGAATGGATTACCTCTGATGTTCATTCATTGAGAGTTGACCCCACACACTAACAAACTGGTAGGAAATACAACTAGTTGATTTGGAAAACAGCCAGGATATAAAGATGTTGCTTCCGTAAACCATTAGATCTCACACAATGCAACTAGTTTCCATATTAATGCCCACAAGTGTAAAAATCCTTGATCTGCTACCAATGATAGCAGTGGCAGCAATCTGCTTTATAGAAACCTTCAATATTACTCTAGCCTTCCCTCCAGTCTGTGTTGCAGTTCACAAAGATACTAAGACGAAAATGCAAAAGAAATTAAAATGCTCTAATATGGCTCTTTCTTCTTTTTATATGCATTGACTTCATCTTACCAATAGCTGGAAGAAGGGGAGACATGCCATTCTCCATGACTGCCATCTGGTTCTGCGCTCTCAATTCTCTAGAGCTGGCTGTTGCAGTAAATGCCAGAAAATAAAGCATTCCACACAAGTGGGGCTTCTGTTTTTCAGGTTTTATTCATTTCATTTTTTAAGTTTTATTCTCAGTAATGTTTGAGTTTTATGTAGATACCCAAAATTGAGGGTTCTGAGGGCTCTCTCTTTGTGTGTATATGTACTGTAATGAGTAATCTCTTTGTAATGTTCCCTAGTGGGTTTTAATGAAGGGAATGTCTACACTGAAGCTACGAGCAAGTCTCCCAGGAGAGGCAGGCAGACGTGCATTGGTGGGGCTCAAACTAGCAAACTAAATATAATGAAGTGAACGTTCTGGCTCAGGCGAAATCTTGGCTCTCATCCGCACCTGACCCCTAGGCCTAAAAACCTGAGCTTTCATCTGAGCCAGAACGCCCACACTGCTATTTTTAGCACACTAGCTCAAGCCCTGCTAGCGCACATTGGTTGACCCAAGCTGGGAGGCTCAGTCCCAGTTGCAGTACAGACACACTGTTAGTACTGTTTCAAACAGCAGTAGGTGAAAGCACACTAGGAGACATTTTGTGTCTACACAGACCAATTAATGAACAATGTGTTAATACACCCCCATAGTCCATATTGTTACTTCGTGCAGACACGCCCTTATATAAAAGCAAACATTTCCAATGTTTTCCCAAGGTTAATTGGATAAACATCAAGTTTATTTATCAGTGCTTATCAGTTAAAATGAGAAGCACTACACATGAGCAAATTATCTATTATACCAGCTAGATGGGGAGAAAAATCCCAGAGTTGCTTCTAAATTCTGTTTTCAATACAGAGGATTGATTTCACTCCATCAGACACATAATGGAATAATTTATTAAATTAACACCTTAGCTTCCTCCAACACACTTTTTACACTGTGTTGGCTTTGAAGTCTTTGTTAATTATGGCAAGATACCAATATTTTTACCTGAATATATCATTTAAATTAACTCACATCATTTACTTAATTCACAAAATAGAGTCAACTCATCATTCCTCTCCCACATACCAAGCTAAAGGCAGGTGCATTTTATTTCTAATGACCTTTTCTTTTGACAACAATTTTCTTATGGGAAATTAAATCTCTTACTATTAATAAATCTTCATTATTAAACTATTACAAGCATAAGGTCACAAAAAAACATATTAATTCTGGAAGAAAAAACGTACACTTTTCCTGCTGATCTCATTTCTAATGACAACCTTGACAAAGAAATAAAGTGGGAGGCTGACAGGAAATCAAACTGCATTAGTTGTTCAAGAACTAGGAAAATATTAACATGTGGACCTGTACATAACTTTTGCTTTCCCTATTGCAGAACAGCCCTGGTATTTCATTTTACATCTGAAATAGGTCTCTTCTCAAAAAGATTTCCTCTCCCTTTCAAACTTGACACCTAGCCATTTAAATTGGTATTTTTCTCCTCATTAAATTGTCAGGAATCAAGAGGGTAGCTGTCAAACTGGTTTCCCACTGTTTCTGGTTTATTTTAAAAAGATAATAGTATCTATCATATTCATCAGTGATCCACTTTTCCCACTTGTGTATTTCTCATTATAAAAATTGAAAGAAGATGTTTGGCATAAGTAATAGCAGCCATAATTTGGCAGGATTTTTTTAGAACTATTCTCTCATTTAAGAACAGACGTGAACTACAAAATTCGAGCAGGTTTTATCATTATGCTCTTCACCACTAATTAATCAGTTGATTAGATTCTACAGACTTCTGTCCACTGGGCTTTCAGACACCATGCGTGTCTGAGGCAGACAAAAAGGGTTTGGGGTAAAAACTATGGAAGGGGCATTGACTTTCTGCGGTGTCATCCCACTTAAAATACAAAGGGCTATATCCTCTGCCCCACTTCCAGTCTCTTTGCTTCAGCCAGGCAGTGCAAAGCAGCTGGAAAGCTGCACTAAAGGAGCAACCAATGATTCCCCTATTTCAGGGAACGTTGAGTGGCATAAGGCTAACACCCCGCCTCCAAAATTCAAAAATTAGGGAGGCCTGTAGCTCTACAACTGCTCCTCTGAAGAGATCTCATTTTGGGGAAGAATGCCAGAGGGCCCTGCAAAAGATCAAGACAGGGCTCCCAATTTCAGGACTCCATTATTATTATTTGTATTGCAGTAGTGTCTAGAAGCCTTAGTCATGGACCAGAAGCCCATTGTGCTAGGTGCTGTGCAAACACAGAACGAGAAAATGTCTTCTCCTCCTCTGGGAGAACATCTGTGTTTCTTAGAGAAGAATGCGCTACAATCACATTGGATCAATACATCATATAAGTGGTAAAGAGAGGATATTTAATGGAATTTGAAAGCTTCCCCCCATTTTCAGGGTCTGGAACATTGTCTTGCACTTAAAGTCAGTAAGAAGCAGTGGTCCCTATTTCCCATTCAGAGCAGCTGTGGGAGCAAAAAGAGCAGGGAAAGCTGAGTCCATCCTAAATCTAAATTACTCAAAAAATTCATTCCTAAAAGGCATTTGTGCGTAGCTGAGCCAAAACTAGTATGGTTAAGCATGAAACAACCATGCCCACTAGTTTCAACAAAGCCTTGTGTTAGATTTTTCCCAGCTGGTATTGGTTTCATGGTCAATTGTATCATCACCTTCCTTTTTGTTTATTATTCTGTTTTTCTTAAATCCCAGAGGTATGAAATATAAGGATTGTTTCAAGTGAATTTTTAATGCTTAATTGTGAACCTACAGTCTTCCAGTATTTCTTTGGTCCACTAGCACCTATGCCCAACCACAAAAACAATCTTGGTGAAGTTGTTAGATTGAACTGTGGTGCCCTGTACTGATGGTACTTTAGTTAATTCTCCCATATCTGGCCCCTCTTTCCTGTAGGAAAAAAACCTCAAGTATTTCAGTAAAATGCCACAAGGTATCATGGAGGTTTGCAGTGACCCTCGCGCATAAATTCAGAACACATTGTCTGGTGTCATTTATTCTTTATTAAATAGAATGTGTGAATGGTTTTTTAAAAAGCTTGCAGGGAACAACACAGAAGCTGCTGAATAATACATTAGAGGTCAGAGTGTTTCACTGAAGAATATGAATGTTCAGTTCCTATTTTTAATACTTTGCACAATCATGCTATGTTCAAATTAAGGCCCACTATAGAGATCAAAGAGTAGCTTTCAAAATTATAAGAGAGGTTTGATTAAGCTGATGGTGATATACATTTAGGTTGGTGAAAGCTTCCAGAAATTAAGGTGATATAATCTAAAGAAAGGAAATTAACAGTAAGTAGGAGTTTGGGCAAATGAGAGCCATTCCATTGACAAGACACCAAATATATAGAATCAACTACTAGGAGCAGTGATTGAAGAAAAGAGCTTTAATGAGCTCAAGACACACCAAGATTTGTTTCAGGAGATGAGGACTGTGAGGACTAAAACCTGGAAAATGAAGTCAAGATAAATGCAAACCAGGATAGGCGTGCTGGGAAAGATGGATCCCCGCCTCCAGCCCCCATAAGGGAATCTTCAAAAGCATAACTGCTTCTGCACCACACCCCATGGTCCCTGGTATAGGGCACATGTTTGAAGTATCCCTATGCCCCAGTAATACCCAACTGCTGGAAAGGCCCCTTGGTAGAAAACCTACAGGCTGTTCTAATTAATGTCATGGGCCAGCCTAGACCAAATCAGTTCCAGCCATAAAAGTGGCTTAAATTGAGACATCTTTGCCCCCTTACTCTCACCCCCAGTCATAAGCCAACGGTAGCTCAGACTAGAGGATCTAGTCCACAAGTAGTATGGCCAACACATAGTATACGGACATTAAGGCAAAGTACATCTCAGAAAGTGAGACTCTATAAAATGATTTTTTTCCACATGAAAATTCTCTTATTTTTTTTTCCTTTTCTCCGTTCATCGTTTCACAATGTGACTCACAACACTTGTGACTGCCCAGCACGAGTGGCTTTGTTTGTGCTGCATGGGGATGGCACCCCTTCTCAAGAGAGTAGCAAAACATACATGAGCCTAATTCACTGTTCTCTGTAGATCAAGTTATAAGCTAAGAACAACAAAAGCTAAACACATCTTTTAAGGAGCTTACAACGATTTTGCAGAGCAAATGTCTTCAAACATGGCACAAATCATAAAACAGACGAGCATAATGCATCAGAGGCACTGGTCCTTATAGAAAACTACATCCTTGGTAAGTCTGAAGGTTAGAAACGGACCCATTTGAACATCTGAAGTGCAAATTGTCTTAGCTTTTTAAAAATGACATTTTGTTATACATAGCTGAGGTAGGTTAAATGATTTGTCCAATGTCACAAAATGAGTCAGTGAATCAGCCAGGGTGGATTGATTTAAATCATTTAAATCATGATTTAAATCACTAGTCAGGAAGACTCAATTTAATCATGGTTTTCTACATAAAAGTGCATTCTTGTTGGTTGTTATAACCTTAGTACATATTCTTCACAACTCAAAGATAGATGTAGGTTTCATTTTTAGAAGGTACACACTATACATTTTTAAACAGGGATTTATTTTGAAAACTTTTCAGATTAGTTTTACAGCTATATCAGAAAATGAATGATTGGTTATTTCATTTTCCAAAGGTAATTGAAGCAGATATTTATGAAGTCACTGGGAGGTGAACTAATCATGAATATTTGGAGGATTTTCTTGCCATGCTGTATTAGGAGGAGAACATCACCAGACAGACATTTACATTGTTTTATTTAACTAAAACAACAATGTTAAGTATTCTGGATTTTTTTCTTCAACAGCAAACATATAATATTTTAACAAAACAAGCATATGTTCCTCGCTTCTCACATTATCACCAGACTTCTTCTCCTTGTCCACATCTATTCCGGCCCCAACAATCTTCTATTCATTGAACTTTTTGAAACTTTACACTTTTAGAGAGAGGTAAGGGATTGACTCTGTGTACACAAATTTGCAAAGGGACAATAGAGTTGAGGTCTGTTATTTCTCACCTCTATAGCATGTTAACTCTGGAGACACAAATCCACAGTTTGAGAACCGCAAAACTAAGCATTTCTGATGGTATCTTCTAGACTGAGCACTGAGTCCCATTGGGTAGATAGAAAGATTAACCTAAATAATCTATACAGAAGCCTGTGGAACCCCATAAGATTGGGTCCCTAATCAATGAACTATTGGAAGTCATTTACAAAAATTTTCTTAAACATTACATGAATATATTGCCTCATACTATAGAATTAGAATTTATAATCCCTTTTCCATGGTGAGATATCTTTGAGCTATAATTTATCTTAATTAAAACTATCTTTAGATAATTTTTTTCCTCAAAAAGCATTTTATCAAAAAAATCCTATTTAAATAAAAAAATCTGTTTTTGTTATTTTTTAAATCATTGATTTTTATCCACCCTGGAATCAGCAGGTGTTAAAACCCAGACTTGTCCTAATTCCCAATCTTTTGCTCTAACCACTTTTGGTATATAGCCTTCTAACTCCTGGCATATTAATTTCAGAAAAATGACTTGCTCTGACTAGTTGTTGTGCAGTATTGAAAATATCAGGGCCTAATTCTTCACTCAGATAAAGCAGTGTAACTCCTTTGACATTACTGCAGTTCATCATGATTTGCAATGGTGTGAATTAGAGGAGAATCAGGTCCTTATGCTTCCAAAGAAACATTCAGAACAAGGCTAGAAATGTTGTCACTGACCAATAAGCAAATCAGAGTAACAAAAATCCCATCTGGCATTGGTAAGCCAAGAGGAAGTTAAGACTTCTGCTTTTCTGCTATGTACTTATGGAATGTTCTTTATGCTAAACTCTATAGGTAAAATCCTGGACTCACTGAAGTCAATACTCAGCTCTTTTATTGTTACTTCAATCTCTCAACTCACCCCCACACCATTTGTTTGATTTATCCACTTGTTTTGTCCTGTCTGTCATGTTCTGTTTTTTGAGGTTGGCAAAGTGGCTTCCCACTCCTCCCTCATATTAATTCATTGTAGTTTCAATAATATATAGCATTCCTGATATGTTTCAGAATAGCTCTATTGTCTCTAAAAGCACCAGGCACATCTATAGTGTTATATAAATGCTATGGACTATCATAGGTGCTGGAATTAGGGGTGCTGCCGCACCTCCTGACTGGAAGTTGTTTCCATCATATACAGGGTTTACAGTTTAGTTCAATGGGTCTCTGCACCCTCACTATACAAATTGTTCCAGCACCCCTATAGACTATACCCTGCCATCCTCAGGGCAAAATTCCTCCTGAAGTTAATAGCTGTATATGTGCACGGATGGCAGAATTAGTCCTTAATAAAATAAACTCATATACTCCTGCCATAATCTATCCCATCAATCAATAATGACTGGCATCGAGACACTCTGGCCTCTCGTGTTCCAGGTGAAAGATTTTTGATTTTTTTATTTGCTGCTCCAATTTTTTGTTATTTTCTTTTTCTACACTTTTACCTTCAGCTCTCAACTTTTCTAAAATTATTTTTCTTTTAAAGAACATCTGATTAAATTGTGACAATTTGTCACCCATATTTAGTAATTATGGTCCTCAAGAAACAGCAAAGTATAACTGAGAACTAGGAAAGGGAATCAAGATTCAGTCAAGCGTTTAGTAGACCAACAGGAAGGTGAGAAAGCTAGTGACCTGGGTGCAACTATGAAAGAAACAAATATAATATTTAAGAAGTATAGACAACCATCTACAGTTCTTCATACTTTGTGAAACACCCATTTTTCATCATTTGATTTGTCTCTCCAGCACCATAAAGCTTTTGATTGGCTCTGTGATGGGGGGCACTCACTCCTGTCGGCTGGATGTGGTGCTGCAATCTTTTTTCTCCTGGCGGCCCCGTCATCGGTGCTGGAACTAGGGGTGCTGGGGGTGGTGCTGAACCTCCGGCTTGAAGTGGTTTCCATCATATACAGGGTTTACAGTTTTGTTCAATGCCTCTCAGCAGCACCCCCACTATACAAATTGTTCCAGCGCCCTGTCTCCTGTACGTTGTCAACCTAGTTAGGCAGGTATTCAGTGGGTCAGCCCTCTGGCTAAGTCACACAGAGATGACCTCCTTTGGGGTAAAAGTCCAGCTGAAAGTCCAAACATCCAAGCAAAGGATTCATCTCTTCCTTTTGGCTTACTCTGAGCCCAGAATGCAGACAGACGTTATAACTTCTGGGGTAACTTTGAGTCCTTCCTTACCTTGTTATAGAGCTCTGACTTCCAGGCTGCTTTCCCTGGAGTCCCTTTTGCAGTCCAACACTCACTGAAGTTCCCTGCTCTTCACCACTACTCCTGCCCCTGCAGAGTTCTTCTTTGCTCCTTAAGCTAAGCACTGCCCCCCAGGCTGTCTCCCTGGAGACGATCTTCACAGGCTCTCACTGCCCCAGCTTTCCAGCCAGGTCATCTCTCAAGTTCAGTCCCCTTCTGGGGTTGCAAAGAATTCACCAAATGGTCTGTCTGCCCTTACCAGGGTCTTCGGCCCCATCTCTGGGCCCTTTAAATCCCACCCTTCACTTGGGCTTTTAAGTGATCCTTGCCCCCTTCTCGGAGAGAAGGCCACTCTCCAAGTGGCTGGTGGAGGAACCCGGCCCTGCCCACTACTCCAAGTCCCAACTCAGGGATCCTATAAACAGCAGCCACATACTTCTTCCTCCAGTTCGCTGCTGCTTCCCTGCACCTTTTCCCACATAGTCCCTTTCTCTTCACCCTTATGTCAGGGCTGAAGTTCTCAGATGATCTTCCTCCTCACTGAATGCAAATACCACCAGAACCTATCTTCTGGTTCTCTCCTGTGACTGGCAAGGAGCACCCGTCCTTGATCCTCTGGTCCTATCCAGAAACCTACCTGTCCAGGCCCTATGGCTCCTTTTATTTGAGTCTGCTGGGCTCTGATTGGCTGCTTCTATGAAGTCTCTCTAGGCAGGCTTGGAGGATCCACCTTCACTGTTCCTTTCCTGGGGGACAGGATGCGGTAGGACCACCGGGCCTCCAGCAGGGGATCTCGGATGGGGCAGATATACCCCATCACAGGCTTCTTCAGAATTCTTGATATTTCTCAGACACTGATGTCCATGACAACTTCTCCTCCAATTTCTCTCTAAGATTTTCAGTTCTACATATCTCTTTCTAGCTTACAGACTTACTCAGAAAAGGTCCATATTGGTTATGGTAGAACATGTCATCCAACTTTTCAAGAGAGACTCCTTTAACAGCTTCAGGAAATCATGTGCAACAGCATTTGGCCCCTGGTTTCAGAATGGCAGCTACGATGAGGCTGGCTGCATGTGATTCCAGGAATTAGTGTCTAAAAAAATCATTTTTTTCATATTTAGACTTCCCCATATTGTCTCCAATAAAGTCAAGTCCAGATCACTGCCCCATCATGATCAGAAATTACTAAACCTAACCAGAAGACTAAGCAAAATTGTCCAACAAATATCTCGAGGTAATGTGGGATGGGGAAGGGATGGGATGGGGAGACCATGGGGGCCCCGGGCTGGGGGTGGGAGGAGTCATGTGGTGAGACCACGTGCCCCACTTTGGCTGGTGCCCCCTTTGTGTCCCTCCCCACTAGTTGCCACTGATCCAAGGCCCACGTCAGACAGACTCCACTAATTGTTTCTTAAATATCAGTATGAGATTTCTTACCAGATGGGTTTTCCGAGGTCTGTCAGTTCTAGTACATCTTTCTATTTACATTCCCAGTAGTGAACTGGGTTTTTGGCATCATCAAAGCAGGCCACAAAACATTACAAGAAATCGTATTTAAAATATTTCAACATATTTTCCAGTTATTGGTTTTGCATTTCAAATACATACTATAAACGTCGAAGAGAAGGGGAAGGTTGCTTTTTTTAATAAACCTTGTATTAACTTTTTAAGCGCATATGTGATGGCATTTTACAGTAGATCAAGAACTATTTAAACAATTCTAACAATATGACACCAGAACAGACAAGTGGCAATAAAGCCAGAAGGAAGGGGTGTGGAGTTACGCAGGCAAAAAAGGAAGAGGATTGTCAAGCTGCACAATCCATTCAGTTTGGGTTTCAGCAGAAAGTTATATTTTTGATCCTTTTATAGCAGTATAAAACATTAGGGCCAGAGCCCCAGCTGTTGTAAAATGGTGTCGCTCCACTAAAGTCAATGAAGCTATTTCAGTTTACATCAGCATTAGTGTGACATTACTCAGGGTACAATCTGGACTGTCAAACAGCAGTGTCCCCTTAACTCTATAGCCTGGGGTGCTATTTACACTGCTTTGCTGTCAGAACAGCCTCTCCTGGCCTGCTCACACAGCCGTCAGCATGCAAATTCACTCCCACCTATATACATGAGCACTCTGACCTGTCACTCATGAATTACCTACAGTGCAATACTCACAAATTCTTAGTCCCAGCCTTGTTCCCCCAGAAATGTGTGCCTTGTACTGTCCAGCACACTACTGAACAATGCAAGCTCATAGAAAGTCCATCATTTCATCAAAGGAAAATGATATATGCACCAGCCTTGTTATCCCTAATGGAGTTTCCCGCACATTCAAATCCAAACACACTGGTTAAGATAAAACAAGATAAAATCTATCTTTTCGTAGTTAATAAACGTAAGTGATTACAAGTACCAATGCATAAAAGTCAATATTGGTTACAAAAGAAAAATATGCGAGCTAATGCCTAACTTTACAAGCTAAGTGGCCTTAAAAGCAAAGGCTTTGTCTCACCATTCGCTGCTGTAAATTTTACAGGCTGGGTCTTCTTCCAGCCTGTGACCACTCTCCCCTTAGTTCAGCTCTTGAGTTGATGATGTCATGAGCAGAGAGATGGGAGGAGGAGGTGTGAGGTCAAGTGTTTTCCACCCCCTCCGGAGTTGCTGCAGCCGGAGAGAGGCTCCTCTCCCCCTACCCCGAGCTGCTGAGGCCAGAGAGGGCTGGGAGGAGTCCTCTCTCCCCACCCCAGAGCCCACACCCCAAACCCCTCATCCCCGGCCCACACCCCAGAGCCCACACCTCAACCCTCTGCTCCAGCCCTGAGCCCCCTCCAGCATGCTCCACACCTCTGAGAGGGACGAGGTGTGGAGCATGCTGTCAGAAGTCTTAAAAGAGCAACACTCCAATGCGGAAACTACAGAACCCGAACCACAAAAAAAGAAAAATCAACCTTCTGCTGGTGGCCTCTAACTCAGATAGTGAAAATGAACATGCCTCGGTCCTCACTGCTTTGATCGTTATCAAGCAGAACCCATCATCAGCATGGACGCGTGTCCCTTGGAATGGTGGTTGAAGCATGAAGGGACATATGAATCTTTAGCACAGCTGGCACATAAGTATCTTGCGACACCAGCACCATGAGAATGCCTGTTCTCACTTTCAGGTGACATTGGAAATAAGAAGTGGGCAGCATTATCTCCTGCAAATGTAAACAAACTTGTTTGTCTGAGCGATTGGCTGAACAAGAAGGAGGACTGAGTGGACTTGCAGTTTCTAAAATTTTACATTGTTTTATTTTTGAATGCAGGTTTGGAATTTCAATTGATCAAGAACAATGTAGGCATTCAGTTATGGGAATGGAAAATATCACAGGCCCTCAAGCTGCAGAAACGGCTCTCAGAGAGCAGCCTACTTGTAAATTTTAGTTTGAAATTCAGATAAGGTACAATGGGAGGGTCTGGTGGTTTGGGGAACTAAAAATAGTCTCTCCTTCTATTTTCACTGGTTTAAATCACGGGGTGAAATGGCTATGATGGGAGAGACCAAAATCTGTTACCGTCTAATTGCTCAGCAAGACAGCCAGTAAAAAGTGACCAGGCAGTCCCCATTCCACAACTCACATCATAAAAAATAATCACCACCACAGTTGGCACAATTGTTAGTCCCTGGAAAGAGATGAATGATCATGGAGATTAAATTACCCTCTCAGCTCTAAGAAGTGTCCCTGAAGGGTTGAGGCTCACTGCAGAGGCAGCATGGGGAAGCATTTAGTACTTGTTCTATGAATAAATGAAAGGCTCCATCCCTCCAAGATAGTTTTAAAACTCATGCCATTTTTAGAAAAAGATATCAGTACACATTAAAACAGAACTCAGTATTAACTACCTCGAAGTCCAATTCCCAATTTGTTACCAGGAATCCTTTAACTGACTCAAAGATGACAAGGACAAAGCTTGGAGTCATTAAAATTTGAAGTTCTCTTGTACTAAACACCCCCCCACACCATGTATAAAAATATATTCCTAAAGATCAGGTACCTTTTATTCCTGCAGTACCCAATACACTGGATTTGGAACAAGGATTGGCTTCTCTGCTGCCAATGAATGAACATTTAGACATTACCAGTGTTTGCAATCACATAAGCAGCTGGGAGAGAAAGCCAACTTTATTCCAGTGAAAAGTGCCCAGAAAGTGCTAGCCAGAGCCGTCCCAAGGGTATAGCGAATAGGGGTGACTGCCCCGGGCCCCGCACTTTGGGGGCCCCCACAGGAGGCGGGCAGGGAGGTGATGCACCTCCCCCTCCCTCTCAGCATCTACCACAGATGAGATGTTTCGCCCACAGCGTCAGGAGGCGCGGGGGGGGAAGGGGAGCGAGGGCGCAGCGCGCTCGGGTGAGGGGGCGGAACTGGGTGGGGCAGGAAGAGGTGGGGTGGGAGCAGAGCGGGGGTGGAAAGAAGCAGGGCAGGGGTGGGGCCTTGGGGGAAGGGGTGGAGTGGGGGCAGGGCCTGGGGGAGCACCCCCCAGCAGATAAGAAACTCAGCGCCTATGTCTTGGGCCCTGCACCTCCCTAGGGACGGCTCTGGTGCTAGCTATGCATGAAAAATTGAGAGAGCTGAAGGAAAAGAAAAGTATCAACTTGATCCTTGATTGCCATAAGTTCTCGACAGGAAATTTTTGCCTCATTTTGTGTGTTGACATACAGTGGTGTGAAAAATTTGCGTCTAACCTCAAGCCCACTCAGACTAAGCTGGGGCTCAAGACTCAAGATGTGTGAAGCCAGAAGGAAGAATATTTCACAGCAGAGAAATTTACAAACCTTCCTGAAGCACTTTCTCAGATAGCTGGCACCCCTCTTTCAGATTCCCCCCAAAATGTCCTGGGAATCTCCACTTACTGTGACAGTCTTCTCACTCTCCTTCCCTGGCCCAATGACTAGTCACAGTCAATCATAATGACTGTGAATTGCTGCTATGAATTACAATGGATAGTCACGGGACAAAAGAATGAAAATGACGATCATCGGATGCTTAGGGCACTCACCTAGGATACAGAAGTCTGAAGTTCATGTCCCTGCACCAGTGACTAATTTCTTTATACAAAGTGGAACAGTTTCAAAAGGAGAAAGAGATTCCTATGTCAGAATATCCTATAACCCAGTGACTACGGTGCTTTCCTGCTCAAATCCCTTCTGCACATCTGGCCAAGGGGGAAATTGGACCCGGTTTCCCACATCCTAGGTGAGTACTTTAACCCCTGGGCTAAAAATTATAAAGGAGTCCTCCTCTGCAACCGCCACTGATCGATTTTGGTTCAATTTATTCGACCCAAAATGGATATTTTCCCCCTCACCAAAATGTTTTTGCAATGTTTGGATTCAATCCAGGTTGAACTATTTTTTTCCCCCCAGCACTGCCAGCTTTGCTTCCCTGTACTGTTTTGCACTTACTCCCTTTTTCCAAAAACCTTGTCTCTGTTCCACCAAATTTGGGGAGGGGGGGAGGGAGAGAGAATGCCATAATAGCAGTTTCATCCCTGCTCCTCAAAATGCCTCTTCCTAGTGATGACTCCACATATCTTCCACCCCCACACTTATAACCCTGTAGTTCCAGCACTTTAAATCACCGGAAACTCCTAGTTGTTTTCCAGCCAGCTTCTCTCTCAGCTTCAGTACAAATCTCTAATTCCTTTGGTCATTATCAGACCTTTTTTCCAGAGAGGAGAAACAAGTAAACAGCCTCCCAGCTGTCTGAGCACCTCTCTGCCTGCTCATTCAAGGAGGAGATTAAGGCTTGATTTTTCTGAGATGTCGTCCAAGTTTTCTTGGTTCACCATCTTCAAACAAAGTTACAGCTTCCTGCAGTCGATTCTTGTTTATATTTTTCCACATTCAACTCCAAAATTTAACTTAAACAATATATTGGAAACAGGTTTGTAAATCAAAGAATCAAAACCATCGGAGATTATAGGCCTGGTTTTCTAAATGCTATGAACAACTAATTAAGGTTATACCAGTGTTATAGTTTAACTGGCTATGTGAGCATGCAAATCTGATCATTACACATACAAATGGCTAGATACAACAACTGCATATTCAAATGGTGCAATGTGCACACTGGGTATAAGGTTAAAAATGCATAAATACTATTTGTGATTGTTGCAAATTACACACAGGCTAGCAATAATTTGTATTGCACAATTAATACTGAAACATTTTGCAGTTAGGGTTGCACCATTAGATGACTTCTTGGCATCTTTGTTGTGAAAGAATTCTTTTGAGGCAGAGTTGGTGAAAGAATTCCTCTAGTTCTCCACAGGTTATTTTGGTATCAGGTTCTGTGGGGGGGCAGAAGTTCAGTCCCTTCGGGTATGTCTACACAGCAAAGAAAAACCCATGGCTGGCCCGTGCCAGCCAACTCAGGCTCATGGGGCTCAGGCTGTGGGGCTGTTTCACTGCTGTGTAGACTTCTGGGCTCTGGGACCCTCCTGCTCTCCAACCCCACAGGTGCTCCAGCTTGAACCCAGAAGTCTATTCAGCAATGAAACAGCCCTGCAGCCCCAGCGAGAGTTGGCTAGCACGGGCCAGCTGTGGGTTTTTCTTTGCTGTGTTGACATGCAGGGGCGGCGAGTTATATGGGCCCAAGGTGCCCAGGCTCCAGGAATATTCTGGGTCCGGGGGCCCAGCTCCACCAACGTTCAGGGCCAGGTCTCTCCCCCAGGCCCACCTACCACCCCCACGCGCCTCCCCCAGAACATCCCCCAGCCCTCCTGCCGCCCCAGGGCAGCACAGTGGGGCTAAAGCGGCTTCCTGCCTGCCCTCGCTCCGAACCACTCCCGGAAGCGGCCGGAATGGCCCTACGCCCCAGGGCTGTGTGTGTCTCTGCACGCTGCCCCAACCCTGAGCACCAACTCTGCAGCTCCCATTGGCCGGGAACTGTGGCCAATGGAGCTGTGGGGGCACTGCCTGCGGGCAGCAGTGGGCACAGACTCCTGCCGCCCGCCGCCTAGGAGCCGCTGCCAGAGGAGTATGCAGGTCGCTTTCGGGAGCTGCCCGAAGTAAGCGCCGCACCCCTCACCCTGTCCCGCACCCCCGCCCCAGCCCAGAGCCCACACCCAGCACCCAAACTCCCTCCCTGAGCCTGCACCCCTCCCGCACCCAAACCCCGTCCCGCACCCAAACTCCCTCCCAGAGCCTTAGGTAGGTGTGTATGTGTGTGTGCGGGGGGGGGGGGGGGGGGGGACTTTGACCTGTTCTGGGCGCCACCAAAAATTATACAAACCTGCCGCTCCTGTTGACATGCACTTAGAGAGTACAGATAATTCAGCTCCAGTTAGGGCTGGTCTCAATAGGTTGATATTGCGGTATCATGTCGTGTCCATGTGGTGGATCCTTGTGTCTTGATTTCTCCCAGAGGTGGTACTTAGTGGGTTGTGGAGTTATTATAGTTGGCTCCACTTTTTGTGTTTGTGTTGGATGGCTGTCATCAGGTTTTTTTATGCAGTGTTGTTGAAGCTGGGTTGGTCCCAGGATATTAGAGAGACAAGGTGGGTGAGGAAATATCTTTTATTGAACCAACTTCTGTTGGTGAGAGAGACCAGCTTTCAAGCGTACACAGAGCTCTTCTTCAGTTTTTGTTTTTTGTTTTTTTAAATAGTTGTTTTGGTTTTCTTGCATATTCTCCAAGTAGATTGCCTGATTTCTTTTTCCTTCCAGTGCATGGGAGCATGTGATGATTTCTTTTTCATAAAACCATCACTCTTTATATCTGACTTCTCAATCCTTGTCCTCAAACCTACACAACTCATACTTGATGGTGACCATGTCCAGAAAGAAATCTTTCCCAAACCCTCTTTGCTGGCCTTCAAACAACACCCAAAGCTTGCCAAGTTCATCATCAGAAGCAAGCTCTCCACAGACCAGAATACATGAACTCAAAGCTGTATCAGATCTTGCCATAACAGATGCAAAATCTGCAGCCATACTGCTACGTTGTTCAATATCTCACCCCAACACACCTGTTAAGATCCATGGGTCCTACACATACCTATCACAACATCTGGAGTACTTCATTCAGTGCATCAAGTGCCCCAACAAAAACTACATGAAACTTAGACTATCACTAGGCTCTAAAATGAACCCACACAGAAAAAAAATGATAAAAATACAAAGACACCCTGTTACCTGTGGGTGAACACTTTTCACCAAAACAATCACTCCATATCTGACCTTTCAGTCCCAGCGGCGGCTCCAGGCACCAGTGCTCCAAGTGCGTGCCTGGGGCGGCAAGCCGCAGGGGGCACCCTGCTGGTCCCTGCAAGGGCGGCAGTCAGGGAGCCTTTGGTGGCATGCCTGTGGGAGGTCCGCCGGTCCTGCGGATTCGGCGGCGGATACGCCGAAGCCGCGGGACCGGCGGACCTCCCGCAGGCATGCCGCTGAAGGCAGCCTGCCTGCCGTGCTTGGGGCGGCAAAAAAGCTAGAGCCGCCCCTGTTCAGTCCTCATCTGCAAAGGAAACCTGCACAACACCTTCAAAAGACAAGCCTGAGAGTTTAAATTCATAACTCTGCTAGACACCCCCAAAAATCATGGACTCAGTAGACACACTGGTTTTATGCCTCAATACAACAACCTGTAACCCACTAACTCTCATTTGTCTTATGACAGCAAGGGTGTTAGTTGCACACTTAATTTTGAATGGTCCCTTGCAACATGTGTAAACTCCTTACACTTAACAGTCTGTTCCAGCTTGTATTTAGCTGTGACACTATGGATTACACAGAGCTTTTCAGATCTGGGAAAGGTAAGCTCAAAAGCTTGTCTCTTCCACCTACAGAAGTTGGTCCAATAAGAGAGACTCTCTCACCCACCTGGTCTCTCAAAGTTTTTGCTTGAAATTCTGAGTGTGACGGACGAGTCGATCAGTGGTTGGCTTATGCACGGCTAAATGGGTAGCTAGTATTAATTTCCTTTAAGTTCCAAGGGAAATGGGAAGACACAAACCAACTGCAGGATGTGCTCTGCAGGGTTGACTTCTCCTTTCCTCTGAGCGAATAGGTTTACCTTGGAATAACTACGCTGGTTGAGGAGTTTGCCTGGAGTAGATATTTGCTGCAGTATTGCTGCTGTGTGGGAAACAATCTTGAGTCAGGTGGAGGGAGCTGAGTGACCAGAGCATATTAGGGCAGGGATTAAGGTACTATAAATCCTGCTCCAGCTGAAAAATTTGTTCATCCCGGATGCTGAATTTAGGTAGAACCCTGCTTCAGCTTTGGAAGACTGAGTTAGTCTGGGAGCCTGGCTTAGGCCTGTTCCAGCTTTGTGTATGTCTGTCCATTTCTAGATCACTAAAACCTCCTTTTTGTTTTCTGTGATCATTTTAATGGTAAAACTGTTCTGTAGCCTCCATATTGTGTGGGAACACCCAGGAGGTGCAGGAAAAATTCTTACACCTGGCAGAGATCTAACGTTGGCGCAGGTCATTAAACACTGATGGTCTTCTATCCAAATGGACCATCCCTTGGACAAAGAGGATGGTCAGACTAAAAAAAAGCAGTCCACGCAGGTCAGCTGGTAACTAAGCAATGCATCACCTCTTGGGAGATTTTGATCACCTGATAAGGGTGACCAGAGCATCACCTGGCAAAGGGAATTGCAACTTTATAAAGGAGGTGTTACGTTGCACTCCATATGCTTTATGAAAATATGCTTATGAATGTGAATATGTAGTAACTGGAATATGCTTTATGCAAAAGGTCTTGTTAGAGCAAAGGTCAACTACTCGCCTATTATCCCAGCTGTTCTCCCATGCACGTAGCCCCGTTTCCCGGATATATGTATAGCAAGACAATCAATCAAGGAAGTCGGACATATGCATCCTGAAGACCCCCAGAAGAATAATCAATCAAGGAGGTCCAACAGATGTATCCTATTTACCCCTAGAAAGGAATTTAAAAATTCCATAGGTTAGCAGAATGTATGCACGCTAAGTTGTTTGTTACTGGGTATAAAAAGGCCTGCTTTGCACTTGTAAGGTGTGTCTCTCTCTCTGGCACTAGCCGAGGAGAGCACCCACTCAGCTGACTGATCAATAAAGAACTTGAAGCCGTCTTCTAGACTCCCGTGCCTCCTTGGGGTAATTGGGCAGCTCCAGGGGGAAACGAGCCCATTTGGCTAACAGTCTCTTGTAAGGTATCATTACAAAGCTTATAATTTACTGAGTGTGTTCATCCTATTTGTTTGCATGTATTATTTCTATGTCTGAAGTTAGGAGAATAAGATATAAACTTGTATTACTGATTTAAACATATTAAGAGGAAGCCATTAAGGGTGCTTCAGAATCACTGAACTGTAAATGGCTCTGTTTACTTGCAAACCTTCCTGTTTACGTGTGGGCCAGCCCAGGAAGAATGGAGGCTGGGGGGGTCTTACAGTAACGTGTGACCATGTCACCTGATAACAAAAGCCATCTTAAATCTGGTACTTTTCCATTTAGAAGGAGGGGTAGGGACCCAGAGAGAGACCCACTCTGCCTGGTGCCAAGGCTATAAAAAGGGGTGGAGCAGGAGAGAGAGGGAGGCAGGTAACCTGCTAAGCTGTTTTCAGTTAAGTCTGCAGCTTTGGGGGCGTGGACCAGACCCTGGGTCTGTGTTGCAGCAGGCTAGCATGTCTAGCTCAACAAGACAGTGTTCTGGAGTCCCAAGCTGGCAGGGAAAAAGGGCTCAGAGGTAATTTCAGCACATCAGGGTGACAGGCCCAAGGAGGTCTCTGTGACCGAACCCGTCACAGGAGGAATCTCTAACCAGCTATTTTAGAGAGAGCGAGAGAGGGAGAAGAAAGACCAGAAGAAGCAGAAAGAAAGGCTGTGCAAAAGGAGGATCCTAGGGGACTCTGACCTGAGCCCAAAGAATGTTCCAGCGAGATGATGAAACTGAGTCAGGGAAGAGTGTGCAGGTGTTTTTTACTTTTTTGTCCGCAAGCAAAGTGTAATTGTTTTAGAATTCCTTTTGTGTGTTATAAGAACAGGAGTACTTGTGGCACCTTAGAGACTAACAAATTTATTAGAGCATAAGCTTTCGTGGGCTACAGCCCACTTCTTTGGATGCATATATGTCACCTAGTATGTGTCCCTGAATAAATAAATGGTAAACCAGAGTGGCCACAAGATGGAACTCTAGGAAAGGGTGTGTTTAAGCTTCCGGAGTGTCTTTGCAGGGGGGGTCAGCACTGGTCCTGGAGGCCCAGGGCACCTGAACTGTGTGGTCCTACTTACATGAAGGGTAACAGACAGACAGTCTGTGCGCACAAAGTGTGCCAGACAGGCCAAAGAGACAATCCTGCAGCCTACCTAGATGCACGGATGCTTAAAAACACATGGTTTTCTATTATGGCTGCTGCTAGCCCATTAAAGATATATAAATTATTCCACTTTTTCTTGCTATGCATGCATAGAAATGAGATCAGAATAGGCCCTACCTGCAATACAGAGCTCAATACAAGAGTAAGGGATGAAATTTAATGGTCTGTATTATGTAGGAGGTAGACTAAATCATCTAATGGTCTCCCCGGTCATAAACGCTAAGAAATTGATCAATAAAAAAAAATTACCACTAGACAGTGTAAGTGACCCACAAAATATTCAACTTTGTGATTGATTCTGCTCCTGACAACCTCTAGGAAAATTATTCTGCCTCTCAGTGTAGAGAAAGATCCCTGTGCTTATTGGAACTTTGCCAAAGAGTGAGTAACTCACTTTGGCCTATTCAAATTGACTTTTCTCTGATTTCATGAAAGAAAAGATTTGTAATGACACCGTGACACAGAAAACAAACCCTTAATAGATGCAAGGAGCAGGATGCCCTGTTAAGCTATCCCCGCTGATGTAAAAAGTGAAGCAAATTGCTGCATCTTGAAGGATTTCAAACCCCCAGATGGCCAGCTGCAGAGATGGAAATCAAGAAATAAAACTGACTACCAAATCATTCCTGGGGGAGAAATTAAATGCAAACTTGGCAAGTGCAAATGCATTGCTAGAATAAGTTCTTCCAAAATGTTCAAATGCGTCTGTTCCATCTGAGTGAGACAAGTAATATATTTTATTAAACCAACTTCAGTTGGTGACAGAAATAAGCTTTTGAGATTACACAGAGCTCTTCTTCAGGTCAGGTTCTATCTAACATATTTAGATGCAACAAAACAAGATTTTTCAATTACTAAACTGAATATAAAATTTTAACTTAAAACTCATCTCAGGCCAAGCACTAAGGGAAAAAAAGACTCAGAGAAGGATTTCTGTTCTCTGCTCCTGCAACATGATACAGAGACAATAGAACAGCTTGGTGTAGGCAAATCTGTCAGTCACTGATGTCTTAAAAGGATAAAGATATCTGCCTGTGATTTACAAACACAACAGGTCAGTATAGAGAAAAGGTGAAATGTTTACTGAAGGACTGGAACTAATGCTACCAAACAATTAAAATGGCAGAAACTAATACCTCTAGTATCTGTTTAGGTATTTATATCATGCTCATGACCATGGTATTCAGGTATCTAAAAACATTCTAACATGGGAATGCTTCGGAATATAAAGTTAATATTTCTGCATTCAAGCATTGCACCTCTTATTCATTCAGGGTGTTACTTAACTAGACATCACCAGAGATTCCCTCCACAAGCTGATGACAACTACAGTGGGCACTGGATCACGTTCAGAGAAGTTAATGGAAATCTTTCCATTCATTTCAGTGGGAAATGGATCAGGCCCTATGTTAAGTGCATGAGAGCAAATGAGTAAGATGACAATGTCCCGGATCCAGAGGAACCCCAGTGATATGAGTGTCTCAAAGGGTTCAGAGATTTATTTTGAGTAACTATCTGAAATTTTCGGGTCCTATCCCTCCTCCTCTTACCCTGACTACTATAGATGCTTATCTGGCAACGTCCTGGTTTGACAAGTAGCAAATTTAATAAACTCCACTGGCGATAACCAGGATACAGAAAAGAATTAATAGAAATAAATGTCTTTGGCTATGACATTCCAACAGACCAGGGATACGACGAGGTCACATGTGTCATAATACATATCATAATAAAGGCAACAGTAACCTGGTTGGTTACTGAATCATTACATTTGTTTATTCATTGAATATACAAAAAAGCAGTGGCCATTTCTCAGGGGTGTTTCCAGGTTAACATATATCAGGTTCAAACTGCAGTATAATTCAAAGAGCTGAAGAAATCCACAAGTTCCCCTTTCCTCTCACTTTCTACCACCAAATATAAAGACACAATTTGGAACTAGAGCTGCAAATGCCAATGAGGATCGGTAGAAACAATCGTCTGACCCAAATTCAAAACGAATTAAATAAAATCTATTTGGAGAAAGTAAAATTCCAGCTTCTTAACGAAAATACTTATAGCAGGAATGAGGAGACAAAAGAGGAAAACTGATAAAGTAGTTTATAGCCCACGAAAGCTTATACCCAAATAAATTTGTTAGTCTCTAAGGTGCCACAAGGACTCCTCGTTGTTTTTGCTGATACAGACTAACACGGCTACCCCTCTGAATCCTGTCATAGTAAATCCTAAAGTCAGAGGCTGTAATACATGACATTAGCAATTACAGATAAGCTTGGCTCTTTAATGAAATCTGCACTCACTTTTGCTGCTCTTTTTGCTATGCAAAGATGCTAACTCAGCATGTGGATCAGCAGATCAAGCCAGATGACTACTTAACAATTACAGACTGGGTCACAGTATATCAAGCATAACCCAATTTGTGTCCTAATACCTACACTGCAAAAAAAACCCCACAGCTGGCCTGGTTCAGCTGACTCGGGTTTGCGGAGCCATAAAATTGCAGTGTAGACATTCAGGCTTGGCCTGGAGCCTGGACTCTGGGACCCCGCAAGGGGGGAAGGTGTTTTATTGCAGTGTAGACATACCTAAAAGACCCTGAGAAACTAGGACCAATCCTGCAGTATACTGAGCATCTTCAACTCATCAAATTCAGAGGGAGTCAAGGTTACTCAGCAACTTAGTGAAACAAAAAATAAAATTAGCAAACACTATTTATTAGCTTCTAGATGGGCCTGGAGATTTGAAGGTGGATTCTACCAAAAAGGCCAGCTAGAACACAAATCTGAACTCAGCTCATTATAGCATGGTGGCCTTTACAGACAAGCTCAACAGGAAATGGAAGAATTTTTTAGGGCTATTAAAAAAATATTGTACCATGGATGCACAGGTTAAAGATTAACTTACAGACACTTGGGCCTCATTCTGATCTCTCACTGATTTTACACTTTCACATGGACTTAAAGTGGAGTTAAACCTGATTTACATGGTGAAAACAAGAGCAGAATTAGGCCAGGTTATTTTTTTATGCAATTTATCATATATTATTACAAACAAATGCTATATTAAGACAAAGAAGATGTACAATTGACCAACAACTCTGTGCTATTTTTACATTTTATTATTCTGTTGTAACTATTGAACACTAAAGCCCAAAATATATGGGAAATTGTTTTTCACACAACCTAGTTGTAGGCTATTGCTAATGCCCTGACTCCAGCAAGCCAATCTGCTCAATCTCAATATTTCCTTTCTTACAGTGGAAATATTGATTTGGCAGGTTTACTCAGTTCTGTGGAGCGAGCAAACAAGAGGAAGTAGAAGGCAGATTAACTTTTCATGGAGAAGATGGTTTTGTCATTCCTGAATGCAGCTTCCTCGGCAATTTATTTCCCTTTCTCCTTTTATTTGGGTCTGTCTGATTCCAGTGTTTACCAGCATACACGTAAGAAATTACAGCCGTCATCTATACACTGGAAATCTAACCAACCCCCAAAATGTTTCTTTTGTGGTTAATTTCCAAACTACACTGCCAAAGTAGTATTAAATAAAAAATACTGTTTTGAACTGAAAGATTGTATGCTCTTCAGGGCAGGGACTGTATCACCATCTGAGTTTGGAAAGTATCAAATGTAATTTGGGTGCTACCACAATCTAAATTACAACTCATTTTCTGTACAATATCTTTGATAACTTCCAGATTCTGTATACAAAGTACAGTTCAAAGCTATGAACAGTCTTGGTTGATATTTTATAAAGTGCTGTGTAAATATACAATGCTGTAGAAATGATTACATAATAAATGTTACCCGGTGGTTCAACCGTGAACTGCTGAATGTGCTTTTTATGCAAAATCAAGCCTTTTTTCCCACTGGAGAAAATTAGACATACTCCAGATAAGTATAGATGATATAGTATCAGGAGCCAGCAGACCATCTTCACTAGAATTAACATTCCCAACACCGATTTTGCTGAACTTGAGTTCGCAATAGTGGGAAACTTCCTAGTATACAGTAGGCCTAAGGGTCAAACACTCAATAGGCAGCAGAGACTAACTAGTACATCTTAGTCATTCTTGTTTTCTTAAAAGAATGAACGTAGGCAACCCTAACATGTTTCCAAGTTTAGGAAAGTTATGATTTTTTTTTTTTGAATGACAAGTAAATGCTTTTGCACTTCAAACCACACATTTTCTGGACCTCTGTTATTACTCAGCCTCCATCCCTCCTACATGAAACTTTTTAAAATAACTGCTCTACCATCAGCACAATGCACCTGCAGTTAGTCTGGCTTTTGAATGTAACTGCCTATTTAAAAATTTGGGGTTTGAGCTTATAATTCCACCAATTTCTCTTTCTTCCTAAAAAATAAGAAAAACAAACTGCTAAACTGAAAGGCAGCAAAAATCACAAGTAAATGCTATTGAAAAGCTGCAGCTGGCACATATTTAACATTTTTTATATTTAAAGCTGCACAGATATCAAAAATAACTCATTTCTAAAATAAAGTTTTCTTCTGGTGTGTTATATGGACTAGTAAATATATTGTATATATATATATATATATATACACATACACACACACACACACACACACACACAGAAAGACATTTGAAAGGTTTCTAAGGGCCAGATTCTGCTGTCCTTGTTAAATAGTACCTTCCTCCACCTACGTCCAGCTGATCTTATTTGGGCAACTGCTTGAATGGTACCTTACGCTACCTGAGTATGGGCAGCAGAAGGGGGCCTTAATTAAGTGATTTTTATATATAATATATATATAAAAAATCATACACACACAATGTTATGCCATTAAGAAAAACAATCCCAGTGTATTATGCTTAAATAATGATTACAGCTTCTTGGTTATCTAAAACAATATATTTAATAAGTACTTGGGGCCATTCTGTCTAGATAGAAATGCCTTACTCATTACACCCAGGTGTACTCATGGTCATTTGTGTTTATTCTCCTGACTCAACAGTTACTCATGTTAACCCAGCAGAGCCAAAGAGAATTGCTGGAGAATGAACTGCATTCTGTTCCCTCTTGAGCAACATCAACAGAACTGTCAACTATCAGAGGGGTAGCTGTGTTAGTCGATCTGTATCAACAGAACTGTGAACTAACACTCTGATCCAGCAAAGCACTTCAGCACAAGCTTGATTTGGATCATATGAATAGTCCCATTGACATCAATGCTCAAGTGCATTGCTCAATCAGGACTTGAATTCTGATTGAAGAATCTTTATTCTTGGTGAAGTATGAGCCAGAAAGAACAGAGCTTGACTTCTAGATTCTAGGTTACATTTGAAGGGCTGGCAATTAGAAAAGCCATCTCTTTAAATCTCCTAATTTTACAAGTCATCTGGAAATCAGCGAGATAAAATAATATATCACTCAACAATGCCATTCATGGTATCACTTTTCAGATTAGAACTGTCTTTTCATTCTCCCTTTTCTTCTTGTCAACATCTATTTTTGTACTCCCATCCTATCTGCCACAGATAGGATGTTGCTCTTAAAAAGAAGCTTCTGTTAACTTAAATCTCCAAACTCTCCAGAATTTCAGAAACTAAGTAATTTTGGGTCAGAGTGTCAATTTCCAGAAGTATGACTGATCCATCAATTTATTACTCATCACAAAACTGTTTTATCCACAGTTCACAAACAAATTAGTAGAGTTGGTTAGAACATTTCCATCAAATTAAGATAATCAACAAAAGATGGGAGGGAAGGCAGAAATCCTTAAACATTTCTTGAAAAATGTTTTCGAACATGATCTTTAACTTATTAAGTTATAAGAACCTGGATCTTTAACTTATATGGATCTTCTACCACCTGTTGAAAAGTTGTTCTGACCCGTTCTATAGTGGTTAGGTAAAAGAAAACACTTTCTGTGGAAAAAAGAAAAAAAAATGTTCTGACAGTTTTATAAATTACTATTAGACCATCCATAGGCTCAACAACTCCTGTACCTTTCTCTCTTAATCCATTCCCCACCACCACCCACACAAACACTTTGACTTGTATCCAAATCAGGGCTAAAGATAATTCTCTGCAGGGTAAATTTGATGTTGAGATTGTCTATTGGCTTATGTTTTGATCTATCCTGTTTCATCCTCTGCTACCAATGGGGTTCTCTGCTCCAAACATTCTTGAGTTCCTCCATCAGCATTTCAAGGACACTAAAAAGAAATTACATAGTGAGGACACAATGTCTGGTTTTAGTAAGAATATTTAAGTATTTAAATAAATAAATATGGTCACACAGGAATTTGTTTTGTGAGTACACCATGCCTGATGTCTACTAACTGGCTCATTAATCTTGGGAAAGAAACACTGACCATATTTAAAGCCAAGACATTAAAGGACTCTGTTTCCCTCCTCACAGCTCAGAGATCCTTTTTTACAAAACTCCCAGCTAAATATCAGACCCTTATTGGTCCATTACGTCCAAAATATTTTTGTATTTTCTACTTTGATCAATAGCAGCTCATCACATATGCAAAGAAGATAAAAATAAATTTTGAATTTATCTATAAGATACTGTGTTCATTGACATGCTTCATGATTGTGAGTTGAGTATTTCTGACTGTGTAACTGGATGTTCTTCATATCAGAAAAATGGAATAATTTCACACACACTCCACTCCAGGCTCAATCAAAATTTAACAAGTGTGCCCATCAGACTCAGTTTCCATGTATTTTATTTAAATTTCATAAATGGATATCTAGTTCTCTAGGTGCTGTAAAAAAATTTATAGAAGCATATAAAGGATCTATCTCTATGGAAGAAGCAACTAAAATTGCCTTGCTTGCTACCCCCTAAAGCCAGCCCTTACTCTGTGGAAACAAGGGATAAAGGCCCTTGTTTCTGGAACCTATCACTGAGAATACCTTGTAATCAAACTCCTTACAACTTAAACCAGGTGGCTGTTAGCTCTATTGGTGAGCTGCTGTTCACAACTGCAGCAGTTTAGAGCTATACCTTTGAGATCTACTGATGAAAAGTGCTATATAAGGGTTTGGTCGTATTATTACACCATGAGGGAGGGGGTCAGAATCTAAACAATCTAACACTAACTTCACTTCCACCTGAAATTTGGAAGGCAAGCCTAGGTTTGAATCCATATTTTGACTGCTTTAAAAATAATCTGAATGGTTATGTGAGTAGTATCAGTGCAAAAAATAAAATAAAACTGTAGAGATAAACACTACAATATTTTTGCTCACAACTCCAAAATGTAGGGGATTTGGGGGGCCGGGGGAGGGAGAGGAGTTGTTTTGTCTGATTTTTAATAAAACCATTTACAAATCATTTTAGATTTTTTTTTAATTAACATGATCATTTGATCTTTTATGAAAACAGGTTACATTATACTCACAGTTGCTTTCTCATGGCCAATTGTAAGAGATATTATACCAAATTCCTCAGGGTCATAGATCAATTATAATTATCTGTAAACTAAAAGTCACACTATAGCGCTTGGCACAAAAGACATAAAATCTCTTATAAACATATCAATGATCTTAGTTTTATTCCATGGTTGGCTGAAGGCCTGAAGGGAAAATTCTTATTTTAATTGAATCAATTTTTTCTTCCTTAACTGATGTTTTTGCACTGGTCTCGCATGTTGCTAGTATCGTAAATGATGTCAACATTCCTGTGAGCTAGATGCCCCTAGCATAAGAGAGTTTCACTCTTTAGAGATAATTCCTAAGTGGACTGTTTGATGTGTGTAGAGGGTTCCTAAACCAGTAACTTGACGAAGGGGCAGGAGACATCGGAACATGTAAGGACAGCCATATATGATCTGACCAAGTTCATAGAGAGGAGTTGTGAGCAGAAAAGAAAATTTGCAATTATATTGGGGGATGGGGAAAATCACAACATTTGAACTAGAAGAAATTAACTGCTAAATTGAATCATTTATGGCTGGGATATGGGTTTTATCTGGAGGTGTGGAGGAGGCGGTAAGGAAGAGTAGGTAGTTTGGTACCAGAACCAAGAACCATCACCAAAGTGTAGCTCTCCTACTTCTTATACTCACGAGGACTGTGGCTGCATGGAGAGCAGCAGCATGGCCAACCCTGGTCAATAGACTGATCTGCAGTAGTGGCATGTAGTAGACCACACACTTCCTCAACCCTCACTGTGAGGTGGGACTTGTTGGGCTGACCACAAGTTGAATCAACCACAGATAAAGGTTCCTGATTGCAGGGGTACTTGGATCTGCATCGAGCAGAGGCTGCAAGGACAGGTGCATCTTCTCCAAACACAGCATACATCGTACAAATAAAAGAATTCCTGCAAAGGGTGGAGTTTCACAAGATTGTTCATACGCATATATGTGTTAATGCTAAATGGAAAAAAAAAAATCAGTTTGGCCATGTGATCATCTTTCAGGATAGGTTGTGGCCCCACAGTATGCCAACATTTTTATGGCTGACTTAGAACAACGCTTCCTTAGCTCTCGTACCCTAACGCCCCTACTCTACTTGCGCTACATTGATGACATCTTCATCATCTGGACCCATGGAAAAGAAGCCCTTGAGGAATTCCACCATGATTTCAATAATTTCCATCCCACCATCAACCTCAGGCTAGATCAATCCACACAAGCGGTCCATTTCCTGGACACTACTGTGCTAATAAGCGATGGTCACATAAATACCACCCTATACTGGAAACCTACTGACCGCTACACTTACCTACATGCCTCTAGCTTCCATCCAGGACACACCACACGATCCATTGTCTACAGCCAAGCTCTAAGATATAACCGCATTTGCTCCAATCCCTCAGATAGAGACAAGCACCTACAAGATCTCTATCAAGCATTCTTAAAACTACAATACCCACCTGCTGAAGTGAAAAAACAGATTGACAGAGCCAGACGAGTACCCAGAAGTCACCTCCTACAAGACAGACCCAACAAAGAAAATAACAGAACACCACTAGCTGTCACCTTCAGCCCCCAACTAAAACCTCTCCAGCGCATCATCAGAGATCTACAACCTATCCTGAAAGATGATCCTTTACTCTCACAGATCTTGGGAGACAGACCTGTCCTCGCTTACAGACAACCCCCCAACCTAAAGCAAATACTCACCAGCAACCACACATCACTGAACAAAAACACTGACCCAGGAACCTATCCTTGTAACAAAGCCCGATGCCAACTCTGTCCACATATCTATTCAAGTGACATCATCATAGGGCCTAATCACATCAGCCATACCATCAGGGGCTCGTTCACCTGCACATCTACCAATGTGATATATGCCATCATGTGCCAGCAATGCCCCTCTGCCATGTACATTGGCCAAACCGGACAGTCTCTACGCAAAAGAATTAATGGACACAAATCTGACATCAGGAATCATAATACTCAAAAACCAGTGGGAGAACACTTTAACCTGTCTGGCCATTCTATGACAGACCTGCGGGTGGCTATCTTAAAACAGAAAAACTTCAAAAACAGACTCCAAGGAGAGACTGCTGAGCTGGAATTGATATGCAAACTAGACACAATCAACACAGGATTAAATAAAGACTGGGAATGGCTGAGCCATTACAAACATTGAATCTATCTCCCCTTGTAAGTATTTTCACACTTGCTTCTTATCAAACTGTCTGTACTGAGCCATCTTGATTATCACTTCAAAAGTTTTTTTTCTCTTACTTAATTGGCCTCTCAGAGTTGGTAAGACAACTCCCACCTGTTCATGCTCTCTGTATGTGTGTGTATATATATCTCCTCAATATATGTTTCACTCTATATGCATCCGAAGAAGTGGGTTGTAGCCCACGAAAGCTTATGCTCTAATAAATTTGTTAGTCTCTAAGGTGCCACAAGTACTCCTGTTCTTTTTGCGGATACAGACTAACACGGCTGCTACTCTGAAACCAGTATATATACTAAGATTGAAGAGAAAAAAAATCTGAACGAGGAGCATGACTGACATGTGATGTCAGAAGATGTTTATTGACAAATGCAATATAATAATGTCTTCTGGAAATGTAAGTTACCAGACCTCCTATGTGTATGCATTTCCCTGCATCTCCTACACCTTCCTCTGGTTTCAGGTAATGATGCTGTTGGTGCTGTTGGGTAAATAGCCTCCACTTAGTATTTAGGTCACATATCACAAGCTCTATAACAGATGCTAGTTTAAATGTTCAATTTAGCCCACGCTTGCCTTGTGGCTGCATCATAGCAACAGCCATTAACTGGCTGCATGTCCAGGAAGAATATTTTGTTAACTTTTTTTGTAGCTTGTCATAACTGCCATTATTTATTTACTTACATTGTGAGGGAAACAGAACGTATCTAAATCAGAAATTAATTCCTTGAACAACACGTTATGAGCTATACATATACAGATTGGGTGGAATAACCCCCACGATATAGCATGCTAATTTTTTGGAATTGATTGCAAAACAACCTGATCAGTAGAACTTACTCTGCATAAACATAAGACAGAAGAGGGTCACTTTAAAAGCAGTGTTACTTTAGACAAGGGGTTCTCAACCTTTCTCTCTCTGAGGCCCTCCCCAACACGCTATAAAAACTCCACGGTCCACCTCTGCCACACCAACTGTTTTTCTGTATATAAAAGACAGGGCCAGCATTAGGGGGTACCAAGCAGGGCAATTACCTGGGGTACCACACCACATGGGGCCCTGTGAAGCTAAGTTGCTCAGGCTTTAGCCCCATGCAGTGGAGCTTCAGCTTTCTGCCCTGGGCCCCAGCAAATCTAATGCCAGCCCCCCTGAAACCTGCTCACGGCCCGCCAGGGGCCCCCGGACTCCTGGTTGAGAACCACTGCTTTAGACTGACATGTCCAGCAGGTCTCAGCAACAGGAATTTAAACATAATCATGTGAATGATTAAAACAAAATAGATAAGAATACCCCACCGTTCATGTTTGAATGTATAACTAAGACTGAGCTTTGCTACATAGGCAATCTCTTATGTTTTGTTAATGTAGTAGAGCAAAGTCAAATGGTACTGAAGTTAGAAGTAAATGACACAGTGAAGTGTTTAGTGGTGCTCTGCAGAAAGAAAGGAAGGACAGTTATTTTTCAGTCATAAGAGCTCTGTGAATATATTGCTTTTGCAGTACCCGATGTAGGAGTTACGCACCATTGTTCATGGGTCAGCAAACCATATGCACAGCTCTTAAGTGAACAAGAGCGAGGCAATTTCATTATGGATGGTTTAATTTTAAGAGCAATTTGCACCCCCACAACACACCAATGAACAAGTTCATCATCAATTAACAAACAGTTCTTTGGCTTACCTTTGTGCAACATCATTTTTCCACTGACAAACAGTAACTATTGTGGGGAAAGAACCAAGGAAAATTGTGTTTGTTCTTAACATCAAATTGCTAACTACAACAGTATTCTAATTTTAGCAACCACCACATTAGCAACTTTCATGTGTATCTGTGAATTGCGTAGATATTATAGCACTTACACTGCTGTGCAACTATTTTGGGAAATACCTGCTTACATATTTTATAACATGTTTTAGAACGTGTCTTTTACTCTAAAAATAGAAGGTATCCCTCCTCCTTTTTTATGGTTTCCTTGTTAATTTTTATTTTATAGAAAGAGCTTTTCCATTTTATATTTCTTAAAGCATATTTTAATAGCATCTAGCTTTTTTTCCCTCTCTATAATAAAATTGTTTATACTTAGAGCTGGAAAAGAAGGACAATTTCTCTGAATAACAGGCTGTGAAACTTCTTTTTTATATTCAATAGAACAAAATGCTTGTGAAAGATGCAGCATTGACAGTGCAGAGAAATTAAATCTTCTATCCACAGAGTGGGAGAGAAAGAGCACTCGCAGCACTGGGGCAAGCTTCCTCACATCACCCAATGAACTTCTGGACGGTCCACCTCTTGGAGAGAGAGGAGAGGTCAATCTCAATGCCCACCTATTTTGGCCCGAGGACACAAACAAAGGTATAAATTAATTGCCAAGCATAGCTGTGTTTTTCGTGTGCTTGGGAGTTATTTATATTTTGTTTTTATTGTAATCTTTTTCGTCTGTCTGCAGGGATAAAGCTGTGCTCAAAGATCCAGCCCAGTTTTCTGAAAGGGGTGGCAAAATTGCATTTGAACCTTAAGGGTATATTTACACAACAGCTGGGAGTGGACAGACTATATCTGCACGAGCTAGCACACTAAAAATAGCAGTGTTGCCATGGTAGTACGGGCGACAACCCGGGCTAGCCACCGGAGCGTGTCCCCAGAGTCTGGCAGGTTTGTTCTTTGGCAACTATCCTGAGCCACTGTGGCCACTCAGCTATTTTTAGCGCACTAGTTCAAACAGAGCTAGTGTGTCTGTCTATCCCAGCTGTTGTGCAGACACGCCCTCAAGATTCAAATGCAAATTTGCCACACCTTTCAGAAATCTGTGGAACAGATCTTTGAGGAGAACTTGTGCTTAAGTTGTTAGATATACCCACAGTAAGTCATAATTGTGATATTATGGTAGTAATTTGCCATTCTAAAACGTGTCACTTCACAGCCTCATGCTATTGGCATTCATAATAAGGAATTTTCTGAAGGGCATATCCTCAGATGTGCTTGGTGCTGTTTGGATAATCAGAGTTCCAGGTTCATAAACCTAGTACTCAGAAGTATCTCATAGATCAAGGACTTTAGGTCTATAATCCAGTGAATAGAATACACTGGGAAATATAATGTTTACATGTGTGACAGAAACATGGGTGATATCACTCACTTAACTGTTTCACAGTACCACGTGAGGAATGACAACAGAATAGAATTTATGGGACATGTTAGGAGGCTACAACATTTAATAGCACATGGCATTCCTCCAAATGAACTGAATTATCACATATTGACTTTCAGACAGTGCCATGGCACACACTTAGAAAACCTGTATGTGTAGCATTAACTTTCACTTCACTTAGGCCATATACTATGTGCCATGAAATGTTGAAGACTACTGCAAAATGTTGCAATACATTAGTCAAGATTATTGTACTACTGGGCTCTCTCTGTTTTATGTTGTGAAAGTCACAGGATGGAAGAGATAAGATCTAATACGTATGATTCTGGGGGAAATATTATATGGTAGTGACAGCAGTCCACACTTTATGTGATGTGGCTGTCCATATCAGGGCTCTGACTTTTCAATGTTGGGAAATTATTCAGCATTATTTCAAATTTAAGACAATGGCTTGTGATTAAGAAAGAGGGAGACTATTTTAAGCATCAATCCCTTATTTATAAGTGTGCAGACTTAGGGAACTTGAAACACCAACAAATGTGGATAGAATTGGAGGACAAAGTGTTCCCAAAACCATCAATGTGGTTAGGTTGTAAATGGAAACTGTTTAATTGAATTAAAGATTTGTGATCCAGACCAAGGTGCTACCAATCCTGCAAACAGGTCTATTATTCCTGTGGCCTCGCTGTACTCCCTGCTGTTCTGTCAGCTCTCACATTCAGAAACACACACACACTATGGTCTCTACATGGTATGTGTTCCTCCAGTTGTCCACGTTGTGTGGAAGCCAGCTAGTTTTTCCTCAAGTCTCCATATTTGTGACTCTCAGATTTAACTTCATTTCAGGTGTGGATCATGTTCTCAGCAGAGGGAGCACATATGGCCCAAGGCTGTTTTTCTAGCTTATCAGCCATCCACAGAAACCCTCTAAACCTTCAAGAGTTCCAGGCATCAATGCAGATTTCTTACTGAGGAATGATCTTTTACTGCCTTCTGAACAGGACTTAAGATTTTTCTTCTACTCCATTTAACCACAGAAGTCTCCTGCTCACTCTATTCAAGTCTCCACCTGCCACAATCTGGTTTAAATAATGTGTCCAGCATCACATAGGAACTCTGTGGCAGACACAGGGATAGTATCCAATTCTCCAGGGCAGCTCTCAGCTGTCTTAACTATGAAACGCTCCTTTCCCTTCCTGCAGTCCCCTGCCTCATTCACTACACACCTTCCAACTTGTGCAACAAATGGGGAAGGTACCCTACAGAGAACAGCCTCCTTCACCATACAATCCTGATTCATTCCCTAAGCAAGTCCATACTTTGTACTGAATGAGGCAGAACTCCTGGGGAAAAAAATACTATGTGATCACGTATCAAACACTATTATAACACACATGCACAAAGGCAACTTTAAATCTGGCTGTGATGGGGTCTGCTTACCCCGCACTAGACCAGACAGGGTTACGCCCATGTTATTGACAGCGGAAGTCCCGCCTCCCTGGCAAGACTGGGCATGCTCCAAGTGCTCTAGTAGTATAAAGGGAGGGAGACCAGCTCATTCTGGGCTAGATGCCACAGGGGAAGGACCTGCCTGGGAAGCTCCTGCGGAGGGCCAGCCACAGCCTCTGACTGCACCGGGAATCGAAGCCGTCCACGGCCTGCCTGCATCCCGGCGACTGGAGGAACCCTTGGAGATGACTGGCCCTGCCGAACACAGAGGACCTGACATCTCATGGGAAACCCCAACACAGACTCTGGTAGGAAGTGACCCAGGGAGGGTGACGGAGGGGTACCTCCCACCCGGGGAAACTCAGTGTGTTTCGGTAGGACCCCCCCCGCTGAGTCAGTGGCAAGCTGCTACGCCACTGTTAGGGCCCTGGGTCGGGGCCCGGTGGAGTCAGGTGGGCCTGGGCCCCCCTACCAGGGCTGCCACACCCCATAAGGGGTGCCCCAATGCTGTAGACTCTGGCCGCTAGGCCATGCTGTCCTGCGCCCAAGGGCAGCGCTGTAGACTCTGCCACTAGGCCATGCTGTCCTGCGCCCAAGGGCAGCACTGTAGACTCTGGCCGCTAGGCCATGCTGACCTGCACTGAAGGGCTGCTTCATAGATTGTGACCGATAGGCCATGCGGTCCTGACCCTTACACACTGGCATTTCCTAATTTTTGAGTACTTGACTTTGCAACCTTAAGTGTTCTTTTAGTTTGCTACCTCAGAGGTTTAAAAAAAAAAAAAAAAAGGCTGAGGGAGGAAGGGACATCCAGGATGATCCTAAATGCACACAACTGGACAGCTGGCACTGTGCATTGAGCACCCTTACAGATTTCCTAGGCCAGCTGCCTCAAAAAAAGGATGATCCTGGGAAAAACCTATCTGGGGAGAAATAGCACATGCGCAACCTAGTCACACATAGGAGCCGTGAGGGGCTGAAGCATGTTTAATGAGAATGGAATCTGGAGATTTTAGTTATCAAACTCTAGCAAGTCTCTACTGAGCATGTGCTAATTGCAGTTTTTCAAAGCCTTATAACTTGGCCAGATTTGGGCGGGTTTTCACAAGTACTGCAAAAAACTCATCCCTGACACAAAGGCTGCCAAATTCTAGTCCTCTGCTCCAAAGCATGGGCATGCTAGAAAATTTCTAAGAAAAGGTCTTAATTTTTTTTAACATGGACAAAACAATACATTTCCCTAGCCTCCTTCTTGGAAAAGGTTGAACTGCTTTGGCTTAAATTTTCCAACACAACTTCAACCTGAGGCAGACAGCTGGCATGGAAATTTCAACCTGAATGGTTAAAGTTTAGTAAAGTAACAAACAACAGAAAACAGGGTCTTACAATGGCAAGTATTGGGCAGCCTTAATAATAGCTCCACCTTAATACTGAAATAGAATATCTCAGCAGGGTTATTTACATAACTCTGACTAACTGTAGCGTTACATTAGTTTGCAGCATTACCCAAGTTCCTGCTCCTTGACTTATGACTTACCTCCCTGACCGTACACCTGCAATAAACAGGACAGACTAAGTTTTCTAATATTAAATATCTTTAAGCAAGGTCAGATTAAGCCATAGGCATGCGCTTATGGACCCAGTTCTTGGAATCACATATTGACATCATACTGTCAGCTTTTATTTAAAAATTGTTTCTAGCCCTCAGAATTATGAAGACAATTTTCAAAATGTGAAGACTGGCAGGGCCATGGTATGGTGGCGGAGCCATGGTTGTACTCAGGGCCCAGGATTACCTTCATGTGGCGCTGTCTTGAAGATATAATTAGGTTCAAATAATCAAGAATGTTTCAAACATCTCGTGGGTGATTCCTGTTAACATGACAACATTTGTAAACAGGCCTTCCTTCATTCCTTCGCACACAGGATATTCCCACAGTGATCAATTTAAAAGCAAGGAAATTAATTAATTCTGTTTTACAACTCAAACTGACCGTGGGCACTTTCAATATAATATCAACCTAATGAAGAATGTCCAAAGAAGTCAAAGTATTGGCAAAAAACAAAGTTGCTGTGAAAATAACATTTCCAAAAGGTAGACTTGGCATACATGTAAAGTCCATAACAACAAAAACTAATTTAAATGCCACCTAAATTTTTCCACTTTTGTTAAATTAGATTAAAAGTAGCCATTATCTGATGTTCATTTATTAAACTAGTAATATATGTTGACCTCAATCCTCCTACATACCAGACAGATTTAAAACATAGATTTAAAATACTAACATAAAAAATAAAACTCTGTATAGTTCAGTCTAGTTAACGAAAGAAAAGTTGATTACAGCAGGTGACTCCATATATGCAAGGGGAAGGGAGAGGAGATACAATTACCTTGTAGATTTTCCAGCTTTTGGGCTTTTAAATTTTCCAAATTAACATTAAAAGATTTTTACATGTGTTTCATACTCTGTTACAATTTACTTGAGAAACAGGTCACAATCTTTGATCCATATTATACCAAATTTTAAATTTCAAACAACCCATTAAACGAACCCCACTATAAATCTTAATGTTAAAAACAGTTCAATAGTCAAGTCACTGGTAAGTCATGTATGCCATACAACTTTCACAGATACTTCCAGATAAATGTATTCTATCAATCTCTCATGAAAAGAGAAATGTTTATAATCACATTATTTTGTTAATGAGGGAGTGAAATTACCATACCATCAGTACCCCTGGCTATCAGCCTGAAAAAGGAAAGTACTGCAGATGTAGATTTCTCCTTCAGCTATATAGAGTGGAGCTCTTTAAAATGAAGCAGATATTTTCCTAACTAACTAGACTTTGTTTATATCTGGAGAACTGAAAGCAGTAAATCTATTTTAGGGTATGTCTACACTACGGGATTAATCCGAATTTAGATAATTCGAATTTGGGAAACAGATTGTATAAATTCGATTGTATGCGGCCACACTAAGCACATTAATTCGGCGGTGTGCGTCCATGTACCGGGGCTAGCGTCGATTTCTGGAGCGTTGCACTGTGGGTAGCTATCCCATAGTTCCCGCAGTCTCCCCTGCCCATTGGAATTCTGGGTTGAGATCCCAGTGCCTGATGGGACAAAAAACATTGTCGCAGGTGGTTCTGGGTACAGCCTCACCCCTCCCTCCCTCCCTGCATGAAAGCAACGGACGGCAGACAACCATTTCGTGCCTTTTTTCCTGGGTGAACACTGCAGACTCCATACCACGGCAAGCATGGAGCCCGCTCAGCTCCAGACAGCAGTCATGAACATTGTAAACACCTCGCGCGTTCTCGTGGAGTTTATGCTGAGCCAGGACCAGAAAAACGAGGCGAGGAGGCGGCGGGAGCGCAGCGACCAGCGTGATGAGGACATGGACATGGACATGGACACGGACACCGAATTCTCTCAAACCGCGGGCCCCGGTGCTTTGGAGATCATGTTGTTAATGGGGCAGGTTCTATCCATGGAACGCCGATTCTGGGCAAGGGAAACAAGCACAGACTGGTGGGACCGCATAGTGTTGCAGGTGTGGGATGATTCCCAGTGGCTGCGGAACTTTCGCATGCGTAAGGGCACTTTCATGGAACTTTGTGACTTGCTGTCCCCTGCCCTGAAGCGCCAGAATACCAAGATGAGAGCAGCCCTCACAGTTGAGAAGCGAGTGGCGATAGCCCTGTGGAAGCTTGCAACGCCAGACAGCTACCGGTCAGTCGGGAATCAATTTGGAGTGGGCAAATCTACTGTGGGGGCTGCTGTGATGCAAGTAGCCAAAGCAATCATTGAGGTGCTGCTACGAAAGGTAGTGACTCTGGGAAATGTGCAGGTCATAGTGGATGGCTTTGCTGCAATGGGATTCCCTAACTGTGGTGGGGCGATAGATGGAACCCATATCCCTATCTTGGCACCGGAGCACCAGGGTAGCCAGTACGTAAACCGCAAGGGGTACTTTTCAATGGTGCTGCAAGCACTTGTGGATCACAAGGGACGTTTCACCAACATCAACACGGGCTGGCCGGGAAGGGTTCATGATGCTCGCGTCTTCAGGAACACTATTCTGTTTAAAGGGCTGCAGCAAGGGACTTACTTCCCGGACCAGAAAATAACCGTTGGGGATGTTGAAATGCCAATAGTTATTCTTGGGGACCCAGCCTACCCCTTAATGCCATGGCTCATGAAGCCATACACAGGCAGCCTGGACAGGAGTCAGGAGCTGTTTAACTACAGGCTGAGCAAGTGCAGAATGGTGGTAGAATGTGCATTTGGCCGTTTAAAAGGTCACTGGCGATCGCTACTGACTCGCTCTGACCTCAGCCAAAGAAATCTCCCCATTGTTATTACTGCTTGCTGTGTGCTCCACAATCTCTGTGAAAGTAAGGGGGAGACCTTTATGGCAGGGTGGGAGGCTGAGGCAAATCGCCTGGCTGCTGATTACGCGCAGCCAGACACCAGGGCGATTAGAAGAGCACACCAGGAAGCAGTGTGCATCAGAGAAGCTTTGAAAACCAGTTTCATGACTGGCCAAGCTACAGTGTAAAATTTCTGTTTGTTTCTCCTTCATGAAAACCCGCCCCCTTTATTGACTCATTCTCTGTAAGGAACCCACCCTCCCCCTTCCCACAGCTTGCTTTCAAACCAAATAAAGTCACTATCATTTAAAAATCATTTATTCTTTATTCATAGATTATAAAAAGAGGGAGGGAACCCGGGTGGGGTTTGGGAGGAGGGAAAGAAAAGGCCATTAAAAAATGGTTAAAAAAATGACAGCCTTTTGCTTGGGCTGTCCACTGGGGTGGAATGGGAAAGTGTACGGAGCCTCCCCCCCCGCGTTCTTACACGTCTGGGTGAGGTGGCTATGGAACATGGTGAGGGGGGAGGGGGATTATACAGGGGCTGTAGCGGCACTCTGTTATCCTGCTGCCGTTCCTGAAGCTCCACCAGACACCGGAGCATGTCTGTTGGCTCACGCAGCAGCCCCAGCGTTGCATCCCGACTCCTCTGATCTTCCTGCCGCCACCTCTCATCTCGAGCGTCCCTCCTGTCCTCACGTTCACTGGCTTCTTTCCTATACTTTGAAACCGTGTCCTTCCACTCATTCAGATGAGCTCTGTCACTGCGGGTGGATTCCATGATTTCTGCGAACATGTCGTCTCGCATCTTCTTCTTCCGACGCCTTATCTGTGATAGCCCCCCCCGCGCTCGCTTAACTGCAGGGAAGGATTTCTTTTCAGCCACAGGCAAACAGCCCAGTAGGAACGGCCACCTCTGTCCCCTTAATTAAATTCCCGTATTTCAACCAGGTTACCATGAGCGATATCACTCTCCTGAGGATTACACAGCAAACTAAAGAACGGATGTTGCTTGAATGCCAGCAAACACCGGGACCATACGCTGCCAGGCTTTGTCATGCAATGATACCAGATTACTTGCTGCAAGCATGGCGCGGTCAAGTGTCCTACCATGGAGGACGGAATAAGGCTGCACTGCCCAGAAACCTTGTGGCAAGGCTTTTGGAGTACCTCCAGGAGAGCTTCATGGAGATGTCCCTGGAGGATTTCCGCTCCATCCCCAGACACGTTAACAGACTTTTCCAGTAGCTGTACTGGCTGCGAATGCATCCCAAGTCCTCAGGGCAAAATAATCATTAAAAAACCTTGCTTTTAAAACAAGTTTTATATTTTAAAAGGTAAACTCACCTGAGGTCCCTTCCATGGGGTCGTGGTCTTGGATACTGGCTTGGGAGGGTTCGGAGGGTACTTCAGTCAGGCTGAGAAAAAGATCCTGGCTGTTGGGGAGAACGGAGTGCTGGGTGCTCTCCGCAAGCTCGTCCTCCTCCTCCTCTTCCCCCTCCGCAGAATCCTCAGGTGTAGCTGATGAGATTATCCCCGCCTCGGAATCCACGGTCACAGGTGGGGTAGTCGTGGCTGCCCCCCCTAGAATTGCATGCAGCTCGGCGTAGAAGCGGCATGTCCGCGGCTCTGACCCGGAGCGACCGTTTGCCTCCTTTGTTTTTTGATAGGCTTTTCTGAGCTCCTTGACTTTCACGCGGCACTGATCTGAGTCCCTATTGTGGCCTCTCTCCATCATGCCCTTGGAGATTTTTTCAAAAGTTTTGGCATTTTGTCTCTTTGAACGAAGTTCTGCTAGCACTGAATCCTCTCCCCATATAGCAATCAGATCCAGTACCTCCCGTACGGTCCATGCTGGTGCTCTTTTTCGATTATCGGCCTGCATGGTTACCTGTGCTGATGAGCTATCTGTGGTCACCTGTGCTCTCCACGCTGGGCAAACAGGAAATGAAATTCAAATGTTCGCGGGGCGTTTCCTGTCTACCTGGCCAGTGCATCCGAGGTCAGATTGCTGTCCAGAGCGGTCACAATGGTGCACTGTGGGATAGCTCCCGGAGGCCAATACCATCGAATTGCGGCCACACCACCCCTAATTCGAACTGACAAAATCGATTTTGGCGCTACTCCGCTCGTCGGGGTGGAGTACAGAAATCGATTTTAAGCGCCCTTTATTTCGAACTAAATGGCTCCGTTGTGTGGACGGGTGCAGGGTTAATTCGAATTAACGCTGCTAAATCCAAATTAAAGTCGTAGTGTAGACCAGGCCTTAGTGTTATTGTCCCTTAGGCCTTGGCTACACTCATGACTTCCCAGCGCTGCCGTGGCAGCGCTGGGAAGCGCGAGTGTAGTCGCGCCGCCAGCGCTGCGAGAGCTCTCTCGCAGCGCTGTAAGTACTCCACCTCTCCGAGGGGAATAGCTTGCAGCGCTGCAGGCTCTGATTACACTGGCGCTTTACAGCACTGTACTCGCTGCGCTCGGGGGGGCGTTTTCACACCCCTGAGCGCAGAAGTTGCAGCGCTGTACAGCGCCAGTGTAGCCAAGGCCTTAGTGTGTATAGATCTCACAAGTCTGAATTCCTTAGGAAGGATGAGTTCACACAAGCTGCGAAACTTGCAGTGGTGGAGGGGCATGATGGCAAGGCCACCCACCCTCTCCCCAAGAGGCAATTGAGTGCATGCTCCTCACACTTCCCCCAGAACTTTTAAGGAGTGTGAGTATGTTCTACCAGGTGGAGAGACCTATGCTAAGGCAGAGGCAGGACATTCACAGCTTACCACATATGGACTCACTGCTGCAGAGACTCTCAATGAAGTGAGAGTCAAGGGGCAGAGGACTAGAGAGATACTTTGCCTGTGGGTAGTCCCAGGTCAAGGAGTTGTCTTGCCTTGTGTATAGAGCTGCTGCCCTCTTCAGGTTGGTCCACCTTTGCTTCTGAGGTTGCTACTCCCTCATTGGGGCCTGCTCCTGGACTCCCATTCTTTCTGTGCCAGAGAACACTAGATCCCTTGTAACTCTCTCTGTTCAGGTTTCAGAGTGGTAGCCATGTTAGTCTGTATCAGCAAAAAGAACGAGGAGTACTTGTGGCACCTTAGACTAACAATTATTTGAGCATAAGCGTTCGTGGGCTAAAACCCACTTCATCAGCTGTATGCCGTGGAAAATACAGTAGGAAGATATATATACACAGAGGACATGAAAAAAATGGGTGTTGCCATACTAACTATAACAAAAGTAATCAGATAAGGTGAGCTATTATCAGCAAGAGGGGGGGGGATTTTTTTGTAATGATAATCCAGATGGCTTATTTCCAACAGTTGACAAGAAGGTGTGAGTAACAGTAGGGGGGGGGGAATTAGCATGGGGAAATAGGTTTTACTTTGTGTAATGACCCATCTACTCCCAGTCTTTATTCAAGCCTAATTTAATGGTGTCCAGTTTGCAAATTCATTCCAATTCTGCAGTTTCTTGTTGAGTCTGTTTTTGAAGGTTTTTTTGTTCGAGTATTGCGACTTTGAGGTCCGTAATCGAGTGACCAGAGGGGTTGAAGTGTTCTCCGACTGGTTTTTGAATGTTATAATTCTTGACATCTGATTTGTGTCCTTTAGTCTTTTGCGTAGAGACTGTCCGGTTTGGCCAACGTACATGGCAGAGGGGCATTGCTGGCACATGATGGCATGTATCACATTGGTAGATGTGCAGGTGAACGAGCCTCTAATAGTGTGGCTGATGTGATTAGGTCCTTTGATGGTGTCCCCTGAATAGGTATGTGGACAGAGTTGGCAACGGGCTTTGTTGCAAGGGTAGATTCTTGGGTTAGTGTTTTTGTTGTGTGGTTGCTGGTGAGTATTTGCTTCAGGTTGGGGGGCTGTCTGTAAGCCAGGACTGGCCTGTCTTCGAGGAATTCATTCAAAAACCAGCTGGAGAACACTTCAACCTCCCTGGTCACTTGATTACAGACCTCAAAGTCGCAATAATCTAACAAAAAAAATTCAAAAACAGACTCCAACGAGAAAATGCAGAATTGGAATGAATTTGCAAACTGGACACCATTAAATTAAGTTTGAATAAAGACTGGGAGTGGATGGGTCATTACACAAAGTAAAACCTATTTCTCCATGCTAATTTTTCCCCCTACTGTTACTCACACCTTCTTGTCAACTGTTGGAAATGGGCCATCCTGATTATCACTACAAAAGGTTTTTTTTCTCCTGCTGATTATAGCCCACCTTAACTGATTACTCTCGTTATAGTTAGTATGGCAACACCCATTTTTTCATGTCGTGTGTGTGTGTGTATATATATAGATATAGATATCTATCTATCTTCCTACTGTGTTTTCCACTGCATGCATCCAATGAAGTGGGGTTTAGACCACAAAAACTTATGCTCAAATAAATTTGTTAGTCTCTAAGGTGCCACTAGTACTCCTTGTTCTCTCTCTGTTCAGGGGCTGCTCCAGAGCCCCACTACTGCCTGGAGATAGCTTCTCATCATGGCTTGGAGCTGCTCCAGCGCTTCCAAGTCTGTCACTCTTCACCTCCTACCCCTATGGCCAGTTTCACCCACTCAGTTCCCACCCTTTCCCCCGCCTGGTATCAATTTAAAATATATAGACCCAGGTGTTTTGTGCAATAAGATCAATGTACAAGTGTAGTCATAAGGGAGCCTTGGATGGACTAGACAATGAAATGCAGATCTTCAGGGAGTGCCTGGATGTACCTGAGCTGGTCACCCTTTGGCCCATAGCTCAGAGCTTTGTCTCCCTCTCACTGAATCACTCTTAGCTAATAGAAACATCTCTTACTACTAGCTACCAGATTCTGTCCTGTTCTTTAGTGGAAAATCCATTCTGCCTTACCATCTACTCGGTGTAGCAAGCAGAACGAGACAGAAAGAATCTCTGTGCATTTCTCCATTTGGGCAAGAAACATGCAACTTATCTTGGGAGATAAACACAGAGGTGTAGCAACAAATGTAATTAACAACACATAGAATTTAAGACACTATTAACATGTTTTATAAAGCTGCTAAGCAATACAGCTTCCTTTTGTATAGAAACTGGTAACCTGAATCTATCTAGAAAGCTAACTTGAGTGACTGCAGACATAAATGATGAATAGCACAATTGTTAAAGGATTGCTCAAGAACTGAAACGAGTCTCTGCAGTTGACAAAAGGAATATTCTACAATTTGTGAAAGGACAGCTCCACTTGTTCAGACCTGCAAAGCTTGTATCATGCAAGTCTCCACTATTGTTCATCTATAGTCATTGTAATCAAAGCATGTGTGCTAACTAAATTAATCTATAATTAGCTAATACTTAATAGTCTATTCACAATTGATAGATATACCATACCAGGGACCACATATAAAGCAATCTCCATCTCTCCCCCTTCAAAAAAGGGGTGCTGAACAGTAGAACATTCAGTAAAAGCATCTTTAAAACTAAGATTTCAGCATTAGAAGTCACAAATGCACAAGATACTGCCACTGTATAACTTACTGTGATGTTCTGTAATCCCTTGCTGTCAGTAAACTTAACTTAATGCTAAAAATGGCACATTAGGGAACACTGTTGCCTGTTAATTCTTAACAGTTAAGGTCCCATAGCTTAATATTCTAGTTGGAACTCTAAACACAAAACAAAAAGACACACAATGGTCCAGTGGATAAGGTACTGGAGGAGGAGTCAGGAGCTCTGGGATCTATTCTTGGCCCTGCCACTGACCTATTTGTGAAGCACAGATGACGATACCATCCCCCCTTTATAAAGCACTTTGAGATCTGTGGATTAAAAGTGTATCTAAGAGCTAGATGTTTTTACAAGAAGGACAATATGTGAATTTATGGGATAGATGGAAGGAGGGAAAGAAATAATTGAGCAGCCTGCCTACAAGCTGTACATTTACTAAGAATTTTCATAGACAGAAAAATGTGTAGAAAAAATAGGTTTAAAAAAAATCAGGGTGGATAAAAATTGTTTTTAAATAAAAAAAAATGATATTTTGACTGTTACTTACATTATAGTACTTTTTAATATAAAGCTGTTTAAAATGAAATCTGAACTTTGCCTTAAATATATTTAAGGCATAAACTTCTAATCTCTTAAAACATGTAAATAACAAATAAATATGCTGAATCCATAAGTCTCTATTAAAAACAGAGTTAAAAACTGCTTTTCTATATAAAGAAAAAATCAGGGAGAACATCTAACTTTTAAGGTCAGTTTTATAAATATGGCACAATAGATTAGCATAAGTAACTTACAAGACTGCCTCAATGTCACGAGACTTAGGTGAGTAGGAACTTAAGCTCCAGTCATCTGCACTTAGGCATATTTGAAAATTTTCCCAGGCTGACGTGAAATAATCAGTATAATTCCCTGACTACAGTTAATCGCCCTGTTTAATAAATCATTTAGTTGTAAATGTGAAACATGTAAACTTCTCTTATCAAAACATATTGAAAACATTTCAGGTTGTCTTGTTTAATAAAATATAAATTGTATATACCATTGTTTATAATTCCAGTTACCTTCCTAATGCAGCTTGACACAAATCAAGAGCAAAAAATTAAATTATCTAGTAAATCCGCAATATCATTCACCATTTTCTAACATTTTAAAAAGTGTACAATTACTAAAGAATACAGAATAAGGAATATATAGCTTATAGTCTATGCTCCTACGTAGCAAAATGATTTATCAAATCCAGTAAAAAGGCTCTATTTAGCTGTAAATCAACATGTTAGAGTGGTTACATCTACCAATAAGAATGCACCTTTCTTTAGAAAATAACTGAAGTACAATGGAAAATTTGATTAAAAAGTGATTATTTAAATGGAGGCTTTCCACTTGGTTATTTAAAGCAGGATTTAAAATTGCCTTAATTTAAATCAATCCACCCTGAAAAAATGTACACATCATATAGTCATACACACAGTACACATACATGATCCTAAAAAAATCCCACCTAATTAGGAAATGCCTGTTAGACAGCAAAGAATTCCTAAATAGTGTCTTCACTGTAAAACCCCTGGAGCAAGGACTGTCCTTTTGTTCTGTGTTTGTACAACACTGTAGCACAGTGGAGTCCTGGTCTATGACTGGTGCCCCTAGGTACTACAGTGATACAAATAATTATTCTAAACAATTTGATATGCATTACTCTTACTTTCATTCAATAAGGAGGTTTTCTTTATAAAAAGGATATGATGTTATTTATTCTATTGAACATATAAAACAACCAGAAAGAGGCCATTAATTACAGCAATACTGTACATATTGTTTTCAGTGCTAATTCTCATTGAGATATAAAACAAGAATTAATCATTTGTTCCATTCAGTTCCTCTAAGCCTTTCAGAAGAGGTTCTTTTTGTGCAGCTGGTCACAAAAAGCAGGGTTTTAACCACGAAAGTTTTGGCTTTAAGCCAGGCTCACTGGCTGAACTGCATTCCCAGAATGCACCACAATCTCCTGTCTTGATGAGGGGAGGCAGTGCATTATTGGAATCCATAGATGTGGGTTCTGTGGGTCATAGGATACATAGCTCAGCCAGGAAACCCTGCTCATAGAGGAGAAAGGGGACATGAGGCACCGAAACTACCTCTCCCAGGAGACATCACAGCAGCATTTCCAAATCAAAATATATCATTTTTCAAGCATTTGGCTTTTTGATGGGAAAAAACTAAGTGTCTCCTTTTTGGGGAAAATTTCATTTTGTTGAAAATTCCATTTTTTACACTAAAACAGTTTTGAGGGAGAATTTTCAACTAGCCCCAGTGGTCAGTTTTCTAGTCCCATAGAGATACTTTGATTGTCAGAATAGCCAGTATTCTTTATCAGTATTTCAGTATTTCAAGGCAGCAAATATATCTAGTAAATTTCTTCTCTCCAAGAAGTTGCTTATTTCCCAGAAACAGTGTCCAATATATGCTCACTAGTCAGCTTTTATCCTTTTAGTGTTCAAAATATACAAGTCTGCAAAACAGAGATGCATGCTTGCTTGCTTACTATAGGTTCAACACCACAAATAAATACTACTAATAAAAAATGAACAAAGTTTTAAATTTAAAACTTGCAGCATATTGTTCTTCCTCACTTTTGCTTACAAGGACTATTGATCCTTATAGAGATTATCCTCATCTTTCTAATACACTACTCTACCCTAAACTTCCTTTCATATTCAAAGCTAAAACAGATATACTGTACCAAATCAATCAATTGCCTTGCCTACTTCAAAGAAGGGATGCCAAAAAACATAACATTTGGTAAATTCATCTTTAGAACACCCTAGCAACTTGTCTAAAACTAGAATGTCCCTATTCCTTTACAACCATTAAGCCTAGGGTCTGAGAAACCTTTCCATTCCATGTGGTTCCACATTTTATCCCAATTAAGCAAATCTATTTCACTTCCCTAGGTAATAGGACTTCTGGTGTGTTAGGAAGACTACATGCCAAATAAACTGTGAGGGCTAAAGAAATATCTACTTTCGTGTTCCAAAGGATCTCATGTGTTATTGCTCTCCAAAATTCACCAGTTTGCAGGCAGAGCCAACAAAGATGTAACATGGTGCCTCTATACCCACAAACCTTCTAGCATACTGGTAACTATTTCTCATTGATAGTGAAAAGTCCAGAGACACTGGAATCAATTCCTATTTGGGCCTTAATTTTCATTTCTTTGGGGAGACAGGAAACTGATATAGGAAACAATAATGTGGTCCTTTTGGGCCAAATTTCCTATTCCTGTGCATACTGTGATCTTCCATACTATTGCACTTACAATCACCAAAGGCACTTAGAGCTTCAGCTCCCTTGATACAGAAGGGAGGAAGCTGCAGGGTATTTTCTGTAAGGGCCTGTCGACTCTGGAATGCAAGTCTCCCCCCACATTTATTAGAACCAGGTTTTGTTAAACCTTCCTCACACCGTGCAAGACTTCTTTTCATCTTCTTCTGCAACCACTGGGGAGGAAATGGAAAAAGGGTGGTGTAGCAAAAAGGAGTTATGAAGTGGGAATGAAGGGTCAATTTGGTGCCAGCGAAAACCTTTCTTCCCCCCCTCTATCAAGAAAGAGCCACCAAATGGGAACTATTTGCATAAATATCAGAGGTTCTCAGAGCCTGGAACTTAGTAGTGTCTCTGGCACAATTTTATTCCTCGTAACTCTCCTGGTGAAGTTAGATGACTGGTGCCCCCCTCATACTAGGGGAGCACCAGCTCAAGGGGAGGACACGTGACCTCTCCATGTGACCTCCCCACGTGACTCCTCCCTGCCCCTCCCCACCCCACATTATCTGGGGGGCTCTGTCCTCCTGCTTCACCACCTCCCCTCAGCATGTTCAGCTGCTCTCCCTAGCAGTCAGGCCTGAGCCGCTCCCGGATGCTGCCCGGTGCAGCACAGTAGCTTCCTGGGAGAGTGCCTGGCTGCGGCGGCAGTGGGCTGCCTCCCACCCAGGCTTGGCTTCCAAGACAGTGGCGGAACGAGTCAGAGCCCACACCCTCCAGCCCCGGCATGCTCTGTGCGCAGCAGTAGCTGGTTGCAAGAGAGCCTGGCTGGGGTGAGGGCAGCAGCAGCCTGCTCCCTGCCCAGGCTCGACTTCTGAGCGACAGGAGCAGACTCTGAGCATGCTCGAGGGACATGTAGGTGGGGCTCTAGCTTGCTCAGCCAACTGTCCCCAGAAGCTGAGCATGGGCGGAGGGTAGCCTGCTGCTGCCGCAGCCAGGCTCTCTCCCAGTCAGCCACTGCACTGCACTGGGCAGTGTGGCTGGAAGAGGCTCTGGCCCTGCCCCTTCCTCTCCCCGCCCAGGCTAGCTGGTGCTGGAGGGGCACTTGACCCTTCGTGCCCCTCCCACCAGTCACCTCTTTGGAATTACACCATGGAAGAATTGAGCCCACTCAGTTTAGCTAGCCAGTAAAGGTCGTCATTCTCAACTGCCGTCCACCAAAGTCAATGGTGCTACGCCAATATACACCAGCAGAGGTCCTGGAAAGAGCAAGTCTCCCGGTTACCTGTATGACCTATCATTCTAGCTGCGGCAATATCAAGAGATACTGCATACAGAAGTCAGTCTGGCAAGATCTGAGTTTCTTTGCTGTAACTGTAATTTTATTTAAGACGTACCATGTCTATAAACAGACCTATTTATGCCTGTCTTTAATTAATTTGACCATTTTGCTGTATATGTTAGCCTTTTTATTTGTAAATAGCTTTAAAACCAATGCTTATATAATTGATGGGGTGACTGATAATAAATATTGACATTACCTAGACACCAACAACACAAATTTTGTCTGCTCAAGGAATAGGGACAAAAAGATGAAGCTCTCTGTGTATGTAACAATTACCTTAAAGTCTTACAAAGATGGAAATGGTATAAAGCTGAACAACTTTGAAATGTCTGGAAAAGTCTCCTTGCAATAATGCAGCAGACACCAAGAAGAGACCCAGATAAGAGTGGATGTAACATAATAGAAGAACTAGACAATATATGTTTCAGGAATATGTGCAAAAATCTTCTACATTTCCATGCAAACCTTGTGTGAGCACATTTTTCATACATCAGAATGCAAGCTACCCTAGGAAAGGAAATCAGAATCAAATGTTTTTTAAAGCCATTGAAGAAAATCCACCAACACAAGTACGGAATGAAACATTACTTTCAATCCCAGGAAATCAGTAGCAGGGAGCCTCTCTGATTTATTGCACTTCTAATGATTGATGACACGATGTGCCCATATGTCACTGTTTCATTCAATGGACATTATTCAGCCACCTGCCACAAGTACAAGCCAAGGACTTGTTCCAGGCTCCACTTGTACCATATATGCATTACCCTGCAACCAACAGCCGAAAGAAACCAATATCTGCCAAATCATGAGGAGTGCTCGGTACAAAGAGCTGGCTGCCTGCTGGCCAGGTCTACACTAAAAAAGTTTTGCCAGAATAGCTATACCATGAAACACTCCTGGGTAGATACATTTATGGCAGCAAAAGAGTGTTTTTGCCAGTATAAACCTATTTCCTTATTTCACTTGAGGAACTGGTATAAGTTACCCTGCCAAAAGCACTTTTTTGCTATTGTAAATGGTGCATACTCTAGGGCTTCTGCTAATATGGAAAGATCATTTAAAGAGCCACATAGGTAAGCCAACATTACTATACCAGCACCAGCTGCTAGTATAGACCAGGCCTTATATAATTAATACCTACTTTGTGTAAACTAAATGAAAGGTAAGGACACAACATAAATTTGCATGCAAATATGTGTAAGCAGTGGTGGTACTCAAGCATATACACTTCTACCTCGATATAATGCTATCCTCGGGAGCCAAAAAATCTTACCGCGTTATAGGTGAAACCGTGTTATATCGAACTTGCTTTGATCCACCAGAGTGCACAGCCCCGCCGGCCCGGAGCACTGCTTTACCGTGTTATATCTGAATTCATGTTATATTGGGTCGCGTTATATCGGGGTAGAGGTGTACTTCCATTTTTAAAACATTGATTTCAAATGTTGATGGAGATAATGCTAAAGCAAATGTGTTTCTAACACTATGAAGACATGAAATAAGTATGTGTGCACATATATCAAAGGGAAATACTTGGCATGTGGCTAGAGTTTTTGCATCTTCTGAAGAAGATATATTGGGAGCATTTATAACTTTAGGGATATTGGGGGAGGGACTTCAAGGTCCACCTATCACAAACTATATGAGCAAAAGATTGGGAAGGGAACACAACTCAAGTGCACAGAACAGATATTTACAGATGCAATCAGACAAGTGGTGCATGTAAATTGGCATGTATGATTGATCAATTATGAAAGTCTGGATCTTGAGGACCAATTCTGCTCTCTTCCCATGCAAGCATCTATACAAAGTAAAAATAAATAGCCTCTAAACTAATATGTGAGTCTCTCAGTATTCTTTCATATTCCAAAAAGCACATATTTCCTGAGATGCATGGCTTTTTTTTTTTCTTTTTAAATGGCAGATCTCCAAAGATCAGCAAGAAGGAGGATTATATGCTAAAGTTCTTCATATCTGCCATCTAAAAAAGGTGTCACTGGAGTAAGTGCTTGAGCATATTTTATTCCATAGCTTTGCTGAAATAACTAGTGTTTTTTTTAATCTCGGCAAATTTATGATTAATAGGGAGTTTCAGTTTTTCACACAGGTTCAGCTAACTCAGAAATGAAGAGTCCTGCACTTGGGAAGATGACGTAGATTTATAACATTCCCTGGAGGACTTTGCCTCTAGGAACCAGTGACGTGAATGCACTCATCTATATACTATACGCAATTTGCATGAGACACATATAAAATTGATAATATTCTTAATGTAATAAATCAAATGTTATTCAGAAAAAAGTTAACATTAATGGGAATTACTTCAAAATGATTAATCATATACTGAGTAAGTCAATGGTATACTGTGTTACTAGGATATTTTATTATTGTAACAATCTGATAGGATATGACTAAAGAGTAAATATTATGAATGAGGCAGGAGTCCTGTAGAAAAATATGTGATCATGTAGTTAAAGATTCTATCATAATGGATATGCACAAGATTGCACGGATAAACATAATTCTGGCATTTCCTAACGTGAGTGCTTGAATTTGAAAATGTATGGTTTTTAACATACAGTTTTTTGGGTGGGTATGTTTGTATATATATTTTACACACACACCAGTATAAAATTTACATTATATACAGATGCAGTATATACACATTTTTCAGAAAGCACATACTGTGTATGCTTTAGTACAAGATATATTTGTACATATATTTGTTGGCTAATTTCACTTTGCTATTATTCTTCACAAAACTATTCATAATGTTATTTTTACTGTATAACCAAAACAGAAAGGACTAAAAACCAGTTCTGGTTGACTAGCAAAAGGTAGACACAAAAATGCTCAGAGTGCACCCCTGTATTCACACCTTACACACTATTGTAATAATCTTTGTACAAAGTATCCCTTGTAAGGTATCCTTTGAAAGCTCATACAATTTGGTCAGTATCGTTTTGATTAAATACAATGTTGTCACACACATTTTAAGTTAAGATTTCCCTATTTGATGTTATTAACACGTTCCAAATCCCACACACCTGCCCAAGCAGAGGTTGGCAAAAGGGTCACAAAGGAATATGTGCTCTGCTAAATGTGCATTTAAGTAGTAAACAAAGTCATCAAGCAGTAAGAAAAACAAAGAAATCTCAAAACAGGTGAGAAAAAGCCAGCAGGGAACAGCCTTCCACATAGATCCTGTCTCTTAGTGCCCAGCTAGAAATGTTTTTCAAGAGAGGGACTGAAACTATTTTTAAAAAAAAATGGGGGGGAGGGACCAAACACTCCAAGGTACACCCCTCTCACTCTCTCCCTGCCCATCATATTCACTGCACCTGAAAGGACAAAGAAAGCACTCATTAGACTCTGAGGGAGGGGTCCTGACCCACACAGTGTGGTCAGTAATCTGCATGTGGTGAGAAATTTTGCTTGAATCTAATATGTTTTGTTAAGTTAGGCATAAGTAAACTTTTTTTCTCCTTGTAACCATTTCTGACTTTTATGCCCCATCATTTGTATTCACTTAATCTCTCTCTCTATTTCATAAACTTGTTTTATTGTTTTATCTAATCCAGGGTGGTTAAATTGAAGTGTCTCGGTAATTCCATTTAGGGTAACAAGTCGTGCACATATTATTCTCTTAAAGGAATAACAAATTTAATATAATTTGGACTGTCCAGGAGAGGGCTGGGCAGTACAGGACATACATTTCTGGGGGAAATCTCAGACTGGGGGTGTGCTGGTCACCCTGCAGTATAACCGAAGCTGGTGCAACCCAAGTATGACTGGCAGGCTGCAGACACTTAGGGTATGAAAGGTTATTTGTGAGCAGTCCTGTTAGGAGCTACTTCAGCAAGGAATTGTAAGGCACCTGAGGCTGCGGAGCATGAGTGATGGAGCTGCTCATTAGTCTGATATACCCTGGTAATGTCACAGTGGCATAAGTAAAATATTGACTAAATTTGTCAGAAGCGTTGGTCAGGAAATCCTGTCCCCAGTCAGGTCTGCAGAAAAGAGGGGTAGAACCTGCACTGTGGTTCCCTTCCAGCATTAATGGGTCTTTTTAAGTTAGAAGAGCAGAATTTCATCCTTAGAGCTGAAAGTGGCTCAGAGGGCTTTTAGGCGAGGAGGTGAGGGGAGGGAAACAGAAAAAAGTGAGAAAGCGCTTCTTTCATTTTCTTTCCTAAAGAGTTTAAACTGTGACATTACCAGCTGCAGAGTCAGCTCTTTTGCTGAGCAGCCAGTAGTGCAATCAGAGGGCCTGCCCACAAGAAAGGGCAGTCTGATACCCTATGCTGCCTTGCCTGGTAAGGAACTAAGGGTACATCTTCATGCTGGAGGTGTAGTTAGCAGATCAAGGAGACATGCCTGCGCTAGCATCTCAGATGTATTTTTAGCATGCTAGCTTTCATCAAGCTAGTGCGGGTATGTTTACCCAAGCCTCCAACCAGCTCCAGGATAGACATACCCGCAAGTTAGAGACTGAAACCAAATCCTACTTCTGAGGCTGGCTCATTTTATGGGTCAGTGTGTTCTAAACTTGGATGCCTAAAATTAAGCACCTAAAACAATCAATGTGAGTTACAGATGCTCAGCAGCTCTGAGTCAGACCATTTTCATGTAGATGCCAAGATGCTGAAAAATTGGAGAGGATTTAGAAGGAAAAAGAAAAAAAAATATTCTCACTAACCCTTTCCCAGAACCTCAGGCAGGCCCCCATGCATAGAGGGGGGGAGACAATGATTGATTTTTCAGGCCCCCCAAAATGCTACAGATGGCTCTGCTGTGGAGCTCCCAAATGAATTCTAGTGGACAAAACAAACAGTGTTTCTGTCTCTGAGCACTGGTAATTGACAAAGCAGCTATGAAGTCTTGCTAAAATGCTAGAGTACAATCTTGATTCCCCACCCCACCCAAAAGCCACATGGGCAGATAGAGGATGGTAGGCTGCAGAGAGCCACTTGTGGCTACCCAATTCAAGGCCACACAGTCCCAGACTGCACAGCCCTAACATGTGCCACTGGTGTAAAGTAAGCGATTTGGTACCAATGGAGGATCATGCAGAGCAGAGCTCAGTTAGCCCATTGCTTCCCCATAATGCCCCTCTTTTCCATTAAGCAAAGGGAAGCATAGCTGGTGCAAAAGAGGGCAGGGCCACCTCTACCAACTTTCCATTAGTGAAGAACATCCTTGTGCAGAGGGAATAATTTGCTGGTTTTCTCTGAAGACAATTTCATGCTGCTTATGCATAAGGCTAAGATTTTGTCATGCATATTTTTAGTAAAAATCACGGACAGATCACAGGCAATAAAGAAAAATTCACAGAAGCCTGTGACCTATCCATGACTTATACTAGAAATATGCATAACAAAATGGGGAGCTGTGGGGTCCCCACACCACCCCTAGGGGGCATCTGGAAGCTCCCAGGGTGCCCCAACTGCCCGCGCGGCAGCTCTGAGCTCCCAGGGCACCCCAGTCCTCCACAGCGGCTGAGAGCTCCAAGCCCCACAGTTCCCAGCTGTCACGGGCGATGGGGGACCCTGCAGCTCCCAGGCGCTGCGGGCTCAAGTCACGGAGGTCTCTGGAAGTCTGGATTCCGTGACTTCCGTGACAAAATCGTACACCGACTTATGCAATGCAGAGCAGCATTAACAGACCAGCGCATCCAGCCCCACATCTCCAGCAGCACTAGAAAATTTTATTTGTGCAGAATGGACTGCAACAGAGTTACCACAAACTTGTCATGGCCATTTCTTGATTGTGTCTGTTACTGTGGCTTCTCCAGAATACAGCTTTATAAAACAAAGTGATCAAGACCTACTTGAGTTCTTTCATGAGTCAAGAGACACTCTGAGGATTTGCAATGATAGCAATAGAACATGAACTGTCAGAAAGCCTTAAGTATGACAGCCTGACAGATGAATCTGTATGCAGAAAAATCAGGAAGGTCCCTCTGGACTGGGAGTTGCTGGAGTTTAAGCTGCTGTAAAAGCTTCTAGTAGTTTTAGACAGAGAGATGTGAGAAGAATAGCTATATGGGTATACAGACCTTATTTAAAAATCTGTATTTTAAATGGGTTTTGTCTTGATGAACTTTAAAAGTTTTTTTTTTTCTATCAAGCTGTAGATTTCAGAAGATGAGCTGTCTCACTATAGCCCAGCTCCAAAATAGGAAGGTTTTTGGGACTGCCTTGTGTGCAAGAACAAGAACATTTCTGTTTTTAGATTAGTGAAGGAAAAAGTGGAAATGATTAATCAATCAGAAAATAAAAATAAATTCAGACTTATGATCAATTTAATGTTGAGCAACTGGTTGCCAAGATTTCTCCAATTAGTCAGTTTTATATTCAATTTTCTGTAAAACGGTTGACAATGTCTTTTTAAGACATTTGACCCGATGAGACCACTTCCTCAAAAGTGGAATGAGAGCCTCATCCAAAACTGACTGTACCGAGCTGAATAGCTCCAAAGTAGGCCTCGCACCTAGCTTTGGAGAAAGGTGATGGAAAGTGGAGCGCGCAAAATGTGTAAACTGTAAGAACCCAGGGTAAGGCCTAGAATCCTCTTTTGGGTCAACAAGTCACCTGAGGTGAAATAGATGTTCTAAAATCTCCAGGACTGACCACCTTAGGGTAGAGGATGTCACAACATCAACTAATAGGCCACCACTATTTATTGTATTTTTTGTATATTTCTTATTAGCTGGGAGACAGAGTCTCTTTATATTCTTTCCTTTTAGGATGTGGACATGAATGTGTGACTACATGCATGCATGAGCTCCCATGAAGCCCACACACCAGGTGCCAGAACAGAAACTGCCCTAAACACTGTCTTACAAAGACACTCTTAGTGTATTCTGGGAAAAGCCTTGACAAATTTGAGATTTTAATCTGTAATTTCTAGTAAATAAGAGTTGTTAAACTTCTATTTATTGAGAGTGTTCTATTAAAGTTTTTATTACAGATATGTCTACACATACCCATTGAAGAAGCTCAGCTCACTCACACTGCCAGGACTACACTCTGTTTTTAGCACGCTAGTTCAATCAGAGCTAGCGAGTGTATATCTCCTTGAGCTGGAATTTACACCTCCATCTTGAAGCGTCAATGTACCCATAGCGTCTATGTGTTGGGAGGAGGGACAGGGACAGGTTAGCTACCATATAAGAATCAGAGTAAGGTAAAAATTTTCAACAAAAACTTAAAAAAAAAAAAAGTTTTTACTAAAACTAATGATTTTCAAATTTGTGTTGATTTTCCTGTAGTGTTAGTTACGAAAAAAAACTAAAAATATTTTTTTTAAATATCAAAACATTGTTTTGACAGTTTAGAAACCAAACATTTTGATTGTTCAGTTCAAAACAAGTTTTCATTTCAAAACTTTTTATAACAGAAATTCAAAAATGTTTAGCATTTTTTGATTCTGAGCAATTGTATATTGCATTCAACTCAAAATGAAATTTTTTCAACTTTTGAAAATTGCCAACAAGCCAAAAAAGCCATTATTCACCCATCTCCAGTAAGAATTGAAGTCTAAGAAGGAAGTTTTATAATTGGCTGTGAGTTCATGCTTCACACATTAGACAATAATTTGTTTTCAGTATTAAGATACTCAACCAGATTTAAATTTTCAAGTTCCTGATGCAATTGGTAAAATTCTTTCGATGGGGTTTTTATAAATAAATGTACAGCCACCTTCTTAGAAGGCACGAGGACTGATTACTTTTGGTAGTAATTGTAAGATTTTACTCCATTCCAATATTGAGACTACTTTGGTTGATTTAATTCCGATTTATTCTTAAGAGATTGTTTTATTCTTCATTTAGATTTAAAATGAAAAAGGAGCCTACCCAAGGCTCTAGGTGCCCTAATATCTTCATTAATTAAAAAAAATATAATGAAATCCCAGCAGCATTGAAATAATCACTCTGACAGGAACTCAGCCCGCCAGACACCTACAGAGATTCCTTTCCACCCCTTCATCACTGTGGGAAACACAGCTTCAGCCTTCTCCAAAAACCCTCTCAAACAGATGTCTTTTGCAGCGTGCTTGGATGGTCACCAAACTCTCCTCGTTTGTACCAAATGGGGGAGGGGGGGAGCAAGTAATAGAGTCTAGGAGCCCTCACAGAGCCCTACCAGCCTCCCCATCTTTTATGACAAGGAGGAAATCGAGTTTGGGTACCCCTGCTGACCACAGCTGTGGCAGTATGGGAGAGAGATGTAGGGTTAATAATAGCTTCGCTCTGGCAATATTTTTTCTTGACTATTTTAGGAGATTTAAAACATATATAAAATAGAAATGGATACTGAGTTATATTTCTCTTAATATGCTACATGGGTCCAAAACCTCTGACACACTGGAATAGATACCAGCCAGTCAAAAGCCTGACCACCAGCTCCCCACAAATAGTCTATGGTTCTCAGAGGGAGCAGGGTTCAAAGAGTATGTTTTGGAGAGGATTGAGGAGGTATTCACTAGGAATTGTCAAAAGAGGGCACAAGGCAGAGATTACAGGAAAAAGAAGGGGACCCATTTCTCTCTCATTTTCTATGCTTTTGTCTGTTATTCTTTTCCTCATTTACTTCTCTTCCCCCCCCCCCAACTTTTCCTTGTTTTTCTCATCCTCTGTCCTCCCCCCTTCTATAGTTCTCACCTTCAAATCACCCTATGTGCCACTGGGGAAGGGGGACAGCCTCCAAACACCATAAATTCCAGGGATCCACTGGGCAGGAAGGCTCCAATGCCATAAAATTGTTATCCCTCCCTGATCCTGTATGGCAACCCCATCTCTAGTGGCAGCCCAACTCTCTGAGAAGGACCAATACTGGTGCAAAAACTCTGCATGTGCAGTCCTCCCCACTCTCTCACCAAGAGTTCAGGTACAGAGCACAAGTTAATTAAGCTCCATGCTGCATTAACTGTTATACAGATAATTGCTCACATTGCTGCTCACTGACACTGTCCCCTCCCAGAACTTCATACCCCTTCCCAGAGTTTTGTTCCCTACAGTGCTTCAGGGCCCAGAAGAACATGGACATATGAAAACCATAACATTATAGCTGGTTTGACAACTGAAATTTTTCCACACCATTTTTTTGTTGCAATTCTTGATAAGATTTTTTTGAAATTCTGAATATCCAACAAATTAAAACCACCTCTAGATTAGGGTTACCATATTTCCACAATCAAAAAAGAGGACACTGGGGGGGGGAGCCCCACCCTAGCCCCGCCCCATCCACTCCCTCCCACTTCCCACCCCCTGACTGCCCCCCTCAGAACCTCCAACCCCCCCTCCTGACTGCCCCCTCCTGAGAACCCCCCACCCTAACTGCCCCCCTAGGACCCTACCTGTCCCCTGACTGCCCCGACCCTTATCCACTCGCATGGGTGGCAGGTTTGTAGAAATTTTGGTGGTGCCCAGAACCCGCCCCCCCCACACACCTGCCTAAGGCTCTGGGAGGGCGGTTGGCTGGGGGGAGGAGGTCTGGGGTGCAGGTCCTGGGCTGGGGATTAGGGTGCAAGAGGGGTGCAGGGTGCAAGCTCTGGGATAGAGTTTGGGTGCTGGGTGCAGGCTCCGGGCTGGGGCAGAGGGTGGGTGCGCAGGAGGGGGTGAGGGGTGCAGGCTCTGGGATGGAGTTTGGGGATAGGAGGGAGTGCAGGGGTGAGGGCTGTGGGTCTGAGGATGCGGGATTCATGATGCAGGAGAGGGCTCAGGGCTGGGGCAGAGGATTAGGGTGCAGGGGGATGAGGGGTTCATGATGCAGGAGGGGGCTCAGGGCTGGGGCAGAGGATTAGGGTGCGGGGGGGATGAGGGCTGGGGATGGGGATGAGGGGTTTGGGGCATTGGAGAGGCTCAGGGCTAGGGTGGAAGGGCAGCCTGCCTTGCCATTAGTGGGTGGGGGGCACTAGGACCCTGGGGCAGCAGACAGCAGTTGCTGCAGGCGTAGGAATGTGCTACTGTGGCAGCACAAGCAGGCATGGGAGAAGCAGGCATGGGACGCGCGGAGGGGGGGTGGCAGGTGGAGGCCGGGGATCCATCTAACCCTCCCCCTGCTCCCTGACTGCCCCCCGGGACTCCCCTTACCATGCCCATGCCGGTCAGATGCTGGCTCCACGTGTAGGCAAAACACACTGCAGGTGGGGCTGTTTGTGTCGTTACACCGGGCTGCAGGCAGCAGGGGGGGAGCAGGGGAGGGGCTCTGGCTGCTGGAGGCCAATGGGAGTGGCTCAATCAGGCCCAGCCGCCCAATCAGACATGCCGCACTCTGCATGGAAGGGAGGGTGGGAGGGGAGGGGAGGGGAGGGGGGAAAATCCCGGACCTTTTAACCTTGTTACCAATTCCTCCCAGACGGCTATTTAAAGCCGCAAAAGCCGGACATGTCCGGGGAAATACGGACGGATGGTAACCCTACTCTAAATGGCATTATCAAGCAGCTCAGCCCACAGATATTTAGTATTTTATAATACATGAAGTTCACAAAATGCTCATGCCAGTTTAATCTTTGGAAAAGCAGTTGCTATGATAGTGTTTTATAGACTTTTCTTCATTCATGAAATTTTTGTTCTGACAATCAGAAGTACATTCAGGGCCACAGCTAGGAGATAGCAAAGAAACTTGCATTTTTGTGTACCAGAAACATGATAGGATATTTTCCTAGTATAACTAACTTCTACAAGGAGATGGGTATTCCATATTTTATTCTTTTCAATGAGGTATCCTTATGTAATTTTAACTGTCACAGTAACATCCCCAAATTTGGAGACAAAAGTGTCACTTAAAGATAATTTGAATCGCCACCGTTCCTGCACAGTTCCTTCAGTGCAGCAGCAAGATAACCAGTAGTTTGCTAACACCTGATCAAGCTGAAGACAGACTATGACAGTAGTTTGAAAGTTCACTTGTCTTTCTGAATTTTAACGAAACAGCAGAAAATTCTACTTCCGATAGTCTACTGTACTATACTTCAGCAATTGCTTCCCAAAACATTTGAAATTAAGGAATGAAATTGCTGTTAGTGATGTGTGTGTTAGTACTTTCAAGACAACATTTTTGATGCCTATGCCTGTTGTCCCAGGCGTGAGGGAAAACGGAGCTCTTGGATCTCCCAGTCTAGTATAATTATATGAACACACACAGCCAGTTGTCCTGTGCCAGATATATTCATCGATTCCTTATCTACCACACTGTGAAAATCAGTTTTATACATCTGAACCTAGCTGTTTCTAAAGCTATGTTGCAGAGGTAACTGCAATTGATACGATATGTTGAACACTGCAGATCTGTTTCCATCAAAAACACCAACATTAGCAACTTACACAAAAACTTACGAAAAAATATTCAAATGATGGGTTCAATAATGCAGCAAGGCAGCAGACAAGTTGTAATGTAGCCTTGAACTTTGGGCCTCTGCAAGGCTGGACACTGAAAGGTATCTGCTAAATCTCTAAATAGCATGAAGACTTCATAATTCCTCATTAACACTTTCCAAGTAATTTGCTCAGCATCATGTATTAGAAATAAACCAGACAAAATAAACCATGTCCCCATCATGAGGAACTGCTACTTCAAGAGGACTTGGGAAATAAAAAAATAAAACAAGGATTAAGGAGCAAGAAGAAACCCATTCACTTTCTAGCATGCACAAAGTTGACAAAAAGCCTTTACTGGTGAATAAGCAGGAAGTCAGGAGTACACTCTGTGGAAAATAGGAGACAGGTAAAAAATATTGGGAGACTATGAAACAATGTGTTTTCTTTTCTTCTATATGTGCTTTGATTCCAGCGGAGTATCTGCTTCTTACTGAAACTGTCATGCTGAACAATGCAGGTATTTAAAATGATTCCAACTAGGTTTTCAAGTTAGCACTTCATTTAGTTGACTAGAAAAGAAAGGACCAAGCTGGCTGAAGACTGTTTTCTAGAAGGCTGAATTAACTTGTTTTAGGGAATCCTACTTCTCCATACATAATATCCCAGGCATCTTTGCTAGTGCCTTTATTAGCAAAAATTCACACACACACAATTTGGTATCAAAGATTCTCACTTTAAAAGAAATCTGATTTGTTTAAGGGAGGCGGCAAGCATAGCGTGCAGCATCTGCCTACAACCTGACCAGAAGAGAACATCTCTAGGGATGAAAGGATGCTTTCAATCTTAACCTTTTCTCCTGAGACTGCCCACAACTGGCACCATCGTTATTTTGTGAGATGGACTCAGTTCGCATTACCTGTAGTAGAATAGGTGAATGAACAGCAATCATAACCGCATTCAGTCACTACTGATTTGGGCTGAATTCAGGCCAGCCAACTAGAGGCAGAAGTCTTCATATCTTATTACTAATCTCCAGATTTTATTTTAGGCTGCAGTTCAATCTAAACAGTTTAGTAAGAAGAGAGTCTGACACAGTGAGAACAAAGGGAGAAAAAGTACTTTTTAAAAAATGCATTTTGCTTTGGAATGTGAATTCAACACAACCACAAGGGCATCTCACTGTTTTGTTCTAATTACATTGCATGGCAATCATGGGCCTGGATGGGGCCCACTGAGAAGCCCAACATTGCAGAATGGAGGAGCACTGTCTGAATTATATCATCCTTGTTTTGTCACCTGCTTCCTCTTCAGATTATTTACTTTTGAGCACAGTACAATTCACTTGTATTAACAAGCACTTCCACTGAGCTGACTGAAAATCCTTACTTTCTGTTTTATTGAAGGACCATATTAAAATCATTTTTTTCAAATAACAGAAAGCCAAGCAATAGAAATCAAGGGTCTCAGGAAAGATAGATGGATTATATAATGGAATTCTGTAACTTTAGTTTTCAAAGCTGGGTGAAAGATATTCAGTAATGTTTGCCACAACAGATTTTCCTCACACTTTTCAACTTCACAAAATTACAAGAAACCAAACGGCTTCTTATGGTGATGGTGGCGCAATGAAACATACAATAAAGTCTTCCGCTCAAAAACTGGCAGCTGTAAATTTTCTGACCGTGAACAGAATAGAGAGATGGACCCTGATTATGCTCAAGACCCACTTTTAACCAGAGCCACTTAAAAGAAATAAAAATTGCAACAATTTTTTTTTTTTTAAATCTGAGAATCTATTGTTTCCCTGATTTAGAAGGAATGTGTTATACAGCAAATAGAAATGTTCTGAACAGAGGATCAAGGAGAAGCCAAGATGAAAGTCTCGGGTTATTTCCCCACTGTAGGCAGGTATGCCTGAGGCCTCATATTTCAACTGTGAGCACCCATTAATTTCAGCTGGAGTTGTGTGTGTTCAGGTCACCTGACAATCAAGCCCTAGGGTTCATTGCTGGTGCAGATCATTAATGTCTCTATTAGGGAGAGAGCAAGTTATCAGCTTCTCTAACAGAAATTTGATTGCATCCTCTGCTCGAGAAACCAACACCAGAAGCTGGGTAACTATCAGCAAGTATCACATCTTCCATTTTTGGTTAAAATCATAGAGAAGGTTGCAGTGAAACAACCCTGAGTACCTCATTGCCTCAAATCTCCATGATCCTTGTCATTTTGGTTTAAGACCTGTGTAGCAAACCTAAGCTACACTGGTTGTATTGAAGCCAATCCTCCCATAAACAACTAAAGATCCGGTCTCCTTACCGATACCGTGAGATATGTCAGTCGCTTTTGACACTCTTGATCATGAGGTATTGTTAACTCACCTGCCAGACTCCAGCAGTGGATGGTACTGATATTAGGTGGGCTCCAATGTTTCCTGGCTAAACACTCCCAGAAAGTGATATGGGGAGGTTGCTCCTCTTCTGAGGGCTATTATGTAAAGTTCTGCAGGTATCCATCTGGTCTTCCCTCCTGTTCACTGTGTATACAGAGCTGTCAGCAGGGTCAGCGAGAGGACGCAGGCTGCAGTGTTTTCAGTATGACAGCTCTCCACTCTATATTATAGTGCTCCTGACCCAGTCATTGCTGTTACACATCTTGCCCAGGGCCTAAGGGAGGGTGGGACACAGCTGAGAGCCAGGTGGCTGAAGCTCAATATGGATAAGGCCGAGGCAAGCATCTGGCTGATATAACAAGGCTGGTGTCTCCCCCTTTGATTGAGAGTGTGCTCCTGCCTTTGTTACTTAAGTTTGCATCTTGGGATTTTACTGACTTCCCAATTGCTGCTGAATGATCATACAGCAGCAGTGTCCAGGAATGCTTTTTACCATCTGTACTTGGTCAGGAGATTGTGACTTTAGTTGTGGTTTTTGCAGACACACAGATGCAAACCTTACTACTGTGATCCATGCCTTTGTCATCTCAAGATGGGATTACTACAATACACTCAAACTAAGGTTCCATTTTAGTCCAATCCAGAAATTTAAGATGGTGGGTAGCTGTATTCTGCACTTACTGAGCAGTGCATCTCTGTGGCAGTATAGGTCCTGGGTCCTTCATGATCTGTACTGGCTACCTGTTGGTTTCCCGATTTAATTTAAGGTGCTGGTTTTGATCTATCAAGCCCTAAATATCTTTGATTGGTGCACGGAGAGAAGCAGTCTCTTAAATAGCAAGGTTCAATGGGAACAGCACATAGGGACAGAGGGGATTTGGGCCTGAAGACTAAATTGATCCAGAAGGGGGCATGAAGGAATGATGAGGGAGATTTCAAGGTGCATGAAGGAGAGAAGAAAGAAAAATGTGTGTAATTTCCATGTGTCTGGTTTTGGCTGGAAATGCAAGAACCAAAATACCATGAGAAAGGCTATTCTACAGCTTTTGGCTCATCTGAAACCTTGAAGTACTAAAAATGTCAAGGGAGAACTAAATTTTGCAAAACATTTGCCTGGGTGGCTTGTTCAAACAGCTTCAGATAAGCTTCAAAGAAGCATTGTGCCTGAACTTGAGAGTGTTCTGTTTGCCCATCACTAATGTAAACTGGGAGTTTCAAAGAGAGAAGCCTAAAGCAAGGCTTCTAAATCCATATTTATGTACCCACCTCAATTTCAGAAGAGCTGAGCACCCAACAGCTCTCACTAATTTGAAAGTGGCAAGGAATTAGGTGCTTAGTACTTTTAAAAAACAGGCAGGGGGTCATGATATCACCCTCATGAGCAGCACCACCCTATACATAAACATGGATCGTAATGGGTTCCAATTTTAAACACATGTATGATGAGATAATTACACTAAGTAACCTTGCCCCATTAACCTCGACAGACCCCTTTAAGGTCTGTTTACAGCCACACAGTTAAAACTACACTGTTGATTTTTTGTACATTCGAGTGCATGAGGGCTGTTGTAATGTGAGGTCATGAATGAGTATTGACAGAATGAAAGTTGACAGAAAAGACCCAATGTGCCAAAGGGCTGATTGTTCATAAACTATTGATTAGCGAGCACTGAAAAAGAAAAAAACCCAACAAACAGCAATTACCCACTTAGCCGGGCTGTGTGTATACTTCAATCTTGTATTCCAGTAATGAATGACTGGGAGGAAATATTGTCAAGCAGCAACACACATTTCTCTATTAAGCTACAGAAGAAATAGCTTTCCTTTAATCATTTCCAGTGCCACTAGAAAACTGTAAGCTACTTTGTCCCAGATATTGTATTGTTACAGATAAATGAAGGAAACTTGTATTAAAAAAAGCTCTCTAGCTACTGACCATTTTCTATTCCAACAAGCCATACTTAACAGTAAGTGCTATTTTTCAATCTGCTTGTCTACTAACGATTGACTCAATTTCCAGCTTTCAATTTTTCTTCTCATACCAACTTCCCAGCTGATCAACAAGATAGAGGAATTGATTACTCATGTGGAAAGGTAGGATAACATAACTAAAACTCTGCATTGCTTTAGTCATGATGATTTCTGTACAGCTGAATTCACAGTAATTAACGCAGTGCAAAGGGATATAAAAAATACCAACAAAAATATTTCAAAACCTGAAAGGGCAGTGTGACCGGGTGCCTGGATGGATCACGCTGAGAATGCTATACTCAGGGCAGACTGCAGGGAATGGGGCAGACAATCCCCAAAACTGGTGGTTTATTCTATAATTAGATTCACTAAACCAGTAACAAAACAGCTTCTGTAATACCACATTGATTAACAAGAAGCTATATACAGTCTCCTTTAAGCAATCCAGCCCTTGGCCCCCATCTAGACAGTCACATCTAATATAGTGAGGGTTTAGTGAAAACCTGATTCACCATATGTGAATTTCACCAGTCCCAAAGGACCAGACACTGATCCCCAGGTCAATATGAATTTCATATCTTACACAATAATTACACAGATGCCAATCCTTTACTAACTAAAAGATTAACAATTTAATAACAAAGGAAAAAAGAAAGAAGAGTTTCAGTGGTAGAGATCAATATACATACTGATAGGAGTAAAGCCGTTAGGTCAGTTTCATAGCAGAGATGTTGAGGCTGCTGATTTGTAAAAGTCATTCTGGAATCAATTTTAAATGTTATAGTCCAATAGGCAGTCCAGGTGAAGAGTCTTTCCATTTATTTTCCATGCATTTTCCAGGTTATTCCAAATAATTATTTGGAAGATCTCCATCTTTATGACTTATATTTTCCCTGTTCAAAGTTTAAACAGACTAGAGATGGCAGGATCAGGCTTGGGGCTTTCCTTAAAGTCCTCTAGCAAGCTGATAAGACTCTTGACACAGTAGGACCTTCCCTGAGGAAGAATAGGAAGTGCAGATTGTTGCTTTGAAGCTAATCTTCTACTTCCTATGCATACACAGGTAAACTAGTTCATTCATTCACATAAGGCAATTAGCCATTCAAACTATCAAGACAGTTCACAGGTGGTTTACTACATGGAATTACATGGAGAGATTAGGACAATGATATTATTAGGCCACAAGTCCCATCTAAATGATAAATCCCCTTTTGATCTCTGAGTCAATAGAATACAGTAATGAAGCATTAGAAGTCAGGAACAGGATTTAGCATCTACAAGCCAATTAGATCACTTTGTTAGGTTTCTAATAGAATGCAGGTAAACACTTCGTGTCTACCCTTGATTTCTATTACTACAAATAAATGGGTTGATGATTGCTTGTCTAGTACATCTCTTTGAAATTCACATACAAGTAGATTGTCTTCATTACATTTCAATGCCTCTTGTTAAATTGTCATGGGTCACACCCAGATCAGTGTCACAGGCAGATTCTCTGCCCTACCCATGCTCTGCTGGGGTACACTGGAAGGATGAGCGAGGGGGAAGAGGCATAGAGAGCTGGGTGCAGCTCCCTGCTCCTCAGCCACTTGACGCTGGCATCAATTAAAAATGTAGGGACCTTATACCAGTGAAGTAGGTGTAGTGGACCTCTGCTCCAGGATATCCTTATGCCTCAGGCCTACAGCACCCCTGACATGCTCCTTTCTCTTCCCTTGTGCCAGGGGTGGGGGTACAGCTGGTACAAGAGGCAGCCAATCCACCACTGCCTGCTTTCCTCAGGCTGAGAGATCTCCTGCACAGGAGTTCTCCACTGGCTTTCTCTGGCATACACAGCACAAAATGGCCACAGCATTACTAGAGAATCTGCCCCTAATAATTCTAAAATCATTGTTCTGTGAAAAGTTTGGCATCTACTGAACAAATGAAGATGTGGCATTTTAAAAAGATTTAATTGATAAGTTGTTCAGGATAGCCAGATCCACGCCAACTCCCAGCATGTAGGCCATAGACAGACAGACAGACACGTTTTACAGCATAACCAGAAATGCTTCTGGGAGATTTTTCAAATGATTGGATAGAACTGGCCAGAAATCAGAGGTGGAAAACTCATAAGATGCCACCCATAAAATCCCCTTAGAACAGAATTCTCCCAGACACTACAGATTTGCAGCTTAATGAAAGTGCAAACTTAAATGTTTCTACTATACCACAAGAAATGGACTTATTTTGACAAAGCTTTAAATCCAGTACTGCATATGCATTACCTAAAGAAACAGTGACAATTTCAGACAACCTTTGTACTAGTCAGATCCTGAATATACAGCTCTGCACAATACCAGGGAGTCAAAGAAGATTTCAATTTGAATTCTAGATAAGAATGTGACTGGAAAAATAAAGATTGAAGCATTGTGACATGACATCAAGGAATCCTTAGTACTGAATCTGCTAACAACAACACAGACAGATACTGAAAATCAATAAAAGTGGTTAAGAGAGAGAAAGCAAACAAGCCAAAGAGACTCACTTCAAACATTAATATCAAAACAAACTAGAAACACTGCAGCAGAAAGACTGATGCATTTCTGGCAAGACAGACCATGTTTTGATGATCTGAGTACACAGATGAAACTCCTCGGGGACCACAGGGAGAATGTTCTGTAGAATTGTTGTGCCTTTTTGCTATAGTCTCTTGATCATATTCAGACCTTGCATAGAGCAGAACTATTCCATGGATTGCGTACACCAGCACTATGTTTGCTCCTCTCTTTTAGGGTCGTGTGGCTCTAAGTCCTAAAGAGCTGTGGAGCTTTTTTCCTTTGCTCACAGTTCCTTGCCTCGGACACAGAAGATGAGGTATCCTGTCTTTGTATGCTGAGTGACAAACAGGAGTATCATTGCTATGCAGGTCAGAAAGCCAGTAGAAACCTAACATGCAGTGTTTAATGCTGGTGGGAAGAATGGACTAGATTTCAGCAAAGAATGGCAGATAGCATTCCACCAACTCCCCCTTCCCACTTTGGGATGTAATTAGAAATACAAGTTTAATGGTACATGGAGGTAGAAGCACTCACCGCCCCAAAAAGTAACAACCGAGATGAAAGTAACAACCGAGATGAAAAACCATGTATTCCTTAATTATACTTTTAAATCCCATGCGTGTAGCATCTGTCAAACATAGGGCCCGATTCTTCACTGTCTTTCATCTCATGTAGTCATTTACTCCCATGTTTGAATAGAACCTAGCCCAAAGGGGAGAATGGGGTAAAGAGGCACCCAAACTACAACTCCCATAAGGCACCATGGAACATAATCGTAGATGACGTTTAATGTTGAACTGACTCATTCATGACCTCACATTACAACAGCCCTCATGCACTCGAATGATTTGATTCAGGAATGTTGAAACATTTAATCTGAATTTTTAAAATGTCAGAGCAGTTGAAAAAAGGTTCACATCTTGATTTCAGATGAAAACAAAAGCTGAAATACCGGACTATACAATGGCATGGAAATTCTGATTTTCACTCAGTTCTACTCATTCACTAATTGTGACCATTTGCATAAACAGGAGTGCCTGAGGGGGAACAGCTGTTCATCATACTACATATGAACAAGTGTTTGCTAATCATTTGTTACTTGTTATTTTCCTGTTTTAAAACTTTTCATCATCCAATAAGAGAGAAAAAATAATATGAGGCATTGTAGGCGACCAATCACGCACTATAAACAACAGTTCAAGAGCCACCCAAAGGCTAAAACTTATTTGACCAAGCTATTCATTATTTGTAAATACTTGCCAGATACAGTCATATAGGTCCAGCAGTATGTCTACACTTCAAGCTGGAGAGGTAAATTCCAGCTTGAGGAGATATACCTGCATCAGCTCTCATTGAGCTAGGACACTAAAAATAGACTATAGTTGTGGTGGCATGAGCAGCTAGCCACCCCATGTACCCACCTACAGCTTTGAGATTAGGATTTGTTGGATAATCTGTTGACAATAAATCATTTGGCCAACTCTAATTATACCTCCATCTTCTGTTAGGAAATATGCTATTATGATTATTTCTGCCATAAAAGGTATTTTATCTTGTCTGAAGTCAAACATAAGGGAATGTGATGGCTGCATTTTCTGATTTGGATCATTTTCTGGATGATGTAAAAACTACCTAGATTAGATGCTGCAACTGTATGCAACTGAAGAGTGGCATTATAGCAACAGGGGCTATTGTTTCCATTTTATATCTACCCAAGCGGAGGATTCAAATTGGTCGCAAAAGATATAATTCAACGGATGATAAGGAGGAGACTAAGTGGCTGATCTGCAATTTGGAATAAATGATTCTTTGGAGATGCAAGAGGATTCTTTTTATACAATGCAGCTAGTCAAACAAGCTCTATACAAAGCAACTTACAGTACTAAATAAAATGCCTTTTTAACCTGGTTTCATTCCAATTACACCTGCTTTAGAACACCTATGACATGATCTGTGCAAGGAACAGAAGATTTTAATTTAAATACAAGAAAGACTTTACCTTTATCCTCGTTATGATGGAGACTGGTTTTCTTTTTATGAAAGGAAGGGGAAGGAGAAAAAAAGGCTAGTTTGATAAAGAATTTTGCAACATGGCTTTTCCAATTCACATTGAATCAATCTAGTAATTCTTATGAATTTTACTACACAGTTACTGGAAGGTGATATAAGGTTATTAAGTTCTAAACAATGGCCCCAATTCTGTTCTTACTTGCACAAGTGTTAGTCAACTGACATACAGTGAAGCTACTCTTGATTTAAACTGCTGTAATTGAGAGGAAATCAGGCCCAATATTTGCAATCCAAACAAAATAAAATAATGCAGCATACAATTCTTTAGTGTTGTTCTTCGTAAGTTATTTCAAAGTACTGTCAGATAACCAATCTTGAATTATCCCATAGGGGTTAATTGTTAAAACAAAACAACAACAACGACAAAACTTCATTACATTTGTTACAAGTAATTTATCAGAGAACTTTAACCCTTGGTTCTGTTTGCAAATCAGTCCTGATTTCTTCACACACATTTTTTATTCATTAGTATCCACAGAGTAGTTGATGTGAACAAATTTCAGCTTATGGGTTGTTCATGAACAATTTACTCTGACAATTCATTAGGGGATCAATCACGCGCACCACAAGTAAGTCATATGGGTGTTTTTTCTTCCTGACTGGATAACTGAACCAGTAGAACACAGACTAGAGGAATACTGTTTGCTTTGTAATGCTTAGTTACTCCTTAACAGGTTTTTAGCTTTATTATCTCAAATCATAATTGTATGATGTGATGCACTGATTACAAATAAACAGACATGTTCTATTTTCAAGAAAGTTTATTGCTATCAGTGCATCACAGTCTTGGGCAGGCCAGCTGCCATTACAAAACCATACACACAAACAGAAAGGGCAGGAAATAGTTCACAACCAACACAATCCCCCTATTGCTGCATGTCCCCTGACCCCAAGCTCACCTTTCCCTTCTTTACACATTTACTCTTCCACTCCACTCTCCTGACCTCACGTGAGGTTTACACCGGAGAGGGATAGAAAAAGGAAAGCTGCACGGTGTTTAATTGCCCTGCCCAGCAGCTCATGAGTCCTGAATACATGGGCCGCCCCGACATGGAATTGTCCAAGCTACTGCTGGGCTGAGGATATGTTGCAGGGGCATCATGCCATGGCATGGGAGAGGCAGCAGGGGCCAGTGCTCTTGCAGCCATTATAGACAGGACTTTCTGGAACAGTTTTCTCTGTTGGGCTCTGTCCTCCTCACTTAGGCCTGGTCTACACTAGGCGTTTATGTCAAATTTAGCTCCGTTAAATCGAATTAACCCTGCACCCGTCCACACCACGAGGCTATTTAGTTCGACATAGAGGGCTCTTAAATTCGACTTCTGTACTCCTCCCCAACGAGGGGAGTAGCGCTAAATTCGACATGGCCATATCGAATTAGGCTTGGTGTGGATGGAAATCGATGCTAATAGCTCCGGGAGCTATCCCACAGTGCACCACTCTGTTGACGCTCTGGACAGCAGTCCGAGCTCGGATGCTCTGACCAGCCACACAGGAAAAGCCCCGGGAAAATTTGAATTCCTTTTCCTGTCTGGGCAGTTGGAATCTCATTTCCTGTTTGGACATCGTGGCGAGCTCAGCAGCACTGGCAACGATGCAGAGCTCTCCAGCAGAGATGGCCGTGCAATCCCAGAATAGAAAGAGGGCCCCAGCATGGACTGATCGGGAAGTCTTGGATCTCATCGCTGTGTGGGGCGATGAGTACGTGCTTTCCGAGCTGCGCTCCAAAAGACGGAACGCAAAGATCTATGAGAAGATCTCTAAAGCCATGGCAGAGAGAGGATACAGCCGGGATGCAACGCAGTGCCGCGTGAAAATCAAGGAGCTGAGACAAGGCTACCAGAAGACCAAAGAGGCAAACGGACGATCCAGATCCCAGCCCCACACATCCCGTTTCTACGAGGCACTGCATTCCATCCTAGGTGCGGCCGCCACCACTACCCCACCACTGACCATGGACTCTGAGGATGGGATATTGTCCACGGCCGCTTCCTCGGACATGTTAGCGGACGGGGAAGATGAGGAAGGAGATGAGGAGGACGAGGCAGTCGACAGCGCTTACCAAGCTGATTTCCCCGACAGCCAGGAGCTCTTCATCACCCTTACAGAGATCCCCTACCAACCCTCCCCAGCATGTAACCCGGACACAGATTCAGGGGAAGGATCAAGCGGTAAGTGCTTTAAACATCTAAACATTTATTTTTAACAAAACTGGAATATTAAGAATAAGAACAATGTGTGCTTCATGATTTCTTTACCCTGGGCGCTTAAGTATTCAGTTCCAACTATTTAAAAAAAATCTAACAGTGTCCGGTTGTGCATGATTCTGCTGCCCAAGCTACTCCACTCTTTAGTCCCTGCCACTGCAGCTATATGAAAATCCGGTCTATATGTCCGGGGATAGAGCAATAATCCTCCACGGACATCTCGACGAAGCTCTCCTGCAGGTAATGGGAAAGCCTGTTCATCAGGTTCCTGGGGAGAGCGGCCTTACTGGGTCCTCCGAAGTAGGAGACGTTCCCGCGCCAGGAGACAAGCAAGTACTCTGGGATCATTGCCTTGCACAGCATGGCGGCATACGGCCCTGGTCTTTGCAGGCTTTCCCGAAGCATCCTTTCCTTCTCGCTGTCCGAGATCCTCATGATAGTTATGTCGCTCATGATGACCTGCTTTGAATTAGGTAGGGGACTGTTAGTATTGGGACTGCTTGCAAGTTCCTTTACAGAACTGTAACCGCTGGTTTACAGCCACGCGGTGGGGGCGGGAGAGGGGCAGCATACAGGGATCTTTCCCTGGGACATCCGCGAGGGGGTGGGACAGGGCCAGAGTTCATGCTTGGCCGATTGCTGGCAGCAGAGACTGGCATTGCTTTCAATGTGAAAGGAGGCCAGTGGTACTACTAAAGTTTTAAGCAGCCACAAGTCTACGGCTTACCATGTTTGCCTGCTACAGAGATTACGGTGTCCTGCCACGCTTCCCAGATCGGCAGTGCAAAACCCCAGGCACTGAAGGCGAGGTCCGAAAATTCGACCTTGTCCTGAGTGCGCATGTGATAGGTGCGGTGCATGGTCTTGTTCACAGAGAAAGACTATATTCTTTGTTCACAACTACATTTATGTTTCGGAGGAATTCACTACCTTTTTCTCATTCCCACAGCCACATCTGCGACTGTCTCCCAACCCAGCTTGGCATCACACTCCCAGAGGCTAGCGCACATTAGGCGGAGGAGGAAGAAGACGCGAGAGGACATGTTCTCAGAACTAATGGGCTGCTCCCGAGCCCAGGCAGCACAGCAGAACCATTGGAGGGAGAATTTGTCCCAAATGCACCGGACACACATGGAACGTGAGGAGAGGTGGCGGCAGGAAGACCAGCAGGCGACTCAAACGCTGCTTGGACTTCTGAGGGAGCAAACGGACACGCTCCGGCACCTTGTTGATGTTCTGCAGGAACGGAGGCAGGAGGACAGAGCCCCGCTGCAGTCTATCAGTAACCGCACTCCCCCGCCACCAAGTCCCATACCCCCCTCGCCCAAAGTCCAAAGAAGGAGGGGCGGCAGAGTCCGTGAAAACTCTCACTCCACCCCTGCAGACTGCTCAAGCACCAGAAGGCTGTCATTCCCCAAAATTTGAAAAGTCCTTTCCTGCCCGCCTCACCCAAGCCCCCGTCCAAGTTTCACCCCCCAGTTTCATGTCTGGTTGTTAATAAAAAATACGTTTCTGTTCATTACTGTTTCAGTCATGTTCTTTTGAGGGAGAGTCTGTCTGAAGGGGGGGAAGGGGCTTGGTAATTGGACAGGACAGTCACCTTTAGTAGGGTACAGAGGCGGGGGCAGGTCCAGCAGCAGGGCACATACACAGTGCAGTAACTAGTTACCCTGGTCAGTCTGGGAGGTGGTTTTCATGTTCTGTGCGTGGTGGGGGGGGGGTTGCACTGTGACTTTGTTGCGGGGGAGGGCAGTTACAAATCTTATGCAGCGGTCCTTGTCCTGGATCACAGAGCCACGCAGCAGGGGATCTGTAACCCTCCTCCCCCTGCCATAAAGTCACATAGCCCCCACATACACGCAGTCCCGCTCAGGAGGGCTGGCAGGCTCCGTTGAAACAACCAGTCCGCCACTGCGAATCCTGTCATTCCTGAAGTTTAGAAGGATCATTTGCATCAGTACACTACACCCGCTCCCCACCACAGTCTGCGTCCCAGGTTTCAAACATTCCCGCGAAAACAGTAATAAAGACAACAGTGTTCATTAACAAAATAAAACTGATTTTATTTTTTTGGAAGGGGGTGGAGGGGGTCTGTAACTGGAGAGGATAGTCAACATTAACTGGGTAAAGAAACGGTCGCAGGTTCAGCTTCTCTGTACAGAAACTTAAAAGTCACTGGTTACCCTGCTCACTGTGGAACCTAGCTTTCAAAGCCTCCCGGATGCACAGCGCGTCCCGCTGGGTTCTTCTAATCGCCCGGCTGTCTGGCTGTGCGTAATCAGATGCCAGGCTATTTGCCTCAACCTCCCACCCCGCCATAAAGGTCTCCCCCTTGCTCTCACAGAGATTGTGGAGCACACAGCAAGCTGCTATAACAATGGGGATATTGGTTTCGCTGAGATCACAGCGAGTCAGTAAGCTTCTCCATCTCCCCTTGAGACGGCCAAAAGCACACTCCACCACCATTCTGCACTTGCTCAGCCGGTAGTTGAACAGTTCTTTTTCAGTGTCCAGGGCGCCAGTGTAGGGCTTCATGAGCCAGGGCATTAGCGGGTACGCTGGGTCCCCAAGGATCACTGTAGGCATCTCCACATCCCCAAGAGTTATTTTGTGGTCCGGGAAGTAAATACCTTCCTGCAGCCGTCTAAACAGACCAGAGTTCCTGAAGACGCGAGCGTCATGAACCTTGCCCGGCCATCCGACGTTGATGTTTGTAAAACGTCCCCGATGGTCCACCAGTGCTTGCAGCACCATTGAAAAGTAGCCCTTTCTGTTAATGTACTGGCTGGCCTGGTGCTCCGGTCCCAGGATAGGGATGTGAGTTCCATCTATAGCCCCACCGCAGTTTGGGAATCCCATCGCGGCGAAGCCATCTATGATGACCTCCACGTTTCCCAGTACCTTAACGATTGCGTTGGCTACTTGCATCACAACAACCCCCACGGTAGATTTGCCCACGCCAAACTGGTTCGCGACAGACCGGTAGCTGTCCGGCGTTGCAAGCTTCCAGAGGGCTATGGCCACTCGCTTCTGGACAGTCAGGGCTGCTCGCATCCGGGTGTCGCATTGCGCTTCAGGGCAGGGGACAGCAACTCACAAAGTTCAAGGAAAGTCCCCTTCCGCATGCGAAAGTTTCGCAGCCACTGGGATTCATCCCAGACCTGCAGCACTATGCGGTCCCACCAGTCCGTGCTTGTTTCCCGTGCCCAGAATCGCCGTTCCACAACATCCACATGACCCATTGTCGCCGTGATGTCCTCGGCGCTGGGTCCCGTGCTTTCTGACAGGCCTGTGCTACTCTCTGACTTCAGGCCCTCACCGCGGTGCCGTAGCCTCCTCGCCTGGTTTATCTGCATCTGCCTCTGGGAAAGGTGGATGATAACCTGCGAGGCGTTGACAAGGGCCACAACTGCAGCGATGGTCGCAGCGGGATCCATGCTCGCAGTGCTGTGGCGTCCGCGCTGTCACTGACCGGAAAAGTGCGCGAACTGATTTCCCGCCGGCGCTTTCAGGGAGGGAGGGAGGGCGGTAGTGACGGACGGATGACGACAAGTACCCAAAAGCACCCTCGACCCTTTTTTTTTACCCAGAAGGCATTGGCGGCTCGACCCAGAATTCCAATGGGCAGCGGGGACTGCGGGAACTGTGGGATAGCTGCCCACAGTGCACCGCTTCCAATGTCGACGCTTTCCCCGTTAGTGTGGACTCACAAAGGCGAATTACTGTCCTTAGTGTGGACACACACGTTCGACTTTGCAATATCAATTCTACATTTTCGATTTAAGAGAAATCGAACTACCCTCGTAGTGTAGACATACCCTTAGTTGCCATTCCTGTTCTAGTAACTGCTTACCCTGTCCTCCTGGCAGCAAGCCTCAGCCTTTCCTCCTGCCTGTCAGCATGCTGATGTTTCAGTCTTTTATCCTTCTTATTCTGGTACTGGACCTGCTGGTCTGCCCTCTCAAGAGCATCGATTATAACTTCATCACAGAAGCGCTTCCTTTTGGAACGATCCGTGAGTACATTGGGACAGAGATCGAGTTCCTGAAGAACAGCAGGCAGGATGGGCTGAGGGTCCTGAAACAGGACAAGAAACAGGGTGTTATTATTTAAAATAGCTCTGTGGAGGAGCACAGAATTAATAACTGGAATTTAAGGACATAAAATGTAACAGTTCTAAAGTGAACCTACACACATTATGAATGGGATGCGTCAGTCCTCACACTGTCTCTTGATACAGCCTTGTTAATCATAGTTACAGAAGTGCAGCGGCAATGGTAAGTTTAAAATTAAAACCTTTACTGCTTCGTAAAAAGTTAATAACAAATTGCCATATGGAAGAGGGGTGGGAGTGTATAGCGCCCTCGCTGCAAAGACTTTTTCTGTCATATCAGGCCTTTCATATTTTTAAAACACAACTGTTCTTGTGGTGCCCTAGTGGCAGAGAGAGATGTTATTCCAAGCTGCTGGAGGGAAACTTGCAGTGTGTGCAGCAGAAGTATTCAAACAAACAGTGACCAAACAGCATATCTGGGAGGGGAGTGGACTCAGTGCTTAATCTGTGCCAGGGCTTGGCACTTCATAGCCCCGGTACCTCTGGGCTTGCTGCGCCAGTTATGAAAATAAAATAAAAATCTCTATTTTTTGCTCTGAAGTGTGTTTTTCTTAAAAATTCTCAACACAATTGTATCCATCAGGGCTGTAACCAGGGCGGGGCAAGTGGGGCAGCCACCTGGGGGGCAAAGCTAAGTGGAGGAGGCCAGAAAAATGGGGCAGATGGAAAAAATAGTAGAGGGTAGAGCCCTGCAACGGGACTGGGATCCCGCGGGTCCCATTACCATACCACCCTTACTTCTGCACTGCTGCTGGTAGCGGCGCTGCCTTCAGAGCTGGGCAGCCTAACATGAGGGAATCACTTAAACACCTGGCTTTCCCTGTTACTTGCTGTATGCAAAACTCTCTGGAATCTGCAACATGAATCCACCACAGTATCCACCCCACCAGGCTTACCTCTGACAGAAATGGACATGGTTTGGAAATACACACACTTCACTGTTTACAGGCAGCTGCATAGACCCAGGAGGAGTGACTGCATAGTGGCAAATTTCTAATTACTGGCAGGAAAACAAGAATGACCATAGCAAATCTCGGTGAATTAACAGTTAAAATAACCTTTACAACTGGGTATGAACGTTAGAAATTCCGAGTTGCCATTTTGAATTATGTGGGGGAGGGGGATGCGGAGGAAGAGGAGGGCTGCCTAGATGCCATGATACAATTGGTCATTAGTGACCAAACACTGATCACCTGGGCTTACCATTTTTGCATTGCTTCTTAAAGCAGAAATCCCTCCCGTTACTGTAATAATAAACATTAAATTTAAATCAGACACTTACCGGGATCTGGGGAGGCTTCTGTCCCCATGGAGTTCTCAGCGGGCTTGGCAGCAGCCTGTTCCTCAGGAGCAAACAGCTTTTCCAAGCAGGGACCGAGAAATCTGCTGTTGATCCTGATCCACAGCCGGCTCTGGGACTCGTTTAATTAAAATAGTCACTTCGTGATCCTGGCTGGGAGCCTGTTGTTGGCTTCAATCAGTCCCCATGCTGCATTCTGGGGGCCAGCAGGGCACCATCCTGCCTCACCAGGTCATCATGAAACACGGTTGGCTCTGTGCTGGGCGCAGTGCCCAGACACGGTCAAAGTCATCATAAAATGGGCATGTCATTTGCGAGTTGCCCGACGTGCAATTTTTATCCCTAGTCTTCCTGTATTCGCCCTTTAGCCTCATGATTCACTTACTGCACTGATTACCTGTCCAGAAACTCTGCAGAGCTGCCAGCTTTTTAGCTATCTGCTGGTATGCGTGATCACTCCTGGTGCTTTTGCTGAAATCCACAGTACTACTGGCCTCACACCACAGATTCACCAAAATCTGGCTGTGCTCTCGTGGCCAGGAAGCAGCTCACTTTGCAAAAGATTTGATCAGCTCGCTGTCCATTTCAAACCCTGGAAACTCTCTGATACTGTGCTTGCAGATCGGTGATCAGAAGACAATGGGTTAACACTGACCTGAACTGCTGTCGTTAGCAAGGGAGTGTGTGGGGGGGTGTCTTCCGTTTGCAATAGAGTGCATTGCAGATTGTTAGCATGGAGAGGACTAAGGAAGTTGCCCCAAGGAACTCAAGTAAACTGGTGCCATGTCTACCCTGCAAAGCAATAGGGCTTGGACCCTATGTTCCAGCTTGACCCAAGCTCGGACCCTCCAGCCCTGCAGGGTCCTGGGATCCTGGATTCAAGCCCTGGATTAGGGCAACCTCAGTGTGGATGCAAGAGGAGTGAGGGGCTTGCCTTGAGGCCAAGAGCTTGCCTTGAGGCCAGGCTTACACTGCTGTTTAGACGTACCCTGAGCTTTGCCCTGACAATACTAAGCATTAGGTTTTTGGTTTGGGTGGGGTTAAGACTGTTTTTTGCACAGACTTGCTCATTCTAATATTGCATACAATTATAGTTTTAATAGTTGCCCTGTTAACAGAGAAACTTACAGCTGCATTCTATAAACTGTTAGTATAACTTGTGATATTTTTATTGGTGAAGGAAATTACACAGTAAATTTAGTGATTAAAATGAAATTTTGCATACCTGTGGATGTTGGTATAAGTCAGAGAATCTGAAAATCCTGGAGTTTCCAAATTTGGCTCTGTAACGGGGCATGTTTGCCCTTCAAAGCAGGCTGCAGGCCTGGCACAGTCCTCTTGCAGACCCTTAACAGACATCAGGCTAAGATATGACTCTGATCCATACCCCAAGTTCAAATCCAGGTATATCACTATTTTCAAAGGCAAGACCTAAAAATCTCAAGAATAAATCGGAACGAGGCTATAGCACTCAAAACATGTACAAGAAAAGCTATAAACATCCAGCAAACCAAGAATCATTTCACCTGGTTAGGAAAATCCTCACTTCCATGAAGATAAGGTCTAATTTTAATAAAATGCATTCTTCTTAAAGTACTCAGTACATGTTAATGGAGACAACTTAAAATGTGAAAAGTATGGAAATTATAGCCTGTATGTATCTGTTTTTCCAAAGCTGGGCAGTAAGAGAGTTATTTTCCTGTAAGTTTTGTTTAAAGTCTCAAGTAATTTAATAAACATGAAGAGTTTCATTTGGAAGATTTACATAAGCCATGGCAAAGTTGTAATGAGAGTGCACACAGCTGGTTAGTTCAAATTTCAGTTTGGACAGACTCCCCTTGGAAAAGATTTAAGACAATAATGTGCGTGTATTAGTATATTCCAAAATGGAATGAAAACAGATATTGACTCACACACACACGCGTGCGCGCACAAAAAGGCTAACTTGCCTCGAATTTAAGGGTACATCTATACCCAGCCGCTAGTTCGGCGGCTGGCAATCGAACTTCTGGGTTCGACTTATCGCGTCTTGTCTGGACGCGATAAGTCGAACCCGGAAGTGCTCGCCGTCGACTGCGGTACTCCAGCTAGACGAGAGGAGTACCGCGGAGTCAACGGGGGAGCCTGCCTGCCGCGTGTGGACCGAGGTAAGATCGAACTAAGGTACTTCGAACTTCAGCTACGTTATTCACGTAGCTGAAGTTGCGTACCTTAGTTCGATTTGGGGGGTTAGTGTAGACCAAGCCTAAGAAACTATTTGTCACAGACTGTTTCCCATGCCCTTGGGGTGTGACAGGGCCATGCACTAATCCAGACTCCAGTCCTCAAGGTCCGAACAGTCATCAGCACAGGTCCAGGCATGGAAGATTCAGCCCTCCAGCCAAGTCCCACTTGAGTCTACCCCCTTCCAGGGTTATCAGAGGTCCAAAGGGGGAGAAAGATGACTCACTCTCACACGCCTCCCTTCCTTCAAGGGACCTCTGGCAGGGTATATTCCAGTTCAACACCCACCAGCAAGTCACTAATAAGAGTTCCAAAGTAACTGTAATCATTCGGAGGCCAACCAACCTTTCTCTGAAGGGGCTCAAATAGGCAGCAGTTGTGCAAGCAGTCCCTGTTCTCAGCTACACTCTCCTCTGGGAGAGGAGGACTGAAGGTCTGGTCTCCTCCCAGGGCTACTGCTAACTGAGCTGAGTTTCACCTTTTCAGGCCCTTCTTCCAGGCCTGACATGCCTTGCAGGTGTAGTTGGGCAGGACTGCTTGAGCCCTTAGCAGATTGTTAACTCTTGCCTGGCCAGTGCAGGTTTGTACACATTCCACCACACTACCACAAGTCAACAAGAGGTTGACAACAGGGAGAGACGAAGGTGTCAGAGGAACCCAAGAAGAAAGTCAGACTGTTTTTTGTTACAGTAAACAAAGCAGAATAGTACCATTTCACAAGAGAGCCTAACGAAATTATATATTATTTCTGAAGATGATTTTCTTTTGTCCCTTCAGAAGACAAAACAATTAAATTTGGGGGGCCAGGAAGCTGAATTTTGTAATCACAGCAAATTGCACTAACATATATTAGTATATCTGCTTTCACCCACAAAAAAGGCGGTTAGATATCCAACTATTAATATTAATGCCCACAGTTCAGTGCAAGCACAGAATTGCACCTTAAAAAAAACACACCACCACACACAAACAAAAATTAAAAAACAGAGATTGAGTTGAGGTCTGGATGAAAAATCTGTCCTTCAGTCCTTCCTGACGGTTGCTTTACACTATGCTCACCTACAAGACACATCATTATAGCAGAAGATTCATGACCTCAAAAGGGCCTGCCTCCACAGAGAAAGACAATGTCATGGATGTGGTATGCTTCACCTTCTGCATTGGCAGTAGATTTGTGCATGAAGAGATCAGAGAGGTATAATCCAGCCCTTAAGCTTCCTGTACCTTAATTTGCTCATCTGTAAATCAGGGACAATGGTGTTCGGAGACCAAATTAATCAGAACCTATAAAAAGCAGATTGAGATCTATAAACACAAAGAGGAGACCAAGATTTTTCAGATAAATGAGGACTAGAAATTTGGACTCAGGGGCTTTAATCCAGCAGTTGTGCACAGAACTCACATAGAATGTTGGCTTCCAATCCTCCCTTGGAGTTCATAAAAATTCCAGACATTGCACAGCTTCCTAACTTGGCCCTTCACCAGTACTGGAGAAAGTCTAAACAACTAAAAGATCTGCAATTTGAATTGTGTGCAGGTGAACTGTCTACAGGCTTATTTAGGACCTGCACTCCAGTAATTTCCCACCTTTGTGAGGAGTCACAGCAAATTATGTTTTTAAACCCCATTTCAATATAATCAGTCCAGCTGGCTGAAAAATGCTGAATGTTTTTCAGAAATACCTGTCCAGAATCTCTATTTTTAAAAACATTTCAACTAGTCTTTAAGTAAGTTAGGAAAAAGACACCCCCAATGAACTTAGAGTTTCACATCATTTTCAGAAGTACAAAAAAAATGTTTACCATTTCTAATAGTCAGCTAATAAACCAATTCTCCCCTCTCTTTACCCCGTGTGTTTTGATAGCAGAAGGGCCTCTCTCTAACTGTGATTTCATGTGCAAGCCCAGGATCAGAGCCCTGTGTTTTTGGCAAATACCGACCCCCTTCAGGCCTTTGTGCCAAGCAATCGTATTTTATTAGTTATCTATCAGGCAGCTTGGCACTCTGTTCTGCATAGCCTTATATTAAACGTGTTATGCATTTCAAGTCCTGCAATCAGTTCCATGACCAAATTTAGCACCATACTTATCTTCTGATGATCAATAAGTCTTTCAAATAGATATCTGATTTCTTGTTCAAGAATGTTAAATTCCCCCCCAAAAAAATCCTATTTAACCCAAACTTTCCAAAAACTAACACTATTCATGAGTTGAGACTATAGATAGATAGATATAGATATATAAAAATATATAAACGAGAGCGCATGCGCATGAATGTACAACTTATCTGTGCTAAAATACCCTATTTTATTATCCTGCACTCCCCCTCTACCCCCTGAGGTCTCATCCACCTGTTCGATCTTACCTTTCAGGTTGTAAACTGTTTGGGGCAGGGACGGTCATGTCTGATATGTAGGTGCCATTGCAATGTAAACATTAAATAATAAAGTATTCTGCCCATGAAAAAAGCTAGACAACCTAATTATCTAGTTATAAAGGACAGAATATTTTACAAGCACTTTTAAAATAATCCATTTAATTATCATTGCCTTATATATATGGTATATATATCTCCTCAATATATGTTCCACTCTATATGCATCTGAAGAAGTGGGCTGTAGCCCACGAAAGCTTATGCTCTAATAAATTTGTTAGTCTCTAAGGTGCCACAAGTACTCCTGTTCTTTTTGCGGATACAGACTAACACGGCTGCTACTCTGAAACATTGCCTTATAGTCTCTTCATCCAGTGCAAAATGCCTGTTGATTGTCAATGGCAGTTGCTCATGTGGATTATGGACAGTACATAACCTAAACTGTCAAACAAAATACTGGAAGAGCTGCTCAGACAACTCCCTTATTTGCATTTAGAATTCATATAAAAAGTCTGATTATACAGCTCTGTGATCTGTGCCTATCATTTCTCTCCGCTATCCCTTGCAGAGGAAGTTCAAAGGGGACATTTACATTGTTTGCAATGCTCTGATTGGTCCCTCAGAGGTTACAATTCTTTCATTCTTCTAAAAACCAGAAAGTGAGCTAAAGCGAAAAACTTTGTGGACTTCAGAAAGCTAGTCTCAGAAAGATATTAATTTATTTATAGTAGAATAAAAAGCTAATAGACCTCTACAATAATGAATAGATGTATGGCAATAACCATAACACACTTGTCGATACCCTTTAGAGCAAACAAATGTTTATACATGTTCATGTTATTTTCATAAATTTAATTCTAAAATCATTAGATGAATGTGCCTTCCCATTTTAAAAGTAATGGTATACCAAAACACAAATGTGTGGATATATAATCAAATGTATTTACACCTCTACCCCGATATAACGTGACCTGATATAACACGAATTCAGATATAACGCGGTAAAGCAGTGCTCCGGGTGGGCGGGGCTGCGCACTCTGGTGGATCAAAGCAAGTTCGATATAACGCGGTTTCACCTATAACGCGGTAAGATTTTTTGGCTCCTGAGGACAGTGTTATATCAGGGTAGAGGTGTAATTGGAACCTAGAGCATTTGATAAATGTAGATTTGGACTTAAAAACAACAACAAGTTTCCATGTCCTATTTCCAACAGTGTTCTTATTCTTTTAATGTGCTGACCGTTCTTAAAATAGGCGAATACCTTTTATAAATAGGTCAAAACCTGCTTTTCCTGATTACAAAAATCTTAATTTGATACCAAAAGGGAAATTACATTAGGTTTGGACTTTGTAGACCTCAAAAACTCAGTTCCAATAATTAAAAAACAAGAACATCCACAAACCACAAGTTCTCTGCACTGTCCAGGACACGCCAGGATAAGTCTTGATTATCCCACTCCTCCAAGAGGTAACCTAGGTAAGTTCTACCTTGTTTACCTTGCCCTGGAACATTCTTCCAGCTGGTGGGCCAGCTTGGACAGAATTCTGTACTGTAATGTACTATGCAATAATCCATCCTACAGCCTCATTACAGGAGATATGGGCCTAATTAGAAAACCAATCTCTCACTTCCTGGCACAGAAAGACCTGGGAACTTTCTATGGGTAGTGACTCTCCCTCTTGAGCTGGAGAAGGGAGAAGCACCTTTTTCTCACCATTCTTGAACAAACTTCTCAAGGCTGAAAAGTGGCGCTGATTGGCTCAGGAAAGAGCTTCATCCAGCTCTCCTTCATCAAAAGGAACAGTCACCCAGAAAAGGCCTTTGGTGGCAATGAAGGAGAAATAAGAGAGGGCAAAATGGAGAGACCACAAAAGACAACACTCCCTGCATCACTCAAAAAGTTTCCATATTCTATATACCATGTGCTTCTCTATAATCAGAGAATGTCATAGACTCCTGGGGTCTGATTCCAGACAGTATTTTAAAAAGAAAATGATTATGGAACAGAGCTATTAGTTTATAAGCAATAACAATTAAATGAACAAGCATTTCCTGGGAATTAATGACTGGCTGGGGAAGTTGATGGCACAAGGCAAAGCTGAGGATCATTAACCTTTGGCCAGTCATTAATCCCCTGGAAATGCTGTTTGCCAAGCTTGTCATTTCTATTTTTTGTAAGTATATAACATCTGGCACACCACGAACCAGAGACAGGACCACTACTCAAGGGAGGGGATGGGCAAAGTCTGCTATCTTACTCCAGTTGAGGATTCCTTACTCCAAGAGTAGCCTTCGTGAAATCAATGGTGCTTCTCAGAAAGTGAGGGACTAATTAACAACAACAAAGGTGCCAGAATTAGGCCCTTAATAAAGTGAATAGATATAACTTTAAATCTGTAGCAGCTGTGTAAAATTACATCGTTTAAATTCTGCTACATTGTGATGGCACAACACAGGTAGATACAATGAAGTATATTTTCTTCTCAGTATATGTACTTAACTCCTAATGCTGACAGGTGTTGTACATGCACAGCTTAAAATATACTCATATCTTTGCATCTTTTTTCAACGGAAAGGTTAGTGTGAGAAACTCTCTCTTTACAAGGCTACATTAGTGACTGGTATCCAGCTGGATACCAATGAGAGATGGTTCACCATAAGGGAAGCAGAATAGTCCAATGGATAGTACACCAGGCTGGGAGAGGCGGCGGCCTACTTTGTACTTCCAGATTTGGTCCTTAGATTACCATGGCCAAGTCACTTAACTTCTCCACACCGTTTCCCAACTCATCTGTTGGGGACCATTATCCTCCTCTACCAAGCATTTTGAGATCTACAGATGACCAGTGCTATAGAAGTGCTGATTATTATTATTTCACAAGGGCCACCACTTATAGTGGGAGGTGGGTTTGTTTTTTTTAAAATATGATCATTTTCTATGCCAACAAGCAGCAGGCATTAAGACATCTATTACTGGTAGCCATCTACCTATACTACCTCGTGCAGTCACCTCCAGCCCTGGTTATGCACACATCACAGACCTAGTCACAGCCACGGAGATAACTGGATGGGTCTGTACATCTCTTTTGTACCATACAGAGCTCCATCAAACCTAGGGCAAGCACTAGCCCATCTAAACAATAATTTAAGGTTGTTATAATAAAGTCACATTTGGGGGAAAATTTCTAGCAACACTTGAAATACATGTATTCATTTCTCATACAGGTTTTCTGCAATTAGTGAAAGAAACAGCTTTGTTAGTTCTGGACTGCAAATTATAGTGCTTTTGCAGAATTGCTCATAGCTTCAAAAACATCTCTCTCACATCCTAAAGTAACTGATACAACTCTATTATTTTCAACTTCTGAAGCCCAGACACATCTGCAGTATTTCTAAGAATTTTTACCCCAAGGATAAGTATTAATTTTTCATGTGAGAAAAACAAGTTTTCTAGATAATTTTTTTAAAACCAAAAAGCCACCACAAAGATGGATAGCTGTTGGAACAAGTAATGTCATAGAAATAATAAATATAAACTGTTCTCTGGAGAATAACATTCTCCATTTTAACAGTCCTTCCATAAACACAAACAAGCTGTGAAAATTATACAGAAAGATCCACCTACAGCAACCATTTCAAACCACCTCCAGCACTTATTATACAGAAGAAATTGAAAGGTTCACTTGGTTCACAGCACAAGACATTCTGCACATTAACTAATAAATGTTCAGTATGCAGATACAATGTAATACTCTGGAAACACAGTATATTCTGTCACTGCCCACTCAGGGCTGGTCCACACTGGGGCGGGGGATCGATATAGGAAACGCAACTTCAGCTACGAGAATAGCGTAGCTGAAGTCGACGTTTCCTATATCGAACTAAAAGTACTTACTTCGGGTCCACGCGGCGCAGGCAGGCTCCCCCGTCGACAGCGCTTCCTCCTCTCGGCGAGCAGGAGTTCCGCAGTCGACGGGGGAGCGCTTCTGGGATCGATCTATCGCGTCCAGATGAGACGCGATAAATCTATCCCAGAAGATCGATCTCTACCCGCCGAATTAGGCGGGTAGTGTGGACCAGCCCTCAGAAATCCAAATTCTTGATTTAAGAGCATTTAAACACCCTCTCACCTCCCCCTCCCCCCCCCCCATATATCCCATCTAGTTTACAAGTATAACTATATATAGGGCAAATGACAGACATCTTGCACACAAAATAAAAATATTGTTCAGGATGTACGGATTACTTTTCTAAAATATGCATGGTAATAGAACTGGACCTGGTAACCTCTAAAAACCAAATGCATTTGTGTTTATTCCCCATGTAGCACATCTTTCAATGCATCTGTAATTGAAAATAAGTAACTGCATATCCCAATCAGTAGTCCATTTTGTTTGGTTTGAAAAACTTTGCTCACATTACAGTGTAAACAAATTATATTTTATAAAATGAATTTAGGGCTCATGAAAGGTACCATTGACTGCACTGAAAACTGAATTCCTCTCTTTTTCCCCACAGAGCATGCAGGAGCAGCTTCTGCACACTGCCCCACTGATGAGCTTTAGGCCATTCCTGGAGGAACATGGCAGGCTCAGCAGAGAAAACAAACATTGCGGTAGCCAACAAAGTTAACAGCTGTTGTGTGGACACCTTTGTCCACTGGGAATTATTGTAGACTGAATCAGCAAATTCATTTCACATAGACTATGTTCTAACCATGATATAATAATAATACTTCAGTCATAGAACTATCAGGATCAGACTCAAATAAGCAGTAGTGAAAAAACTACATTTTCAGTTACCCATTTCTTCAGCCATCTCATGATTTAGGTTTCGATTCTGCAATCCCTGTTCTGGCAAGACTCCCAGCGAAGCTAGGAGTGGCTAATTCCTGGCCACATTGAAGTCAACAGGAGTTTTGCCACTGACTTCAGGAAGACCACGATTTCGCCTATGGTCTTGAAGCATTAGCAAGCAAATTTGATGATTAAGAAAAAGAGTGGACCAAATTCTGTGCTGCTTTGGAAACTCATCTTCTTGCAATTCGAAGTGGACAGACATCTTTGTACTAATACTGGATTAAAGCTCAAAAGCATGAATGAATTAGGGCATTTCTGACCTTAATTACACATCCCTGCCACCCCATTGAAGTTAAAGGCTAAGTGGGCTCCACAAAGTAACTGAGCATGGAATTTGACTTGTGACATTTGGACTTGGATGCTCAATACTAAAATATTGTCTTATTTGAAAGTGAATTAGGAAGATGCAAGTCTTTGTACCACCAACACTTTTCTGAATATACAGGTAGTGAGAGATTTAAACAGGGTTGAAAACGTTAATAAAGGAGGTTACTTGAGACACCAGCTTGGGAACTTCCAAACATTCTTACTGTATCTAATTGCCAATCTCTGAGGCCTTTTTGCTATGGTGACTGCATTTTTTCTGTTAATTGATATTAGGATCCAGTCCTTCATTCCTTGCACATCAGTTGGTTCTCTATTTCACTGCAGCTTCTAAGGGATCTGGCATCCCTTAACCACAGGCAGTTCTACTAAGAAAGTAAATTATTTTTAAATTTCTCTTCTTTTATGGCATTACAGTACAAGTTTGCTCTGAATTAACCTTTAATTCAATTAGTGGAAATTATAAGGTTCCTACATGAATGGCATATTATTTATCCTGTCTTTACTTAAAGTTATTTCTAGAACAATGAGAAATAAATACAACATTTGTGAGCAGAGAGCCAGATCCCAAAAATACTACCAGGACAGTGCTTTCTACCGCAACTTCAATACAACTACTCAGAGCAAGCGTCATATTAATTTGTAGTTGCAGGACCAGGCCTTAGAGAGGCAGAAGAGAATAATCTTTTAAAGTACTTGATCAGGCTGCTTTGATAAGTATTCAATTATTTATACATGACATAACTCAGGGTAGAACTTTGTTAATTAGAGACTGATGGGACAGAATAGCCTAACTCCAAAGCTACTGCATTGTCAGAGCTCATTGTTACTCTGGTTCAACATTTGCAGTCTCCAAAAATATATGCATTGGGGCGGGCGGGGGGGGTGTTATCTGGCAAAAAATAACTGAACAATGAGTCAGTATAAAACAGTGAATTAATACATTCAATACTAGAATCGAGACCACAGAGTCCTTTTAATACAAAGATCAAATTATGGAGCTGAAGGTCTAAATTGTGAAGCCAACTTGAAAATATGAACATCTCAGTTATTAACTCTATAAGGGCCAAAATCCTGCTCACCTTATTCATGAAACCTTAATGGGACTACATGTATTAGTAAGGCAATCAAGATTTGGCCTACCTCAAATTTTTTTTTTTTTTTTTTTTGGTGTACTACAGAATAACACACCATTGTTGCAAGCAAAGATTGTGTCAAAAACAAAACAAAAAAAAACCTGAGTGGTATACATATAGTTTAACAACACCCAAAACAAATCGAGCTTCTCAACTGGGCACAGAAAGCACAGTCTGTACAACATGCAATACTGTAGGTGATCTATTTATGAAGAGGAACTATAAAGCTGTTTTGTAGGTTATCATCACATGAAGTTCTGCAAGGTGATATGACAGCAGACAGCACTGGCTTAGAGTTTCAAATAAAATGTATTATTGCCTTCCACACATATGCAAAATTAACCCATTTCTATAAAAATAATGCTGCTATAACAAGTGCTGTTACCTGACTTTAGAATTCCCTTTCAATTACTGTTATATAACTGCTTTCATGAACAAGATTATTAACATAAGATATTAGCACAGCTCACTCAGCATCACTAAAAGATGGTGGGTTCACAGCACACTAGTACTTGAGCTCACCCTGCATTGTGTCATTAATCCTGCATTGTGTCATGGATTGAGGCGTAGATACACAAAGGGATTTAGGCGTTGCCACACCTATTTTTAGGCACCCAGGAAAAAAAATCCATAGGAACAGTGCTAAATCTGGGCTGCAGGGAGGTGTCTTGCTCTGTGTAGATCAGGGGTAGGCAACCTATGGCACACGTGCCAAAGGCGGCACGCGAGCTGATTTTCAGTGGCACTCACACTGCTCGGATCCTGGCCACTGGTCTGGGGGGCTCTGCATTTTAATTTAATTTTAAATTAAGCTTGTTAAACATTTTAAAAACCTTATTTACTTTACATACAACAATAGTTTAGTTATATATTATAGACTTATAGAAAGAGACCTAAAAACGTTAAAATACATTACTGGCACACGAAACTTAAATTAGAGTGAATAAATGAAGACTCAGCACACCACTTCTGAAAGGTTGCCAACCCCTGGCGTAGATGATCTACAAACCGAACCCCTCTCCTGGAGTAAGACAGCTTAAGCACCTACGTAGCTTCTCGGGCAGCTTCCTCGCTCCACACAAAACAGCAGCACCAGTGCCATGCCTACTCACCTGATTGCTCTAACCCAGGGGTCGGCAACGTTTGGCATGCGGCTCGCCAGGATAAGCACCCTGGCGGGCCGGGCCAGTTTTATTTACCTGCTGACGCGGCAGGTTCGGCCGATCGCGGCCCCCGCTGGCCGCGGTTTGCCATCCCGGGCCAATGGGGGCGGCGGGAAGCCGCGGCCAGCACATCCCTCGCCCGCGCCGCTTCTCGCCGCCCCCATTGGCCCGGGACGGCGAACCGCGGCCAGTGGGGGCCACGATCGGCCGAACCTGCTGCGTCAGCAAGTAAATAAACTGGCCCGGCCCGCCAGTATGCTTACCCTGGCGAGCCGCGTGCCAAACGTTGCCGACCCCTGCTCTAACCACTGGGCTAAAAGATTTGCCAGTGATGAACCTGGATCTCCCACAATTCCCTTCTCTGCCAGAGAGGGAAAGAAAGGATTCTCAGAAGAGTGCTCTAAAAACTGCTGAGCTATGGGATATTCTGATGTGGTGCTCCCTCAATCTCTCCTGTAGAAGCTGTTCCATTGGGGATAAATAATGAAAGTGATTGGAGCAGGGGGCCAGGACCTATGGCCTCCCACCTCCCAGGTGAGTTCCCTAACCACTGGGCTCAGTTGAACAGGCATTGGGCGCATGAGCAAGAAAGAGACTCTGTAACCCGGTGGTTAGGACACCCACCTTGGAAGTTGGAGACAGAGTCCAATCCCCCTGCTCCAATCACACTTTCATTACACTGCTCTACAGCCAAAATGCTTCTGAAATAAATGTAGTCAAACTTTACTAATTCTGGGTCACTGAGAATGAAAATGATGCTTAAAATTGTTGATTGGCTCTAGTTTTCAAGATATGCTATTGGGTCAGTATATACGACCCTTGACTTGGGAATGGTGGAGGATAAGTGAGTTATAAAGGGAAGGGATCTCAATTTAAACCAGAAATGACTAAAATACATCTTTGACTGGATCTATGAATAAATCTATGACTGGGTTTGGACAGTACTTGCTTTTTAGGCAAAACAATGAATGATGCAATCTGAAGCTGGTATTGCGTCATACATGATATGAATTGTATCATGTTATTCCTAGAAGTCATGGATGATGCAATCATAATGAAGCTTACATCACTCTGCTGAACAAATTGCCCTATATCAGCTCTAGAAATCATAGAGTGTCGTGCTCTCTTATTTGTCAGTGTTTGATTTTGCAAAGGGACACATTTCTGTTTAGCCAAAGTGAGCAGAGATGCCTCGTACTTGTGTGAACAGTGCAGATAACTTCTGCTATGTTTGTGGTGAAGTGACTTTTGCATCACAAAAGCGCAGTATAACCACTATGGTTAAGAAACCCTATCACCTTTATTTTGGCTGCAAAATTGGAGATCAGGACAAGAGGTGGGCCCCACACATATGCAGCAACACTTGTGCAACAAATCTTCGCCAGTGGTTGAACAGGAAAAGGAAATCTATGCCTTTTGCAGTGCCAATGATTTGGAGAGAGCCAACAGATCATACCAGCAATTGTTACTTCTGCATGGTGCCTCCAGTTGGGAAAGGTGTGTCAAAGAAGAAAAAGTGGACTGCATTATCCAAACATTCCATCAGCTATACGCCCAGTACCCCACGGAGAAGGACTGCCGGTTCCTGAGGCACCAGAATCATTCTCACTTGAGTCAGACGAGGAAGAGGAAGAGGATGAAACTTCTGGTCCTGAACCATCAATGTCACAGGACCCACATTTTCTCCCATCCTCCTCCTCTGAACCACACCTCATAACACAAGGTGAACTGAATGACCTTGTCAGGGATTTGGAACTACCCAAGAGTAAGGCAGAGCTGTTGGGCTCCAGACTACAGCAGTGGAATCTCCTGGCAGGTGATGTTAGGGTTTCCATGTTCCGTGACCGTCAAAAGGATCTTGTCCCATTCTTCTTCATGGAAGGTGATCTTGTAGCCTGCAACAACATCGATGGTGTGATGGCAGCCCTCAACATCATTCACGATCCAGATGAGTGGAGACTGTTCATTGATTCATCGAAGACGAGTCTTCAAGCTGTTTCACTGCATAATGGCAATGTTTTGCCATCAATTCCAGTTGGTCATGCAGTCCATATGAAGGAAACCTATGACAACATGAAACAACTTTTGAGGTGCATAAACTATGACCAACATCAGTGGCAGCTTTATGGCGATTTGAAAGTTGTTGCTCTCTTGCTTGGTCTGCAGACTGGATACACAAAGTACTGCTGTTTTCTCTGCGAATGGGATAGTCGTGCAAGAGATTCCCCCCAGATCAAGAAAGATTGGCCACTCCGACAGTCATTGGAGCCTGGGAGGAAAAGTGTTCAGCATCCACCACTTGTTGAATCAAGGAAGATTTTGTTACCACCCTTATACATCAAGCTGGGTCTGATGAAGAACTTTGTCAAGGCCACTGACAAAACACAAGCAGCTTTCAAGTACCTCCGTGGAAAATTTCCAAGGTTAAGTGAAGCTAAGATAAAGGAAGGTGTCTTTGTTGGTCCTCAGATTCGTGAACTTCTTCAAGATGATGCATTTGACCATGCACTGCGTGGCAAGGAAAAGACGGCCTGGAAAGCCTTCCAGTTAGTGGCAATAAATTTTCTCGGAAACAACAAGGCAGACAACTACAGGTTGTTGGTGGAAAACCTCCTCAAGGCATACAAAAGCCTTGGTTGCAACATGTCACTAAAGATACATTTTTTGCACTCTCATCTAGATTGTTTTCCACCGAACTGCGGAGCAGTGAGCGACGAGCACGGCGAGCGATTTCACCAGGACATTGCAACAAAGGAGAAACGCTATCAGGGCAAATGGAGCCCATCAATGCTTGCAGACTATTGCTGGACAGTGACAAGAGATGCTCCATTTAATGAATACAAGAGACAAGCCAAGAAGCGCCGAGTAGACACTGAATAGGACTAAACTATGTACAGAATAGTTTTTTGCCTTTTGTTTCATAATAAATTTTATTTATATAACCCTTTAGCTGATTTTTAAAGTGTTACATAAACAGGACAGGTAAAATATTATCATGTAAAGCAACCATAAACACATGAAAAGACCTAGGTTTACAATTTATGATTAAAACTCTACTATCTACACAATATACATAGACATAAAATGTAAAAACTTAAATATCTTAGAAACAGTAGCCAATCAGTTGTTTTAATTGTCATATTTGAATTCAGCACATCAAAATACATAATAAATAGCACATTTTATCTCTGAAGCAGACGACTTCTCAAAAATTGTAGACCAGTGTTATTTATCCCCAATGGAACAGCTTCTACAGGAGAGATTGAGGGAGCCCCCACATCAGCATATCCCACAGGTAAGGGCTCTAACTACTAATCTGAGAGGTAGAAGACCCTGTTCAAATCCAGGGATTGAACCTGGGCCTCCCACATCCTAGACAAGTATTCTAACCACTGGACTAAAAATTCTAATCTGGCTACCACCACTGTCATCCTGGCCAGATTTTGAATAGGATTGGACCTCGTAGGTAGCCTCTCAGTATACCTACTGGATCTCCTAAGAAACATGTATTCTAAAAAAATATAGGCATTGAGTGAATTTCGGCACCTACAGGATTCAGTGCGAGTTTTGTGGATCACAGTGGAGGCAAAAACCAGGATTTAGGTGTCTAAATATGGGGTTTAGGCCCCTAAGTAGCTTTGTGGATTGGGGCCTGAGTGATCAGTGCTTTCCCAACTCCCACTGAAAATACAATGGGAACTGTGGGTGCTTAATAGCTCTCAGGATAAGGGCCTTGATGAAGATTACACTAGTGAGGCTATACTTTAAATGCGAAGTTAGCCCAAAAGGTTTCTGGTGATGGTTCATGTGCAGGGAAGAGTCAGATGTCATTTTTTGACAATGAGGGAATAACTCTAGAGACCCAGCCAGAAATATTCCTTAATAGCCAAACTGTGTATGAGCTGTTGGCTCTGCCAACAATCAATACATTAGGAACATTAAACTTTTCTGTCACTTTCTGATTCAAGATACGGAGTGCATAAAATTTGCCATATCGAAATAAATGATATTCAATACAATTCCAATAAAAGTGATACTGAAGGTATGTTCACAACTTAAATTGCTTTTTAAAAAATGCATTGAGTATCAAAGGAGTCATGTTACATAATTTTCTCCCTCCTCTTGAAATAATCTCTTCTTTATACTAATCTCAATTGCATAAACTCTATACCTGATTGTTAGTCTTGTGTGGGCCACACAAGACTAACATAAAAGATTTTATGTTTCTGGGATACTACAAGTAGTATTTTATGGTTAACACTGCTGCAAAACCTTTTCTCAGGATATTGTGAAATGCAAACTCTCAGCTGAAAGACACACTGGGCAAGATACAGAAAATATACAACTCACCAATGCTGCCACCTACAGAGTATTAACAAGTGCTATATTGTTAAAGTCAAATGTGCACAATATCATTCATCAAGCCTTTTCAGTTCAAGTTACTATCTATATGGTATATGCAAACATCATTCCAGTATAAGTAACAAAAAGGGAGGAATAGTAGCCAAAAACTCAATAGCCAATAAAATTGGGTTTTTTTAAAAAACACGCAGCTATGTCAGTTCAAGGTTTTACTTTTCCTTTCAGTTAAAAACATTGTAATTACAAGTCCTTCTGTGAATAAACTGATGCAACCAGTCATCTGTGAACTTTTTCACTTCAAGATTGTTGATCTCATTTTACTTCCTACTCTGTAAAGTTTATGACAACTCATCCACCTCCATTATACATGTTCCTGTATCACATCAATTCTTTTACTTTCTACTTCTAAATGCAATATGCTCTGTTGATAATACCGATACAGAAAATTCTACACAGATATAGAAGACAAATATTAAATGATATGCTGAGTTTAGTTTAGAAATGCTTAGAACAGTTAAATGACTGGACGAAGTGTGCTGTGACAGTAGTGTGGCACGCATGAATGAACATGTACCAAACATCAATTCTCTCAGATACTGGCAATCACTTCCTAATTTGTATTGCAGTTCCTAATGAAAGAATGCAGTTCACATGTAAAGGTCCTGTTCATCGACTCATTACTTCAATGGCAGCTTTGTCTGAGTAAGGATTGTATCAGCTTGTCCAAAATCATGCAAATGTGTCTAGTATAAAAACTCAGAACTAGACTGTCAATTTACTTACAGTATGGCCGATTCACAGAAATGCCTAACAGTCACTCTGAACAATATTAAGCCCAGATTCTCCAAACACTTACGTTGGTAACTCTACTAATGTAAGTTACTCATAAGGCTAAGCATTTATAGGATTGGGCCAATAGTGTGTTTTTCTTAAGAAATTAACTTGTATTTTCCTTTTAACATAGGACTTGCTTGACTTTCGTTCTGAACTGAATTTGTTTTCTGTGTTTGAACATGCGTGCACACCTTTAAAATGGGCAGATATGCATCCAGCACAAAAATACTAACGCCTCTTTGGACATCGTTTACAGCTTAACTTTTTCAGCTATTGAAATCAGGGTGCATTCATCACCAAGACACTGTAATTGATAGACAAGAGCAGTAAATGCGTCATCTTGAGCTTTCCTAGTACAAACGAGCCAACTCTGAAATGTGTTAAATACCGTAACACTTAGAGTGAGCAAAAATAAGTGCTTCTCCAGGTGAAATGTCTACATCTCAAAATAGTTATGATGCCATCTCTGTCAAAGCAAAGTAGGCAAGTCACAGGTGAAGGGCAATGGGCAATAGCTGTAAATGCTGGTCACCACGAGGAACATGATATCTCCCGATGGTATTTGGAATACACCCCCCGCCCTACCCCCCACACCAGTACACGGAGCCTAATAGTTTAGGCTCTTCCCAGCTAATTAGTGCTAAATTGTTCACATATAGGGTTTCTCTTTGTATCAACATGTCAATTTATAATCCTGCTTGCAACTGTTTTAAGTGATTCATTCTCCCCTTCACTACAAAAAGCCACTAAAGCAAGCTGGTATTTAAGTTTAATTTCCCATGTCACTTGTCTTAAAGAGCAAAAACAAAAACAAAAGTTTACCATCACTATAATCATCTTGATTGCCTCCTCCCCAGCCAAAAAACCCAAACTCGCCCACAAGTCTTCATCTCCCACTAGCTCTGGAAACGCGGGGATCTAGGAAATGCTGCATACCCTACATGTAGGGGAACTGCCATACAGCCAACAGCACTGGGGCACATTTCTCTCCTCTCCTCCAATTTCAGGCAGCCTCCATGGAAAGGAGACAGCATGAGGGATGGGGGAGAAAATCTAAGTATGAACCACACTCAAAGGAAATGCAGCAGGCAGCGGATGGGGGAGGGAGCCAGCCCCACCTTGCAAGAGAAAAGTCCCCGCAGCCTCTGACACCGGTTGCACCAGCCCTCCCCGATCGCGGCCACAAGCCAAAAGCCCGCTCCGCGCAGCGGAGGATGCCCGGAAATGCCCCCTTGCCCGGGGCAGCAGCAGCCTGTCCCTTACCGTCCCAGCTCCGACTCCAGCTCGAAGTAATGCGCCAGGGTGTCTTTGTTGGAGCCGTCGATCCAGTAGTCGGGCGCCCTGCCCGCGGCGGAGGAGCTGGAGGACGAGGAGGGCATGGTGACTTTCAGCATGCCGGGACTCCGGCCGGCCGGCGGCTGCTTCCCCCTCGGGGCGGGCCAGGCTGCGGAATCCGAGCGAAGGCGGCTGGGCTCGGCGCTTCTCCCCGCCTTGCCCTCAGCAGCGGCCGCGGCTCCTCTCCAGCGCGCGGCGGGGAGGTGGGGACTGGCTGGCGGAGGAGCCCAGAGCTGCCAGGAAAACTTCCAGCCTCAGCAGCTGCTGCTCTGCCAGCCGCCCGGGAGAGGCAGGCGGGGACGGGGGTCCGGGGGCGGCAGCAGCAACACACACAGCGGTGGGGAGTGGGGGCTGCAGCGCCCAGGGGAACCCACAGCAAAGCCGCCCCAGCCCCCCTGCAGCGGCTCGGTCCTGGCGCGTGGAAGGTGTGAGCGGGGGCATCCAGGGGCGGGAGCAGCCTTTAGAGCCGCGCTTGCGGTTTCTTTACTTGCTGGGCTGCCGCTGCCATCGCCATCCGCTTCCCATTAAAGTGATGCTGGAGTCAGTCCCGGGATCGGCTGAGCGAGCGCAGAGCCTGCCTCTGGCATCGGGCCCCCAGCAGCATCTCTCTGCCTGTATGTGAGCTCCAGCCAGTATACCAGGGTACCTGCCTGCCGCGCCGCCTTTCCCCGGGGCCCTAATGCGCTCTGGGTTCCTCTCCAGTCCTCACAGCAGACTGGAAGATGCCCTGTCAGAAGGGAAGCAGCACTGTAAGAACCTACAGCCCCCGGCTGTTTCTTCTCCCCCCGCTAGCTCTGCCCCGAGCGACTGTTAAACTAAAGATCAGATCTATTTTTCCGATTTTCTTATTGTTACTAAAATCTCTTGATTATGAATCGACTGTTTTTCTGCCCTTCACTCATCTTGGAAAGGAAAATTAACTGGGTAGTTTCACTCCTTCTCCCCGCCCCCCGCTAGTGAGTTTCACTTTCAGATTCTCCTGCAATGCCATAACGCTACAAAGTCTGGGTTGCAAATACCGCAAGAGACTGGTTATAAACAAGAGGAGACGTGTGTGCCGTTTTCGTTTACATTCATAGCATCGTGTCTTTGCTTTGAGCACCAGTACTAAAAGTTGTCTTCACTACGTGGCAGTATCTCTTGAACTATAAATGATTACACTCCAATAGCAGCTACCCTGTTTTACTGCACTGCTACATTAAAAACACACCACTGCATTTATAGCACATGGAGACTGAATTGGGCTCTAGGTCTGAGGATATTTACACATGTTTAGTGTTACTCACACGAATAAAGGCAAATGTGTGTTTGCCTTATCAGGGCCTAAGTGTGTATTATAATTATACTAAAAATATTGTTAGAGTAGATTGGCTTGTGAATTAATGGGGAAAATTTAGTCTTTTCCAGTTAGATTCCCTTAATTTTTGGAGCACAAACTTGGTGCTAGAATTGTGTCCCTATTTACTTCTATGAAAAGTTATATATAGGTTCTTAAAGGCTTTTAGATTAAGTTTATCACTGTGTCTCTGCCTCAGAAATATAGGGCTGATTCTGTAATATTTGAGATTAATTTGGGGCTTACATTCATGCAAGATAGACAATTCTAGACCCAGGTGAGGAAAAAAGGCTTTTCTACTTCAGTAAGCCTCAAAACTTATGCTCATTTAAAAAAAACAAAAAAAAAAAACAGTGTAGATGGTTACCCGGGGGAGGCTAGGGCTCCAGCTATGCAGTCTAGGAGAGATGCACTAACCCATGTGTGCAGCATTTCACCAACCCCAGAGTGGAACTGGTAGTAAGAGTATAACACATGTGCATAGAATTTGTCTGGTTTGATTTTTTTTTCTTCTGTTGAACTTGAGAGAGAGAAATTTTGGAAAAGAAGGATTAACAAATGTCCAAAACAGAACAGACAGTAATAGAGAGAGAGAGAGAGCGCCTCCTTTCCCTGCACAAAACCAATATAAATTACTCAAAAGCCCAAGGAGGCAACACCACTGGGACAACCTGCCAAGTCTGCAGCAGTGATATGCATGTAAATATAACAAGTTCATTACATTCCTGGCTTCAGCTCCCGTGCAGAAGTATCTACTTAAAGGCAGTTTCTCCTGGTGTAATCATGAAATAAAAATAGCAGCAGTTGTGTGTACCCAGCATGCACATGTCATGCCATGCCCTGTCAATTCTACTCTCATCCACACCCACTTTTACTGCCATGCAGGCAGATAGGTACATTGTAAAACGTCCTACATGCAGACCTGTTTAGCTTGTGCACCAGAAGTGATGTGCAATATGTCCTCCAATATTTAACCATGACCTGATAATGTTTTTAAACACAACTATCCTGGTTCACAGCAAGGGGAAAAGGCATGTTGAACATTGTGTTAATGTGTTTTCTAACCAAATTCATTTTCCCCACTACAGACAAGTCCCCATTCCAATTCCCAGTTCTATTTCTGGGGCAGCACAGCTACAGATTGCCCCTTATACAGAGTACTGCTTAAAGGCACAAATCTAGCCCTATATTATTAAAGCAGCTCTCTTCTTCTCCCTCCTCTTTCTCTCTCCTTATTTCCCGTCTCTTTCATAGCTCCCAAGTGACCAGTGATATTATTAGAATCAGAGATTCAAGGTTAAGTCCTCAAAAGCTGGGGGGGGGGGAAGCAAAAGGTCTTGCCTACCCTTAAAAATAACCTATTCACTAAATCGTTTCTTGGAAAAGGGATGCAACTAATATGGCTTTTTCTAAATAATGGGATCAAAACAGGGAAATAATATGGTCTCTTCTGAGCTGACCATTTTGGATTAACAGTCAGTGTTGGAATCCACATGATATTTTACATTTAGTTTTTTTAAAGTTCAAATAAAGTTGCATAAAAAGTAGCAAAGACTCCAGCACTGTGAAGCTAGTTTTCAGAAAGTCATTCACAGGCAGAAGGCCAATGGGCTTCCCTCTCCAACGGCTAGGTGTCCAGAGTACTCACCATAGCAATTGTTCGATCATCCCCAGATTTGGGGACTTCTACTCTTTGGAGGTCCCCAGTTGTTTATGCCTCATCCCAATTCTCCAGCTTGCTGTTTCCAACTAGCTAGTTTGAACTTTTCTACCTAAACCTTCCTGTTGCTAGGAGACATTTTGCCTTTTTTTTGTGACATCATGTTGCCACAGCACCTCTTGTGAGCAGAAGCACAAATGCCTAAGCATGGCCAATGACCACTAAAGACATGCAACAGTGGTACTTTATATCTTCTCTATTTTTGTATCATTTAATTAGGAGTTTGACTAAACAAAAATATTAACAGATTGTATGACCCAAAGAACATACATGTTCTCATTATTTTACAGTTATTTTGTTAAGACCTTGTTTATCCAGGCACCCATAAACTGAGAGACTCCTTCATCCAAAGGTGTTATTTGAATTAAAGTTATTTACAGGCATTAATATAGTCTTTATCACAACAGTATATCTGAACACTAACTTGAATTAATCCACAAGACCAAAACCCCATTTATCCAAAAGCATTTGATTTACCCTTAAGCCATTGGGCAGGGTCACAGTGGGTGGACAACCTAGTACTTTGAGACTGCCATCTTGTTCTCTAGAATCTCAGCTTTCATTTTAAAAAGGCCATTGTCCAAATGGTACTTTTATTCTGGAGCTAGTAGTTACTGCACCCTCTGCTCAGGAGTGACGGAACTAGAGAGGCAGAGGAGAAGTGAGAGCTGATCTGTTTCGTTTCCACCCTTGTGTGTCATTTTTTGTAAACTGCATGCATGCCCGGAGAGGAGATGAGAGTAGGACCCAGAAGGGCTGCAGAAGCTGCCATGGTACCTGGGATCAGGCTGGGGATCAAGTAGGAACATCCCCTACCTGCTGAGTCTCAGTAGCTCCCCTCACTCAAAATGCAGAGCATCAATCCTGCTTCTCTTCCGTCCCACCCACCCCCACCCCAGCCTCCCCGTGCAGAGCACATCTGCCCCACATTCAAAGTGAGCTTCGGCCGCCTCTGCCAGAGGCCCTCTGCAAATTTAGGCAGGCATCACTGCATCAGATACAATTGGTCTAGATTGTCAAGCTTTTCTTTACCACTGGCAGAGTAAGAAACAGAACTTTTTAAAGAACAGAAGCAAACTTGGGCACATGCTTATTTGCCTATGTCTTAATTTAGTTCTGCTCAGGGGTGTATCCAACCCCATTAAGGGGGAGCACAGCAGAGTATGTGTGATCATATTTTGAACATCAGCACTATCTACTATGACTGGGATCTCATTTTGGCATCTCAAGTCAATAGTTCTTGGTTTGTGGGTGGCATTTAGGAGAGTACCATTATTCCTTCCACTCCTCCCAATTCTAGCCCTGCCTGAAACTTCTTTCTGGACAGATAGTACAATCCTATCAATGCCAATACATTGTCCCCTGTGGGATCCTGAAAAAAATCCTTCCAATACATCCTATGGCACTGCTATACTTCTCTAGATGTTGCACTGTAGCTGCTTGTTAAGGAAGAAAATGCCTGCTGCAGTGTCTATGGGATGCTATGCAAGTAAAGCAAGCTAGGTTTTCAAATAAGAGTTGCCTCAAAATATTGGTCTTTTCTCTAAAGCCACTTATGGTTCAGAACAGTTCAGGTGATCCTGTAAAAGCCTCCCTTTCCTTTCTGTAAAGAGACACACACTGTCCCTATCCTCAGATGCCCCAGGAACCTCTAAGACTCTCCATTTAGTGGCAACTTGGGTATGTAAATAAACACACAAAGACCAATACAGTCACAATGTTATATATTGTGCTTCTCTACCATTAGCCCTTTCCCTCAGGGCCAGGGAAGAGTGGTGGTCTTCCTTCCTATAGATCTCTATACTCACAGAGCTCAGCTAGCCCTAGTTACTCCTTCTCCCCCAGTACCGTCTTTCTGTGTCCTTAATAAGAACAACCTGGGGAATTACAGACCGGTCAGCTTAACTTCAGTACCAGGAAAGATAATGGAGCAAATAATTAAGCAATCAATTTGCAAACACCTAGGAGATAATAAGGTGATAAGTAACAGTCAGCATGGATTTGCCAAGAAAAAATCATGTCAAACCAGCCTAACAGCTTTCTTTGACAAGGTAACACAAGCCTTATGAATAGGGGGAAGTAGTAGATGTGGTCTATCTTGACTTTAGTACGGCTTTTGATACCGTCTTGTATGACCCTCTCATAAACAAACAAGGAAAATACAACCTAGATGGAGCTACTATAAAGCGGGTGCAGAACTGGTTGGAAAACTGTTGCCAGAGAGGTAGTTAACAATGGTTCACAGTCAAGCTGGGAGGGCAAATACAGTGGGGTCCCACAAGGATCAGTTCTGGGTCCGGTTCTGTTCAATATCTTCATCAATAATTTAGATAATGGCATAGAAAGTTCACAAAGTTTGTGGATGATACCAAGCTGGGAGGGGGTTGCAAATGCTGTGGAAGATAGGATTAAAATTCAAAATGATCTGGACAAACTCGAGAAATGGTCTGAAGTAAATAGGATGAAATTCAATAAGGACAAATGCAAATTACTGCACTTAGGAAAAAACAATTATTTGCACACATACAAAATAGGAAATGACTGCCTAGGAAGGAGTACTGCAGAAGAGGATCTGGGGGTCATACTGGATCACAAGCTAAATATGAGTCAACCATGTAACACTGTTGAAAAAAAAGCGAACATCATTCTGGGATATATTAGCAGGAGTATTGTAAGCTAGACACAAGAAGTAATTCTTCTGCTCTACTCCATGCTGATTAGCCCTCAACTGGAGTATTGGTGCTATCACGATCCACAAAACCCCCACTTGGCTGCCACCTAACCCTTCGGTGCCTAAACTCACTCAATGCTTAAATATCCACTGTAAAAGTTCCTGCTTCTAGGTGCCTGATGCTTGTCTCACACCTAGTCCCAGTGCAATCCACAAACCAAGGGAAGATAGATGGAAGAATGCCTGTAGGCCCCAATCCAGTAGGCTTCCTCAGAATCTACCTAGCCCCACATAAAATGGCCAGCTGGAAAGACCTTTAGTCCAGTGGCCAGATAACACACCTGGGATGTGGGACACAGACATTCAATTCCCCCTTCTGCCAGATGAGATTTGAACAGGGATCTCCCAGCTCTCAGAGAAATGCCTGAGCACACTCTCTGGCCCAATTAATAATTTTCAGTTATTAAGTTACAGTGGAAGAGCTTCAACAAGATCAGTTGTGAGACCCCCACATGAGCATAGCTCAGTGGTTAAGATACTTTCCTCAGAGGTTGGGAACCTCAGTTCAAATCCCTTCCACCACCCTTGCTATTTTTACTTATAGTCCACAAGGTTTGCTACGCATACCAAGCACACACATAACAGTCTCTGAACTTTTACATTTAACACAGCATGAAAGATGAAATCTGTATCAGCTTAGTTACTTCTAAAGCTGCCTGACAAGCAGTTGATGGACAAATCCACCTTAATGGGGAAAAGTTTTATTTGAAACAAATGAACATATGGTGCAGGGTAAGGACAGGGAGAGATTGGGGTATGTGTACTTGGGAGAGAGGGAGAAGACTGTAATATCACAAAATCATCACAGCTAAATAGGATGACCTGAGAGAAAAAAGAGGCAGCAGTAACATTCCACACACACACCCCTCACATTTTTAAATGAAAAACCATTTCCCCCAGGCCTGGAAGAAAAGCTGCATACGTAGGAACAGAAGTGGGTACCTGAGGAAAAGTTGTCAGGGAGCACTGTGACTCAGCCAGCTCCAAGTCTGAAACCAGCAATTCATTACACAGTTGCTGACAGGGTTTTTCCCCCACAATCAGACCCAAGCATCTTTCCATCTGAATATATTATACAGACCAGAGTCTTTCTTTACCAGCCAGACATGACAACACTCTCCCCTTCAGGTGAGAAAACCAAGGCAGGGGGTGGAAATCTTCCTGAAGCATTCTCTTTTCCTCTAGACCAGGGGTCGGCAACCTTTCAGAAGTGGTGTGCCAAGTCTTCATTTATTCACTCTAATTTAAGGTTTTGCGTGCCAGTAATACATTTTAATGTTTTTAGAAGGTCTCTTTCTATAAGTCTATAATATATAACTAAACTATTGTTGTATGTAAAGTAAATATGGTTTTTAAAAGGTTTAAGAAGCTTCATTTAAAATTAAATTAAAATGCAGAGCCCCCTGGACCGGTGGCCAGGACCCAGGCAGTGTGAGTGCCACTGAAAATCAGCTCATGTGCCACCTTTGGCACACATGCCATAGGTTGCCTACCCCTGCACTAGACATTAAAACAGCACATTTTCTTGTCCAAAGAAAAAGTTAATCAGGTTTGGCTAAGCCATTAAATAAAAACAAGCCATCTCTTTTTCTGGGAGTCTTCATAAACCATGTAGTCCTCTTCTGAGACCCTCAGAAGATTCCTGCTCTCCCTCCTTTAATAAAGCCCAGTCTGCTGTTTCCTCCTCACTAATCCCTACTCTGTAATGAACTCCAGGTGGAGATCCCACCCTCCATGACTAGCAGCTCAGGTGATCTCTCTCCAGTAAGATGGATTCTCTTCCCTGTTCCTCATGCTGATTTATCTTAGTTAGCCAGCAACAAAATACCACCAAGCCCCTATATTATATATCTCACATTCATAAAATTAATACAGGTAACCCCCACATTCTTCACACTAAGAACAGATTTAGTTGAAAATCCTAAGAAAATTCAATCTCTAGTCAAATATCATATTCTGAAAATTTGGGGAAGATTTACTCAGGGCCGGCTCCAGGCACCAGCTTAACAAGCAGGTGCTTGGGGCGGCCAAGGGAGAGGGGCGGCACCTGCGGCAATTCGGGGGCGGCAGGTCCCTCACTCCCTCTAGGAGCGAAGGACCTGCCGCTGAACTGCCGCCGCCGATCGCGGCTTTTTTTTTTTTTTTTTTTTTTTTTTTGCTTGGGGCGGCAGAAATGCTGGAGCCGGCCCTGGATATACTGTAGTCGTCATACAAAACAGAGAGTCTGAATCCCTCCTTTAAGTGAAAAACAAAGCCTAACCTTAATATATATAGCCATGATTGCATTAAAACAAAAAAAGTATTTCCAAGGAAAAGTAGTAGGTTATGTGTGCACAACTGAAGGTACAAATTAGGAATGCACATTTATGCATGCACAGTTGCACACTTAACTTTTTGAAAATCTGGACCTTTCATTTAATTAGCATGGTGGAAATTCCAGTTGGTAATTAGGTTCTTGAACAGAGCAAACAGTGGGTCTTATTGCTCTCTGCGTTACTCAGGCTACTGGTTTTCCAATAGAAACCAAGAGAGTAGCTGAAGGATTACAATGGAGTCTGCTGGAATATCCAATAGGGTTAGGATAGGAACCCTTTATATCATTTGTCAAGGCTGATTCCCCACTCTGGCACTTCGAGTGCAGAAGGTGGGGGCCTGCAAGGACTCTAAAAATTAATACTTGCTACTCCAGGCTTGTATTAAACTCCCAAGGTTACAGCTTTTCTCTGACCTTGGATTGGTAGATACTGCCACCACCCAAGTGCAAAATCCCTTTGAGAACCTAGGAAGGCGCACTTGGGAATTCCTTCCTGTGGGGTCCCTCATGCCCTTTCCCCCCAGGGAAAAGCTGAGAAGAAAAAAAAGGAAATCAGCTGTTGCCACCAGCTAATTAAACAACATGTGCACAAACCTCTTAAGACAAAAAAAAAATCCAATTCTGTTATTTAAAAAGGTAAATTTTATTAATAAAAAAAGAAGAAAATACATCTGGAAACTTAGGCTTTTGCTAGATTAAAAAAAAAAACACTACAAGGATTAAGCCTCAAGAATAGCTCTCTTGAGGTCCAGCTTAAAGGTTACAAGCAAAACAAAAGCATCTGGGGTTAGCACAGAGAAATCCACAAGCCATAAAGAAATAAGAGAGATAAACCTAATCGCATCTTCCTAGACATTCACTGATCTACTTACATATCTGGGGTTTCAAATGAGTAGTTTCTAGGTATGATACCTATGATTTTTTCATACCTGGCCCAAGCTTCTCACAGCATAACTCTGCCCTGTCCCCTCTCTCCGGGAGAACAACCACAGACAGACAAAAGGGGAGTCTTGTTTCAATTTTTAAAAGTTCTAGCCTTCCCATTGGCTCTTTTGGCCAGGTACCCACTTACTTCCTTTTACCTATGCATAGTAGTGAGACTTTTTAACCCTTTACAATTAGAGCAATTAGAGAACAGCTACTAAGAGGGATTTTATAGCTACTGGCTGGCTGGGTGTTGACAACAGGGAGCTACCCTCTACCCCCCTTCATTTATCACATCATTTCTAAGAGACTTGACATAAACGTTGGACTTTGACTTCTGTATTGTTATGTTCTGGTACGATGTCAGTGTGTCAAAACAAGCAATAATCATTCAGGGCTTGTACAAGCAATTTTCATTATTTGTTCCTTGCCCAAAAGGCTAGCTATCATTGAAAGCATAGATGCTGGAACTGGGGGTGTGGCCGCACCCCTTGGCTTGAAGTGGTTTCCATTATACACAGGGTTTACAGTTTGGTTCAATGCCTCTCAGTACCCCCACTATAAAAATTATTCCAGCACCCCTGTTTTGAAAATATGTCTATACTTAACATTGTTTAGACTGCTGGTATATATAATATTTCTATAGCCTCCAGGTAACATTTAAACCATTCTAGTCACTGGATTCCCATTATTATACTGTCAAGAAGCAGTTACATGTTTTTATTGTTCTTCCTTGTTTAAATTCAAACAATCAACAGAATATTAAAGAGCATTTTATAAATCCTAACGGGAGCTAAAATGTTTTGAACACTATTCAGTACGTTGTTCAACTGAAAACAGTTTATTCTTGGATTTAAACATTATTTTTTTAGTGCTCAACACTCAAAAACACAGCTGCATTGTGCTAGAGAATAATGGAGAAAAATATGAAGCAGAGTACAAACGGACAGAAAATGACCACTTAAGTTTCAGGACCAAATTTCTAGAAAGTAGAGGGCAGACTTGTGCATCCAAGAATGCATGCATGTCTTCAGTGCACATAATTACTGTGATTGCACACATAATTCCTGCTTTTATGCAAGTGGCAAGACAAGACTCTGGAAAAAAATCACACCCTTTCTTCTTCCACATAGCCCAAAGGTAGCAAGCCAATATTAAAATTAAAAATAACTGAAGAACAAGCTCCAGGTTATTGCCTTTCAGGGTTTCCCAATGCATTCTGTCTAGTCTGTATTTTAGCTTGTAAATGTTTTATAACTGAGATTTGTTTATTTGGTGTCTTGTAAAGTGCTGAGCATTTTATCACATCACAAATAAAATAATAATAATGGGGCAAATTCTGCTCTGATTTACACTTGTGCAAATCCACTGAAATGGGTGTTATTGCACAGATGGAAATGAGAGATGAACTTAGCCCAATCACCTTGTAGATAGTAAGGCTATCAATTTTCTTCAAATGTTAATAGTTAAAAAACAAACACACTTTTTTTTATAAATACCAGATGAGATGTGCTTTGATCTTATTGTGAGTATCTACTGGCAAGCCAACCATCCATTCTTTAGCCAAAGCTTCCATTAAGAGAGCATTGTGATAGCACAGGTCAGCTTAAATGAGTTTACTTACCACTGTTATACTTTTCTGTGAATGTAAAAGAGAGACTGTTAGGAAATGTTTGCAACTCTGCAGATAAGCATCTCAATGCATGTGGGGAAGGAAATGTGCATTCTTTCTGCCTGTAAAGCACAGTGGAAAAAAATCAACAGTACTGTTATGTTTCCATACACTGAGAGCAAAACAGAATCACAGAAATGTAGGACTGGAAAGGACCTCAAGAGTTAATGTAGTCCACTCCCGAGTGTTAACACAGGGCCAAGTCTACTTAGACCCTCTCTGACAGGTGTTTGTCTAACCCAGGGGTGGGCAAACTTTTTGGCCCGAGGGCCACATCTGGGTATGGAAATTGTATGGCGGGCCATGAATGCTCATGAAATTGGGGGTTGGGGTGCAGGAGGGGGTGAGGGCTCTGGCTGGGGGTGTGGACTACGGGGTGGGGCCAGAAATGAGGAGTTCAGGGTGCGGGAGACGGCTCTAGGCTGGGGCAGGGGCGTGGGAGAGGCTCAGGGCGCGGGAGGGGTCAGGGATGAAGGCTCTGGGCGGCACTTCCCTCAGGCAGCTCCCAGAAGCAGTGGCATGTCCTCCTTCCGGCTCCTACGTGGAGACGCAGCCAGGTGGGAGCTACGGGGGCAGCATACAGAGCCCCCTGGCTGCCCCTATGTGTAGGAGCCGGAGCGGGGACATGCCGCTGCTTCTGGGAACTGCGCAGAGCGGGGCAAACCCCGTACCCCGCTCCTCGGCGGGAACTCGAGGGCTGGATTAAAATGTGTGGAGGGCCAGATGCGGCCCCCGGGCCATAGTTTGCCCACCCCTGGACTAGAAGCAACCTTGATAACAAAATGCTGAACTCTGCAAAGAGGGGAGAGGTTCTAGAAGCTTAAGGAAGAGTAAGCAGAAAACAGAGCATCAGTTTGATAGCTGTATAGTTTTAGATGTTAATGTTTATGTTAATAAACATGTCTATGTTTTTATGTTAATAAAAACAAATATAATCAGTATAATGAGTTTTTGCTTTGGTTATCTGATGGGCTGTTAGATATATTTGCAGTGTAGATGTAACCTATCTATCTCCACAGCAGTGAGTCTCAGAACCTGGGGTCAACTGACTCAGGCTTGCACCATGGAGCTAAAAATAACAGTGTAGACATTTGGACATGAGCTGGAGCCCAGAATCTGAAACCCAGTGTGGAGGGGGTGTCTCTGAGTCCAGGTTCCAGCCCGAACATCTATACTACTGTTTTTAGCCCTGTAGCGTGATCCCAAGTCAGTTGACCTGGACTCTGAGACTTGCTGCCGTGGGTCTTTTTTTGGCAGCGTAGACATACCCTTCCTTGCTGGAATATCTGAATGAAGTTGTTTCACTTGTGATGAGATGTGAGCCAAGAATGAGCCCTACCAAATTGTTGGGACGTTCAAATAACTTCAGGCATAGAAGCTAAAGGAGCTATTGAAACAAACAGAATCAAAGCATTGCCTTATGATCATATCCTGAATGCAATGTCACTGGATGTGTGAGGAGAGCCTGAGGCCAGTGTAGGATAGCAAAAGAGACGGAGTCTACTGAGTGCTGAGGCTTTAGACAAATACTGAATCCCAAAAAATATCCCCCCCGCCCCGAAACCAACTATTATTAAATGTGTGTGTGTGTGTGGGGGGGGGGGGTGTAATTTAAAACTTTTAAATGTGTGTCATACTAAAGAGAGACACATTTTTTCCGTCAAAATGGTCATTGAAGTCATCAGGAGTATTGTCTCAGTAAGGAGAGGGGGCTAAAGCCTTGCCACTCTATTAGGCTTGGTACATGGGTTCTATGGAAGAGAAATAATCCTACCTTCCAGGCGACAAAGTAGCAGTAGAGACACTTTATGGCTGCACTTGCAGTTCTGAGGCTTCAGTAGCTCTTGCTCCACCGTGGCCAGTACGTGGTGGCTTAAGCTTAAGCAGATCCACCAGTCTCACCCCACTTCCCGTTCCTCAAACCCTACACTTCAGAAGGATATGCAGGAGCCCTGCGGAGCTTGGCTGTATATTACAGTGGCCCCAGACACTGCATTGACTCAGAACTGTACTGGTTCTGCAGCATCTGGAGCAATGTGCAGCTGTAGAAGAGATGAAGGGCTCACTCCTGATTAAAAATGGAGTCAGAACTGCAGGAAGTGGCCTATTCATAATTATTCTGCTCTTGCAGCATAATGGAGAAACATCTTTGTTAGCATAATTATTGATAATGTTTTCCCCCTCTATTTATGTAAAATAAAACTTCAGTATCACTTTCTGAAATTGTCCCCTGCTTAAATAATTTTCATTTGTAATACAAGCTGCATCTCCTTTTGTTAGTTTTATCATCATAAGCTTATAAAATATGTAGATCTTCTCTAAGTCTGATAACAGATGAGAAGAGATCACTAAATTGTAATTTTATGCAGGTTTCAAATTATACTGTAAAGTACTCCAGTTTTATTTGTGTGGTTTATAACATTGCCAGAATTCTTGATTAAATTATAGCATTTCCAAACAGCCTCACATCAGTTATTCTGCATGTGATTTTTCATCAAATATGGTTTCTTCAGCTGTATGACTTGCTGTTCCACTTGTCACATACAAGTGGTAGGAACAGGGATTCTAAAAAATTAAAGACAGAAAATAACTTTGAGGCCACATCAAAGACTGCCCTGAAAATCAGGAGCATTCTTGGCTCTCCCATTGACTCAATGTATGGCCTTGAGTAAGTCACAACCTCTGTGCCTTCACTTACTCATCTGTGTAATGGGGATATTATCAATAACTAATAAGCCTTTGTAAATCACTTAGAGATCTTTAAATGAAAAAGCACTCTAGACTTGATCTGCCGGGTAGCTGAGCACTTTGGCCCCAGTGCAGCAAGTACTCCAGCATGTACTTAACTTTAAGCATGAGTAGCCTCATTGACGCCAGCGGAACTACTTATGGGCTTAACGTTAAGCTCATTCTTAAGTGCTTTACTGGACAGGGGCCACAACTCTCAGCAGCTTGCAGGATCATGCCCTATTGAGTATCGGTGCTAATTAGTTAATCACTGGAGCTACAATTCTTTTTTAGTCATCTTTACAAATCTGGGCTAAAGCCTCCGTTTTTATGTGTCTAACTCATTGAAACTAATGCCTTTGAAAGAAAATGTTTTGTGATCCTGTATGTGATGTTTTAAACTAGACTGAACAAAGCAATCCCAATAAAATGTCAGACCTGAAGGACAACTGACATATGGAATCAGTTATCAGAGAAGGCTAATAAATCAGTACTTTCATTTACAACTGGTCTTGTCTCTGCAGGACAGAATTGAGGGGCATGGTGGGAAGCAAGGTTAAGATAAGCTTTAGAAATCCATGTTAATTTAGATGCACTTTTCCTAAAGTTTCTAATGTTCTTATTGCATTGATTGAATTAGTGAATCCCAGTCATTTACTCAGTAAATTCAGTATCATTATAGATTAACTTCAGGTCAATGCACCCACCTTTGAGAAGCAAAGCAGCACATTACAGGATGCAGTTTGGAAGACCACTAGTACTCTTTGGTTCCACATAAAGAATTCTTCCAGTGCTCCCAAGAAGCACGATCACATCCAGATCAGTGGCTTTCAGATGTGCTGGCAGTCTTTGCCCTACCAGTGTTGTGAGGGAAAAGTTTAATAGCTTTATAAAGAAATATAGCTCCCTATGGTGCCTATGATTATTTTTATTATCTGTTAAGTTCTGACAATGTCTGCCTAAAGATCCATGAACAAAACCCAATAGCATCTATGACGCATGGCCAGAAAGGGTTAAACATCCTACAAAATAAATAACCCTCAAAAGACATGTGGAAGGATGATGTTTGTTTATTTACATATGTATGAGTAGGGTCAAACAGTCCCTGTCTATGCTGTATTCTGATAGTTCAGAGATCAAAAGAACATCCTAGCATATAAATGAATTGTAAACATGGGATATCTCTGTATTCATCTCTCTTTGAAATGCACTGTGAATAGTGGAGGAACAAGCAAATTGCCTTTTGTTAATTCTATAGCTAAGTACCTGGTAATGGACCTCTTTCGAAGTCATCCTAATTACCTTTTGGTCCCGGAGGAACTCCCAGCTTGCCAAAGAGGCCATGAAATTGTATAAAAGAGCCTTGGGTCCTGATTCTGTCATCTCAGATCTGCTTAGGCTTCATCAGGTGAAATTTGAGTCACAAGACTGAGGTCCCAGTTATGCCGGTAGGCCCGGAATATGATATTTGGACATAGGACTATAACCTATGAACTATTTCGGAAAGAACTCTTTGCAATTACAAAGCTCACCATCTCTGCTATGAATCTGAATCTTAAGAATTGAACTCATGTCTGTATGTATATTGATCTTTTAACCATACTCTCTCTCTTTTGTTTTTTAATAAATTTTAGTTTAGTTAATAAGAATTGGCTGTAGCGTGTATTTGGGTAAGATCTGGACTATTCAATAATCTGGGAGGTAACGTGTCCAATCCTTTGGGATTGGTAGAACCTTTTCTTTTATATGATGAAATAAGATTTACAGAAATTGTCATCATATTTGACATGGTACCTGGATGGAGGCCTGAGACTGGATCACTTTAAGGGAGCTGTGCTGTTTGGACTTCTGAGTAACCAGTAAGGTAATAAAGAAGCTGTTTTTGTGCTGGCTTGGTGAATCTAAGTATTGGAATATCCACCAGCTTTATGAGGATTGTCTGCCCCATTCTTTGATGTTCACCCTAATTGAGTGACCAAGCTGGCCTGCACTGGGACTCCAGTCACAACATCATTAATAAATCTTGATTCTTGACCCATGCCATGATAATTGTGACTGTGTTTCCCCCCTACCGAAAGCTGTAGAACAAGTTATGCTCTCCTCATCCTTGTTTCCCAGAAATGGAGAACTGAAAAGGTGTTTCTAGAAGACATGGCTGGGGATGGGATGGAGAGGTACATTCACTACATCATTTTTGGCTGCCTTTTCCTCCCCTATTTCAAATTCTGTTCTCCCTCCTACATTATAGGCAGTCTGACACACTTCTGCAGAACTTTAATCATTTTTAACTGACGTATGCAAAGCGCAAAAGTTTGGGTTTAAATTACTCTTGCCCTCAAGTCCAAAAAAAGGATAGTCATTAGTTCTTGATTTTTTAAGACAAGTTCTTTGTCTTTGAATGTAATCCCAGACAGTGAACTGCACATCATTTTTCTTTTAAGATAGTTTATGACCACTGACAGCACTCAGCATGAGCAGAGATTTTTTTTTACCTTTTAATCTCTAGCATGACCCAAGTATCAGTGCTTTGACATTTAAAACATTTTTTAAGTACTTGAATGGAACAAGGGATAGTAAATTTGAACACAGAGGGCAGTCAAGGCCAAATGTTAAAATATCTCTGCCAAAGTTGTACCAAATAAAAATTAATACACAGAGATAAACAGGTATAGCTGAAGTCCTAGTCCCACTGAAGTCAATGAGAGTTTTGCCATTGACTTAAATGGAGCCAAGATTTCATCCAGGGTATTCATCCACTCAGAGCAAGGCCCTAGTCCTACAAATATTGATGCACATGAATAGTTTTATATATGCAAGTAGTTCTATGGAATTACACACCTGCATTCAATTCAATTAATGCAATGAGGGACTATATCAATCTTCACTGAAGTCAGTTAGAACTCTTCTTGATTTCAGTGAGCTTTCAATCATTCCACAAGAGCATAACTCAGGAACCCAATGGAACTATTCATATGCACAGTTATTCACATGGATCACTGTTTACAGGATTGGAGCCAAATTTATGTGTGCAAGCCTAATAAATGCTATTTTATATACTTCTGGGGTGAAATCCTGGCCCCATTAACTTAAACGGGGCCAAGATTTCACCATGTGTTTGTCTTCCCCCAGCTCAGACCTGTGAATCATCATTACACAGTTTCTTCTTCTCATTTTGCAGATTGGCCAGTATAATTTGTCAGGCTCCAAAACTTTCTTTGATAAAATTCTTTGTGTTTGTTATTGCTCCCCCTCCTTATTTTACAGGAAAATATACAAAATGTGTTTTTTTCCCTTTCCTATTGGAGAAGTCTTCTCAGAATTCAATAAAGACTTTTAGTATGATTATTTTCAACAATAAAAATCAAACCAGATCCAAAATAAGCATTAACGTACCTGCTTCGGAAAAGAAGGTAATAAACAACCTTGTTTTGTTTCCCAGGTAAAAATAATAATCAAAATTCTCTTCTCAGATGTATGCAGCAGAACTGAGTTCTCAGAGTTCCTGGCATTTCTGGAAGGAAGAATATCAAAGCTGACCTGCACAATGAAAGGTCTGAAAGGAGAGTATTGCTACTGGCTCAGGACTTAATACTGCCTGTCATGGACTTCAGACCAGCAGAATTTTAGGCTATGTCTACGCTACTACTTACATTGATATAATGTATGTCACTCAGGGGTGTGACTAAGCCGCCCCCCTGAGCGACATGTTATAGCAACCTAAGTGCCGACGTGGACAACACTATGTCAGCGGGAGAGCTTCTCCCACTGACATAGCTACCACTGCTAGTTGGAAGTGAATTAATTAAATTAACGAGAGAGCTCCTCCCAGTGGCTTAGAGCAGCTACATTAGAGAGCTTACAGTGGCACAGCTGCACCAGTGCAGCAGCTCCAATGTAAGCTCTTTAACATAGCCACAGCCTTACATTTGGATGAAAGAAGGTAGAAGTGTTGTTGCTGGTGTATTTTTAAAATGGATGCTTGTTTGAAGCTGCTCAGTGTTTCTTGGAAGTTCAGATGGAGTTCTGGGGATAAGGATTAGTGGGCAGAGGAGACTGAGGTGGTCAAACAAGCTCAGTAAGTGCAATTTACCACATCGCTATCACCATCACTTATGTATGCGCATGGCCAAGATTTTCACAAGTGACAATGTTTATGAGTACCTCAAATTTTCGGTGCCCAGCTTCAGATGTTGGAGAGATTATCAAAAGGAAGGTGCTTAGCGCTTTTGGGAAATCAGGCCTTTTAAGATGTCAAATTTGGCACCCAAATGCCTTCACTGACTTCAATGGGACTATTCATGTGAGTAAAATTAAGCATGTGTGTGTCTGAAACATTGGGGCCCGATGGATAGGTGTCAAATCACAAAGCACCCTCTCATGGCATCCTGCTTTCAGTTCCCTGTAATGACTCAGTCTCAGGCCAGAATGCTAAAATAAGATTCCCCTTTTGTGGGGCTTATTTTATTTTCAAAACAAAGACTTTTCCAGGCCCCACCCTTCTCCTTCATTCAGGAGTACCCCTACCCTACTTCTTGCGGTCTGGGTTGATTCAGGCTTGCTACAGCCTTAAACTGGCTTCTCTCCAAGCTGTCCCCTTATGTAGCTTAGTCCCTTTCCTGTCTGGGCTGAGAGAGGTGAGCACTACTTTCCCTGTTGGTATCTCCCCTGTCATGAGAAAGGGGACTCCCCTCCTTCCCAGGGCTTTTCTCCATTGGCTGGAAGAGAGGGGAGCCTTGCCCTCCACCCTCTAGTACAAGGCTCCTCATCCCACTCCTTAAAAAAACAGTAAGTTGAGTTTTAACTATTTCCTCAGGACCATCTTCCTCCCGCACCCCCGCGAAACCTGCCTCTGTCCTTCGCTAGGTCTTTGTCTCCTCCAGAAGTCCCAGGAACCTTAGAGGAACTCACCATGGAACATGGAACAGAGGTTGACTGACCCCTAGCCCCTCCTACCTATAAAAGGGGGGATAGTCACACTTTTACTGACTTTACTAATGATTTTACCATAATATTTTAGCTTTTAGATTGCTTTACTTTTCTTTTTAAAAGAAAGATTTAAAGTTGACATAGCTGACTAATTAAGATGTACTGCATTGCTGATTATATATAACATAAAGCTTGCTGTCTGGACTGATATATGTGCTTATAGTTTTAAGTAAGCTGCATTTTTCACTTTCTTTGTAGTTATTTAAAGATGGATATTTTCCTGTAGTATGACCTGATGCTCATGGTTTCCAGCCAAAACTTAGTATATATGCTCTCAAGAGTGCTAAGTATACTGAGTCATGGTGTAGGTATCTGTTAAAAAAAAAATTATAGCACTCCTGGCTAGCACAGCTAATGTAACCCCACAAAATCCTTTATTCAAAACAAAGTTTAACTGGTGCTTAATACATGCAGTGTCTATTGTGTACAGACACTTAAAACCTGAAAAATAAGCAAACAAAACGTTCTCCCTGCGAGTTTGTCCTTTCCTATTTGCAGACACTGACTGGGTTTCTTTCTTATGTAAAACTATTCATTATTTAGTCTTTATTATATTATTTGGAGCAGAAGCAAAGAAGACTGTTTATTTATTTGACTCAGGGGGATCATTGTGTAAAAACTCCTCTGGGAAGAGGTTATGTTATTTAACATGGGCTCTCTCTGCTGGTCCTGCAGCAAAAATATCACAGAGCATCATGGGCCATCTTTTTAAAACATGAGGAAACACAAAAGCCCACACTTGCCTGTGCAAACAGGTATTTCCACAGACAGTGAATATTCATGCATTTTTGAAACTGCACCCATTGGATCCAAGTCTAGAAACTAAGCATTATAGTTTCCACACAAAGGCTTGCTTGTTTGACATTACTGCAGTGACAAGGTGGTGGATTTAAAAATTACAAAAGTGTATTTACAATCTGGTGGGAAATCTCTGGATTCTATCCATTTTAAGGTAGGATTCCCACAGCCCAGCCACCCTGTCAAAAGAACCCCAATGAGGATGGGGGACAATATGGTCCACCTCTAACAATGACATGCTGTCACTAGTTTAACAAGGGCTTCCACAAACAATATACCCCCCTAGCCTGAGAGTCCAGTAGGGAAGGGAGTGCTACACAGAGGAGGGGTGATGGATGAGTAAAGCTGTTCATTTGTTTTCTCATTTAAACAAAAACATTTTCTTCTCCCTATAACCAAGGAGGGAGGCACACCACTTTGATGTAAACAAGTCCCTGCCAGAAGACTGCAATTGCTCTTCAGAGTATTTATGAGATCCAGGGATAAATCCTTCCCAGTAGGGACAATTTAGCCAGATTCAGAGAGAGAGGGAACTGCACCAGAGACAGACCCATCATTGCAGCAGCCGTCCTCTGTGGGAGCTCCCTGCTGGGTAGTCCATGCATGGTGAGGCTGAGGACCAAGCAGGGTGGGTTGAAGATGAGGCTGAGGAAGGGCTGGAGGATCTGCTCTATGCTGATCTTCCTGTAGTCCCAGACCCTGCTCCCCAATACTATGGTGGAGGCCACATTTGGAGCCACAGAAGCTATTCCTGGTTCAGGCTGTGATAGCTCTGTAGAGTCACTCCACAGAGGCTGCTACATGGCCTATGGGGAAAATTCCTCCTGCCACATCTATCTAGTGCCTGGCTGGCTACTAGGCTCAGGATTAGGCCCTAAGGACCCAGGTCCTGATTCAACAAAACAATTAAGCACACGCTTAAAAAATTCCATTGATGTTCTGTTGACTTCAGTGGGACCTATGCACATTTGTGTTCTGCTAAGAAGAGATGCACTTAAGCAGGTGCTTAATGCTTTGGTGAATCAGAACCTGAGCCTTGATCCCAATAAAGTCAATAGGAAAACTCATTGCCTTCAATAGAAACAGGCTTCAGCTCTAAGCCTAGTCGCCTACATTAAGATACAAAAAACAAATTGCAGTCTACACATTTTTAGTATGAGACAAAGCAATTTTGATTTATAGTGGGAGGGGAAAAAAAACCTCTTCTAAAGCCGGCAGTACCGTCACCTTACGTGCTTTGAATATAAAAGCAGCTAAATATACATTTTCTTGAAAAACTTGGAAGCTAAGTACAACAGGAAGCCCTCCAAGGCTCTGTCTGTATGTTCTAATTTTCAGCCTTTGTTTGCTAAATTCTTGAGAAGTGGATCTTAAAATGGAAATGTTGTAAGACCCCTAAATCAGACAGACTTCACAGGAACTGTTGTAAATAAGACAGCAGGCAAAGACTCCAGAGACTGGCTCTGCAATCTCCTAGATTGTTTGCTAGATAGTCCCCATGACCAAATATAATTCAGTGCAGAACAGAACTAATAAATGAAATACATTTTAAATAATTAAATATATTCGCAAGAATAGTTCAAATATTTGAAGTACAAGCAGGTTGGATTTTTCCATGTAAAAAAATCCCTTTGCAAATGGAAAGCATGCTCTGGAGCGGTCACTTCTATTTATTATTGGAAATGGAGTCCTGTGGGATGTTGAGGAATTTGTTGCAATATGTTCAAAACATCAGTAGGGGGGAAAAATCACTTTTTCTACTGTTCTGATCACAAACAACAGTGATGTGATATATTGTTCTGGAAATAGTGGCTACCCTTTAATATAAAGGTCATTGTTCTAGGGACGAAGTGGATAAAAACAGAAAGGTAATTGAAGAGGCTGGAGGAATGGACCACGACAAGCTATGAAAAGCTATTTCAGGGCCCTGCCCAGTTACCAGCCCACTGGATCTCCCCAGGCTACAAAGCAGATCAAAGAATGGGACCTCAAAGAATGGGACCTCAAAGACTGAGGAGCACCCCAAAGATTCCAAGGGGGGGGGTCACTGGGCAAATAGATATGCATTGGTGGCCATTAGGCACCAGGCGAAGAGCCCCTGTCCTGACAGTGGGACTGATGCTGATCTCAGTATTGATGGTGATCCAAGGATGGTCTCTGGTGCCTACAGGGTGATGATGAAGGGGAGGACAACCCCAACTTGGATCTTGAGGAGTCCTAAAGAGTCTCCAGTGACAATGAGGGAGCCAGCCTCGAAGGGGCGAACAATCAGACTCATCAGATGCCCAACACAGGGATGTCATGAGTGCCAAAGAGGAATAGGGAATTGGCACTAGCAGTATCAAATGAGATACACTCCCACCTGGTATCAGAGAAGGCACCGGCGCCAAGGACAATACCAAACTCGACAACAGGTTCTGTTGCCAGGGCATTGACTGTGCCAATGGGCACACCTTCACTGAGGGGCCATTGGTACTAGGCATGGTGTCTGCCTCAGCTCCACAGCCTGAGACATGGGCAATGTGAGTTGTGGTGCCAATGGACCCAGAAGCTCTGCAACACAGCCAGAAGATGCCAGGGGCACAACGAAAGATGAGGTGGTAGAAACTACAGCACCAGAAAACTCCTGAGCTAGTGGAGAATCAGGCACTGAGAGGCAAAGCAGGTCTGAAACCGCTTGATATGCCACCAGCATGGAGACAGTTGGCGCTGATGCCGAGGTCATTAGTTCTGAACTCACGGCCAGAACCGGAGTCAATGGTACAGACTCTTGCTGATCTTTGTGCAGTAGCTGGGAGTGTTTAGACAGACCTACTGAATCCCACATAACAAGAGTTCAGTGCCAGTCAGCACTCCTCTTAGAAGATGCAGAAGAGTCTCCCCAAGCCCTAGGGTGGCCCTGATTAGTCTTATGGGACCTCTTCCTCACCACACCAGAGGCAGGCTAATGACTCCTCTTCCTCTTGGAGGAAACAGCAGGATCTGAACATGGAGTGGCATCAGTTGCTGATTCCAAAGGTGACTACCGATCAGGTGAGGGCCTCAGTGCTCATGGTTTTCCCTAGAAGGTACTGCTTCAGCCGTAAAAGTCTCTCACCACCGGAGTCCTCTTATTGAGCGACTTACAGACAGAGCACCATTCCTTAATGTGTCCCCACCGAGACGCAACAAGCACCTTGGTGGAGATTGCCCCCCCCCCAACAGACAATGCTTGAACCCTGGTGAGAGCATCACACATGGCAGCCAACTACTCTAACATTAAACTAAACCCAAGATACTAACTATTATCTACAGGAAAACAACATCTCTCAGAAAACAGACTGAAATGAGAGGTGAAGTCACCACACTGAGCTCTGACTCTAGCCATGGGCGTTGAGAAGGAATGGAGGTGGGGTCAGGGCAGTGCCACCCTTATATTGTCAGAGAAGGGGCTTGTCAGGGTTCCCTCCCCACTCTGAACTTTAGGGTACAGATGTGGGGACCTGCATGAAGACCCCCTAAGCTTATTTCTACCAGTTTAGGTTAAAAACTCCCCTATTCCTTGGATTAAGTAACGCTGCCACCACCAAGTGATTTAAACAAACATTTAGGGAGGGCCACTTGGAGCCCTACCTTCCCCAAATATCCCCCCAAGTCCCTACACCCCTTTCCTGGGGAGGCTTGAGAATAATATCCTCACCAATTGGTACAGGTGAACACAGACTCAAACCCTTGGATCTTAAAACTGTGAAAAATCAATCAGGTTCTTAAAAGAAGAATTTTAATTAAAGAAAAGGTAAAAGAATTACCTCTGTAAAATTGGGATGGTAAGTACTTTACAAATAACAAAAGACTCAAGAACATAGAGGATCTCCCCTCTAGGCAAAACTTTAAAGTTACAAATCCAGGGATAAACCTCCCTCTAGACAAAACCTCCCTCTAGACAAGGAAAATCACAAGCCAAAATAAAAGTAAGCTAACGCATTCCCTTATTATTACTTACTAATTCTAATTGAGTTGGATTGCTTGCCTTTTTGATCGGTCTTCGGCAAGCACACAGAACAGACAGACCAAAGCCTTTTCCCCCTCCCCAGATTTGAAAGTATCTTGTCCCCTTATTGGTCCTTTTGGTCAGGTGCCAGCTAGGTTACCTGAGCTTCTTAACCCTTTACAGGTAAACGGATTTTGTGCCTCTGGCCAGGAGGGATTTTATATACTGTATACAGAAAGGTGGTTACCCTTCCCTTTATATTTAGGACAGGGCTAGTACACCACCTTTACGGGTACTGCTAGGCAAAATTCTTCAGCTTTGGTGAGCTGGGTGTGTGCACACCTACATGGAATACATGGCTCCATCTACTTAAGAACTCCAGCTTGCTTCTACTACTGTTCTCATTGTCACTCACTCTGCATGACCAGCTTCACAAACCATGTGTTTCCATTAACATTTGGGTAAAAGTAGGACTCTTAAGGACAATTCAATCTAATAATGGGCCATAGAGACATTTTTCAGGCTTGTTCTTCTGGGGCGACTGCAAGCTTTGCTGACAGCTATTGGACTTGGTTTCTTCCCTGGCATCTGTTTAGCCTAGTGTGTCACATTATGGCATTTGGAACCTACTTGGATAGTGTTGCCATGAGGCCATGTGATCAACAGCTACCAACACAAGTGACAGCAACACATATGCTAGACTGGTGTCAATCAACTCTACTTATGTTTCCATCAATTCCTGGAACAGAAATGCCTGGCAACTGTAGTTGATATTGGTCTTCAGTATAAGCTCATTCTGAAACCATCTAGTTTATTGGAATAGGAATTGGTTCAGAAAGGATTATGAATCAATTATTCTAACTTTCTTGGGAGGCTAAGTGCTAGAATTGTTTCATGAAAGCTACTTGAAACTGTTCTATTCCAGCAAGAGATTCGGGGGCACTATATAACAGGCTGGCATAGAGCAGAATGTAACTCTTTGGTGCCAATGCAATGAATATGTGCTGAGTGGAATGCTTTTTCATAATTTGCTGCTTTGTTTTACTCACTCCTTGAACAACACCTTGGATAACAACAATGCTTTGCACCCATATAGAACTTTTCATCCAAAGACTGAAAAATACTTTAGAAAAGGTGGGTGTTGGTATTCCTGCTGTACTGATGAGGAAACTGAAACCCAGATTACTGATTTGTCCATGGTAGAGTTGGGAATAGAATCTATGTCTCCTGGTTTCCAGTCTGCAAACACCAGCAGGAAATGTGCAGAAAGCTCTAACAAATAGTAAGCTCACCACCCACTTCCTCCCCTCATCATTGCCTTTCACCATTGAGGAGGTAAATAAGGCCTTCTTTCTCACGAAAGCCAGGAAATCTGCAAGACCTGATAGTATATTATTTCCTAAATACCTTGGAGCCCAGGGATAGGAATAGCTGGTCGCACAGTTCTCCACTATCCATTCCTCCTGGCTTGTCCCAAGGATCTGGCACAAGGCTTTGGCCATTGCCAAGTGTGGGAAGCCTACCAGTAATGCTTCATCATACTGGCCCACATGACTTCTGTGCACACTGTACAAGCTCATGGAGAGAATATTATTGACAAGGATTATGCCATTTATAGAAGCAATGTTACCGAATGAACAAGCAGGTTTCTGACCAGGCCACAGCTGTACCGACCATATTAGCCTTAACAACAGACACTGAAGCAGGATTCCAGTGAAAAGTGAAGACTGGGGAAGGTTTCTAAGGCTTATCTTCTGCCTATGACATCATATGGAGGAATGGCCTTCTCCTGAAAGACAGCAAAATTACCTCATGCAATGCCACAGTAAAATTCTTCTGAGAAATCCTGACCAATTGTAGGTTTAATGTTTTCCTGGGTGGCCAGGTCAACAGGCCACACACTGGCTTACCACAAGGATCACTTTTAGCCCTGATCCTGTTTAATATCTGTACCAGTGACCTTCCTAAACATCATCGCAGAAATTTGTCTATGCTGGTAACATTGCTCTGACTACATAGGCATAGGATCTACCGACTATAGAACAAACCCTAACCAAGGACCTTAGAACCATGGACGAGTATTTCTTATATTGGCAGCTAAAACCAAACCCCAGTAAGATTGTTGTCTCAGCATTTCATTTAAACAATTGAAAGGCTAGGGCAGAACTGCTTGTGAATTTTTGTGGCTAGCAGACATGAGCCTACCCCGAATCATCTTGTTGTGACATTAGACTGAAGCCTCACATACCATAACCCATCCTCCCCCCCAAATATCCATGATAAAATAAGTGCGTGTAAATCTCATCCAGAAACTGCTAAGAATGACCTGGGGAGCCGATGCAAAAAACTCTATGGACCTCATTACTGGCCCATGTCTTCTACTCTACTGCAGACTACTGCTCACCAATCTGGACACAGCTCCCATACATCACTTGTCGATTTTCAATTTAACACAGTCATGCAGATCATTGCAGGCACAGTAAGTCATCTTCACAGCCATGGCTTCCCATACTGGCACACATCTATCCACCCCAAATTCATCATGACATGAGAATCCTTTGGGAGTTCGATTGTATTCTAGGGAACAAGGATCTTCCAATATATGAAGACCTAAATAATATACCAAGATTCCAATTCAAATCCAGAAAATCTTTTTAGCTTGTAGTATAAGACCACAAAGACTGGGGGTTCTCCCTTTGAGATCAATTGTGAGGAAGGTGGAAGGATGCCAGTGTCCCAAATAAACACCTTATCAAGGACCCAACTGAAGAATCCAGTGGCTTTTCACTCCCTTGGAAAATATGGTTCACTTTGGACTGGATTCGCACATGGGCAGATGGGCCTATGTCCTGCATAAACGGTGACTGAGACACAATCTTATTTGACTGCAGAAATGGGCTTCAGACTGTGGAGCACCTTGCCAACCAATGTCCAAATGACCGTATCCTGGTGGTATTTCTTCCATCCACTCCATGTCACCTGAAGCAATAAATTGGATCGCCAACCTAGATGTGGACATCTAACATTGCTGTTTTTAAGTTGGAAAAAAAAAGACAAAGATGATAACTAGAAAATATTGCTTTCCAGATAAAGTTTGCTGTGGCATGTAATAAAATTCCATAGTCATAACTACCATTTAGTATTAATGTATGATTTATACCCCAAATCCTGGCCTGGGACTCCTTCCCTTTGAAACATTCTGTGAATCCCTGGCTGGTGCAGAGATCCTTAACAAAACTGCTCCCGATGGGGTAACTGAGAGCTGTCCTTAGGCTATTGTGATGGGATCTATCAGGCCTTCTGTGTCCCCTGCTGAAGGCATTAGCACCCTGATAGCCCAGTCTGAGTGTGCTACCAACAAGACAGTCCTCCAGAGGCCTGGAAGGGCCAGGAGGAAACGTTGGCCAATCAGGAGCCAGCAGGCTAGTCAAGAAGGCTTGTCCGTTGCTTCTCAGAGGTGGGGGAAGACTACAGCAGAGGAGGAGCACTTCTGTGCTAGCCCAGAAACCCAAGGCTGGGTCAGGGCCAGGTCTTCAAGTGCTGCAACTAAGTGCTTGCATTGGAGTTTTTGTTTCTCTACTTAAAGGGTCAGACAGCCAAGTTTCTGCATTTTTAATTTGTAACTTAACTGTTTAAGAGACTCAAACTGAGCTTATGGCACAAGCCACCCTGCTCCAAGCAGGTGGCCTAAAGATTGCAGACTAAAGTAAAAAATGCTTGAGGTACCATGCTTGGTTCCACAGTGGAACTACAGAGCAGCACCACCTGCCACAGCTATTCTAAGTAACTCCGGAAATTGATTCAGCCCCCGATCACGCTGAGGATTAGATGAGAGCAGCTCAGCTGGACCCAGAGATCTGGCTCCAGGTGTTGGAGAAAGTGAAGCTAGCTCTTTGTGTCACTATCACAAACAAAAATACCTTCCCATTTAGAAAACATCTCAAATAGTGACCATAGCTAGTAGATTCCAATTTAAGGCCCTTAAAATGACGATTTTTTTCTGAGAAGCTGAGAAACTTAAAAATGTGCATAGCTATCTACCATTTTCACATGCATGTGGAGCAGAGAGCTTGATCCAAAGGTGTTTTTCACTAGTTTTCTAATGACAGCTTCCAAATACCATTTCTCTAGTTAAAACTAAACAGCGTGGGTGTACAAAGGGCAGAGATTCACAGGACTCATCTTTAGCAATCATATAGAGAACTGAAATGCAGCCTGAATGAAGAAACTGCAAGTCCATTACATGCTGTAGATCAGAGTTAGGTCAGGGACTTGAATCTGTGAGAACTGGAGCTAAAATTGGGGAAGGCAGATGGGGGTCCTTTCATTGACTAAATATTAATATTTATTGATTTCGACCAAATGTTATTTGCCAATCTAAAATAAATAAATAAAATAAAAGTAAGTAAAATATCTTATTTAGATTCAAAAGAAATAAATAGTAAAGAAATATCAATTAGACTGTCAGTCAAATTAAGGTTCATGATTAATATGATTTGACTAGTCAGAATAAAAAAAAAAGCCTATCTGGTCAGTGTAAAATACGAATATTTGTGTGGTTATTTAAATAACCAGCCACCCTTAAAAGAACAAATTATAAAAGTATTGTGTGTTCTGAAATAGAGCACATGTAATTTCAGCACCTTTGGGTTTGTGTAGTTTCTGCAATGACAAGAATCCTATCTAATTTATAAATATGCTGCATTAGGTCTATAACGCTTGGATTTTAACAATTGATATGCATTGTTTTCATTTCTATGTTGGTCTAGTTCATTGGTAACGAAATTCAAAGGTAATATGCAGAGCCTTGTAAATCCGCGGATATTCACTTTTTATCTGCAGACGCAGATATCTGCGGACCAGTTTTGCAGATCATGGATTGGATGTGGATACAAATTTTGTGTCTAGAGCCCTGCAAATCTGTGGATATCTGCGGATATCCGTATCCATGGATGTGGATATCTGCGGATCGTGGATTGGATGCGGATACAAATTTTGTATCTGTGCAGGTCTCTAGTAATATGATACTAGCTTTAAAACTGAGCACCAGACAAATTACTGATTCTCATAAGGTGTAAAATATCCTATTAAAACAACAAAGCATTCATACTCTATTTAAAATAGAAGATATAATAAATATTGTAATCTCTCAGCAGTTATAATATTTAACAAAGTAGCAAAACAAAAGGTCAGACTATGTGCTTCTTGCAAAGCACAACATAGGGGCAGGGAGGGCAAAGGGTGACTGTGTTAACTTTGAACGTCTGAAGTTACGGGCTGGTCCAGGACCAACAAGCCTCCTGGTGCTCTCCAATGGACCGCAGCTGTGGGCAGCTGCCAGTGGGCTGCTCTGCAGCCCAGTAGAGCCAGAGCACTCGGTCAATCCCCACCCAGGCCTGTGACACCACCACTCCTAACCTAAACAACAAGGAGTCTGGTGGCACCTTAAAGACTAACAGATTTATTTGGGCATAAGCTTTCGTGGGTAAAAACCTCACTTCTTCAGATGCATCTGAAAGCTTATGCCCAAATAAATCTGTTAGTCTTTAAGGTGCCACCAGACTCCTTGTTTTTGTAGATACAGACTAACACGGCTACCCCCTGATACTTGACTCCTAACCTAGCCACTCTCGCAACATGCTCTCAGCCCCATTCTGATGGGGGAATTCCCTTACACAGAAGATTACCCAGTGGTACACTCTGCCTCTTCTAGACTGTTGGAGCAACATGAAGTGGCCACTGCCTGGGCCAGAATCTTGTCCAAAATATTTGCATTACTGCTCATTGAAGGAAGCCAAGTGCTGTGAGACACTAATCTATTCCCTTCAATGTGGCAAACCAGAGCCTTTGGGGCTTGATCCTGTAAGGTGCTGAACAATTTTCAGTGAGTGATTTATTAAGCAAATGTGGCCCCCTTTTCTGTTTGCTAATTATCTACAAACAGCAGTTTTTATGAATTAGTTGTCTTTTTGCAACTGTTTAATAAACGGATTGTCTGCAAACTAATTGTTGTTTGTTCACAGTTTGCAACTTGTGCTGTGTAACTGGACATATTTTCCACTCCCTAACTGGGTAATTCTCAAACCCACATGTGGTTTCCAACGGATTTGTCTAGACTAGAGTTTGGGGTCCTGTTTTAACTCAAGTTAATTGACTGCCAGTTAACTGGAGTTAATTACCGTGAATAAACATTTGTTCCAGGACACAAATGTTTGTGATTTACCCTACATGGAGCACAACTCTGAAAAATCAGGGCCCCCCTTAATATATCTCAAGGTGGGCACCCAAAATATGGTGTCACCCCAAAATCACTAGTCACTTCCTAAAGAGTGGCCATTTGTCTCTATACTATATTTAGGTTGAAGCAGTAACTTTCCATTACAACGCCAATCACATTACGCTTCCCTCTAGAATGTCACCAGAACTAGATGACAGGTTTCAGAGTAGCAGCCGTGTTAGTCTGTATCCGCAAAAATAACAGGAGTACTTGTGGCACCTTAGAGACTTATGCAACCCACTTATGCATCCGAAGAAGTGGGTTGTAGCCCACGAAAGCTTATGCTCTAATAAATTTGTTAGTCTCTAAGGTGCCACAAGTACTCCTGTTATTTTTACCAGAACTAGAGTAATCAGCCTGAAATTTCATGTGCATTTTCTCAGCTCAAAGTAAAATTTTATAGCAGTGTTGGAGAAAATAAGGGAAAGGAAACTATTTGTGAGATATATTATCTCAGAAGCAGAGATTGTTTTCACTTCTAAGCCATTATATATTAGGCTCATCATAGCACAAAACTGGCCAAACTTAGAAATTGCTCTGTTGATGTGTGTGGGCATTTATGAGGACTGGTACTTTTGATTTATTGTGAGGGATTGGGGTGCTTAATTAGTTATTAATAGCTGATCCTGAAGTCCACCAAGTTTAGAACTCCATATGATGGCTTATCAGGTCCTCAGGAAATGCACAGCAGTCCGATGTGGGATTCCTGATGTCATGCATATGTATCTTGGGATTACTGCCCAGGAGTTGACATGTAAACACCAGATCATAAACCCATCTTGCCACCCCAGAAATGAATTAAAAAAAAAAATGTCCAGTCCTGCCCCTAAGGATACCTTTGCTTCCTCAAACTATATATATTTCTCTCTCTCTCTCTCTCTCTCTCTCTCTCTCACACACACACACACACACACACACACGTTAAGAGAACATTAAGTTTGCAATGTCAAGCACTCAAAAATTTCAGTCCAAATGATTAAAGTCTGACAGATATAGACAACTGAAAACCATGATGTTATAATGGAAAGTGTCAGACAGCTTTAATAAGAGGTGGTATTAACATCCCTGTGTATAATAAACATTCTGAAAAAGCCAGGACATTAACAAAAGCACATCTTGTGATGTTTACTCCTCTTCTCTCCCCACAACTATTCATTATCCCTTCTTGTGTGATGTTTAATATAAGGTCAATCCTACATCCAACTGAAGTCAAAGGGAGTTTTGCCATTAACTTCTATCGGGGCAGAATCAAGTCCTTGGATTGTAAAGTTTCCAGGGCAGGGGCCTTTTCTTGTTGTTTATGCATAATTCTGTGAGCTGCTGAAAGCCTCTTTGAAGTGCGGAGACTGTCCTCACTTCCTATTGCGGCACAGTAAGGGTCCCTTTGCCTGTAGTAGAAATAATAGAACACAATCTGACTTGAGTCCAAACAGGCCCTAAATGTTTGACTGGTCATGCAACTAAGACCGTGAGGAATGCCAATATGGTACTATTTATGTTTTCCCTGAATAAATACAGTAACACTGCTTGTGCGGGTGAAGGGAGAAGGCTTTTCTGTGTTTTACTTTAATTTGGACAGCAGGAGAAGATTTGGGGAATTATTGGAAACTCATGGATAAAATGACTGGATGGCTTTCATTACAAAAATACTAGCATTCCAATTCTGGAATCAGACTAATTTGGAAGCAGAAAGAAGGGGTAAGTAGGTGCCCAGTTAAACAATGCAGAAAACATCCACACCACCTGATCTTAACCGGTCATGAAGGTAGTGTTAGCTAGCCGTTAGAGCAAGGAACTTAGAGTTAGGATTCCATAGTTCTATTCCTGACCACCCCCCTTCCCCCCCCCCAAATTGTTGTGTGAATTTCAGTAAGTCATTTAGCCCCTCTGTTTCCCGATGTGTAATCTAATAACGCTTTAGCCTACCTTTGTGAGGCTAAAATTTAGTCATTAGTCTGTAAAGTGCTTTGAAGTCTTTGGGTGAAAGGTACTATATACAGTAAGTGGAAATTACTACTAATACTATTGAGTGGGCACTGCTAAGATTTAGAATTAGCTCATCACAACTTGGTCACTAACTGAATAACAATAGGAAGAGTGTGCATCTTTTTCTCGGGTCAGTCCCGAAGCAGATAGATTGGAGGCAGATAGTCCCTCAGGATAATTGTTACAGTTTGAATTCTGGGGTCATCATTATAGTTTGTCACTCCAAAAACCACTCATAGACTCAGACTTTAAGGTCAGAAGGGACCATTATGATCATCTAGTCTGACCTCCCGCATGATGCAGGCCACAAAAGCTGACCCACCCACTCCTGGAATAATTCTCTCCCTTGACTCAGCTATTGAAGTCCCCAAATCATGATTTAAAGACTTCAAGTCGCAGAGAATCCTCCAGCAAGCGACCCCTGCCCCATGCTGCGGAGGAAGGCGAAAAACGTCCAGGGCCTCTGCCAATCTACCCTGGAGGAAAATTCCTTCCCGACCCCAAATATGGCGATCAGCTGAACCCCGAGCATGCGGGCAAGATTCTCCAGCCAGACCCTCCGGAAAAAAGTTCTCTGTAGTAACTTTTAATATCCCATCATTGACCATTGTTACTAATTACCAGTGATGGCACATTATTGACCTATTGACTAAAATCACGTTATCCCATCAAACCATCCCCTCCATAAACTTATCAAGCTTAATCTTAAAGCCAGAGAGGTCTTTCGCCCCCACTGTTTCCCTCGGAAGGCTGTTCCAGAACTTCACCCCTCTGATGGTTAGAAACCTTCGTCTAATTTCAAGCCTAAACTTCCCGACGGCCAGTTTATATCCATTTGTTCTCGTGTCCACATTAGTACTAAGCTGAAATAATTCCTCTCCCTCCCTGGTATTTATCCCTCTGATATATTTAAAGAGAGCAATCATATCCCCCCTCAGCCTTCTTTTGGTTAAGGTAAACAAATCGAGCTCCTTGAGTCTCCTTTCATACGACAGGTTTTCCATTCCTTGGATCATCCTAGTGGCCCTTCTCTGTACCCGTTCCAGTTTGTATTCATCCTTTTTAAACATGGGAGACCGGAACTGCACACAGTACTCCAAATGAAGTCTCACCAGTGCCTTGTATAACGGAACCAGCATCTCCTTATCCCTACTAGAAATACCTCGCCTAATGCATCCCAGGACCGCATTAGCTTTTTTCACGGCCACGTCACATTGCCGACTCATAGTCATCCTGCGATCAACCAGGACTCCGAGGTCCTTCTCCTCTTCCGTTACTTCCAACCGATGCGTCCCCAGCTTATAACTAAAATTCTTGTTAGTCATCCCTAAATGCATAACCTTACACTTCTCACTATTAAATTTCATCCTATTACTATTACTCCAGTTTACAAGGTTATCCAAATCTCCCTGCAGGATATCCCGATCCTTCTCTGAATTGGCAATACCTCCCAAGTTTGTATCATCCGCAAACTTTATCAGCCCACTCCTACATTCGGTTCAGAGGTCAGTAATAAATAGATTAAATAAAATCGGACCCAAAACCGAACCTTGAGGAACTCCACTGGTAACCTCCCTCCAACCTGACAGTTCACCTTTCAGTACGACTCGCTGCAGTCTCCCCTTTAACCAGTTCTTTATCCACCTCTGGATTTTCATATCGATCCCCATCTTTTCCAATTTAACCAATAATTCCTCATGCGGTACCGTATCAAACGTTATCAAGACCTGGTGTTGTCACGTGTCTCAAATATTTCCTCGGAGTACAGGATATCGATGGCTCTCCACATTCACATTTGAGATCAGTACTGAACTTCCACTTGGTCACATTGTCACCTGTCTTTGCTACCCCCGCTTTTGCTCAATTTAGAGTACACCAGTGTATTCATTCGAGGTCAGTATCTGGGAGGAGTTGTTCTGAAGGAAGACCAGCAGCATTTCCTGTCATTTTATCCCTCTGTAGCCTTCTACAGCAGTATTTTGGGGTAAGAGATTTTCAGAGGCAAAGCTCTTTCTGGACTTCAGACTCATAGGTGGTGTCTGAAATAGCTTGTTAGTTGAACTGAGTAAGGATATTGGGCGGTAACTCTTTCCAGAGTTAAGGTCTTTATGTGGTCTGCGTAGTGCAACCACTTTGGCCAGTCTCCACAGCCTGCGTATCTGCATTGTCTCTGTGCAAGAGTCAAAGAAGTCAAACAGCCATTTCTGCGTGCTCATCAAGTGTAGTAATAGTTCATCAGCTATACCATTGAGTCCAGCTGTCTTTCCATATTACACGGTTTTCATGGCTACTGTCAGCTCTTCAATGTTGAGCTGCTCATTGAAGAACTTTGCTGTCTCTGAGGAGTGAGCAAAGTTCCTTCTTGACTTGTTTCATTCTGTGCTTTGTGGGCTGTTTTGCCATTTAAGATGAATAGGCATGCAACTAGGTTGGGAGAAACTGCAATGATGTGCTTTGCTTGTTGTTCTTCAGGGTTCAGCTTGCAAATGGCGGTCCACACTTTTTTGCTCTTCTGGCATAGATTTGTTGTTTCAATCAGCTCCCTCCCGTGGCAGCACCACTCCTATTCCCTCTCTCTCTAGCATTTCCTCAAGCCTAGTGATATCTTCACTGAAGGGATCCAGGTCAAACATTTCTGATTGTTATCTCTTATATTGTTGGCTTGTCTGTTCTGAAAGCCCAAGTACATAGAAGGTATGTCTACATTGCAATTAGACATCTGTGGCTAGCCCATGCCAGCTGACTTGGGCTCACATTGCTGTTTGAGGTATAGACTTCCAGGCTCAGGCTGCAGCCTGAGCTCTGGGATCATCCCACCTCGCAGGTCCTAGAGCCCAGGCTCCAGCCTGAGCCTGAATGTCTACAACTACAATTAAACAGCCCTTTAGCCTGAGTTCTGCAAGCCTGAGTCAGCTGGCACAGGCCAGCCGCAGGTTTTTAATTGCAGTGTAGACATGCCCATAGTGTCTGATATCCCCTAGGGCAGTGGTTCTCAACCAGGGATCCGGGGCCCACGAGCAGGTTTCAGAGGGTCCACCAAAATAAACCAGCGAGCAGGGTCAGTGATAGACTCATCCTTGAAGTCATAAAACAAGGTCAAGATGTTTGTTGCTGCCCACTTCTCAGCTTCTTCCCCCTTGTTGTCATTGTTGGGGTATCCCCAAATGGTGTTGTGACTGAAGTTGCCTATGCTAAGACATGGATTTCTGGCAGAGGAAAGTTGGTTGGCCATGGAAACTGTTCACCTCATGGTTTGTAAACAGGAACGACTCCAATTGTATTGAGTTCAACCATGGTAAGAGACTGCATTTCTAGGGTAATTAAAGGGCTAATAGAACAAATAAGATTTTTCTTTACTCCCCAATATTACTCATAGCAGACACTTTCTCTTTTGTTTAAAGAAAGCAACATACCTAAACAATGTAAGAATAAAGTTCTGCTTAAAAGGAGGAACATAGATTAGAAAGTGCTGAGATGACCAGATGTGACTATAATGTTTTATTCATCCTTTGTGATTACTGGCAATGATAAATGGAAGCAGAGATGGGAATACAGTGAAAGAAATGTGATTATTGAGAGAGTAATGGGAGGAATAATTGGAACCTCATTAATTAATACTAACAAACCTTATGCTCTTTTGATGTTGGGAAGATCATAATTATAACTCGGGGGAAGATCTGAAGATAAAACCCTTTTGGAAAAACAATTACTTAAGATCTAAGTAATGGGGTTCACAGTGATGAGGAAAGGAGAGAAATTCGATCATTCTAGAAAGCAACTGTCAGAACATAAAAGGTTTACAATTTTCCCTATTGAAAATATCTTTTCAGTTACAGATTTATGGAACACTATCTGTGATCACCTTCTCTTTATTTTGATAAATAGATTAGAAAAAGGTGTATGAAAGAATATGATTACCCCTCCCTTCACTCTTTATTCATTCCGATTTGTGTAAAACCTATCATTGCATGCATCAATCATACAGGGCTATTTAATAGAATCATAGGACTGGAAGGGACCTCGAGAGGTCATCTAGTCCAATCCCTTGCACTCATGGCAGGACTAAGTATTATCTAGAAGAACAATAAAGATAGTATTCTTGGCAACATTACCATCTGTCTCCCTTTCTCTTTAATCCAATTGGTTGATTAACTCACTTTTTCCCCATTGCACATAAGTGAAACAGCTGTTCTTTCTGAATTTAATTCTGAATTATTAGTTAAGATTCTAGGGGCTTTATACAGAAGTCTTGTCTTCATCAGATTACCAAGTTGTTTTTGTTTAAAATGATAGGGAGTTTCCAAATCTCTTTAAAGTAGCATATTAGTATATTAAGCAAAGCAGTAGAGAATTCACACACGCATTTATTATAAGAAAGAAACATTCTTCTAATCCCTATCAGTAGGGTATCTTGGAGTACAGAAGAGATCTTCTCTCTTCAGTGGTTAGAGATCCTGTTCAGATCTTTCTTGGCAGCAGGATTTTATCATTTTAATTTACCGTTCATACAGTCAGTTATTAAAAGCAAAGTCATTCAAAACTGTAGTAATTGTGAAATGTTACCCAGTACAATTAGAGGTTAACTCAATCCTTCTTGAATTCCTATGCCACAGAAGTCTCCATGTTGACGACACAGCTGACCCCTCAGATGCACTTTTCCTCACCCTCATTTCTTCGTTTGACCTACAGCCCTCATACAACTCTCCCACTCACTAAAAGGGCCGTTCACTTGACTTGGTCTTTGCCAAGTATTGCTCTTCCTCTGATTCCTATGTTGCTGAGATCCCCCTCTTCTACCACCACCTGCTGACTTTCAACATAGTCCACTAGCCACCCCACTCCCCCGACATGCCCTGTCATTCAGCCTGTGACATTCAGTCCATCAATGCTAATGACTTTTCAACTGCACTGAGCCCTGTCCTTCCCCTTCTTCCATTAGTATGTTGTGATTCTCCTCCATCCTTGACTCCTTTACTCCTCTCCCCCCATCACAAGGTCTGCCTGCCAAACCCATGTTCTGGCTTACACCCAACATCCACTTCTCCACCCTGCTCTTGCACTGTGGAGCATCTCTGATGCAAGTCCTGTGATCGGGCTGATTTCCTCCACTACAATTTGTTCGCTTTTCCTTCAATTCTGCCATCTTCCAAGCTAAACAATAACACTTCCCTAACTTAATTGAATCCCATGTCCTCAGTCCCAGCACCTTTGTCTCACTACTCAAACACTCCCCTCCTTCTGCCTCCACTTCTCTCTGCGCCTAGGATCTCGCGGATTTCTTCCAAGAGAAAATTGAGAAAATGTGACATGATATTTCCCCTCCCCTTAGCTTGCCTTCTTGTTCCCCTTCCCCTCCTACAATGCTGATCTCCTTCTGTCACAGGTAAAGGTTTCTCAGTTGCTCTCCTCCTTTAACCCCTCCATTTGCCCCATGACTCCATCCCATCTCCTGTTCACCCTCATGCTCCCTTACTCTTCCCCTTAACCTCTCACTCTCCTCTCACTCTTTCCCCTCACAATACAAGCATTGTCTAGTCTCTTCCGTCTTAAAACAACCTTTGACCTCACTTGCCACTCCACCTACCGCCCCTTCTCCCTTTCATCTTTAAGCTCATTGAACATGCTGTTTACAATCACTGTCTGCAGTTCCTCTCCAATTCCATCCTGGATCCTTTCCAATATGGCTTCTGCCTCTCACGCTCCACTGAAACTACTTTTGCCAAAGTTTCTAATGACCTCTTCCTAGCTAAAGCTCAGAACCAGTACTCCATCCTCATCCTCCTTGACCTTGTCAGCCACTTTGGACTATGCTGTTTTCTTGAAATCTTGTTCTCTCTTGGCTTTCATGAATCTGTGCTCTTCTGATTTTCCTCCTGCCTCCCTATTCACTATTTCAGCATGTCCTTTGGAGGATCCTCCTCATCACCCTCTCCAACTTTCTGTGGGAGTTCCATAAGGCTCCATCTTTGTTCCTTTCTCTTTCCCTCTACACCTTAGTCTCATTCACAAACACAAAATCAATTACACTGATGACTCACAGATCTACCTCTACTGTAAATTTGTCTCCTGCTGTCCACACAAAAAATTCAGTTTGTCTCTCTGACATCCCTTTGCAGATATTTAGCCATCAGCTCAAACTCAACATGGCTAAACCAGAGCTCTTAGGCTTTTCCCACAAGCTCTCTGCCGCCACCTTTCTCTGTCCACTATCCTGCCTTATTCAGCCCTATTACCTGGGCATCATTTTTGACATGGACTTGTCTCTCAATACAAAATTAATATAGCACACATTAAACAGATTAAAAGCTTTCTGACAGGCCTCAGAATGTATTTGTAAATGGGAAGTCATCATTTAGCAAGTGTGTTTCTGTGATACTTAATGACAGGTTTCAGAGTAGCAGTCGTGTTAGTCTGTATCCGCAAAAAGAACAGGAGTACTTGTGGCACCTTAGAGACTAACAAATTTATTAGAGCATAAGCTACGAAAGCTTATGCTCTAATAAATTTGTTAGTCTCTAAGGTGCCACAAGTACTCCTGTTCTTTTTGTGATACTTAACATTTTTAATCAATGACCTGGAAGGAAACAAAATCATTAATGATAGTTTACCCACTAATTTCTGTGTCATCTGCAATCAGCTGAACATGGTCTCCCAATGTGATGCTGTGGTCAAAAGGGCTAATGCAATCTGAAATTTCTTTTTTTATATATTTAAAGAGGTATGGAGTACTCTCAACTCAAATAAGTCCATGGGAATTCTAGTTGCTCAGCATCTTTGAAAATAAGGTCCCTTAAAAAAAAAAATCTCTGCCAATAATAAAAGCCTTATTCTGTTTCAATGTACTTTGGTCTTATGATTACTGGTGCTTACATTTTTTATTTGTTTGGCATTTACCTGTGTCTGTCCATCTTGTTTTGATTAGGATAGCTTTCAGCTTTTTCCAAATAGATTCCCCCCCCCATCTTCTACACTCAAGCAATTTATGTTCAAAATGAACCATAAAATGAATGAATAAATGCTGCCAGACAGTAATTACCTTTGTTTTCTAGCATAGGACCATTTTAAACACTCACAAAAGCCACATCATATTGTAACGGGGGCCGCTCACCACTCTGGCACCTCCTGTTGGTTGTCTTGGGAATTAGCTCTGCAGGGTAGTGTGCCCTCTTCAGGTGGAGCCTCACCGCCATCACTCCTGCTCTAGGACCCACATCTCTCCAAGGACTACGGCATCCACTTCAGCAACACAGCCCTGGGGCCATGCCACACACTGTGCCCCCCACCCTTCTGGGGGACCTGCAGTCCGCTGTTCAGCCACTTCCCTTAGTGGCTACTGCAGCAAATTGTCTGGCCACTTCCTCCTGGCCCCAGCATCCTTTTTGCCCTTGCCTCCGGGCCTCAGCCTGCAAACCCCAGCAGCCACCTAGGACTCTCTCTCTCCCCCCCCACCCCCAGTTCCTGCTAGCAGCACTGCTCTGTCCAGGGTGCTGGCAGTTCTCTCAGCCCTCCAGAGACAGTCTTTCCTCCCTGGGCTCCCAGCAGAGAACCACCTTCCTCTGCCCTGCAGCTCCCTTTTTATATAGGCCTGCTTGACCCTGATTGGCTGCTCCCTGCAGCCCTTCTTTGATAGGCTGCCTCTAGCACAGCCTCCCTAGGGCTGCTTTTTACCCCTTTTCTGCCACTGAGGGGCAGCCGCCCCATCACACATGCCATTTCCAATTGTTAGCACTCTTATTGCCATTTGTTGCCAAAAACATCTTTCAGCGTGTGGGAATTTGGATGACTTGTGTTCTGTAATTATACGGAGTTGATAGGGAGCACCATTATCTTTTGAATAATGCATCACATTGGTGCACATCTAAAGAAGATTAGTCAAATAATTAGCACAGCAACACCTCTATGATATATTTTTGTAATACATGATTAAAGCAACAGCTCATTCTGATAATATACCAAGATAAAAGCAAATGTCACTTGATGACATGTATTGTAAGTGAGTCAAAGACTACATAATGGTAAATTGGACAACTGACCTCTCTCACTCATATGGATTCACTGATTTTCATGCCCTTTGCCTCTGGACTGTAGGAACATAAACTAGCAGGATTTGTCTTATGAAGACATTTTCTCTTATAGGTAGGAAGTTAGAAGTTGTTCAACCAACTACATTACAAACATTTGGACAGAATGTTGCAAAAATAACCAGAAAAAGTGATCTCATTTAGAATCCACCAGTTTGCAATACAACGTGGGAAGTTAGAATTCTGGTGGACTCATTTTCCTCTTGTTTGGGGGAGGGGTACATGGAACAGGATTTAACATGTTACTTTGGTCTCTAAAGAACTACCACTGTTGTGGTCCCAGCCCAACAAATGTTAATATATTTTTCAGTATAGATTTGGAAACTTTTTTTCCCCAAATTGAGTAAGTTTAGTGCTGCAAAAGGTGCTTGGATAGAAAGCACAACAGAGTGAAGTCATTTATCCACAAAGCAGGCACTGCATGGGGATTGGCCATGCAAGCGTATTCCTGTGGCCTCATCACTTACCTAAAGGTGAGAGGGCAATTCAGTCTCCATGCATGTTCTATTCTTTCCATTTTTTATAACTACCAATAAGTGTGCCAATTAAGAACAGCCATACTGGATCAGACCAATGGTCCAGCTATCCCACTATCCTGTCTTCCAACAGAGGCCAATGCCAGGTGCTTCAGAGGGAATCAACAGAACAGGCAATCATCAAATGACCCATACCCTGTCATCCACTCTCAGCTTCTGGCAATCAGAGGCTAGGGACAGCCTGAGCATGTGATTGCATCCCTGACCATCTTGGCTAATAGCCATTGATGGACCTATCCTCCATGAACGTATCTAATTCATTTTAGAACCCTGCTATAGTTTTGGCCTTTCCAACATCCCATGGCAATGAGTTCCACAGGTTGACAGTGTGTTATGTGAAGAAGTACTTCCTTATGTTTGTTTTAAACCTGCTGCCTATTAATTTAATTGGGTGACCCCTAGTTCTTGTGTTATATGAAAGCATAAATAAAACTTCATTATTCACTTTCTCCACATCATTCATGATTTTATAGACCTCTATCAGATCCCCTCTTAGTGATCTTTTTTCCAAGATGAAAAGCCCCAGGCTTATTAATCTCTCCTCATTTGGAAGCTGTTACATACCCTTAATCATTCTTGTTACATTAGAATTGGAAAAGGCACAGAGAAGGGTATTTTTTTTTAGATGAGGCAAGCAGAACTGCATGCAGTATTTAGAGTTTGGGCATGCCAGGAATTTGTATAGTGGTATTATATTTTCTGTCTTATCTCTCCCTTTCCTAATATTTTCCTAACACTTTACTAACATTGTTAGCTTTTTTTTGACTCCTCCTGCATACTAAGCAGGTGGTTTCAGAGAATTCTTCCCAATGACTTCAAGATCTTTCTTGAGTGGTAACAGCTAATTTAGATCCCATCATTTTGTATGTATAGTTGGGATTTTTCCAGTGTGGAGTGTTTTGCATTTATCACCATGGAATTTCATGTGCCATTTTGGTGCCCAGTTACCCAGTTTTGAGAGATCCTTGGTAACTCTGCTTTGGACTTAATTACTCAAGATAGTTTTGTATCATCTGCAAATTTTGCCACCTCACTGTTTACCCCCCTTTTCCAAATCTGCGTTATAGGTGAAACTGCATTATATCGAACTTGCTTTGGCCTCAAGCATTTCCGTTATTAATAGTCAGCAAATCATTTTTGTTAGAACTAACACAGTGTATGCAGTAAATAAATCTGTTCTACAATGGTTAAATTGTATCTCCTTTCTTTAATTACAACAATTTTATAAGCTTACTTAAAAGATACAGTGTATTAACAACACAGGTACTAAACACTGCTAAATGCAACCACGTGGGCTAGGTTTCATCATACATCAATCGTTTGGTCTGCGTGTAATGCTTAGGAAAATGCAAAATTCACATAAAATATCAGAAAACACTTTTAATTCTTACAAGTTGTTGTAAAAAAGGGTTTTGGTATTTTAGCAAATAGGAGCATGGGGCACTTTGTTAAGTAATATGAGCTGTTAACTATTAAATAGTTTGAAAACATTTTGGAGATGGGAGTTTTTACTTATAGAAAAGGTTAAAATGAAGCTAAAAAAGGTAAAGTAATCACGTTTTAGAGACACTGATAAAAAAGTTAATACTTTTTTTGGTGTACAAGATGCTTTCTTATTTAAGATGCACTCCTTAAAATTTTTTTTAATTTAAAAAAAACTTGTTATACTTTGTTGCTTCATGCTACTGTGAGCCGCCTTCTTCGCCAGGTCAATTATGGATTTTAACTGCAGTATTTGCAGTCTATCCACATCCTAGCTTTCTAGCCACTTAAGACCAATATCTAACCCTACAACCGCATCAGCAGCTTTGTGGGGTGGCTCCGAGGGTTCTTCGTCACTATCCTCAGGGTTAGACACATTTTCTGAGGCACCAGGTGGTTGAGGGGCAACATTATGAATTATATCTACATCTGTAAGTCGTTCATAGGTTGGACACACAGCATCCACCTCCATCCACTCTTGAACATCAGCTATCCCACTTTGAGCCATAAGTTCCCTGTAGACTTGTTCTGCCTCCATGGCCTCCTCTTCTGTAAAACCTTCAAAAGTTGTTCTCATCTTAGTCTTCTTCCTCATCTTGGTTGTCGTCGCTTTCAGTGACAGAAGCGCTTTTGAGACCACAATGCCAACATTTCTCTATCATTGACGGAGTGACTTCTAGCCAGGCAGTCTCGCCTAAGTTAAATACATCCAGCAAATTCAATTTCTTGATTACATCCGTTATGCTACTGTTGTCCTCAACAGTTTTCTTTACTAAGGCTTTACGATAGTTCATTTTACATATGACTATAATGCCTTGATCGAGGGGCTGTATTTTGGATGTTGTGTTCTTAGGAAGGTAGCTCACCTTTATCTTCCCGTCTTTGCTGGTTAAGGTCTCAACTGGGGGATGGGCAGGACAGTTGTCAAGTAGGAGCAATGCTTTTGGCTCCAGGTTTTGTCTGCATAGGTGGCTCCAGACAGCTGGTGCAAAATATTTATTAAACCATTCCTCGAAAATATCCGATGTCAGCCAGGCATTTTTTGAATGGGGATAAATGAATGAAAGCGAATCCAAGTTCTTATGGTGGAAAGCCCTAGGTGACCTGGATTTGCCTATGCACAGAGGTTTAAGTTTATGTGAACCGGTTTTATTCACACAGAAAAGTATTGTCACTCTCTTTTATCACCTTAAAACCTTTGGCCTTTTGTTATTCGGTCCTAGAAGCAAGTGTTCTATCTGGCAGCATATGGTAAGATAAGCCGGTTTCATCAACGTCATAGATTTGCTCCGGAGCATAGCCACCATCGATGATGATCTCTTGTAAGTTTAGCGGGTATTCGTCACAAGCTTTTATATGTGTGGAGTGCGTCTCTCCTGAAATTGTGACTTGCCCAATGCCATGACATTTTTTAAAAACGATTAAGCCATCCACTGCTAGCTTTAAATTTGTTACCTTGATGTGCAGAAGCGTCCTCGCCTGAGGATCTAAAAATCAAGATCCTTCTTCAATTTCTCCGCTTGTTTCCTTATAATGTCACCGGAAATTGGCGTGCCGTCGGAGCGTTCTTGGGTAAACCACGTAAATACTGTTCTATCTAGTTGGTTATCCTGGGCAGTGTTTAGGTGCTTCCTTTCCAGGCCTTCACTTTCATCCAGTTCAACTAGCATTGATCGTAATTTCTCATCTTTGATCCACCTTCTTAATGTTGATTCCCCCAGTCCTACTTCTTTTGAGACCTTTGCTTGGCTCATTCCTGATTTCAGTCTGTCCAAAGCTTCCAATTTTTCTTTGGCTGTCCATGCCTTTTGTTTCCGTGGCGGTGAACTACTTGCCATCACGTCAATGGTATTTTAATATTAATGCTAACAATTTTTTTAAATTGTTTAGAAAATGTCAGCGCAGAGTTACGTTTCCAAAATACAACTAGTAAGAGAACTTAAGCTTAGTCTATACGGCACACAATTTAGAAACGAGATTAAAATAGGCGGGAGAGATGAGAACGCCTAATGGGACCACGGGCAGGTAACATACGTTTACCCCTGCCTTCTCATTGTTGCACATTTGTTCCACCACTTTGATACATGCACATTTGTACAGACAATGTACTGTATGTATGTAATTTGATACAAGCCACATTTTAAGAGCCGAGGTGCCGACCACGGATGGTTTTGTAACAACTTTAAACTGGCAAGGCGACAGCAGGTTAGTCAACGACGAAGTTAGACTGAATTTCCTTTTTGATAAATTAGTCATGGTTATAAATACAAAGGCTGTTTTTATTATAATGGCCGTTGAAAATTAGCTACCACCTCGCACACATTGTCCGCAAAACGGATTTGAACTGTCAACATTATAACTTTAATTAAAACTTGCAGGCAAACTGGATCTAAATTCTGGAGCAAAGTCTCTGGGTTCTCTAGTACTGTGGCACAGGAGACTAAGATTTTAATGCAGCTGCTGCACAACTTTAAAAACAGCTTTTTTCCTAATGAATTAAATATTAAAATATGCACTATAATCAGGCCAGTAGCCTGATGTTTTAATATTAATGTCTTATGCTGTCTCCTTATGCATGTTGAAAAAAGTAAATGTGAATTGACAACTCAAATCTACAGCACAGAAATTGTCAGGATGGAAGCTGTTACACTGTGAAAGATGTCACAACTGACAATGATATGGGGAAGCTTGGGACAAATATATTAGCTGGATGTTTGTGCTAAACGATCAAAAATGAAAGACAGTATTGACTTTTAGACTGACTTCCTTAGATTTCAGGGTTAAAATTCCATACAGTGAATGGGGCAGTTCACAACTCTGAACTCATTAGAGGCTGTAAGTAGAATCAGGAAAACAACACTATCACATCTAGTTCACATTTTTAGGTTGCCTTCATACTCAGGAGGCTAGAGACTTTGTTTTCAAATGAGCGCTTGGATTCTGAAGTATAATTTTCCATCCAGGTGTATTTTGAAGTAAACTCTGCAGTTATGGAACCGTAGAGTACACCAGATCCTGACCAATCACATCAATTCTTTTCCAGAAGGACCAGACCCTCAACCACAGTATTCACTGTTTCCATCCAGCCTGAAAAATTGTGTGAATAACTACATGAATCAACCAAAGTAGGCACCATATGTAGAAACAAGCAAGCACTGCCTCAAACAAATGCTTTAGTAAGCAGCACTTAAAAATGAAAACAAACCACCCACCCAAAAGGCAGATTGGAAAAAGGCTGACTTTCATGGCTTTTTGGTAAAATATACTTTCAGTTTAAGTGAATTTAGCATCCAAATGCTAAAGCAAAGCACAGTCAGAACCAGGGATCGGAGCCAAAAGTCAGAGTCCCAAATGCCAGAGCCAAGTGTCGAGAGTTAGAGCCAGAGAACAGCCAAGGCTCAGCAGTTGGATTACCTGAAGTCAGAGAAGGCAAAAGCTGGGCTAGTTCCAAGACAGGAGCAAGGCTAGAACAAGGCTGGGCACAGGGCAGGGTCTAGGCTGGAGTAGCACAGGAACAGGGGTTGAAGCAAAACAAACGCAGGGAGGCAGAGAATCCATGGGCATGTGCATTGAGCAGTCACTGATCCTCTGCAGCTGCTGGGTTTAAGAGTAAGCCACCTGACTACCTTAGCCAATCAAGTGGTTCTGCTGTGGCTGAGATGCACTCATTGGCTGCCTGAGAACTGGGCAGGTGCAACTGCAGGCCCAGGTAATTTAGATTACCAACAGACGTGAAAATCTCCCAATCCTTTTGCTGCTGCTGTTTTGAGTCATCATCCACTCCCTCACTTTTTTTTTTTTTTATTATTAAAGTATGTCTAAGTAAAATACAGGTTCACTATTGTACTTCTAGTTCAGCAGCTGTATTGCCATTGTTCTAATGATGTTCCACTGACATGTTCAGTTGCACATTGTAATATTATAGTTAGATGTACTGGTACTTTTGGCAGCAAGAAAATATTTTAAACCTTTTCTGCCATTGGTCTGGTCTTTCAGTTTTAAAACAGATTTTATTTCTTTTCATTAACTTTTAGAGACAAAGCTCTTTCAAGTGGATTTCCCCTGGCAACTGTCATTTTAATGGCTTCCAAGGCAGACCAGGACTTGTTTCTCCCGGGAGATGGAATAGCAGCTAGTCTGAAGCCCTACCCACATAAAGGAATCATGGAAGCGATTGTGCAGGAGGAATAAGGCACTGCCAGGGTTGTTGTAGGATGGAAGGTCTCTTTCCAAAAAGGACAGACAGACAACGGAAGATCAGCAGTTCATAGAGTTGAAATACTAATCAGGAAGGGGAAGGAGACTGAATGAGGAGCAATTGGGCCAAGCATACTTTTCTTCATTGCTATTTAAGGATTGTTTCAAATCAGATTCAGTTAGAAATGGATTGCACATACTACTGTTTCTATACCAAGCCCACAAATGTGTCCACAATTAAGTCTCCCCACGATGAGTAACAAGAAAGGCCTTTGGTTTCTAGTTTACATTTCTAGCTAACTTTGAAGTACTGAAATTTTTGCTAGATCACCATAGATTAAGTTCCCTCTACTTAATTTGACATATAACCGTACACTGCTGCAACATTACTAGGCTTAGATATGAGTTGAGTGACTTAACTGAATTGTGTTAAGTATGCAAAAGCCTAACTATGGAGTTTAATTGTAATTCTACTTAAAAATCTTTTCTGAAGTACAGCTTAAGTTCCTGCTGTATAATCCTATATATCTCTAGACATATCACACCAACTATATCTAGATATTTCTAAGTAACCAAACATATTTTAAGATGAAAAACAGAACTAGCATAACTAAAAACTGGGGCTAATCTTGCCACTTGCTGAACTCTTATTTGCCAATAACATTAAAGTGAGCTGAGGACGTTCATTGTATTTCAGGAGATACTCCACACCTTGCAGGATTACTTACACCAAGACCCCATGTCTATATCAGAATATATGGCCAGTTTTCAATTATAAATAGGAAATTTAAAAGAATACTTGAAAAAAAATCAGTTCCTCTTTCAGGCAAGATTTTATGTTTCTCTTACAGTTGGGCAGAACAAAATGCAGTGCACGGAATTCAGCTCCTCTGCTGCTTTTCACATTCAGAGTTCATTACCTGTCACACAGGAAATTCCAAAATCTGGTTGTGGCCCATAAAAAGCTTTTCTGTTCACCATGGGTTTTTAGTAAAAGTTGGCAATTACTGTTACACATGTACATTTTAAGTGAAATTCACCCAGATACCAGTGCAGAGGTCAATTCTTTTTTTAAAATCCCAAATAAGAGCAGCCATATTCCTTCAAATATCCCCTGACAGCCAATTTATTTTGTAGAGGTCATACCTTCTGAAGTATGAACACTACACCCTCTCCTGGCTGAAGGAAGGGATGCTTTGACATTTGGCAGCATTTCAGGTCACTGCCTCCAGTATAATAAGAACACAGAGGAGAAAAATATCAGTTGAATTTTGTAAAATATTTACATTTGTTTTTCTTGGTTTTTTTTAAAACGCGTTTTTGCAAACTTGCTATAGCAATATATATTTACACACACACACACACACGCTTCTCTCCCCCACTCCTCTACCCTGAAAATTTAATGCAGAGCTTGCATCAGGTAGTATAGCGCACTTTGATAAATAAGCATGAGTTGCTCTAGAACAGATTACTTAAAGAAAACAATGGAACTGAGGTCTGTGATATAGTGGAATGAAAAGTTATGCATATATGGCAATTAACCAGTTTACTTCTGTTTCATTCTTATGGTGTCATATGGTATATACACAAGATTAGAATTTTGGCACAGAAATTTTGCATAAAATTTCACAGCAGAGATGTGAGGAAAAAATTCATGGTAAGGCCAGGGGGTACTGAAAGGTGAGGCCTGGGACCGGGGACTGGAGGGGTGTTGGAGAGTGAACTCATACTAACCCGAAAGCAGTGGCTCCTGTCCTGCAGGGCTGGTCCCAGCTCCGGGCATTGCGACCTGGTGCATGGGATCGCAACGCCATTCTGGTTTGGCTCATCTGTCCCTCCACAGATGGAGATAGAGGGATGGATGGGCCAAATCTGAGTGGTGCTGCACCCTCGCGCACAGGTCGCACCACCACTCTGTTTCATGGACTGTATTGAAATTCACAATTTCTGTGACCTCCATGACCAAATCATAGCCTTACGTGGGCACCAGCCCCTTCTAATCAGAATTTTTTCTAAACTACATATACACACCAGCTACTCAGTGAGACAATGTTTCTATCTGTAGTGCATGAAACAGAATGAACTAACTAACTTGTCCAACAGCAAAGCATTCTTGGGCTTCTAGAAGTATTCTGAACCAGCAGCATTTGAAAGAGACCCTTTTAAAATTCAAGATTCTCTTTGAAAGAAAAAACAAGGTATCTTTTTTTTACTGAGAGTAATATTCATTTGCATAGTTAACATTCAGTGCTGCTAACAATGAACATCAATCTGAATGCTTTTATCCCCCATTATCACTAATGGAGTCTCACAAAATTTCAAGATAATAAACTTGATACATGTAAAAAAATTTATCATTTGCATTCTATGTTTGATATTACAGCTGGCAATCTTTGCTTGAGTAAAAAGGATTTGAATAAAAAGAACACAATTTACAAGAGTGTGAAAACAAACTAGTTTCTTCAAATTGGATTTAGCAAGCACTTAGTCATGACAATGACTATTTGGCTTCACGGAGATGTGCAGTTTCTGTATCACTGTTTTAACTCACAGTTAACATTTGTTAAAGCAATGGCTTTTTTTAAGCTATAGCATAAGTCTAACAAACACAAAGTATTTTCTATACACAGAGACTGGCAGGTTTATTGCTTTCTCTCTCATAATTTGTTGCCCCATTATATGTTTTTGGTCACGAGAATATATATTTGCTACGCTATATTTGTCCTTAATGTTTATTCATCTTTAAAAATAATTTACATTGCCTCCAGCAGTCATTTAGTGGGGCACTTTACATTTTAAAATTTTGTAAGTTCAAATTTTGACAATGAATTTAAATGAGCTAAATAAATATTTAATTCTGTATCATTTAACAAAGACATACAAAAGCTGTATTGTTGGAATCAGAAACTTATCTGCAATGTTAAAAGTACCATCAATCTGAGAGGATTTTATCCAACATTAGTATTCTTAAATAGGAACAAAGGCACATTATAACAAAGCACTTTTCATATAATTTAACACACACAGACTTTGATTGAAGAGAGTCTGTAAATGGATCCAGGTTTCCTCTAGTTGGGTTGACACTTTGGCTATTTCTTCCAGCAAGACTGGCTCTGAGGAAAGGATTTTAAGGTGCAACTGAAATGAAGACAAGTAGTCAATTATTTAAATTCCAATGATCACACTTTTTTTGGGGGGGGAAAAGGAGGGATCAACTTTTCTATTCAATCCACATCTTCCTTTGAGTGATGCCCCAAGTAAAGCAAGTAATGTTATTTTCTTTTAATAAAGACAGCATTACATTGAATTTATTTTGTCAGACCCCTTTTACCATCAGTTATTCTACTACTACTATATATGTATTAGCTAGGAGAAGGCAGCAAATTTTGTCAGACACAATGCCAAACCAGATATATGAATGAAAAGATATGCTCATTGCACACTCCCATCTTTTTCCCAGGGAGTAATTCTGCTCTTCCTCAACATCCTGCATCACAGCCAGTCTCCCTCTGGCACAGACAGGCTGGATGCAGCATTCTGAAGGCAATCAGCATTGCTTATTCAAATGACCCTTTACTGACTAATGCAAGAAGAATGATGCCAGGCACGCTCCTGTTATCTAGGGGCGGAGCATAGTGACTTCACACAGTTAGCACATGCTGACCTGGAGCAAGGGACAGAGTTCAGAAACAAACTTTAATCCCATGCAGAGTAGCATACTGCACCACTACTATACTGTAGCCCATGCAGTAGTCATAGTTATATAGTAAGTAAACAATAAAGGAGTAAGGAATGGATAGCAGAAACACAAGAGACTGATTGGCCTAGCCCTATAAGGGTAGCTTAAGCAGTTAGCATAAATATACGGCCTTATAGCCTGAGGAGGAGTAGTTGCTCAATAAGTTAGCATACATAAGTAAACTAACAGTGACCTTACATCACAAGATGGCACAAGGCTTTGATTATTGTTTTGTAATAATCACAAATGTTGCAAACTACTGAAGATGCTAGTTTACACCAGCTGGGGATATTTTTAATTTGGGGACATCAACAGATATCTGACCACAAGAAGAGCATACATGTCAATTTGTTTACCATGGTAATAAACTTTAGGTAAAAGAATTAATAACCTATGGGAGAATGGCACCACAGTATTAGTAGGGCAAGGAATTACAAATGAGGAAGAGGGGCTGAAATCCCTATTGAATATGCATTAGGGATAGTGGTGTCAGTATAACATTAGAAAAGCTGTATCCCAACCTATATGCCTGGGGTGATATGCCAGAATGACCACCACTGATGATAGTTGTCATGTTCCTGCTCACCATGATCACCAACACTTCAGATTGTTTTGCAAGAGATGGTATAAGTATATGGATGCTTAGCTCATTCTGTGTTGTCTTTGCCATGCTGGGTTACAGTGTTTGTGACTTTGCTAACTATTATAAATACAGTGTGATTTCCTAAGTCTGAGTGTTGCAACGATACACATTGGGGCTCCCAACTGAACAGTAATTCTGCTAATATGGGGCCTGATCTTGGGATAAGAACCTACCAAATTTCAAAGTGCTAACTGGAGAAACTAAATCAGTAATGTAATCAATATACAATCAACACACCAAGCAACAGTACCACTGGGCCTGTTCACTTTTCTTTATACAGTTAAATTTATCAGTCACACTGAGCTTGGAATTTCTGTTCTACCTAAATTCTACAATATATTAGTGCTCAAGTATCACAGAAATACAAATCCCCCCCTGACTCTAAATAAAGAGTATGTTTATATTTCTCTAGCCTAACTAATTTTAAATAGCTCCCTCTCCCTTAAATTTTAATCTCTGCAAGATTACTAAACTGCCTCGATTAAATGGACACTCTCACAGGTGTGTGAATCTAAAGAGAACATTTAAAAAAGTTGTAACTGTAATTCCTTTCCTACACTATAGTACAATAAAAACAGTCTCTCAACTAGCAGAATCTACACATTCTATCATTAGATAACTTTAAGAACCATTTTACTAAAAAGTCACTTCTGTTTAAAAGAGTGCCTATTGCCATGATAAAAAGTATGACAACTTGGTAATCTTCACACCTCCTGGAGTACATTCAATGTTAGCCCACTGGTGCTTAAATCATAGTTTCTCAAAATCAGCAGGCTAAGATGCAAGCTGAAAACTACAACTCCCAGGGTGAAAAGAACAAATGCAATCAAATGTTTATCCTCACAAAAATATAGGTAACAGTTATTTAACTACATTTTAAGTAACTGTTGGTTAAGAAAAGCACCAAGTCATATTCAAATGGCAAATTGGAAAAAAACCAAAATAATCACAAGCAATGAATCGTGTTCAAATGATTTTTTTAAAAACTGCTAGTATTGTCTTTGCCACCATCTCTACTTTTTCATGTAAGTTGTTAAGACTAAGGTCATGTTAGGGTTATCATATTAGTCAATAGATACAGTAAATCATTTTGGTAAACCAGAATCCATCACCATAAAAGATGATAAATTCTTCAAAGCAGGACTGTTTTTTGTTGGGCAGATTTTATCTATTTTACAGAGCCATGTACCATTATGGTATAATAAGAAGCAGCAGCAGTAACAAAAATTGTATAAAAACATATATAGTTACCTTTAAAAACAATGCAAGATATGCCTGGGCCAGCTCAAAGTCACACTTTGTGTTCAACATTGTCCCAATCAGTCTCAAAAAGCTTTTCATCACCTCTACAGAGCCACCAGCATCTGGAGCCAAGCCTCTTAGCTCTGTCTCAATACTAGATGGTCCCATTTCCTTTAGAATATTAAGTGGAGATTTATCTGTGTTAAAGCATTAAAAAAGAAACAGTTAAACTTTTGCAATGAAGTGACATAGAAATGCTCAATACGAAAAAAAATATTTCAAAATCTTTGAACAGCTATTTGGTGGCATTCTGGATGAATCTCTTAGTTTGTTGGGTTTTTTTCTTTTTGGTTTCTTCAGAATGCCATCTCTGTCTGCAATTACTATTCTATCACATATTGAGAGGAAGTAGTATCTGAATCTCATCATCAGTAGTATGGATTTGGCTCGCCCTAAGGACTACCTATAGTATCTTCATGAACATTTTTTATGCCTTCTGACTTTGGTGCCTTCGAAGTGTTGTACAGCTTATCATTAACAACTTAGTCTTATCATTAACCACCAGCTTATCATTAACCATTAATTAACCATTAATTCTTGGCATAAGAAAAAGTGCAAACTGCCACTTTCAAGCTGTTAATTCAATATATACCAAGACATGTGAGTTGAATAGCACTTTGGTTGAGATAAGCCTTTATTTAAGTAAGTAAAACATGCAATTATTTATTTAATCAAAGTTTTATAATGCTTTTTCAACAGTTATTACTTTTGCTAGTGATTAATTTCCCCCAGTGTGGTGACAGAAAGATGGCCACTTTGTAATTTTAAGTGTTCTTTTCTCTTCATTACTCTTCTTACCAACTATTTCCAAATACTATAATCCTACCTGATTTTTGCTACCTCTAGTTATGCTTCTTTTGAAACTCAGAAGTAAAAGCTGATGACAAGATCAACTTCTAATGCAACTGTTCATAAACTAGTGATCTTAAATACTCTTTGTATTCTATTAGAGTTTGAGTTTCTGAAGTTACTGAGAAGAGACTACAACTTGGGGGGAGGGATAGCTCAGTGGTTTGAGCATTGGCCTGCTAAACCCAAGGTTGTGAGTTCAATCCTTGAGGGGGTCACTTAGGGATCAGGGGCAAAATCAGTACTTGGTCCTGCTAGTGAAGGCAGGGGGCTGGATCCGATGACCTTTCAAGGTCCCTTCTAGTTCTAGGAGATAAATAAATATTAATGGAGATATCCTATTTAATTTCATTAGATTGTAAAGTGTTTTGACAAACAATATAGAGTGTTATAGTAGCTACATATGAGGCAAGAACCACAAAGCTAATTTTTATTTGTAAAAAAGTCACATTAATATAGTGCTGGTAAAATGCAGCATCTAATTTCCAGAGATATTCTTAAACAAAAAAAGCATACAAATATGCAACATATTTACAGAGTTAATATTCAGAAAATACTTGTAACTGTTCAAAAAGTCTTTACACTTATCTATACAGCTGCTTTGAAAAGATCCAATATAGTGCTGTGTATTGAGATACTAAATGCACTGCATGAAAATGTATATCAGTTTGTAACAGCTGATTATAGCAGTTCTTGTATACAGAACAGGATATAAAAAAGTACCTAATTTTATCTTATGTTTTATCACCAACTAGCACTATGGCAGGGAACGTTAAACCAAAAAGTGTCAGTCACCAAATGATAGAATATGCTATATAAAATGTACCTACCGACACCAGAGGAAGGAAAAAAGATGGATAAATCTTGAGACTACTAATTCTGATAGTTCCTTTAAACTAAAATTCTCAATTTTCTTAAAGCAGTAAGAAATAACCAGGCTGGGCAATAATGACCTTGGTAGAGGGGTGTGAGGAAATAGCCCTCTCCAAACCACTCCCATCCTCACCACCCAGTTGCACTAGGCCTGATTCCTTAGTCACTCCATACACAGAATTCCCTTTGAAATCTATGGAAATTCCACAAGCAAAGTGCCTGGAGGATGAAGCTCAGTACTTGGCTGGAGACAGTTTTCTGTAGAAACTGGCTGACAGGACAGCAGCACCTCTGTTTTCATACTGACAGCTTTATCATTGCAACAGAAAAATACAAACATGTGTTAAGTGAAAATCAAGTTTGCAGACTATTTTAGAATGCAGCAAAATGGCACAGACTAAAAACGTGACATTTTCTTCATGCTTGTGATTTACTCCAGAACTTGATGTTAAGTTCTTTTTGCTGAACTTGGTCCTAAAGGGTGCATAGTTTGTTTTAAAAAAATGGAAAGGACTTCTTTTGTTTTACTCTCCCATAATTCAAACTACTGAAAATTTTTCACTCAAACTTAGCTTGGGACAAACAAAGCATGAAAAATAACCCAAAATGTGAAAGTTGAGAGCATGTAAAAACAGGAGAAATTGTTACAATGGAAACCACTCTGCAACCCTATCAGGGCCTGCTTTACTTTAAATTGCCAGTCTATGTTGTCTGCAAATTTCATTTATACCCAGTGTTAAATCTGAGATTCACACTCAAACGAAGGAGAACGTCAGAATAAGCTGGCTCACTTCAGAAACCTTATTTGAAGGGTCTAAGCAGCAGCAGAAGAAATCTTAGCAAAGCTGGCTTGCAAACAAGTCTCCAATGACAATCTACTGACGTTCCAGCTCTGCTCTTTTTAATTAACAGTTGCTTCTAAAATCCTATTTTAAAGTGGCTCTGCAGAGGCACCATTTAAACAAACAAATGAATCCACCAAGTATATGAATCTCTACAGGTGTTTCAAAGCATTTCAATTTCAAAATGCACCAAGTGTTAAGTTATCCAAAGGATTATTTTTTATAACCAATTATTTCTGTTTAAATTATCAAGAAGAGATCACAAGCCTTAAATTGTCTGAAATATGGTGAGCAGGCCATTCACAATAAAAGTTAATAAAAAGGTATTGCTTAGATAGTTCTAAAGAATCATCAGCATTAGACGTGCAGACATTACATTAAGCATTTACTGCCTGCCTTGCAGACCAGTGTTAGATCATCGTAAGTTTCAAGGTATCGCAGCATATTATCTTTAAGTCAATCTCATTCTCTCATGTAGTGGTTATATTTTATTTATTTTTTAACTGTTAACACGGTTTGCCTAGTGCTGCTGTCTTTGCAAATATATGCTAGAACTGTTTTCCATGACGTACTAATTCTTCATCAGAACTCAAACATTCATCCCAATATTAATAGTTCGTTACACTTGAATGAAATTTCACACATTGACTTACACTCATTACTGCTCAAGGCTTCTTCAAGTTGAACGTAGAAATCAGATTTTTGTGCCAATACTCCAAGGTTTACTACCTTTGACTAAACAAAACAAAAAAGGTCATACACATCACTTGGAGCATATACCAATATACAATGTATACTTTCACATCCTACGGAGATATTTTTCATGGATAGGACAAAGCATTTGAAGAATCTGGATATAAATTCATTCTATATAAACAGTTGGCGCTGAAAAACTGTTTTGACAAACTTTAAAAGCCCTGTGAATAAAATTATGCCTGGGATATGCAGGGAAAAACATACAAAATATTCAAAACTCTATTCAGTTTTATCTTTACCTGCTGTCCATCATTTTCTTGCTTAGCAGCAGCATATCGCGGTATGAGGCCAGGAACTGTTGGGATGAAGAATGGAGCTGATTTGGGAACTTTCGGTGGCTCTCTTGGTTTATTCTTTTTCTGTTTAAACATTTGAATTAAAATCATCAGGTTTATCATAAAAGTTTTTGATTTTATAGATTTAAAAAAGAAATCCTTATTGGGAAGATAATCAGGACTGTTTAGAAAAACAAAACACTTCGATATTTGGGAAATATTTTATTGATTAACGTTAGGAAGACTCTTGAGAGTACATCTACAAAACTGTCCCAGGCATTATGAAATGCATTACAGATTTTCTGAATGAAAAATCCTAAAGTAATATTGAAGACAGAGGGAGGGTCTTTTGGACAAGCTCTTCTATGCCTGATGCAGCTAATGGAGGGCATGTAAAGCTGTCTTTATGCCACTTTCCATTCTCCTCCCTTCCAGACACAGGTCTGGTGACACAACATAGAGCAGATTCATAGGGGTGTTTAAGCTGGTCTGACTGGAAAGTGCCCTCAGACAGGCCAGTGTAGTGGCCATAGTGGCTGAGGTGGTGATGCAAGAGTCATTATGCAATTCCTACACCACCCAAGGAGTCCCTCCACTCCAGAGGAGTCCTAAGGCAACTGGTTAAGTCAGCTGTCTGTCTTGTGCTACCAGAACTATCCAAAGTAGATGGGATAGGACCACAAGATCTGGCCCAGAAGCCACAATAATCAAAGCTTTTTCAGTATGAGGTGTGCATGTAATATTACCTTGATAACATCAAGATTGAGGAGGTTTTTCCATCTTGATTCAGACAGTGACGACAAGGTCACTAGCTGCTCTTCCAATTGCTCTGGTGAATTATAGTCTATCATTTCATCGCTTGTTTCTTCATCTCCTGTGATGTCCACATCTTTCAGAGACAAATTTCATTTATAAACACATGTAAACCAAAACAAGTTGTATCAGCACTGATGTAGGACGTTTACATGAAAATATATTTGAGTTATGGAGATCATTTTAAATACTTTGTACTCAAATATCTGATGTTACTGCCTGTGTAATATATTAAAATAACAAAAGTGATTGGCTAGCACAGTTACATGTGCCTTTCAGAGTAGCTGTTGATAATCCAAATATATATTATGGCAGCAAACTAATTTATGGTCTGTGTGTGTGGAGAAGCAGACGGGGCAACCGAGAGAAGGGGAAGAGAAATGTTTACTAATTATGGGACTCTGCTGATAATCTTTAGACTCTATTCATCTACTGAAGTGTGTACAATATTTATAGAATTGCTCATAGACAAATATGCATAGAATTACATACATGAAAGGAAAAATAGTCTTATCATTAATGCACTCTAAGGAGATCTGGGTTCTGTCCCTATGTCTGCCTCAGTCTCCCCGTGTGACTGAGCAAGTCATGTGATCCAGAAGCAGGAACTAATTTTAGTGACTAAGGTTAGTGTGCTACATTTTAAAACAGTAATTTCCCCAGAGGTAGTAGTAAAGAGTCCTTATTTTAATTATAAGCAAATTTTTCCTGTTACATGAATTTCTTCGTGGTCGAAAATACTGAATTGTACACTGAGAAAATTAAACGTCTGCTATTTGAGGTTCATTACACAACTAGGAATAAGCCTCTTTCATCCCATGATTACCTTGTGCAGGGCAAGTTCCAGGAAGCATTATTACAGAAGGCTCATAATCTGCTGGAAGTGGCCGTAAAGAGACAAGCGAATACAAGGAACGGTTAGACCTGAATAATTGAGACAGATGACATATTAAAAACATTCGAATTTTTTTCAGACAAACATGTGGACAATTATTTTAAACAGTGTTTTTTAAATTTCTGATACTACTACGATATGACAAATCACTGACTTTCTTTCTCAAAGTTAGATTCACTCATCTCTACAAAAACTAACACAAAGTTCAAAACTTGGAAAAAGTCTTCTGTAAAATATTGGTACAAGTGAAAAATAACTTCCATGCTTTTAACAATCATGCAGCAAAAGCACATTTCAAGAATAACAAGCCATTATTACAAATGGCATTATTTCTACTACCATGTAAATTGCAGCACATTTTAAATTTCTCGTTCTCTAGAATGTGTGTTTATTATGTTGAGCAGAGGACAAGAGCTGGGATTTCTGGCTCTGATTTACTGTGTCATTTCACTTAATCTTTGCAGTTTATCTCTAAAAGTTAGACTCACCCACCTGAAGAGACTGTTTTTAGGCTTAATGTTTGTAAAGTTCTTTACATTTACACTCCTTGTACAAGGATTTCCCATATTATGATTAATTATTATTATGATCATCATCAAATATCAATTATTCCTCCAATTTCTATGACCAGCAGAAATATGTGTGAGGGAAGCTTGTGACAAATGAGGCCTAATCTATACTTAAAATGTTTTACTGGCATAGTCATGATGATTAAAATATAATTTTTTGCTAACCTAGCTATACTGGCAAAAGCCCTAGTGGAGACACAGCTACACCTGCAAAATTAAGTCCATTTGAATGGTTTAGCTTAGTTCACTCCAGGAAACGGTATAAGCTGTAATGATCAAAAGGACCTTTTTGCCGGTATATACTGAATCTGCACTAGGAGAGTTTGCCAGTACTGTTATATTGGCAGTTTTTAAAGTCACCTAAAACAGGGAGGAAGTCTATCACCACCCCTATATCTGCCCAGCAGTTCCTATTGCTCCAAACCACCCAATCAATCATGTCTCCCCAGTCCCTTCATCAAGTCTTGTCCCCAGGCAATCCTGTCACCCCCAGATCGCCCATCAATTCTGCTCTCACATCTGTTCTGCCCTCTTCAGCCCCTCTCGTCTGGTCCTCCTATAGCTCCTTCATTTCCACACCCTCCTCCTCCCAGGCTTGGTGGGGGACGGGTTGCAGCAGGGCCCCCTGTGACGAAGTGGGACTGTTCTTAATGTTTCCTCTGAATACTATGTGGGTGCCTCAGTTTCCCCTATGCATTTCTTAAGTCTCTAGGAGGTGGAATAAAGGCCAGTGTGCATAAATCACTGACACTATCTCCTAGCAACAAATGGACAGGGCCCTTCCCCCCTGCAAGGAAATAGCTAAAGGTGAACAAAGAGATCAGGTGACCTCCTGGCCCGGGAAAGAGACAAAGCCCAGAGGAGGAGGGGCTGGAGGGGGTTTTCAGTTTGGAGCTGGCTGGGGACTAGGAGTGAGGGCAGACGGGGGTGTCTCGCTCGCGTGGGGTGACCAGACAGCCGGTGTAAAAAATCGGGACGGGGGTGGTGGGTAATAGGAGCCTATAGAAGAAAAAGACCCAAAAATCGGGACTGTTCCTATAAAATCGGGACATCTGGTCACCCTACGCTCGCGGGACCCCAGAATGGACCCGGCGGAGGGGTGCCGTTCGCTGGACCGACAAGCTCTGTTTTAGACCGTGTTCCTGTCATCTAATAAACCTCTGTTTTACTGGCTGGCTGAGAGTCACGTCTGACTGCGAAGTGGGGGTGCGTGCAGGACCTCTGGGTTCCCCAGGACCCCGCCTGGGCAGACTCATTGTGGGAAGCGCACGGAGGGGCATATGCTGAATGCTCCCAGGAGAGACCCAGGAGGTGAAGCCATGTGAGCTTCTTGCCCTGAAGACAGTCTGCTCTATGGGAGAGGAGGCTCCCCAAAGTCCTGACTGGCTTTGTGGGGAGCAGCTCCAGAGCATCGCCCAGGGACTCCGTGACACCCCCTCTCTCCCTTTCCGGGGTGTTGCAAGGAAGGAAGGAAGAAGCAAAGGCGCCTTCCATTGGAGAGGACAGGGAAGGAGGGAGTGGAACCATCCTGAGCTGCTGGGCTTTCTGCTCCTCTTTCTCCTCCTGAGACTAAGCTGTAGTGAGGAGAAATTTTTAAAAAGGAAAATATCAGCTGATTGTTAGGAAAGTGTCTAGATCATGAGATATTTAATGGTAGAACTGTCCCCCTAAGAACAGAAGCCTTTTGAGAGTTTTGAACTGGAAAAGACAAAACAATGGAGAATATACTGAAAGGAACAATCCTTAATTTGCAGTAGAAGGATAGGGTGATTTAATAGGCCTTTTCCCAGCTCCAATTTCCATAATTCTATGTCCAAATAGGTAGATTTCTGAATATTTGTTAAAATGTATTATGTACTCACCATAGATAAATTCCAAGATCATCTACATGTGATGAAGCTAGAAAGTCTCCAGTAGGAGACATAGAAATGCTGATAGCTGCTGAGTCTAACAAAAAACAATCTATGAGGCTATGAAAACAAACAAACAAACAAAAAGAATTATATACAGGGCAATGAATTCATTTTCTTAACTTTCACATTTGCACTTAGATTATGGAAGCATACATACAAACTAGATTTTTTCAAATAATCCAATAAACTGTGTGTATTTTAGCAGGTGGATGACACTAAAACCACTTACTAATCTTTATTACTTTAAGTCACCTCTGAGGCAGTATAATAAAGTTTTAAGTGCCCCCTACACACAGTTTTACATATTTTGTGAAAGTCAAGAAACCATTTCTCCACAGCCAATTCCACAGATTTACTACTAAATTGGTTTTTAGGGTCAAGAAAGTACATTTTATATTTTCAGTTAGATCTATATAGACACACTGTTTTTAGGTTCCCATCTTGTTTTCACCTCCCCATGCTCCCACCAATGGACTGCCACTGATTGCTAGCTTGTGTCACCTTACACGGCACAAAAGCACTGTTTGTTAGTGTCTCCCAACTAAACATTAAAATCAGCATAGCATCCTCAATTGTACTTGTATTCTCTCATTTTTCTCCCATCATAACTTGGAGAGGAAAATTCAATGTTTTGGGTTTTTTGTAATAGATTAAAATAAAACATTGGATTTTGTATTTTCTAAAAACCCCAACTACAACTGTTATTTTGACAATAATGAAGAAGAAAATAGAAATAAACTAAATAGGCAATATCAGTTTAATTTAACAGTCTATCACCCTATAATAAACTCATTATACAGTTTTAATTGGTCACACCAGCACGTGTCTCCCAAGACTAATATTTTTGATCCTACATAAGTTACACATGATCAGGCCCTAACAGTGTATACACCACTTCCCACAACCTCTCCTGAAATTCAAAATCTGCACAGTATGGCAAGAAACTCCCTGCTAAGCAAGGAATTTGAAGTTATTATTTTAATGAGCATTTCTTCATATGCAAAGACACTTTGAAATAAAAAAACTCTTTACTCTATATAGTGTAGGAGAGACAGTGCTTAGTAAATGAATCAGTGTTGTAGTGAACAAATCCATTTACTATAGGATTCCTGGTTCATTTACTGCAGTAATTGGAAGATGTGAAGTGAATGAAACGGGTCTGCAGGAAGAGAAAGGATGATTTTGGTTAAGGCAGCTTAATGACATTTGGAGAACAAGGTTCCTTCCCTGGCTCTGCAACACATGTCCTCTGTGATGCTATGCAAGTCACTTAAACCAAAGTTTTTACAGGTGGCCACTGTGTTTCTCTATTTTCTGAAAGCCCAACTTGAGTCACCAAGGGTCAGATTTTCGGAAGTGTAGAAGGTCACAGCTGGAGCACGATATCAGTGGGAACTACAGATGCTCAGGATCGGGGGGGGGGGGGGGGGGGAGAAGAGAAGAGTGAGATGAAGGTGGGAGAGATTCCAGAGGACTGGCAGAATGCAAATATAGTGCAAATGTATAAAAAGGGCAATAAGGACAATCCGAGGAATTACAAAACCAGTCATCTTAACTTCAGTACCGAGAAAGATAATGCAGCAAATAATCAAGCAGTCAATTTGTAGACACCTAGAAGATGCTATGGTGACAAGTAACAGTCAATATGGATTTGTCAAGAACAAAACCATTCCTTTGACAGGGTAATGAGGCTTGTGGATCCGGGGGAAGCAGTAGATGTGGTGTATCTTGACTTTATTAAGGCTTTTGGTATGGTCTCACATGACCTTCTCATAAACTAGGGAAATACCTACCTATCTCATAGAACTGAAAGGGACCTTGAAAGGTCATCGAGTCCAGCCCCCTGCCTTCACTAGCAGGACCAAGTACTGATTTTGCCCCTGATCCCTAAGTGACCCCCTCAAGGATTGAACTCACAACCCTGGGTTTAGCAGGCCAATGCTCAAACCACTGAGCTATCCCTCCCCATAGATGGAGTTATTATAAAGGTGGGTACATAACTGGCTGGAAAACTGTTCCCACAGAGTAGTTATCAGGGCTCACAGTCAAGCTGGAAGGGCATATCGAGTGGAACCCTGCAGGGATTGGTCCGGGGACTGGTTCTGTTCAATATCTTCAAAATTGATTTAGATAATGGCATAGAGTATACACTTCAAATTTGTGAATGATACCACACTGGGAGATGTTTCAAGTGCTTTGTAGGATAAGATTAAAATTCAAAATGATCTGGACAAACTGGAGAAATGGTCTGAAGTAAATAGGATGAAATTCAATATGGACAAATGCAAAGTACTCCACTTAGGAAAGAACAATCAATTGCACACATACAAAATAGGAAATTATTACCTAGGTAGGAATACTGCGGAAGGGGGTCGGGGGGTTATAGTGAATCATATGCTAAATATGATCAACAGTATAACACTGTTGGAAAAAAAGCGAACATCATTCTGGGATGTATTAGCAGGAATGTTGTACGCAAGACATGAGAAGTCATTCTTCCACTCTACTCTGCACTGATAAGGCCTCAATTAGAGTATTGTGCCCAGTTCTGGGTGCCACATTTCAGGAAAGATGTGGACAAATTAGAGAAAGTCCAGAAGAGAGCAAAAAGAGTGATCAAATGTCTAGATTGAAAAAAATGGGTTTGTTTAGTCTGGAAAAGGGAAGACTGTGAGGGGACAGTATAATAGTTTTCAAGTGCATAAAAGGTTGTTACAAAGGAGGAGGGTGAAAAATTGTTCTCCTTAATGTCCGAGGACAGGAAAAAAAGCAATAGGCTTAAATTGCAAGGGAGGTTTAAGTTGGACATTAAGAAAAAACTTCCTGACGGGATAGGTAACCATAAAAAAAAAAATTGCCTAGGGAGGTTGTGGAATCTCTGTCATTGGAGGTTTTTAAGAATATGTTAGACCGGTGGTTCTCAACTAGAGGTATGCATACCCCTGGGGATATGCAGAAGTCTTCCAGGGTATACATCAACTCATTTAGATATTTGCCTAGTTTTACAACAGGCTACATAAAAAGCACTAGCGAAGTCAGTACAAACTAAAATTTCATACAGACAATGACTTTATATTAATCTATATACTATACACTGAAATGTACATACAATATTTATATTCCAATTGATTTATTTTATAATTATATGGTAAAAATGAGAAAGTCAGCAATTTTTCAGTAATAGTGTGCTGTGACACTTTTGTATTTTTATGTCTGATTCTGTAAGCAAGTAGTTAAGTAAGGTGAAACTTGGGGTACGCAAGACAAAAATCACACTCCTGAAAGGGGTACAGTAGTCTGGAAAGGTTGAGAGCACTGGGTTAGACAAACACCTGTCAGGAACGGTCTGGTTATTACTTAGTCCTGCCTTGAGTGCAGAAGACTGAGCCAGGTGACTTATTAAAGTCCCTTACAGTCCTACATTTCTGAGAGTCTAGAACATGTTTGTATTGTGAAGGGAAGAGCCAAAAGGGAAGGGACAAGAGTGGGTACGAGGGAGATCAGGAGATGTGATGGGGCCACTGGAGCGAGTGAAGGGAAACTTCTCCATCTGTGACAGCGGAGAAAGATGAGAGGAGCTGTAGGAAGGGGAAGTCACCTCGTGTTGTATTTTGTCAAAACTTCCCTTGGAAGAAATCAGAGAGATCCTGGGTGGAGAGAGAAGTGGGCATATGGGGAGCAGAGGGTTTGAGCAGTGAGCCAAAGGTAACAAAAAAGCATCTGGGATTGTGGGTGTGAGATTTAATTAAGTTGTGGTAGTAGAGTTGTTTAGCAAGGAAGATGGCAGAACTGAAGGAGGAGAGAAAAAATCTGTAATGGAGGAAGTCAGCCAGGTCACGGGATTTCCAACAGAGCTGCTCAGCAGCACAAGAGCAGAAGCATAGCAGTGGATATGGGGGGTGAACAAAAGAAGCCCCACAGAGGCCTGTATAAAACCACTGTCTCTTGCAAGGAGAGAATCCATAAGCACTCAAAAAGGAAACGTAAGTCTGATGAGTTAGGCTGGGAGGGGCAGAAGGATGTGTTAGTGCATACTGAGATCACCAGGAAAAAATTCAAGGCTAGAGAGAGAGTTAAAAAGATAACCCAGATTATGAGTACAGGGCATGTAAATTAACGTTAATTTGTCTGGTTTCAGAGTAGCAGCCGTGTTAGTCTGTATCCGTAAAAAGAACAGGAGTACTTGTGGCACCTTGGAGACTAATAAGATTTATTTGAGCATAAGCAATTTTGCAACAGAAAGACTTCAAAAACAGACTCCAATAAGAAACTGCTGAGCTTGAACTGATTTGCAAATTAGATACCATTAACTCTGGCTTGAACAGAGACTGGGAATGGCTGAGTCATTACACTACTTGAATCTATTTCCTTATGATAACTATCCTTACATCTCTTGTCAACTGTCTGTAATTGACCATCTTGATAATCACTACAAAAGTTTTTTTCCTGCTGATAATAGGTCACCTTAATTAATTAGCCTCTTAGCGCTGATATGGCATCTTCTCTGTATGTATAGATATACACTCTTGTTATATGTTCCATTCTATGCATCCGATGAAGTGGGCTGTAGCCCACGAAAGCCTATGCTCAAATCAATTTGTTAGTCTCTAAGGTGCCACAAGTACTCCTGTTAATTTGCCTGTCCAAGCTACACTGAGTAAGAAGAGAAATTTGCATACAGTGACATCAATTAAATTACATACAATCAAGCACAGATGGATCATCTATTTCTGTGAAATTTAAGGAGACCATTTAAACATCATTCAGATTTCAAGAGAATTTATACACCACGTGCTCAATGAGTGGATAGAGTGCACACTAAAAACGGATGTATCATAACTTGTAAAAGATTGATGTTTTTGAATCAAATAAAATCTATGATTTTTCTTAAGTAGAGCTTCAAAGTTAGCAATTGTTTTTGTATGTCTAAAATAGCTCATATTCCTAATCATACTAAGGGAAAGTAAGACCTGCAGCTGAATTTTTAATGAGCATCACTGCTCTACCTAAACAAGAGCAAAACCATCTCTCTAAATTCCAAGCAAGATAAATTACCCTAATTTTTTTCAGACAGAATATGTCATGTCGATTCCATATCAACAAGAATTTTGCTAGAGTTATTTTGTTGTCTTCCTATCTCCAATATATATTATAAAATACAATAGCATCTATGTACTACAGTGACAGATGCAAATGTTAAACAAGCTAAACACTCAAGGCAAGTGCATTGACGGTCTTAGATTGCCTTTAAACTTTATCATATGCTTTTCCAAGTCATTTCTTTAATAAGAAATGAAATCAACATTAAGAATCTATAACAGTTTTGAGGAGAGAAGTTCTAAATTTAATTCATCCATTAATCTTTTGGTCTCTAACTTGAGGCATGACTTTCAACAATCTATTGACCAATCTTTCTGTGATACAACTCACATCATGTACTTTAAATGAAAGCCTTCATAAAGTAAATAATTTTCAGTTAATACTGTCATAGCAACAGAACAATGCAAACCTTCGAGCAATTGGGACCCAGCTCCACTAAAGGTATGTCTACACAGCAAAGAAAAACCTGTGACTGGCCCGACTTGGGCTCAAGGGGCTTGGGACATGGGGCTGTTTCATTACTGTGTACACTTTGGTCTCAGGCTGTAAGCGGGGTGAGAGGGTTCCAGAGCTTGGGCTGCAGCCCAAGCCCAGGAGTCTACACAGTAATGAAACAGCCCCATAGTCTGAGCCCTGTGAGCCCGAGTCAGGCCAGCCATGGGTTTTTCTTTGCTGTGTAGACATGCCCTGAGGTATCAGCCCAAATCAGGAAAGCACAAAGGGGGTCTGAAGTCACCTTTGTGCACATCTTTCCCACCTCCTGAATTATACTGTGTACTTCTCAACCAAAACTGAACATCCAGGGCAGAATATTCATTTTTGAGCAGAGGAGAAATTTTCGGGAAGTTTATAAGCAAGTAGAAATGGAAAATTAAAGTTGATTTGCGATCTTAACCTAGTGTTTGATACTACAGACATGATAACAGACAGTCATTTTATGCTTTTGAATTTACAAAGTGTTTTGCATTGACATGAAGCACCATTCAGGAAAGCAGAACATAAGGTTATGTGGTTTTATTATCAAAGTAAAACTGACCTTTTAACCTTTTCAGTTGTACATGTGCTTGAAAGTAAAAAACCAAGAAGTCCTATTGTTCACAATTTCAATGTCAGGCTTCAAACACTGCCTATACTGTAATTTTCTACTATACATTTCCATTTACAAGAGCTTCGTAAAATGGCTATAAAAATTACTAATGCCAGACAAAACAAGTCAGTTTCAAATACTAATGTTCAACGAATATCAACTTTTTAAATTAGTGTAGGTTTATGGGAAATCGTCAATGCATCAAGTCTTTTTTGTGGTTTAATGCATGGAATTCATATGCAAGTAAGAGCGCTCTTCTACAGTACTTAAATTGACTTACCATCCAGATGGGAGGTCCCAAGTCTTAATGGTGCAATCCATTGATGCAGTTATTAGCCAACGGCCATCGGGACTGAAAGTCTATAGTAATAATAATAATAATAATATATCTAAATAAGTATTTTAGAGCATACACATCCTGCTTTAGTTCATAAGAGAAGATTGCATTGATAGTTTCATCCCAGTCCTAGGCAGACATTTGTCCACACAACAAAACTGATAGTCTCTGATCACAGGAGACCTAAGGCTAGAAAAGCAAGGGTGTAGCAGGATACCGTATAAGTGCAGTGACCCATATTATGTTTGTGGGCCCTCACTTTTGTGCACACAGATAGATATTCACCACAAAATGTAAAAGAAAAAAATATAAAAACATAAGACGTCAACATCAGAGATGTACTCATCTCTTGGTATTTGGAATAAATTAGTAACTTAATACAAATCCTGACAGCATTTTGAAAACAAATATCTAATGCACATCAGCATGTCACTCTTATGTGCTGTATAATAAACAAATATAGCTATGTTACAATAGATGCTTAAAACTACTGTTTATACTTCTGGTTTGTAGGGAATCTCTTGTGCCAATATAGACTTTGAAGAGATGGATAGCGTCCCAGTTGCTGCCCTCAATAACACCAGTGTGGCCTCAAATATCTGTTATATTACTTCTAAATTTTCATTTGATTAAGAACAAAAAATAAGGTTTTAGTTTAAAAAATGAATGTCTATCTGTCCTTTGGTAATAAAATTACAATAAAATTACAAGTCTGTACGGGTGAGCTAAAATTTCTATATTTACTATTTGAACGTTGAGCATTTTAATCAGCAAGCTACATTAATTCTTAAGAGGACATATACACATGTATGGTTGCAGTTTCCAAAGGGGTACCCTGAATTTTTTGGCTTCTGCAGCTGAACACAACAAGAAGGGATCCAACTTAAACACACATTTATATTTTATTATCTGTTATATACAGACAACAAATCTATCACCCTCAAATTGAATTAACTTTTGTTGCAGATCGTGAGCACACAAATATGTACAGTATATACATTCACCATGTCATTAATCTGGCTGTGGTGTCCGGAGAACTTCCTGACGATCCTTCTTGTTTCTATATCCAAAACGCTAATGCCAAAGTCATCTGAGGCAATTCCCAGAATACCACTGGAAAGAATTAGTAGTATATATTGGCAATTAATATTCAGAGATAAAACAGACAAGCATATCCTAATATTACCCGACAAAATTTTATGTTCTACTGAAATTTCCTAAGCAAGACAAGTTTCCATTTCTTCTGCAATATAAAAAGCTCCTTGCAGGACTAACAGTGATTTCTAGCTTAAAATGTTAGGAAATGAAAGACATTTTTGTCATGGTCTTTAAGACTACAACAAAACAATCAAAGCTGCAACTGAAATAGTTTTAGATTCTCACCTGTCTCTGTGAAGCAGCATTGCACTTGGAGAAGAAGAGAGATTTGCAGAGTAAACTAGGTCCATGGTCTTGAACTTCCAGAATTTAATTAGTCCTTCACTTCCAGCTGTGATTGTCAACTGGTTTAATCCATCCACTGCTACCCCTCTAATGGCACCTTCATGTGCTTTAATCCAAAAGAAAAAAAATAAATTACATTTCAGGGCTTTACACCTATCTTAGGTACCTACATAGTGCCAATTACTGGGGAATCTAGGTCCCTTCAGAGCTAAAGACAGATTTAAACAAGAGGAAGGTATCGGACAAACAATAGTAAAGCCCCCTGACAACTATAACTTGAATATTATACGTTTATATACTTAACCAGTGCTTTCCATGTGTGCACAGGCCAATTCTGTTTAATTGATTAAGGTACAGATAACTAAGCATTAGTGTGACATAATGAGATATACAAAAAAATATGCTAAGAACAAGATTAAGATGGCAATTCAAAAGGTTTTAACTGAACAATTTTTCATGTTGTTGACACAAAGCAGAATATTAGCCTATGTTAATAGTAGCCTATTAGTTTATGTTACTTAAAATTAACTAGATGCCAACTCCACAACTATCCACAGTAGCGGGAGTGTTGTTGTCCTTCACTCAGAGAGAATAAAAGACAAGTTAACTGTAGAGTAGAGTAATCACAGCCACCTGTTGCTTCAATAGCAAGATTCCTGCATTGCACCCAGAAACTACAATAAAAGTCTTTCAATTTGCAGCTATTCTCTTAGGGTGTAATTAAAAAAAAAAGTTCACCTTTTTCTTTTCCATAATGTCCTCGGTGAATGCCAGACTGCATGTTGTATACATCTACATGTCCTGTTGAAAGCCCAATTACAGCAAAGTTTCCACATGTAGTAATGTCAACTACCTTTAAAGGGAGGGGGAAAAAAATGAGAAAGGAACATAAAACACATAGCTCATTAGCAAAGAAAAAATATATTTAATTGTAAATGTGCTTGTCGATCTACAGCAGTTACAAAGCACCTCATATTGAGAAAGGAAAATCTTCAAAATCTCTATATTACAATTCTCTTGTGGTTTTAACATTAACAACATAAATGATGGTTTATCTTCTCCCACACAGAAAGGAAAGCTATATTTGCTTTCTTGAGAGAAGTTATGATAAAAATGAGCACATGGCAGAAAGACTAAGCAATGAAGATGAGAGTACACAAATGAACAAGTTAGTGACATTCTCATAGCCACCTAATTGTAAACAACATTTATCATTAGTCCCATGCATCTTAATGCCTGATATGATATGATCAGTGTAACCTAAAAAACAAAATCTATATGATTAGCCCTCCATTGCACAAAAGGACATGTTAGGGAAGTTAACTTCAAAGTCTGCTGCCACCGTACTTTGGTGCTAGAAATGGAGTAACAGTATCTGAAAACAATCAACTATGATGCATGCAGAAAAGAGATGAGAGTTTACATTTTAGATCTTTCAACCCAGAACTTAAGAAGGAAGAGACATCACAAAGAGGGGTCTGGATACATGTGTGTGAACAGACACAATCCAAGACCCACAATCCAGTCTAATAGTTATACCCACTGTACCACCACCAAATTCCATAGTTAGCTAGTTATTCTCCTATAATGGGATAACTTGTAAATTTCCTGATGTACCACTGATTACCCCTTCAATATATACAAAGAATTCTCTTGTCTAAATTATCCATGTCTAAAGAAGCCTAATCTAGCTGCTTAGCAATATATTTACTTATTCAATTGGAAAAGATTTCACACTCACTTGTACTAAGCACTCTGTATTTTGGTTGCTATTCTTGCTGATAGAACTATTATATGCATTTACCTCAAACTACCATCAAATTCCTGTTACCAAATGGAAAAGAATTAACTAGGGGCAGAGATCAGTGATATTGCATAAGAGAAAACAAAACAGAAAATAAAAAATTTATTCTGAACGAAGTTCAGGGAAGTCATTATAGAAGGAGTACCAGCAATCCCTGTTTAGGTTGCCTAACTTTTTCCATTATAAAGGATTAAGACCTTTTCTTTGAGAAGCCCTTACACTTCCATAGTTTGCAGCAGACCTTTGAAATTCGGCAGGGAGAATGCCCTTAACTAGAGAAGTGCCTTTTCTTTGTCCCATGAAATTCCACTCAGATGTAGCCACGATATAAATTGTTTTGAGAAAGAATCACCATTTTCCTTCTCTCACTTGGGTTCCTCAGGAAATTATTATTTTGGCAGGATGCCAACATTTAATGTGAAGCTTCTAAAATGGGTTTATGCTTCTACCCAAGCAGCAGCTACACTCCCCAACACCCACCCATACTGGAACATCTGGGAGCTGCCAAAGTAGTGGAGGAAAGAGGAGTAAGGAGCGGGGCCCACTTCTACTCTCCAACCACACTTTTCTCTGGACCAGGCACACAACACCAGCCTCACTTTCCCTCCTCTGGGGGCACCACATGGGGCAGAAGCTTCCCCAACTCCGATAGGCTCAGACTACAGAGCATCGAGAAGGGCTCCCTCCAACCAGACTTAGTACATGTACTTATTCAGTGCACAGGTTGGATATCAAGGAGGCAGAATTAAGATTACATGTGCAATCCTAAATGTGGCATTTCCCAACTTTTGAGTGCTTGACTCTGCGCCCTTAACATTCTTTCAATGTACTTTTTTTGCATGCAACTTAGAAACATACAGTATCTCCTCACTTAAAGTCGTCCCGGTTAATGTTGTTACGCTGCTGATCAGTTAGGGAACATGCTCGTTTAAAGTTGTGCAATGCTCCCTTCTAAGGTCGTTTAGCAGCCGCCTGCTTTGTCCACTGCTTGCAGGAAGAGCAGCCTGTTGCAGCTAGCTGGTGGGGGCTTGGAACCAGGGTGGACCCCCCTATCAGCTCCCCGTTCCCCTAAATTCCCTGTGCTGCAGCCGCCCAGCAGGCTATCAATCGGCAGTTCAGCTGTCCCTTCCCGCACTGCCATGTGCTGCTCCTGCCCTTTGCCTTGGAGCTGCTCCCAGAGACTCCTGCTTGCTGTGCGGAGGTAGAAGGGGGAGAGGGCTAATGTCAGGGTGTCCCCCTCCCCCCTGATCCTGCACCCCACTTACCCCTTCTCCATATAGAAGAGGGAAGCGACACGGGTGGAGAGAGACAGAGAGCTTGGGGCAGCATCTGTTGTCTCAACTTCCTGATCCACTTAAAAAGACAATGCACTTAAGAGTGGGTCATCTTACTTAAAGGGGCAGTGTGCATCTCCCTCTCTCTCCCCCACACACAAGGTGTGGGTCTGTCTCTGTCTGCTATGCTGTCTCCCCTCCCTCGTGTTCCTGCTGCCTTGTGTGAGAGGTTACAACAACAACGTGTTAAGCTCAGCCGAGTGCTAATTCATCATTTAGCAGCAAGGCATTCCCTGGGAAATATCCCTCCCTCTTCCACCCTCTAACTTCACCACCTCAACCAAGCTTCACAATCATCATAGCTGTGAACAGTATTAAATTGTTTGTTTAAAACGTATACTGTGTGTATATCTATAGAATATATAGTTTTTTGTCTGGTGAAAAAAATTTCCCTGGAACCTAACCCCGCCCCCATTTACATTAATTCTTATGGGGAAATTGGATTCGCTTAACATTGTTTTGCTTAAAGTCGCATTTTTCAGGAACATAACTACAACGTTAAGCGAAGAGTTACTGTACCTATCATTTTCAAAGGTGTTAATCTTGAGAAAATATTGCTTAACATACCCATACAAAACTGTCACGACAGTTTACCAGCCCGGGCACAAAATCTTCTCTCCCACCATAAACAGATGAAAGTGAGAGGAACAAAGGTACACCTTGACTATTTAAATGTCTATGGAGAATCTACAAATCTTCAAATAATTGGAGCTCATAAAACTAAAATTTGTTTTCCTCCCCCGTGTATTTCTAATTCAGGAGACAATTTTAGATAACTTGGAGTTTCAAGATAAATAAGATTGAAATAGTCAGCATTTACTTTATTATTTTATTCACTTATAAAAAATTATTAACCCCAATGTAGCTAAGAAGTAGAATTTTGCAAGGCTTATTTAGATCTTTACCAAATACTTCTTGGTTTTTAGTATTCAGTTGCTGTGCAACTGGATAGCAAATTAGCAGCCATGCCACAATATTGAAGAAATAAGATTACCCCAAAACCAAACTTACTGTTGCATATACATCAAGAGGCTTGTTTTTGCTGAATGCTTTTGGTTTCAGTTTATGGGCTCCCATGGAAGTTTTCTGGTAGTTCCAGGTTGTACAAGTTATATAACCTTGATGGCAAGCAATGATCCCATCCCAGTCATTCTGACGTGCTATCTCTGTAATACAATCCAAATTGTTACTCTAGAAACTGACATTCTGAAGTAAGAGAGATTCTTACATCACAATTTATAAAATTAGTTCCAAAAGCCATTGCAATTTTATATTTTCATTAACTAGACAAAAGGCTAAGTTAAAAAAAAGCTAGAGTAAACATTGCTAAAAAATATTTAAAAATATTTTTGGAGATTTTAATAAACCTGAACCACATAAGGAAGCTACATTCTCACCACTAGGATATAAATTGCCACAATCTAGATTTGTGAGCATTCTGTACACCAGGATGTGTTGGATACATTTTAAAAAGTTATCAAAACATGTTTTGCATTTAAAACTGATTTATTAAACAAAAGTAAGTATCTGTTGTATTTAATTAATTGAGCTGATTGTTTCTGATCACTACATCCTTCAAGATTTTAGAACTAGTAGATTTCAATCTCTCACAGCAAGTTTTTATTCATACCTTTGAAGAGAAAAACAAAACAAACAAAAAACAATCCAAGCTTTCCTGCTTTTTCAACTCCCAACTGGTTTCTTAACTTTGAAAGAACCATCGAACTGAACTAGTTGAATAAACCAAAATGAAGAAAATATTCTCTTTTCACCTGCAGACAAGGTTACTGCTGTCAAAAACTGGTTAGCACTTGAACAAACTCTGGTTCCAGACACTTAGCAAGTAACTTCCACCAGTTCAGTAGTTTCAATTTCTTTAAAACTTAGCAGCAAACATGTACTGCTTTATATTGTTTTTTGTATTTCAATCTAAATAATTAATAGATTATAAGAAGTTAGGCCTTAATATAGGTTGTCAATTTCAATTTAATTTTAAATGGATCTATTTAAAAAACAACAACAAACCAACCGATATTTAATTTAAATAAAAAATTGAATTTTATTTTTTTTAATAGATTTTTATCCACATTGCTGAACCCTTTTACTAGGCTTAACTGAACAATAAGTCTGCACAACTTTGTACACTGAAATAAAAGAAAAGCCAAGTGAAATTCATGCTTCTGAAAACTGCTAGTTAAAAGCCCCGGAGATTGAAATCTACTGCAGAGCACTCTCCAGTAGACTCCGGTACCCAAGAGAACAAGAGGACTAAGGTAAGTCGACCCAGCGCGGTGTAGACACCGCAATAAGTCAACCTAAACTACATCGACTCCAGCTACAGTAGTGTAACTTAGGTAGACTTACCACAGTAGAGTAGACATAGCCTTAGACTACCAAAGGACCCAATTAAAGCCAACTGTTGTGGTCATTTGTGTGTCATGGATATTTGTTCACCAGGAAATGGAACAAGACTACCACCTTATTTCCAAGTAGGCTGAGTCAGACAGTAACTTTCTGTCCCTACCTAACTGGACTGGACATGAACATGAACAGGAAAACTGGAGGTACAAAGTTCTATAATACATCCCCCCCAAACGTTTAATACGATAGTGGTTTGCACTTTTTAATTTAACCAGTAATATTTTAAAAAAATATCTATAACTCACTGGAGGATAAGATTTTCATTTTGCCCACCAACAAGGTAAGGGTGCATTGTCTGTAGGCATCTCATCCCTATATTCTCTCAAAAACAAGACGTGAAAGTTCATCAATTTGATTTTATTATTAATTTTCTCTATTGCAGTAGCACCTAGAGACCCCAACTGAGATCAAAGCCAAACTGCGAAAGATGCTGTACAAAACACATAGTATGAGGCCACCACTGTCCCAAAGAGCTTATAACGGTTATCCAATACATATATGTTGGGCATAATATACATCACATTAATAGGTATTATGTGCATGGTATTAATATAATATGTATGATATGTATTGGTGTTGGGAAATTATGTTAGCTGAATGTAGTCTGCTCTTCCCACAATTCTGTTGACCCATGTCAAGCACCCCACAACACTTTGCAAAGCTGAAGTCAGCTTTGGCATTAGAAAAATAGGAAATCTGTCAAAGCAAAAATGCATAAATACTTTGTACCAAGTTCAGTTAGGAAGTAGGTACAGCGGTGTGGATAAAAATAAATTAAAAAAATTAAAATTCCAACTTTATTTAAATTAAATACAAGTTCATTTTTTAAAAAAATAGACCTATTTAAAATAAAATTGAAATTGACAACCTATAGTAAGGCCTAAACTTAACACTTGGAATGTAGTATTCAAAACAAAATAAGGGCAATTGTAAGAGGAACCAAGGACAAAGCTAGCACAAACTAATAGGTTAAACTTAGAGTTTAAGTGATGTGTGAAGTTTTGTAACTTGTCAAGTCATACTATAAATACTACTATCTGAAATGCCATCTTTGAAGCACACCTTCTGTGTAAGGTGAATATGCTGCAAAAATCTGCTTCTGGAAGGAGGGTACGCATGTCTCCTTTTTGTATTGTACTGCTTTGTCTCTAGACAATAAATTTGGCTAAGTTCAGTTATTTAGTCTGGAACATTTTAAATAATGAACCGCAAGTATAGTCAAACAATATAACCAAAATAGACAAGAAAAATGCACAGGAAGGGAAACAGAAGTATCGAGATGTGGAGTGATTTGCCCAAGGTCACACAGTAGGTCAATAACCATGCTAGGAATAGATCTCAGGTCTCCTGGCTCCCACTCCAGTAACTTTATCCACTAGAGCACATTCTACATCAGATGAATTTTAAATATTTTAACACCCTTGAAAGACCTGCACCAATGGCCAACTAGGTCAACAAGTTTATGGAACTTAAGGACATTGAATATAGCCCTATGATAGCAATTACAGAAACAATGAGTAACAATTACTATTGAAAGAGCCAAACCAGGTGTGTGTGTTATGCAATATATCAGGGGTCGGCAACCTGATTTTTAGTGGCACTCTGCTGCCAGCCGGGGTCCCGGCTGCCGCTGCCTGCCTGGATGAACGGAACCCCTGCTGCCGGTCTGGGGTTCCGTCTGCCGGCCCCTGTAAATGTAAAATGTATTACTGGCACGCGAAACCTTAAATTAATGAAGACTTGGCACACCACTTCTCAAAGGTTGCCGACCCCTGTAATATATGAACACCCAAAATGTAAGCTTTAAAATTACACAAATTATAATTGAACATTTGTTTTTACAATATGTAGGCTATTAATGTGTTGACATTGTTAAAATGAAATTGCAACTACAATTGCTTTTGCTTCTGGTGCAAGAGGATGAGTTTTTGGGGCCTTAATCTTAAGGAGAAAATCCTTCCAATGTATTAACATGACAAACAAAAAATCCAGTTTGAGAATCATCATATTGTAGGCACTATCAAAAAATAATGAAATATTTCTCTGCATACGTTCATCTACATACAATTTTACTGACAATGCAGGATACACACATTAGTAACAGTAAGAATTTAACTATGCCATGAACACGTGTTAATCACAAATAGCTATTTCCTTACACTAGCAATTTCTCCCAGCTGGTCCCCCTGTCAGCTAATCCTATAAACTCAGTCGTGAAAATATAAAGAAAGTTAAGGTGTTTCTGACTTGTGTATCACCAACAATAAAGATCCTGCAATCAAAATTTAGTGAACATCTCCGATGATGCATGAGCCAGAGTAAAATCCAGTTCACTCTTAGACACCCGTATTGAGTCTGAAGCTCTAATGAGAGTACTCAGAGGGAACAGTTTATATAAAAATGCCACCTTTTTACCCAGCTAGTCACAGTTCAGTATATAAAGAGCTGTACCATTCTAATATATCTCCTCAAAAAGATTAATTAGGGTTTCTGATAAATTAGTAAATTTATGAATATGTTACCAAAAATGTAAAAATGAAGAAGCAGGTTACTGTGAGCAGAGGGACGACTCCTCTCCTACATATGACATAAAATATTACCTACCTGTTGCAAATGCAGTAATAGGTGGAAGGGCCATTGTATCATACTGAAGACCTTTCCTTTTTGATTTCTTTTTGTTTATAGACCCTTTAAAATACCAGAAAAATGTCAGCAACTCTCAGTCAGTTAAAAATATACGCAGCCACAAACTTTCCTTAAGGTATAGACAATCTACTAAATGTAAAGGTCACAGTAAAAATATAGAATACATTAATCTTTTGTTTAAAAAACATTTCTAAAATGTATAAATTGAAACTTTTAACATTAAAGTCTAATAGATAAAACTCATAGCACTGCTTATAAAGTTGTCCAGCACTTCCCACTATAAAGACCTTGTTTTCAGTTGCTTAAATTCTGCCACACTAACTGCTCAGGGTAAGATTTTTCATACTGAATGCCCGCCTCTGATGGAACAGTTTGGGAAAGTTTCAGCACAAACCATTCAGCCATTTCGGAGATTGAGATTAGAGGAAAAAATTGTTTTGCCCATGTTAAAAAATTCCTCCAATCATTTTGCTGAGAAGCTCCAGTTCCTCCATGCTTTGGAATCAGGACTTGAAATTTAGCATGCAGGGGGGCTGTTACCCTGGTGTCAAGGACACAATCCCATGCTCTTGATGTCCCTAGACCTCTGGTTGCTAGAAGCTGGGACTGGATGACAGGGGATGGATCACTCAAGAAATTGCCCTGTTCTGTTCATTCTCACTGAAACATCTGGCACCAGCCACTGTTGGAAGACACAATATTGTGCTAGATGGACCATTGGTCATACTGGGTCAGACCATTCTTGTGTTTGGGATGCGCCTTTTGCTGTTCCTGGTAAAATCTCACCAAATTTGGCCAAGTTATAAGCCTTTGAAAAAATAATTCACACATGCTCAGTAGCAACTTCTAAGAGTTTGGCACCTAAACTCTCAGAAGAGAGAGTCTGTATTGGGCACAATCCAGCCCATGGCAAAAGGGCTGAATCAGGACTTTCCCTCCAATTGCTCCTTTCAGCAGCCAGAAGCTGCTGTGGCAGCAGGCACTGGAACCAAGAGCAGAGAGCTTCTCTCTCCTGTGCTCTTGATGATCTCCCTGCTGGAGCCCACAAACAGCATGAAGTAGCAGCCCGACTCCAGTGCAGAGGGAACAAGAGCTGGACTAGTGGTGAGGACAGATGAAGTATACTAGGACAAGGAGCTGGCGGCAGGGAAGAGAGGAGAAAGCGAAAGCAACTGGAACTGGGAGCCATGGAGAGGGTTGTGTGGTCAGGCTTCCTGGGAGACTGGGGACAAAAGGCTCTCTACTACTGCAATCTCCACTCCAGAACCTGGAATTGAACGCAAGATTCACAAGCCTCAATATTCCTCCCTGTCAGTAAATCTCTGAAACCCACTGGCAAAGTGTACCCCAAACCCCTTAGTAATGGTAGACCAGCCAATATAATCAATTACTCCATTCACTCAGGTGGCAGAGATCTGTGCTGTTGATCTAAAGGTCCAAATCCTGTTGTTGAACCATGCAGGGATCAGTATGATTTCATGTGTTAGCATTTCTAATTTTTTTCTAGTTTGCTTTTTAAAAAGCCAGTAGATTACATGCAAAAAACCTACATTAAAACAGCATGAAAGGTTGCAGAGTCAAGCAGTGGAAAGTTAGGAAATAATTCAACATCTGTGTGCATATGCATTAGAATACAGTCTTTAATGACATGATCACATACTATTTATCATTCAGTGTACCAGATGGATAGTGCTCTGGCAATGAATCAGGTTTGTGTAGTGAATGAAGATGTGTTCTGTAGCATTCCTGTACTCTTTGTTGCAGTGGCTGTAGTTGAAAGATGTGCAGTAAAGGAGGCAGGAAACTTCAGGAAAAGAAAGGACAGTCTCATAATTAAGGCAGTTGAATGCTTCCCTGGAAAAACTGATTCTATCCCTGCCTCTGTCACAGAGTCTGTATCATACTGGACAAGCCACATAAACCAAACTTTTTACAGGTGGTCACTATGTGTTCCTGGGAGTCTGACTTGAGACCCTGGAGCTCAACACACACAGCTGTAACTGAAGTCAATGGGAACTGAGCTTTAAATATATATGTGCTGAAATATCATGCCTAGGAATCTCAAAATTAGTGGATGCTTTTGATCTCACTATCTCTGTGCGTCAGTTCCTCATCTGTAAGGGAATAATGCCACCCCCTCACCTCCCAGGGGAGCTATGAAAATTGATTCATGTTTGTGAAACACTCAGATACTATAGGGATGAGCACCACAGAAAAGTCTATGAGGAAATTAATACTTCTGTCTTCAGAGCAGGCTTTGAATAGTCTGCAGTAAATAAGGCCGAAGGCCACATATTCAGTGAGGAGAAAACAAAATATGGAATAGAAGCTCATTCAGTAAGCGCCATCCATTCTGTGCATTTAATGAGGCAGAGGTACTGTGGAGAAATATAGCATGCGATCGGGTATCATAATACATATACAAAAGGGGACCAAACAAACATTACACAGGCAAGCTTAATTCTGGCATTTCCTAACTTTTGAGTGCTTGACTCTGCAACTAACTTTTTTTAAATGCCATTTCTGTGTGATAGGTATCTTAGATCTTTTCAGAAATGTCATATACTATTTTTATAATAGAGTAGGAAATACAATCTAGTGATTAACACGAAAGAGTTGGAGTCAAGAAATCTGAATTTCCTGTGAGAGAGTAGCAAAGTCTTAATCTTTGAACTTCAGTTCCTCTTAGGTAAAATTTAGAGAATACTTCACGTTTCTCAGGATGTTGTAAGGCTTAGCTTATTAATGTACTTAGATATCACAAGTATTACAAATTCCCCAGAAAACAAATTTATGACATCACCAGAGGACCACTTTTACAATTATTTTTATCTATGCACATTTGTAACCCCATTATATCATTTCAATTAGTGGAAAAGCAAGTTCCTCAGATGCAGCAGAGGTTACTTTCAAGATTATTTTTGTTAAGAGGCTAAATAAAGAACACAACATACTCCCAAAATGTAGTCCCACCAGGGAAAAAATATGCTTGAAAGCCACCCAACCAGCTGCGAGGTGTTGTTGGAAAGTGAGAAGAGGAAGTGGACAGCCAGATTTAAGAGATACAATCTAAAGGGTGAGGGGGAAGAGAGAAAGTTTAATATTAAATATGTAAAAAATTAAAACAGAAAAAATGCCTACTATTCTATACTCCACTAATACAAAATAATTCATATTAAAAAAATGGGGAATTATTTCCCATAGTAGAATGATATAGTTCTAAAAAGTCAGTCTTTAGCAAATTAATTCTCATTAATTTAAAGTGTTTAACTATACTACCACACAAAGACACTTCAGTCACATGTACTGTATGTAAAATGTGTCCTGAAGCTCACCGTGCCCTACAGGATATGCTTTGGTACTTGCACAAATAGGAAAGTACAAAGTCATGTCATTTTTAATACTATATTTTTACATAATTAAAAAATGTTTTATTCCTTTCATTTGTACATTCGTTGTACTACTTACCACGTCCTAAACTTTTATTGAACCTTTCATGCACTGTGGAAAAAGACTGCAAGGTTCCATCCTGACCTGATGGAATATTAAGAAAAAGAAAACTAAATACCTATCCATAACAATATCAGCTTATGCCCAAGTCACAAAGATCAAAAACAGACATTTGAACAATGATAAACCAGAATGCTACAGGAATAGTCAAGCAGTTTATGTCCAAATCTTGATATACAATAAACCCAGACAAAAAACAAAACAACCTGGAGTTAGGGTTAAAAGCACAAATTTATGAGTAAAAAAAACCAAAAACCCCCACAAGTTTACAGTTATCCCAAAACAAGTGTTACAAACCCAGGAAATGAGTAAAAGCTAACCTTTAAAGAAACCAAAACAGGCTAAGGCATCAAAACACAGTTAAGGTACACAAATCAACCAAACCAATTCTGCCAGCCGGGGGGGGAAAAAAAAAGATAAAAAGAAGGAGCAGAGATGAGCGAAAGCAAGGCTGCATGGGGTGGGGACCATACAAGGCAGGGGGATGGGCATTACAGGAGAAGGTTATTTCGGGAGCAGGGGAGCAAGTCGAGTAAGTGGGGATTCAGTGGCAATTTTGGGGTTGGGGAGACCAGGGGTGTATATGGGACTTAGGAAGGTTATGTGCAGGACGGCTTGTATTAAGAAAGCCAGGGTTGTATGACAGGAGTCTGGGGCGGGGAGCCCAGTCCCTCTGCACCAAGACATAAGTGCTTGAAAGATTCCCCACAGACCAATGACCTGTCTGAGCCCCAGACTTTAGAGTCTTTAGGTCTAACAGTGCCCTTGGTACCTGAGGAACTAGCAGACTCATACCAGGTTGGAGAGCAATGGGTGCCAAAGTGGCTGGAGTCAGAGACCACAACTTCTTAAAGGGAGAATCCCAACCTGGAGAACTCAAGGGACAGTCTTTGGGAATCTTATGGGAAGAATCTTGGGTCTTCCTCTTAGATACCCTCAAGGAGTGTGGCTCGGAGGCACCAGACTTATTCGGAGACAGGGTACAGGTAGGTCCCCTGGCCTGGGTCAGAAGCCAGGTGCTGCGAACTCTCCATCATGAAGTGTCCAAGTTTGAGCTCCCTGTTTTTTTTCTGACCCTAAATTTTAATGCCAGACAGAAATTTGCACTTTTGGGAAATGTGAGATTTCCCCAAGGCAACAGATGCACAGGGAGTGCCCATCACTCACTGGGACTGCCGCCTGGCACAAAAGGCAATGTGTGAAACTCAGAAAACCAGGCTTACCCTCCCAGTAAAGTAAAATGCCCAGGAGGGGAGAAACTAGCTAGCTAGCTATATTTTTTCTAAACTAAACTACTACTACTTACTAACTATAATTAAGGTTGTGGATTTGTCACAGAAGTCACGGATTCCGTGACTTTCCATGACCTCTGCAGCGGCCAGTATGCCTGGCTCAGGGGCAGCTCAGGCACCAGACGCACCGGCTGCTGCTGGGGCAATCTTGGGCCACCCCGCCCCCAGCAGCGGTAGAGTTTGGGTTTGGGAGGGGGCAGGGGGTTGGGGCACAGGACGGGGTGAGGCGGGCTCTGGGTGGTGGGCTCCCCAGAAGCAGTGACATCCCCCTCGCTCAGCTGCTAGGTGGAGGCATGGCCAGGCAGCTCTGCACACTGCCTCTGCCCAGAGCGCTGGCTTCGCAGCTCCGATTCGCCTGGAACCGAGGCCAATGGTAGCTGCGGGGGCGGTGCCTGCAGCTCAGCGAGGGGGATGGTGCCCCTTCCGGGGCGCCCCCCAGGTAAGTACTGCCTAAAACCCGCCTCACGCTGTCCCGTGCCTCTACTCAGAGCGCTGGCTTCACAACTCCCATTTGCCGAGAACCGCGACCAATGGGAGCTGTGCCAGCAGCTGAGCAAGGGGGATGTCGCTGCTTCCGGGGAGCCCCGGAGGAAGAGCCAGGTAGGGAGCCTGCCGGCCCTGCCACCCCCCCACCCAGCACCGGTGGGGATCCTGGGCCGTGCGCCGCCCTCCCCCTCAAGTTTTAGTCAGGGGTATATAGTAAAGTCATGTACAGGTCACGGGCCGTTAAGTTTTGTTTACTGCCCATAACCTTGTCCATGATTTTTACTAAAAATACCTGTGACTAAAACGTAGCCTTAACTATAATAAACCAACTACAAAAAGAGCTAAGGGGACACAGTTGAGCTAAAACTCAACATGGACAACTACAAAGGCTCAATCTCAGGCTGAGGTGGTTGAGAAGGAACTGAGGGCGGTTTGCCCACACAGTGCTATGTAACAATGGCACAAAACACAAGGCTGGGTAACACACGTGTGGGCTAAATGGACATTGCTATGAGAAATCTCCAATCAAAGGCGCCTGGGGTGCAAGTGCACTTAGAGTGAAGTGCCCATAGGAATTCTACTTGAAGAACTTTATCTTTTTCAAGAATTTGTTGAATTGACACATGTCTAAGATTGGTCTGAGATCCTCTTTCCCTCCCCCCCTTTTGCTTTTGGGATGAGGAAATAGTGGAAATGAAACCCCTTCCCTCTGAGATCACATGGAACCTACCCTGCAGCTTCCAACTGAAGGGGAGAGTGTACCTCCTGGAAGAGGTGCTCCTTGTAAGAGTGGTCCCTGAAGGGGGCAGGGAGGGAAGTTGTGAGGGAGGGGTAGAAGCAAACTGGAGAGTAAATCCCACCTCCACAGTGTTCAAAACCCACAGGTCCGAAGTAGTTCAGAAGCAAGCACTGAAGAAGTGAGACAGACTGTTTGCAAAGGTGGGGGATATGGATTTGGAGTGATGGAGAATGGCATGGCAACCTCAACAGGGCCATCAAAACGACTGCTTAAGACATCCAGGAAGTACCAAAGGGCCCAAGCTGGAGCTGAAGCAGCAGGGCAAGGCTTGCACCTAAAACCCCTGGACTTCTTTTTTGACAGGTCACGTTGAGCAGATGGGGGGAGGGGAAGAAGGGGGCAGGGAAATCAGTGTCTCTCAATGTTGAGATCTTCCCCCAGTCAGAAAGCACTATGTACAAACCCAAGGACTTTAAGGTGGCTCTAGAGTCCTTAAGCCATGGAACACTCTGTCCATCTGGTCTGAGAACAGAGAAGTATCCTCAAATGGCAAGTCCCGAATAGTATTCTGGACTTCATAGGGGACATCAGAAGACTAACCAGGAGAATTTTTACTTGGCAACCGCAAAATCCATGGTCCTAGCTGCAGTGATGTTCTTGCGACTAATTTGCCCTCACTGACCAGAGAAAAGAACTCCTGCCTAGCCATCTCCAGAAGTAGGTCTCCGAATTTCTACATGGAGCCCCATAAATTAAAACTGTACCACCCCAGCAGAGCCTGTTGGTTAGCAATACACAGCTGCAAACCCTCCATGGAATAAATCTTTTTGCCAAATAAGTCCACTCTCTTTGTGTCCTTTGATTTGGGGGCGGCAGTCTGATGTCTTTGTCACCTATTCTCATTAGCTGCCATGACTAATGACCCCAGAGGTGGGTGTGTATAAAGGTACTCAAAACATTGGGTGGGCACATAGTATTTTCTCTTTGAAGTGGGAGGCAACGATAACAGGATCTGCCATGGAGGCTTTATAGGCTATAGTATTGCCTCATTAATTGGCAGAGCCACTTGGAGGGACCGACAGTTGATAATATGTCAATCAAGTTATAGGAGAACTCCCTGACCTGCATGCCCAAGTCTGCAGCCACTCTTTCACAACTCCTCAGACTTTAAATTCATCCAGAGAAACCTCATCATCTGAATAGGACGAAGAGAAAGCCAAGAGTGAGGAGATTGAAGCTCTCCTACAGGCTGTTCCTGGCTTCTAGGACCTCTTCCTGATGTTTGGTTCTGGTCCTGGAACCGGACCCTGCAGACAGAGCAGACCAGTGCGCAGGCTGTCCCCAGACGATGCGCAACCCTGTCCCCAGGGCACTGAATAGGCACAGTGAGGGGGAAGATCTGGAAACTGGGGAAACCCCAAAGCGTCCCAAAATGGCTACTGGTACAAGGCTAGACCCCAGTGACCTAGCCACATTTTCTTGGCAACTCCCATTGTGGGGTCTCAATGGTAGGCAGGGAGAGAGGATCCCCGAGGGGACTGACAGGTCCTGCTTCAGGCTTGTGAGACATAAAATCCCATCTCTAAGTTGCTCATCCAGTCAATACCAGGGACCAGTACTGAGAACCTAGTGATAGATGGAGCGTCATCATCATTGCAAGGTTCCCCTTGCAGGGTACGAATGGACTGACTAGGAAGTAGGCAACTTCAGTATCGCAGGTTGGCCTGCTGGAGATGGTAACGGATGGGACAATGGTGCCGAGGGACCCCAGTCCTGTACCAATGGAGACACCAGTACCAAGAGGCAGAGCAAATTTCTTGCTGCCTCAAGCACCTCCAGGGTAGTTGGCACTGAGGTGGTATCTTCTTACGGTGACAATGAAGCTGACGGTGCAGCACTGAAACCAACTGTGCTGACTTGAGCACTGATTTGGGAGAGGAGTGCTTAGGTTTCAGATGCACTCAATTCAACATGTTCTCACCCCTCTTACCAGACTTTAAGGGTAGAGATCTTCCCCTGCTCTGAGCCTCTTTGGAAGTCTTCTTTCTTAGCACAGGCATGAGAGATTGGTGACCAGATTCCAATAATGCTGGAGGTGCACTTCTCACTGAAGCTGCAGTACTCAGCACCAAGTCAGACCGGGCCAGCTTCGATGGTGGCCTGATTGCCAACTCCAACAGCAGGAATTTCACCCTAGCCCCCCTATGCTTCTTCATTCTAGGCTTGAATTCCCTGCAAATCTGGCACCAGTCTTTTAACTCTGCTTTAGCCAGGCACCTCAGGTAACTATAGTGAGAGTTGCTCACTAGCACAGGCCTTGAGCAAGAAGCCCAGTGCTTGAAGCCCAGTGACTAGGGCATACCTTGGTGCCATCAGCAGAACCCTGAAGCGGGGGGCGGAGGGGAAAACTGGGGGGTTTTTAAACATCAAAATCCTACAGCTATACTAACTACCAGACTAGCTCTATTATATACATCATCATACACAAAGCTGAGAAAGAACTGTTCTGGTAATGAACAAGGGTTCTGATGACTGTCACGGATGCTCCCAAGGAACTGAGTGGGACTAGGAGCCACTCTGCCCTTTATACAATGGTGCATGGCAGCAGAGGGAGTACAAGCCACCCAACAGGTACAGCTGAAGGAAAATTTACAAACAACCGAGCGCTAGGTGCAGACACCACGCATGGAATGCACATGTGCAATCACTCAAAGAATTACTCAGTACGCTTAATGTACCTAAATGATTAAATACAGTAATTTGCAACGCATTGTCAAAATGAAATTAAAGACATTGCTAGTTATATCTCTTATCACTAGCCAATAAGCTGAAAAGTTTATTTAACAGCGCAGAACAAAATGGGTACATTTGAGAAGTTCAGAGGATTTCTACCTGCGCTAAGAATTTGTTGTCCATTTTGCCCATGGTATCTGATTTTTGTTGGAGGAGCACTATGTCCCATACGGCACCTCAACAAACGACCACCACCTCCAGGGCCATCAAAGATCCATATCTGCTCAAGAAATGCAAAGAAATGGAACATCAGTAAACATAACAGTAACTCCTATTGAAAAAATAGATTGGTATAACGTAGTTAGAAACAATAACCTGTCATGTTCAGTAACTTTGGTTTTACAGTACATGCTGATGCAACTGAAAAGAGCTACCTCAGTCTACACAAGTATTCATACTTTGGAGGACCACTGGAAAAAAATAAATTTACCACAACGGTAGTAGCAGGAAAAAAAAAAGCTTACCTTTATAGCATTATCAGCACCATTAGTAACAAGAAGTGGCTCTCCCTGGACAAATGACATACCAGCTATTGCTGTGGAATGGGCATTTCGCATTTGACTAATGAGTTTCTTCTCTTCCAGATCCCACAGTGCAATGTGTCCAATAGGACTTCCAGCTGCCATGACTGGATGACCATCTGATCACAAAATGGGGGGGGGGGGGAGGGGAGAATCCAAAACCAAAATTTTTTTTTACTATACATTGCTTATAGCTTTCAATCATTTTAACTTTTCAAAGTTCATGTAAGCAAATCTCTCTCAAAGATTACAATCAATCAGAGGAAAAAATTCATTCCTAAATAGAACATAAAATTAAAGCAATCATTTATCATAGTGATCTAATTTTTGAGAGAGAGAATGGAACAGCACCATCAGTAATAGGACCAGATGATATGCAATATCAGATCAGACCAGGTATATTTAGTTTAGTATCTTGGTCTGACAATGGCCAGTACCAGATGCTTCAGAGGAAGATTCACGAAACCCCACAGTGGATATTTAACTGGCTATATCTTTAGATTTCAGAGTTAGATGAATGACAGGAATGGGTGCTGCCTACACATCTCAGAACACAATTCTGCAGCAAGAGCCAAATCTGCTGTACTGCAGAATACTCTGACCCCTACTACTAGGCTGATCTGTTTTGAGTGAATGTTATTTCCTATTTATGAAATAGTAAAATGTTGCCGTATACAGATTTTAAACATTCCCCTGCAAGATTTGCAATTTTTCCAACTATATAAGAAAATATCACAAGTTTATTACTTTTAGCCATTGTAAACTTTAAAAAACCCCAAGACACAAAACCAAGTTTTGTGCCTACAATACCTTAAAAATATGTTTATTTTTTCTACTTTTTAATTAATATTACTGTTTTAATTTGATCTGCATATACGACTAATCAAACTGCTAGAATTTACCTGTACGGAAAGATATTGCTGTGATGGGACCCCAGTCTTGCTGAAATTTCATCAGTGTTTCATCAAACTTAATGTTGTGCACAATGATATGACCAGACACGAGACCTATTGCAACTACATCTACTGCTGGTGCCTGTAAAAGACAGTTAAATGATGAGAGAGAAATTAAACAGATTCCTCTCCATCCATTTGTATTTTTCCTATTAAAAAATAAGTTCTGCTGAATGCATTAATATATTCTTTAACTACATGACATCTTATTACAACATCACTGCTTCATTCAGTGAACAGGTTGAATTTGCAAAGCAAATGAGATATTTCTTCTTAGCAAATTAGGCAGGGATTCTGCTCCATTCTAACCAAAAACTTATGTTTGAAATTACACAATATAAATTAAGAATAAAACTACTGAGTCACTGGATTTGACCTAATTTCAGTATAATTCTGAGCAATTCAGCCTTCAGTGCACAGAAGCAACAATGTGTAGTGAAGTAGGAAGAAGTCCATGGATGTGCAACCAATGGGAGGGAATGCATTAATTTAGCATAAAAATAATTTAAGAAATAAATTTAAGCAATTAAAAACTTTCCTAGAAAAAAAAAAAAAAAGATTTTTGGTAGATAACTGTACTAGATAAATGTTTCCCCTTAAATATGTTCAAATAAGTCTAGTAAATTTCACATCTGTTCCTCGTTCACTGTCCAACTTGTGCACTATGTAAGGGAGGCAGTCTTACACAATGTGTGTGTTTGTGATACGTAACTAAAATCTGTACAGTATAAAATATGCACGTGGATCTCATTTCCTGACTTGAGTGCTTAATTTTGCAAACTTAGCTGGAACATGCTATGTCAAGTTCTGTGTAACCTACTTCATGGTCCATAAGCTTTTCCTATACCAGTATGTTATAGGTACAGCAAGTTAACACCCGATATGTATGACATTCAAGTAAATTTAGGTCTAAAATGAATGGTTTAACCTTATAGTCAAGTACTTAATAAATCTTGCACTTCGTTTCCTACCACATAATATCAATTCACTTATTTTAATCTATAATTGAGCATTTGACCATTCTAAAGCATCAAAGTGAGATTGAACATGTTGCACTAAAAATAAATGTATATGAAATTAAAATTGTTCGCAGAAGCTTGAGCAGCCGATGTTATAGGATACCATCTGGTATCATACTTTTAGTTTGTTTTTATTTTGTTTGTAATAGCCCGCAGGTTTTTTATTTTTGGAGTTGTTCTTTTCATTTTGGCAAAAGTTTGATTTCTCCCCTTCCCCCCGATTTAAAAAAAAACAACAACGAATTTCAGAAGTAACTGGCAACATAAATAAGCTGACCTACGGTACACCAATACCCTAAAAACTTAAGTCACCGAAGTAGTCCTTACTCAGTGGAGTATCCAGTTAAGAAAGCTATGTGAGCTAGTAAGGATTTACAGGGCTTGTCCCCTAGATTGTATGCTAATAATAGTATATTATCTATAGTATAGATAATATACTATAGATAATATAGTATATTATCTATACTCTCTGTACACAATATGCACCTGTAGCACTGTACAAGAATGTTAAACAACACTGACTGCTGTTCTACATTTACCTTTTACAAACCAATGAACGATCAAAACTAACCTGTTCGAGGGTTGTCACACCCCCTAAGCCCCATCCTGGAAATGAGTATAAAAGTTTGCTGTGAAAAGAAAGTGTTTTAGAAGTTACATTTAGAAAAAGCCTACATCAAAATGAATGTCTAGCAAGTACATCTAGAAAGAAGTATGACAGAGAATGAAGGCTAGCAGCATACATTAAAAAAAAAAAAAAAAAATCTATAGAATTTAAAAATTAGGGAAATACAATCATTTATATGGAAAAGCTGAAAACTATATTGGTGCATTCTGTCTTCAGGATGAGATTATTTTCAGGCAGAGCAGTGGTAAAACTGAGTGCAAAGGAAATTATACACAAGGCCCTGATTATAGAATGCTTGAAGCATGAGAGGTGCATGATGTAACATTAGTGACTAAACGACATGACAGGATATGTACTTTCACTATAAGCACCAATAAAAATATTTTGGTAAAATTAAGTTTGGCTGTGTTTATTAGTTATCAAATAATTAAACTAAATGTTTAGTTTCGCATGCTATACAAAAAGTCATTCAAAAATTTTTTTTTTTGGTATTTGGGTTACAAGGCAGATTCACTTAAATCAAATTTAGGGCTCAATCTTGCACCCACTAACTGGTGCGGATTACCACAAATGCTCCCACTGATGCCATGGGGTTATCTAAATCAGTAAGCATTTAAGTAGGCACGTGGCTCAACATCAGGCCTTTAAAACATAATCCTCGATTATGTTTACACACAAGTGTGAGAATGCTGAAACAAGCCCAAGCAGTGCATTCATTTCAAACTGCAATCACCTACTCTATCTTTGTTTAAAAAGGAATTTAAGAAAAAAATTCTATTTTAATCCTGTTTTAGTAGTTTTTGTACAGCATTGACAGCACCATATAGCTACCCTGAATAAAAATAAAAGAGCAATGATATTATTGAAAATGTGTAATTGCTATGAGACTAAAACCTTGAATCACATGACAAGTGTAAATTCTCATGAACTGTAGTCATATATATTTTCACATTTACAGAGTGTGTGTGCACCCATAATGAGGTCTCCCACTCTAGAGTTGGAAATAGCCAGCTCATGGAAAGATAGAGTACCAACACTTAAGTCAAGCTTATTAATAGTAACTCAGCCACAGGCCATTGTGCCAAAACCAAAATATATTACAATAAAACTTAAAACTAAATCCAGATTTTTAAAGTATTAAAATACATATAAAAACAAATTAAAAAGAACAAACTCATTAAAACTATATATAATTGAAGGGTTAAAAATCTATGGGCATTTTATATAACAACCTGATATATGGATTGTGCCAGCTCTTTTCCAGACCGAAAGTCCAGAGTTTGGTCAAGAGACCAGAGGCCTAGCAAATAGTGATTAGCTAAGAGAAAGCAGAATAAACAAGATAACATTGCCTTTGCTAAGATATGCTTGGTCAGTAGAAATGCCAGATGTTGAAGCAATAACTGAAAAATTATGTTTCAAATTGAACAAAGAATCCCTGTTCCTATTGTGTTAGTTTCTTCTGTAGGGAAGACGTTCTTCCCACAGATCCTACCTTGAGTTTATGAAAGGTTGGCACGTGTCAGTATAAGATATGGCATCCTCCCACCTCCCTTTCCCAGGGACACAAAGGAGACAATCTTTATTGCCATACACTTTCACTGTTTCTTTATGTTAACCCCTAGGAATGTACCTGTTGGACAATCAAAGGAGTTGCTTCATTCCTATGGATCCCAAATCAGAATTCAACATATATATATATATAACATAGTATAAAATATGTTATTTTATACTAATAACATTTTATCAAAGTATTAAATGTTAACTTGCTAACTTGAGACCATGGGCGGAGACATTATGTAACCTGTTAACCATTGGCTAATGTGCTATCTTGTCTTGCTGCAAAACCTATCCCGGGGTGTGGAACTGCCAACCCGTCACTTTCCCCTGCCCAGGGAAAATCTATATATTCTATTGTAATCAATTGATTGACAGTATCTCTGAGCCTAATAAGCAAGGTGACACTCCGCCAGCGCTGTGCGTAATAAACTCCTATGCTTGACCCCTACACGGGTTGGATTCCTTCAATAGTCACTGATTAACACTTATTTTGCCTGCACAGTCTTTAAAGAATTTAAGTTATTTTAAAAAAATTAAGTTCCTAGCTCTGGCTGTGAAGATATTCTAAACATGTCCCAATGCAGTGGCAAGTCTGCAAGCAAATACAGATATTGTTTCAGTCTAAGGGCCAAATGCTGCTTCCCTTCACACAGGAATGGAAGGCCCTAAAATACAGCAGAGCTTCCACTCTGCAAGGATGGGAGGAAAGAGGGAAGAAAACATAGTAGTCTGTATAAGAGGACTCCACATAGTGGAGTTTTGTGGTTTGGCAGAAAGAGTGCAGATGAGCAGCCTGGAGATTTGCTACCATATGAATTCAAACACCTACTCAGCCCACCACCCTAGAGAGAAACTACCAGCTACTACAAAAGCCATGAGTCGTAATTATGGCCTTTTGTATTAATGTGATTACTGAAAGTCAATGGGACTTGGCGTCCTCAGTGCAGAAGTCATTTTTGAAAATTGCACTTTGGAGAACTGGAATGTACAACTCCCTCCACCCCAACAACTTCTACAATGCAATTACGTGTTTTCAATTTCAGATGCCTGTACTGGCAAATTGGGGCAAAGTAAAACAAGTTGAATCAACAACAGGGCAGGGCCCCCAATCAGCAAGTCTCTTCCCCACCTTGAATTACTGTAGTAGAGCATAAGGAGGCATAATCTGAGTAGTGAGCTCAGTCCCAAATCCCACAGCAGCTGAACAGGTGCGAAACCTTGCTCCCCACACTCAGCTAGGCATATCTCCCTCCTCCTCATGGGCCCACTCAGTGGCTGGACAACAATTTTAAGGGGGAGGAGTTCTACAACTACTTCCTCTGCCATACTTCATCAGACAGACAACTAGCTAAAATGCTGAGTGGGGTCGGGGTTGGGAAATGAAAGCAAGGAATATTACTGAAGAAACCTGCACAATCCCCGTTACTTCACAGCAAAAAAATCCTGGCTTGAAAAAATAGCATTTTCAGTCACATAAGAGAGGCAACTGTATTACCCATATTTCTGAAAACAACACTGAGGGGGCTCTTCTGCTGAAGGAATTAGAAAAAATAGACCTGCATTAAGAGATCATTTTATTTAGAAAATGTTAAAACTCTGAGTATAGCTCCATCTGGAGAGTGAAATGTACTTAAAGAATAAAGAATCTTACTTGGATTTTACATTCCATAACTGCAGGCTTCCTTGTTCACTGCCAAGGAGAATTTTATTTAAGTAGGTACTTGGATGCATAATTGCAGAAACTGCAAAAACAGCCTTATCAAAATTCAGTTGTAGGTATTCTTCTGCAGACATAAGAAACTGTGTTAGTTATGCTGCCATTACAAACATTCCAAGTTAGCCATTCTTTGCAAATTTTTAAGAAATAATCATTTTATCTTTTACATGCACAAATGGGAAGAAGTCCTCACAACTGGGATTTCTTCCCTGAAAGCACCAGAAACCTCATATGAACCTGACCCATCTCGTGGCAAGTTATGTAGCTTACTTTATAGTGCCCCACAGAACCGATTTATATCATTATAAAGTATTCTTATTGTGCTTTCTGAGCAGAACATCTCACTTGATTATCATGTCTTCTGTTTACATTATAACAAAGTCTTGTTAATACATGAACTCCAACTTAGAAGCGTAGTAGTTATTTTAAAAATTGTTAAACGCCACAGACCACCATAAGAGAACCTGTCAGGCTAATGAGTCATTGCCCAATACCAAAATTGGAGAATTCTTTGAAAAGAAAGAATTAAGCCACCGAAGTGTGATCCCACTTAACAGTGAGCCATCAAAACCTTATTTAAACTTGGCACAATTAGACTTTATAATTTCAATGGATAATATTTTTAAGCAATTTTTTTCTATTATCTATTTAAATTTTCACAGTTGTGGGAAACTATGGGAGGGGTCAGGCAACAGGGGTAGACAATTATTTAATAACAGACAGATTCAAAAAGTTTTATAACCGTTAAAACAAATTGTCAACACCACATGCCAAAATACACAAAGTAAATGCCTTAAATCAAAAGTCTAAGAAGTTCTCAAGCAGGACTTTTCTTACTCTGCATATCTGTAAGTTTTCAATCATCACTGATGGAAATATTTTTTCATTGGTTTGTGCACATATGGTGAAATCAGCATTTATTGATAAAAATCTAATCCTTTCAAACCTATCCATTCAATAGCATGAAAGGCTACTGACAACTAAAAAACTCAGGACTTGATCTTTTTCTGCTGCCCAGAGAGCAAGCAATTTCCATTCCATACCCAGTGTCATAGATAAAGGGACTGAAGAAATTTTAGGACTCCACATGACACCAAACTTCTTTCACCACAACTCTCATGAACAAAGGGAATGTTAAGAGATACCAGTTATGCATAAGTAGACTTCTGCACCCACATGCCTCTCTCCAACCCTTTCTCCTCCCGAAGTCAATGGAGCTTTGAATGGGTGCAGGGGTCCACCAATGAAGCTCACTGCAGGATCAGGATTTCAAACATTAATGCAACAACCATTTTATTTTGCCTTAAGAAAATTAAGAACTCTGGCATAAGCATTAAACAAATTGTCTTACATTATCAAATGCTTACAACTTTTATCACATACTACAGATACAGTTTGGACAGTTACAGAATGAGGAAATAGTGACTCACCTTCTGATTGTACATCCCAAACAATAAGAACATTATCAATATCCACAGAGATGACATGTTCACCAAATGGCTGCAAAAGGTGAATTTCTCCTTTGTGACCATCATATATATGAACCACCTATGATTTCAAAGTACACATTTCAGTAAACCTTTTCACATATTGTAATATTGTAGTATATTACTTGAACGATAGCAACTTCCTGTAACAGAAACCCGTTAATACACTTTATACTGTATTTTATCTAGTAAATATGCACATTTATTAAGTCTCATTTATGATAGCTTCCTTGTGAGAAAGTGTACTTGGCAAATCTTTTTTGTCATAGTTTTAATTGTATTTTAACTTTTGTGTCCTGAAGATAGTGCTCTGATAAAGAAATAGTCATTTTATAAGTGTCACAGCCCAACCATTGTAGAATTTGTCCTTAAACCTTTCTTATTTTAACTTATCCATTGTTATTGCTGAGCACTGTGAGGCTATTGTCCCCAAAACTTGTGAAATTAAATTACAGTTGATATGAATAAGTGACTTAAGTAAGAAAACACATCAATATTGGCTTAGTCTCTGGTTATTACACAATAAATAAGTTATAAAAACCTCTTTGTTCCGGGCAAAAGCATGGAGAAGATTGCCATATGAAGCAAAGACCAACATTCTGTCCGCTGCCAAACAAGTAATGTCTTGTAATAAAGCATTACCTATGAATAAAGAAGGGAATAAGTTTGACAATTTTCATTTTCACGATACGTTGTAAGACATTTTTTATTAACATATTCATGGTTGCAAATTACCAACAACAAATTAAGGTACGTCAGGAAGAGAAGATTATCAAATACTGTCTTTGGGCAACAAGTGGCTAAATTATGAGAAATGTTTTCCTAGAAGTGAACACAACGAGAAAATATGTAGGAAACACTGTGAGTTAGGGCATGAATTAACTTTTAAAATATGTCTGCATTATACATTACAGAAGCTACCCAAAAATAACATTTCCAAGACTCCTACAGCCCAAGAACTGCCTTAAGAAAACTGAATGAAAATGGAGCATATAATACAAGTGACACAAAAAAGTGTCAACTATTTTTGTATTTGTCATCAAGTCTTAAGAGAGCTACTAGCGCTGCCTACAGTTAAGGTTGCTTGACACATCCCATTATAAAACCCCCACTTTCACTGGCTAATACCTTTGCCATCCTTAAATCATTTGGACTGAAATTTTCCATGCTGAGCGTCTGCTTCAGGTTAACTACTTCTTAAAAGTTTTAGCTAACACAGTTCTGCTGTTTCCAAGAATAGATTACTAGATCACACATTGTTTTGACTATATTAATTTTTCCTCCCCACAATGGTTTCATTTGGAAGCTCTAATGCTCCCCTGCTTTGGAGCAGGGACTCAAAATCTGGAAGGGGGGTGGGGTTAGCAGATTCTGTCTGTACTGAGCATGCTTCAGTGTGGGGCTGCAAGTCTGAGTAGGACTTTCCCTGTAATTATTCCGCCTGCCATCCAGCAGGCTTCTGTGGCACTGGGCACAGGAAGAGAGCAGAGAGATTGAGTGCACAGAAGAGATTATGCTCCTGCTGCTTGTGCCCAGGCAGTAAGGAGGAGGAAGCAGCCACACTGAAATGCAGAGGAATGAGGCTTGGCCTACACTTAAAAACGTAGGCTGGCATACCTATGGTGCTGAGAGAGATGAAAAATCCACCCCCCGACTGTCGTAGCTAAGCTGATGCAACCCCAAGTGTAGACGCAAGTAGGTCAATGGAAGACTGGTTTCCTTGACATAGCTACCATCATTTGGGGAAGTTGTGCTCCTACACTGACAAAAAAAAAACCCTTCCATCACTGTAGGCCTGCCTCTACAATATGGGGTTATGACGACATAGCTACAGCAGCACAGCTATGTCACAACAGTCCCTATAGAAATGGCCTGAGAAATAGGGTGGGAGTGGGTGTTGCAGGAGACAGAGGGAGAAGTGAAGCTGAAAGGGGAGTGAATAAGGCTGATCCAAGTAGGTAGAGCAGGAACCTATCGTGTGGGGGAGGATTTGCATAGGAGTGTGGGCAGCAGGAGTTTGGAGGAGTGGATAGGTGCAGAGAGTACTCCTGAGGGAATTCTGCGCCAAAAAATTAAAAATTATGCACACAATATTTTAAAATTCTGCAAATTTTATTTGTCAATAAATAAATGTGGCTCCAGCATGCCAGTGGGGAACACAGGCCACTGGCTGCACTGAAGTGGGAGGTTACCGGGGGGAGGTGGGAGGTTTAGGGTTCAGGGACTCGGCAGTGAGGCTGCACCTGATCCCGACACAGTGCAAGGGCTGGGCCTGCCCCAGAAACACCCCAAGGCCCTACCCCTCTGCGCCAGGTGAACCAGGTGTGGGTGAGCAGGCTCAGCCCAGCAGGATCCAATAGCATGTTATGCAAGACCTGGGGCTACATGTAGGTTAAGAAATCTTGAATATCTACCCATTCACTGAACAAGGGTGGTGTACTGTGGAAAAATATGTGATCATCTAATTAAAGACTTTATCATAGCACATACCAAGGGCACAGAATTAAGGTTGCACGGGCAATCTTAATACTGGCATTTCCTAACATTTAAGTGCTTGAGTCTACAACCTTAATATTATTTTAATATACTTTGACATAGCTAGTTATAGATAAGATTTGCTTCCTATTACACAATTCACGTCTATACAGATGTGTTAGCTGTTTGGGGGGGGGAAAAGTAATTTGCATGATGTAGAACAAACTGTATACTTACTAACAGCAACTATACCAAGTTTCTTTACCTGTAAAAAAAATAAATAAATAAAAAGATGGATCTTTAGTAGTTTTCTGCTCTGAATTTCCTACAAATACGAATCCAGCAATCTAGAAACATTAGCATTTGCAAATTCAGAACTATGCATGAAAAAGGTCCTCCTGCACTTTAGAGCCATGATCTGACTAGAAACCAAAGTGTAAAACCCCAGCAGACACAGGGCCAAATCATACTCCCAATCACTGAACTTCTTCATAATCATCTCATCTGGGAGACAAGATTTGCCTTCCCCAGCATGGAGCAGGTCCTTAACCTTAAGGCACACCAAGATCCAAAGAAAATTCTGTGGAGATCAAAACATCTGCACAGGGCTGGTATATATGTACAAAAGTGCTGGGTGGCTAGATCCACAAATGTCTTAGGCACCTAACTACCACTTTAGACATTCCCCAAATCCAACATTTAGGTGCCATTGAGATCCTCAAAACGCATGCTCAGCTGCCATCTAATTCTTTAGGCACCCAAGTCCCCATATGCCTTTCCACCATTAAAGTTCCCCAGGAATCTAAGTTTCCACAAGCCCACGATCCACAAGCCTTGTTACCCTGTCAAATCATGTAAAACCATTCCCTTGTTCTTGACAAATCCATGTTGACTGTTCCTTATCACCTTAGTATCTTCTAGGTGTTTGCAAATGGATTGCTTATTTGCTCCATTATCTTTCCGGGTACTTTTTATAGATTGACACTATATTTGTCCTCTTCCGGTCCTCTGGAATCTCTCCCATCTTCCATGAGTTTTCAAATACAATGGCTAATGGCTCAAATATCAACTCAGTCAGCTCCTTGAGTACTCTAGGACAGTGGTCTCCAAAGTGGGGTGTGCATACCCCAGGGAGTGCACAAGAGGATCCTTGGGGGTGCGCAGCAGGAGGAGTGCTTTTTTTTTTTTTTTTTTTTGCGCTTTGGCAGTTTGGGCAGGAGTCCGAGCGGCTTTTTTATTTTTGCTTCGGCAAAAATGGTAGAGCCAGCGCGGCAGGGGGTGTGTGCTCAAATTTTTTTTTTACTGATAGGGGTGCGTGATCAAAAGGTTTGGAGACCACTGCTCTAGGATGTATTTCATCAGGCCCAGACAACCTGAAGACATCTAGTTGTCCAAGTAATTTTTAATTTCTTTTTCCCGTTTTAGCCTCTGATCCTTCCTCATTTTCACTGGCATTCACTATGTTAGATGTCCAATCACTACTAATTTTGGTGAAACCCGAAACAAAAAAAGTAATTTAGCACTTCTGCCATTTCCACATTTTCTGTTACTGTCTTTCCCCCTCTCCTTGAGTAATGGGCTATCCTGTCCTTCCTCTTAGTTCGAATATATTTGTAAAATGTTTTCTTGTTACCCTTTAAATCTCTAGCTAGTTTAATCTCATTCTGTGACTTAGCCTGTCTAGTTTTGCCCCTACATGTGTTTTGCTCATGTTGTTTTTTATAGTCATTCTTCATAATTTGTCCTCATTCCCACTTTTTTGTGGGACTCTATTTCTGAGTTTCAGATCACTGAAGATCTCCTGGTTAAGCCAGGATGGTCTCTTGCCATACTCCCTATCTTCCCTACACAGTGGGACAATTTACTCTTGAACGCTTAATAATGTCTCTTTGAAAAACTGCCAACTCTCTTGAACTGTTTTTCTCCTTAGACTTCCTTTCCATGGGATCTTACCTACCAACCCCCTGAGTTTGCTAAAGTCTATCTTCTTGAAATCCATTGTCTTCACTCTACTCTTTTCCATCCTACCATTCCTTAGAACAGGGGTGAGCAAACTATGGCCATGGGTCGGATCCAGCCCGCAAGCCATTTTAAGACGGCCCCTGAGCTGCACCACGCGGCTCGGCCCCGCTCCGGCCGCGGCGCTGGGTCAGGGGCCGCACCACGCAGCTCAGCCCCACTCCGGCCGGGGCACTGGGTGAGGGGCTGCACCACGCAGCTCGGCCCCGCACTCCTGAGCCTCTCCCCATGCCCCAACCCCCTGCCCTGATCCTCCCTCCCACTCTCTAAACCCCTCGATCCCAGCCTGGAGCACTCTTCTGCACCCCAAACCTCTCATCCCCAGCCCCACCCCAGAGCCCACACCCCCACCCTAATTTTGTGAGCATTCATGGCCCTCCATACAATTTCTATTCCCCGATGTGGCCCTCGGGCCAAAAAGTTTGCCCACCCCGCCTTAGAATCATGAACTCTATCATTTTATGATCAGTTTCACCCAAGCTGCCATCCACTTTCAAATGATCCACCAGTTCCTCCCAATTTATCAAAAATCAAACCGAGAACAGCCTCTCCCCAGTAGCTTTTTGCCTCCAAAGCATTCCAAGAACTCTCATTTACTTACAAGTCACTTTTTGTGTGATTAGATTAACTCTCTGGATGATGTGACCCAAGTGGGGCATTTGAGGAGAGTCAGCATTACAGCACAGAAGAAAAACTGCACAGATCATTCTAGAGGAAGGTGCTGTGGCCCCCATACTGATCCTGGAAAACAGAGAAGCGGTGGGCTTCCGAGCAGGAGGCTACACAGTGTGGGTGTCACAGACTTACGCTTTGTTTTCACTTTTCCCTGCTTAAAAAAAGTGGGTGAGGAGGTGGGGGAAGGGGGAGTTATTGCAACAGCCGTGTAAAATCCTAAATGGAAACAAGGCACCTTGTAGGTCGAGGAAGCTGGGCCGGGAGAGGGGGCGCGGCTCGTACCGCTTGTGGGGCGGGGACTGGGGCGATCACGCATACTGCAGGACAGGAGGGGGCATAGGAGCCCAGGGGGGTCACTCACGCTGCGGGGGAGAGGGGAGCCACATGATCCGACGGGGGGGTGTCACTCACGTTGTATGTGTGGAAGCTCCTCCCCGCGGCGGTGAGCAGGTAGAACTCGCGGTGGCGCTGGTGGTAGCGCAGCACGTGGGGCAGGTGGTTGGAGTAAAGGCCGAGAGCGCGGAAGCCCGAGAAGAGCGCGCTGCCGCCACTGCCGCTGCCCCCGCCGGGGGCCGCCCGCACCGCGCTGCCCGCACGCGACATCCCCCAGGCTAGGCCGCCGGCGCCCGCACCCACAAAAGCACGCGTCCGTCCAAGCGCGCAGCGGAAACAGCCCAGCCCTGCCCCGCCCCTTCCGGCGCCACCGGCAGCCGCCGGCTCTTAGCAACAGCCCAGCGGCCCCGGAGCGTCCACGAAAGCTCCCCCCCCCGCGCCTGCGTGCTCCGCGTTCCGCCTTCCGCGATTGGGGGCAGAAAGACCCTCCCCCACAGCCAACCGCGTCTGCGCAGGCGCTGCCCCCTGCCCGGCGACTGGTTTCCCGTCGAGCTCCACGTGCCGTAGCCAGTGTTCGCGTCACCGCGTTCTCTGAGCCGTACTCCAGCGCGCCCATCCTCGTGGCTCCCGACACCGTGTCCCTACGCGCGGTCCTGTGCCAGCCCCACCTGCTCCCAGATCGGGCCGCCTGAGATCCCGACTAATGAAATGCGGGCTCCCGTCCCAGGCGACGGGCTCAGACTTTGCTCCACAGCCACCAGGGCTCGGATCTTGTTTATTTAAAGGTGCAAGCTGAGAGTCTCATCACCTGACTCCAAGAGCTGAGGCTTTGAGAAAAACAACAAATATTACCAGACTTTAAAAAAGCAGGAGAGTGAGCCGCAACGCTGTCATGGGGAAAAGCATCTGTCAGTTTTGTATGATTATAGTCTATTTATTAATCACTGACATTGTGTCCCGTCCTGCATGAGATGCAGCTAACAGCCCAGTCCTGCAAACTTGCATAGTGTTTGATGCTAACATGAGCCATCCCCATTGATTTTAGTAGGACCCTTCACAGAAGTAAGAATTCAATGATACTCAGTACGATTGAGTTTTTAGACACCCTCTGGTGTCCCAAGGAGTTTATGATCTAGATCGGATTGATGGTTTTTCCCCTTAGTTTCACACAAATCACGTTCTCTAGGGTTGCCACCACTGAGGTACCAAAAAGCCAAAACAAAACACAACGTCCGAGATGATCCTGAGCCCAAAAAACTGAACAGATGGTGATGTTTACTGAGCACCCTTATAGATTTCCCAGGACAGCTACTACCTCCAAAAAGGGACAAGTATGGAAAAACATGGACAGGTGGCTACCCTAATTCTCAGCATGTTATTGTTGTGTTATTTACTTCAGAAATATTTGCTCCAGAATAGCTTCAATGGACAAATCTTTGTGACAGAGAAAAGAAAAGCTGAAAACTAAAGAAATAATGGTTGTCAAAACCTGCCTAACCTCAGGCTTTTGACCTGAGACTCATGCTTTCGGGGGATTTTTCAAGGCCCATGGAACTGTTCCTAGAACCTCAAGCCTTTTGTGGGTGCCATAGCTGTGGTTGCTGCAAAAGCTGTTAGTACAGATACAGCAGCCATAAATGTGGTTACAGAGAGTCTAGATTAATTTCCAACAGGCTGCAAAGAATAGATGCATTCTTGGGCTTCAATATTAATTCACCTAAAATAGGTGAGAAAGAGTGTTTTCCTGATTTTTTTTATAATATATTTTGTACCAATGTATTTTGAGACGACAAATAGAAGCACAGGAAGAAGAACAAGCCACTCAGAAGGAAGATCTCTATTTCCCATTGTAGAGATGTATGGCTGACACCCTAAATGGAAGGGTTGGTGGTGGGAAGAGAAGAGATCCACTAAGAAAAAGCTTCATTAATACAGAATTAAGGTTGCCTGATGGTGTCTCGTACCCTTCCAGAACATTTTTTGGGTACACTTGGCTTCTGAAGTTCTAATGGTTTAAAGGGAAGGGGAGGTTAAGATGGAAATAGTGGAGGGGATGCTATTTTGGGTACGTGGTTTGGGAGAAGAGAGGCACACCAGTCTTCTCTCACATGCTTAAAGTTATTGTAACCACCAGACTAGTTTGAGTATCATTTTCAATGGTGCTCCTCCATCGGTTTAGTGAGTGTCATGGAGTAAATGTTGAGTGACTGAGATCACTTTGAGCACATTCAGGGGCATGGTTTGATCTGCAGTGCTACACAAAAGAGTTGGTTAAATCTGCCAACATTAAGAAATGCTATGGGGGGGGAGGTTGTAGGGGACGGGGAGTTATATCTCTGGGATCCCTTTTGTGAATGCCCCCAAATTTGGATCAATAGCCCTACCATAAACCCACCTGAGGCATATCACATTTCAAAGCATTACAAGAAGCATGTGGATTTTAGAGCAACTTTAAGAGTCAATCTTTAAACAGAAAGATGTTCTCAATCTTTATTATAGCACAGCTGGCATTCTGTTATAATGAGAAGGGCCATGTCTACACTATGCAGACTATAACGACATAGCTACCACACTGTAGCTATGCTGGCATAATCCTGTAGCACAGATGCGGAAGGGGTTCTTCAATCAATGTAGGAACACCACCTCCCCAAAATTAAAATTGTTTTAATTAATAAATCCTTACATTATGGTTGTAAGCTATTTGTTTAGCAAATTGTATGTTAAAGGTTTTTACAAAATAAATTAAAAACATTTAAAATTTGAATTAAAAAATCATTTGTAAAATTTACAACTTTACAAATTTGCATCATTGGTAATAAATATTTCTAAAACCTATTTTTTGATATTTATATAACTCCTCAATACTGCCCGTAGTTCTTGAAGTCTGTGCTTCTCACATGGTTGTGCTCTCAGAGATCTCTTTCGCTTTTTCATTCGATGGATATTGGATCTAGGTTCTTGACATTCAACATGCTGCTGACCATGAGAGCAGAGATCAGTGAATTATACTTTAAACTGTAATCACATTTTACAGGGTTGATCAAAGACACTGGCTAACGGTTTTCCCACCAAAGTCAGTGGGAGTTCTGGCTGTACAAAGAATGCTAGATCAAGCCCCAAGAGTGATTTTCATACTGATGCTGTTTCTTCTTACATCTAAAAAATTATCAGTCTGCTGTGCATTTCTGATTGTAAAGGATTTGTGCAAAGACGATATTCATCTTGAGTTATAATTCAGATTAAATTGTTAGTTTCTTCCAATAGTTTGACCAATAATATTCATTCTAAAATGCTAACTTCCTTTTGTGATACATAAGAACTTAATACATTCAGAGGAAGCACAAGAAAAATAGCATAATTATTATGAACACTGGAACATAGCTGAAAAATAATGACTTTAATTAACAATATTAAAACCCACCACATCACAATTCACTGGGGGTGAAATTCACCCCATGCATAGAGGTAAATAGGACCTAAATGGCACATGGGTCTTGTGCTAGCTGAACTGCATTTGGGACTCTGAACAACAACATATATTGAGCAGATTACCCTAGGAGTGCAATCCTACTTGTTGAAATTAGTGAGATTTTGCCGGTCACTTAACAGGAGCAGTATTGAGCTTCTAGTACAGAAAGGACTGTGTTGTTGCCACAAAAACTGAATACATGAGGCAGTGGGGGACAGCTGCGTTTAAAGAGAGTACTTTTGTTTTTTACTTACAAAAGGCCAAATCCTGTTTTCTTGAGTGAGGTAAGCAGCCTCTTTGACTACTTGCATGAGTACAACAAGCAGGAGGTTAGTCCAAATACAGTAAAACTTCTACAGAACCCAGCCCCTATCTTGAGCATCAACATTGAAGTATCCCCAAGGTTTCCATCAGTCTTCATTATATTTCTCTCAACCTTTAATTAAAAGCCACTTCTGCCAGGCAGTAACTTAAGGTGTGGTTATGTTCTAAAACATGACACTGCAAAAACAGCATTGAACAAATTGCTGGGTTTACACAGAGGTTTTTACCCTCTCACTAACTTCCAGCGCTGGAAACTCAACCTGGGCTCAGAAAGTCAAGCTGCTCTTTCTGGCTCATACATCACCAGTTGTAATCAGTTCTGCTGCTGAAGTTTAGAGGCAAATTCTGTCTCTGAGACCATGGAGGTGCCCTTGGCAGTGAACAAGAGCGGTTCAACTGCACAAACCGGACAGGATTAGAGGGAGGCAATGCAGGGGATACACACCACCTTCATGGCACGGCATCGTCATCCTCATCAGCGATGGACTACCAACACATGGCATAGCCCTCTCACAACGTGGGGACCCCTGAATGGCCATAAACATTGAGCTGATGAGAGTGAGACCTGGGCAGGCCAGTAGATGGTTGGGGTTAAAGGATCTTGTCACTGCTTAGATCCATCCTCCTTTTGCATGTAAAGACCAGGAATCTTTACCCCCACACATCCTCTGAAACAATAGCCAGACTATTTGTCCTTTAGTTAATTCTGTCTACTATGCATGAGCCATAATAGAACCTGGTTCACTCTCCCATAGTTGTAGTGGTTTTGCGTGCTAATAAGAATGAAAAATTGTAAACAACTTATTTTTGTCAGTAAAAGGAAGCAACTGTGATTCGGTATGTGGAAGGGGAGCAGCTCTGAGCGAGAAGACACTATTTTTACATGGTCACTTTACTGATTTTAGCTACTTTCTAACCTTATGTCTACACTAGAATTTTTATTTCCAGTTAATTGATAGCTAACACGTGTGCACAGGCTAATCTGGACTCCCCTACATGTTTGTTCTGTGCTAAAAATCGTTTTTGGTTTACCCGAAAGATCAGCCCAGTGTTAACCACTTCCAGCTAGTGGGTAATTAACAAGGTCCAATTAAAATATACATAGTAAAGGCAAGCCCAAAGATAGAATCATAGAATATTAGGGTTGGAAGAGAACTCAGGAGTTCATCTAGTCCAATCCTCTGCTCAAATCAGGACCAACACCAACTATCATCCGAGCCAAGGCTTTGTCAAGCCTTAAAAACCTCTAAGGGTGGAGATTCCACTACCTCCCTAGGTAACCCGTTCCAGTGCTTCACCACCATCCTAGTGAAATAGTGTTTCCTAGGATAGGATTGACTATCTTGGAAATCAGACATAATATGTGTGGAAAAGCAGGGGGGAAATAATAGCCATAAGATACACTACAGATTAATTTTTGGGGAAAATAGCAGGATGTCAAACATATTTAACCGTTAAGCTAAAAAGGAAAAAGATTTCCTCTAAGACTCCTCTACACAGGCAAAAATAAGACCCGTAATTCATTACCGGTGTTACTCCATAAACAATAGAAACAATAGAAACTGTAGTACAGACAGGGCCGGCTCTAGGCACCAGCTTGTCAAGCAGGTGCTTGGGGCGGCCACTCCGGAGAGGGGCGGCACATCCAGCTATTCGGCGGTAGACGGTCCCTCACTCCAGCTCGGAGCGAAGGACCTCCCGCCGAATTGCCGCCGCAGATCGTGATCGCGGCTTTTTTTTTTTTTTTGGCTGCTTGGGGCGGCCAAAACCCTGGAGCTGGCCCTGAGTACAGACAGGACTCAGATGGGTTTAGATATTTTTACCACTTTTCTATAGTTTCCACTGTTGATATCATCAGTTCGCCAGTAGGGAATTAAGAGTCTGATTTGAGTAAACAAGACCGGAGAGGTATGGTGCTGCAGAACAGTGCTCTGGGACGACCAGGTGTCTGCGTCTGAATGAAACCTCTGGGAAAGAATCAATTATCTATGGGCAGGGCCGGTGCTACCATTTAGGCCAACTAGGCAGTTGCCTAGGGTGCCAAGATTTGGGGGCACCAAAATGCAGCACCCCCAATTTTTTTTTTTTACAGCGGCCTCTGCGCTGGAAGGGAGAGGGAGTCTGAGCCGCCGGCAGGCAGCCCAGGGGTTCCTTTGGATCAGCGCGCCGCCAGCAGCCATGGGGAACCCCTGGGTCAGCGCGCTGCCAGCAGCCCAGGGGAACCCCTGGGTCAGCGTGCCGCCGGCAGCCCAGGGGTTCCCCTGGGTCAGAGCTGCCGCACGGATCCCCGGGCCGGGGGGTGGGGAGCTGCCGCGGGGGGGGGGTGCCTCAGGGCAGGGGGGACTACCACGGGGGGGGGCGCCTCAGGGTGGAGGGGGGGCGGGGAGCTGCCGCAGGGCTGGGGGGGGTGGGGCGCAAGGTGGAAGTTTTGCCTAGGGCGTGAAACTTCCTTGCACCGGCCCTGTCTATGGGCCTGTCTTTTTCACTTTGCTCCACGAATCTTTGGCATAATCCCTTTAGTGGAAGTATTGTCCTTTGCCTTTTTTTGATTGCCTTCGAGTCCAGCTAAGTTAGGAGCGAAATACAGAACCTCTGGCTTTAGAAGCAGCGTCAAGTAGTAAGTGATTTGCATATTTCCCAAGCTGACTTCCGAAAGTGAAAATAAGCGCTCTCCACCTTACTCAAAACATTCAAGAAGAAAATAAAGACATGCTATAGGTTCTGTCCTGTTCTTACCTTGCCTGGGAAATAATCCGCGCAAGTTGCAGTCAGAATGTTATGAGTTAAGGTCCAGACATCCTCATTCTGTGAACCCGCTAGGCAGCATCTGATAGTGTTTTGTATACATTCCAGCAGTTCGCCTTCCTGATATGTTCGAAGAGAAGCAATATTGTGACTAATACACTAGCAGCGCTAAGGCGGTAATGGCGCATAGTAGCCGATAGATGGCACCCATTATAGCTGTCCCAGCACTACTAAACCAGCTGTTCCTTATTCTTTCCTTAACCGTATTCCTTCTAAACCAGCTGTCTGAAATCACTTGCTGTCTTAGAAGAAATAATCATAAATTTCTACCTTCTTCCCGCTTCCAATTACATCTTTTAACGCAGTGAGGGAGGCGAGAGACACTCGGGTATCCACCCTTACATCTTCTAGTCTTTTTGTTTTGTTGTTGTCATTCAAAATAGCTTACCCACCCCATATATATAATATATGTATATGTTATTAATTAAAAAAAACAAAAGGTCGCTTACTAACGATGTTGGGATTTATTCACCTAGTTCAAACTTCTGGCTCCTCTGGTACCTCTCCATGGTACCATCATTGCACGGCTTCAGAAAGCAATGACCTATTATACCAACATACTATACACAACACTCACTTGTTCCCCGCATCCGTGAGAATCCTGATCATTTAGCTAGAAAGAAAGAATATCATAATCTTATGTATTAATTAACCAACAGTCGGTTATAGAACTAGAGGGTCATGCAAAACAATTTATATCAGAGAGCTTTCTAAAGTATTGTTACGTTTTGTATCTATTTTATACATCAATTATAATGATCTTGACAGCTGTATATACGGTTGTGTTTTCTTCCCTTATCTGGTGCCCTCAAAGATACATCACTTATCTCAGCTTATTTAGGTTATCTGCCAAAGTCCTAGCTAGAGGCGTTCAGACCTGTTTAGTTCGAAATTACATCGTGTTTTTGGTTTTATATCTATTTTGCAAATCGGCTTGTCCTTATTTTACACTTTTTTATTATTCTCTTGTATTTTCTTCCTACAGCTTGTGCCCTTAGAAACATGTCACTTACCTCCAACTATATATATACACACAGAGAGAGAGACTGTGTCTTGCCCAACACAGCTTCATGTCACCCTGGGAAATTAGGGGAAGATTTCCCCCTCCTCTCCAAATGTATTGGAGTTGTCTGGAGAAAACCATCTTCTAAGCTTTTCAGGTCCCAGATTTACCAGTCAGCGTTTTCTAAAAGTATCTTTCGACTAACATTAAAGACAATTGTAGAAGCAGCTACTGTACCACCAGTTTCCATTTGATGCTGTAAGACAAACAACCACACCTTATAAACTCACTTTCTACGGTACCTTTTTCAGATGTACCAAGATAACGTTAAGAAATTCATCTTTTATGGCTTCATGGTTACAGTTACTGAAATTGTAAGTAGACATCAGCACTAAGTCAGCAAGCTGAAGAAAGATGATCAACCTAAGGAGGACTGTTGAAGAAGAACAAGAAGGAAAAAAACAAAACAAAACAAACACCCAGCATTAGTTATCAGGAACTATATTACCAGCAACGAAACTAAAAATTTAAGAGCTGTAGTTCTGTAGAATAAGTAAATCAAGTGATACTTGTAGTTCTGAGTACTAGAGAAACATGATGATTACCCATTATGTTCTTTGAAGTTGGATTTTCAGTGCTGGGGTTCAATGCTTTGCTGGCTTCATATATATATATTGTATGTATCTGAACGCCTACGGTATTTTCAAATGCCATAGCTGGGGCTCATTTCGATGTCTCATTCACCTCTTTTCCTGGGCTGTAAAATAGTTATTCATAGTATTGTAATGAAGTTGTGTAATTTGTAATTTAAAAAGAAATAGAGAAATCTTGTAGTACAAACAAAGTTTGTAATCCGGGGACACCTCCATAAAAAATAAGACAACTCTTGCAGTAAGTGCACAGAGTTCAACAATTGCAGCTTGTTCCATATACCTTTGAAGCAGAATATCCATATGTATGTCTGAATAGACAGACAGACAGATGCACACCCAATATTTGGGTGCAATATATGTCGGTTTTAAAGAATATACACACATACACACAGAGGAGGGTATAATGAATGTGCTGACATTAGCCTTTTCACGACCGTGATCAAAGTTAGGGTTATATACTTTGTCCGGAAGGAAATGTTATGTGTTCGGCTTGATGCTGTTAGAAGCAGATCAGTCGGACACCTGGCAGTCCCCAGAGAAGGGTTTGTAGCCAGTACAGATTTGGACACGATTGGAGCGGGATAGTCCTTGGCCAATATGTGCTTTCCCCACTAAACCTGCAAGCCTCCAAACACTGTTCAAAAGCGAAGACGCAAAGAAAAATCTTATTTGCAGGATTTTTAACCAACCTAGTAACAATTAAAAAGCCGACGGGGCAGATGATGTCTATTTGCATCCGGTAATCACACTGTCTGCAGCCCTGGAATGAACACAGAGCCAAGCACACTCGCTGATTGTTCCCCTTTTTATTAATTGTGTGCCAGCGGAGACGCGTCTTGCTCAGATGTATTTAGTGAGGAGTATGTTGCCTATGCAATACTATATTATGCACACTGCTGTCCAGTGCAGAGCTGTTGCGCTATGCCGGGGACTCCCCCAGCGTGAGGAGAAATTGGCAGTATATAGCGCCTGGTCGGAAAGGAAGAGTGTAGCATCAGCAGAGTGTGTATTGGATGGGCTCTAGTTCAGGGGCTTCTGAATTCCTGCGGTTGAGAATAGGCTGTTTGGAAACAGTTTCCAATCCGGAGCCATTAATTTACTAATAAGTTTGACCGATTTTACTCCCCCCCCCCCCACACACACACCCCGTCTGATGATCCAGACAGCCTTTTCCTGTCCAAATAAGTTCTCAGTAAAAAAATCAAAATGTTGACCGTAGAGAGAGGGAAACTTGCCACAAATTGTAAATACACTAGCGTCTCTGCATAAACAAGCTAGCAATGGAATGGCATCAACAAGAACAGCAGCTGTGTGTGTATCGAGAGAGATCCTACAACTTGGCCTTCCCAAATCCCCCTTGTGCCCATCCAGAATCCTTTCCCCACGACACCCCCAGCCCTGCCCTCCTAAGATACTGAAGTGTGTGTCCCAAGATTGGGGCTATTGAAAGTGTCCTGGAAAGCTCTCCAGACAAACAGGTAAGCGTGCAATGACCCGGCTGCTCGGGCAGCGGGGGGCAGCAGTGAGCTGGCAGCTGGCCCCTGGCTCCAACGCGTGTGCGCCGAGAGACGAAGCAGGGGGCTGTATAAGGTGACCTCGGCGGGGCTGTCAAAGCGCCGCCGCCACTCAGAACTCAGCGCGACCCGGTGTTTCAGAGGAAGTTGGAGTCACCTAGGGGATGACTCGTAGACGTGAGTCATTGAAGAAAGCCCGAGTGGGCAGCTGGCGCGCGTGCCAGATTTGCTCTAGGCGCGCGAAAGCTGAGGACGAGCCCAGGCATGTTTATTACTGACTGACTGACTGAGCCATTGGGGCGGGTTTCCGCTCTCCCGGAAAACACGGCTAGAGAGCGGGGACCCAGCGAGGGCGGGAGGGGAGGAACCGTACAGTCCTACAGCTCGGGCAGGCCCGTAACTGCACAGCCGCCTTCAGCTGAGGTCTAGGGTCTGTGCAGGGGGCTGGGCTTCCTGACCTCTGGGGGTCCCTTGTAGCCCTCCAGTTCTGCGAGTCTGCGAAAGCCTTCAAGGCAGGGCTCCGCACAACCTGCCTTTGCTAATTCATTTAGCCGGCAGGACCTGGTAAGTAGGATTGCCAGTTCTGGTTCCACAGATTCCTGGAGGTTTCATCACATGACATAACCTATAATTAAAGATTAATCTTTAATTCCTGGAGACTCCAGAACAATCTTGGAGATTTGGCAACTTTAGGTGTAAGGGTGCAGACCAATGCAGCTTGCAAGGCTAGATAGAGCAGGCTGAAGAGAGGTTGGGGAGAAGAGATTACCTGGTAGGTTGCCACAAGGCCTAACATCTTATGCAGAAGCACAGTGCTATTTCACTAGGCTGCCAGGCACCTACTGTACAGCTTTTGACATTTCAATTAACCCAGCTGTAATGGTAGATCAAAACCTCACAGCAGCCATCTGTTTTGACAGTTATGACCACCATTGATTTCTTCAAAAATAACAGGAGTACTTGTGGCACCTTAGAGACTAACAAATTTATTAGAGCATAAGCTTTCGTGGGCTACAACCCACTTCTTCGGATGCATCCGAAGAAGTGGGTTGTAGCCCACGAAAGCTTATGCTCTAATAAATTTGTTAGTCTCTAAGGTGCCACAAGTACTCCTGTTATTTTTGCGGATACAGACTAACACGGCTGCTACTCTGAAACCATTGATTTCTTCATTCAACATATTGGATGCGCTATCCGAAGAAGTGGGTTGTAGCCCACGAAAGCTTATGCTCTAATAAATTTGTTAGTCTCTAAGGTGCCACAAGTACTCCTGTTATTTTTGCGGATACAGACTAACACGGCTGCTACTCTGAAACCATTGATTTCTTCATTCAACATATTGGATGCACTAGCAGTGCCTTGGGGAGATGAAGAAGTGAGGTTCTTACCCACGAAAGCTTATGCTCCCAATACTTCTGTTAGTCTTAAAGGTGCCACAGGACCCTCTGTTGGTTTTTTGGGGAGATGTGTATGTAATGTAAATAAAAATAAAGTAGGGAAGAATATCTTGAAGATACCCATTCATTTCCCTTTGAATAAAACCCACTTCAGGAGGGGAATCCTTTTTGACCACCAGGATACCTGGACTCTCTGATAATGTTGAACACTAAGGCCTTGGCTACACTTGCCGATGTACAGCGCTGTGAGTTAAACCTGACTTCGTGCAGCTGAGTAGGGAAAGCGCTGCACTCTGTCCACACTGACAGCTGCTCAGCGCACTGTTGTGGCCACATTTGCGGCAATTGCAGCGCTGTTGGGAGCGGTGCATTATGGGCAGCTATCCCACAGAGCACCTTTTCCCATTCTGGCGCCGTGGGTTGTGGGAAGGAGGCGTGGGAAGGGGGATTCTGGGTCCTGTCCCAATGCCCCGTGATGCAAAGCTTCGCATCCCAGAAATCCCTTTGTTTCCGTCCACCTTTGGCGCCATCTTTCAACGGTTTCAGAGTGCAGTGCGATCTGTCTGCGGGAAATGGAGTCCGAACTGCTGAGGCGTATGCTGACGAGTCTCGCCAGCACGTCACGTTTGGCTGTCGAACTATTCCTTAAGATCCAAAGTGACAGTGAGAGTGAGGGTGAGGAGTCCGACGATGCTATCGAGCCGCGTAACGCGTACGATACGAAATTGCTTGTGGCATTCACGGACATGCTCCGCACCGTGGAACGCCACTTTTGGGCTCGGGAAACAAGCACTGAATGGTGGGATCACATCGTCATGGAAGTCTGGGATGACGAGCAGTGGCTGCAGAACTTTCGGATGAGAAAAGCCACTTTCATGGGACTGTGTGAGGAGCTCGCCCCCACCCTGCGGCGCAAGGACACAAGATTGAGAGCTGCCCTGCCAGTGGAGAAGCGGGTGGCTATTGCAATCTGGAAGCTGGCAACTCCAGACAGCTACCGGTCGGTCGCAAACCAGTTTGGAGTGGGAAAGTCGACCGTTGGAATCGTGTTGATGCAAGTTTGCAAGGCCATTAATCGCATCCTACTCAGAAGAACCGTGACTCTGGGTAACGTGCAGGAAATAGTGGATGGCTTTGCACAAATGGGGTTCCCTAACTGTGGAGGGGCGATAGATGGGACACACATTCCTATTCTGGCACCACCCCACCTAGGATCCGAGTACATTAATCGGAAGGGGTATTTCTCTATGGTTCTCCAGGCGCTTGTGGATCACCGTGGGCATTTCATTGACATTAACACAGGCTGGCCCGGAAAGGTGCATGACGCTCGCATCTTTCGGAACACTTGGCTGTTCAGGAAGATGCAGGCCGGGACTTTTTTCCCAGAGCAGAAGATCATGGTAAAGGAAGTTGAAATGCCCATTGTGATCCTTGGAGATCCCGCTTACCCGTTAATGCCGTGGCTCATGAAACCCTACACAGGGAGACTTGACAGCAGCAAGGAACGGTTCAACTTTTTGCGAACAGGGGCTGCTAACAGGGAGTTTCGCAAGGGAGTTCTCCAGGTGAAGGAGGAGCTAATACAGCATCTGTGGGGGACCGTGTGCTCTGGCTGGCAGTTGGAGGCAGGTTTGAAAGCTCGAAGCCTCTGGTAATTGGCTGAGCCTTACTCAGTGGGCGGGGCATTCACTCAGGCCAGGGCTTTATAAAGCCGCGCACAAGCGACCAGGGAGCTTTGCGACCAGGGGCTGCTAACAGGGAGTTTCGCAAGGGAGTTTAGAAGGGGAGTGGGAAGGGAGTGGGAGTCCCTCGCCAGCCGTAACCCCATCCCCGTGGCCCCCCCCTAAAACCTATAAACCAAACCACATTCCAAAACTTCCTTCTGTAAACCACCCTTTCACTAACTAGGATACAATGCAGGCAGAAGCCCAGCAGCAGAGTGGGGGCTATCCAGTTTATTGCACCGACTGTTGCATGTATGATTACCTGCCCTGTGGGCGGGTGGCGTATGTGTGCAGTCGGTGCAAGGAGCTCCTGGCCCTCAAAGACCATGTACGGACTTTGGAGGCCAGGGTGGCGGAACTGGAGGAGCTGAGAGAGGCAGAGAGGTATGTTGATGAGGCTTTCCGGGACACTGTAGAATTGTCCCACCTCCGCTTAGACAGCACCTGTGCTGTTAAGGAGGAAGAAGGGCCCAGGGAAGTAGAGCAGTCAATGGGAGCAGAGGGAAACTTTCCCGTAGTTGGGACCCTCCTTCCAGATGGTTCTGGGGTTGCCTCTCGCACTGAGGTTGCCTCTCCGGGGGAGGGAACTCCAGTTTCTAGGAAAAGGCAGGTGTTAGTAATGGGAGATTCGATTATTAGAAATGTAGATAGCTGGGTCTGTGATGACCGGGAGAACCGTATGGTGACTTGCCTGCCTGGTGCGAAGGTTGCGGATCTCTCGAGGCATCTAGATAGACTTATGTGTAGTGCTGGGGAGGAGCCGGTGGTCGTGGTACATGTAGGTACCAATGACATAGGGAAGGGTAGGAGAGATGTCCTGGAAGCCAAATTTAGGCTGCTAGGGAAGAGACTGAAATCCAGGACCTCTATGGTGGCATTTTCAGAAATGCTCCCAGTTCCACGCGCAGGGCCAGGTAGGCAGGCAGAGCTTCAGAGTCTCAATGCGTGGATGAGACGATGGTGTAGAGAGGAGGGGTTCACGTTCATTAGGAACTGGGGAAACTTCTGGGATGGGAGGAGCCTATACAGGAGAGATGGGCTCCACCTAAACCAAAATGGAACCAGACTGCTGGCACTAAACATTAAAAAGGTTGTAGAGCAGTTTTTAAACTAGGAGATGGGGGAAAGCCGACTGCTGCAGAGGAGCGTGTGGATCGGACACAGACTTCCCTTAGGGGAGAGTCTGATGATAGAGAATCTCCAGGTTATAGTCAGGAGCAGAGGACTGAAAAGTATAATGTAAGGGCCGGATCAGATGATAAACAGCCACATAAAAAAGAATCTGGCACATCAGAAAAAGACAGGCTAATAAACAGGGACAAGTTTTTAAAGTGCTTGTACACAAATGCCAGAAGTCTAAATAATAAGATGGGTGAACTAGAGTGCCTTGTGATAAAGGAGGATATAGATATAATAGGCATCACAGAAACCTGGTGGACTGAGAGCAATCAATGGGACACAATCATTCTGGGGTACAAAATATATCGGAAGGACAGAACAGGCCGTGTAGGGGGAGGAGTGGCACTATATGTTAAAGAAAGTGTAGATTCAAATGAAGTAAAAATCTTAAGCGAATCTACAGGTTCCATAGAGTCTCTATGGATAGAAATTTCATGCTCTAGTAAAAATATAACATTAGGGATCTATTATCGACCACCTGACCAGGACAGTAATAGTGATGATGAAATGCTAAGGGAAATTAGAGAGGCTATCAAAATTAAGAACCCAATAATAGTGGGGGATTTCAATTATCCCCATATTGACTGGGAACATTTCACTTCAGGACGAAATGCAGAGATAAAATTTCTCGATACTTTAAATGACTGCTTCATGGAGCAGCTAGTACGGGAACCCACAAGGGGAGAGGCGACTCTAGATTTAATCCTGAGTGGAGCGCAGGAGCTGGTCCAAGAGGTAACTATAGCGGGACCGCTTGGAAATAGTGACCATAATACAATAGCATTCAACATCCCTGTGGTGGGAAGAACACCTCAACTGCCCAACACTGTGGCCTTTAATTTCAAAAGGGGGAACTATACAAAAATGAGGGGGTTAGTTAGACAAAAGTTAAAAGGTTCAGTGACTAAAGTGAAATCCCTGCAAGTTGCGTGGGCCCTTTTTAAAGACACCATAATAGAGGCTCAACTTCAATGTATACCCCAAATTAAGAAAAACAGTAAAAGAACTAAAAAAGAGCCACCGTGGCTTAACAACCATGTAAAAGAAGCAGTGAGAGATAAAAAGACTTCCTTTAAAAAGTGGAAGTCAAATCCTAGTGAGGCAAATAGAAAGGAGCACAAACACTGCCAACTTAAGTGCAAGAGTGTAATAAGAAAAGCCAAAGAGGAGTTTGAAGAACGGCTAGCCAAAAACTCCAAAGGTAATAACAAAATGTTTTTTAAGTACATCAGAAGCAGGAAGCCTGCTAAACAACCAGTGGGGCCCCTTGACGATGAAAATACAAAAGGAGCGCTTAAAGATGATAAAGTCATTGCGGAGAAACTAAATGGATTCTTTGCTTCAGTCTTCACGGCTGAGGATGTTAGGGAGATTCCCAAACCTGAGCTGGCTTTTGTAGGTGACAAATCTGAGGAACTGTCACAGATTGAAGTATCACTAGAGGAGGTTTTGGAATTAATTGATAAACTCAACATTAACAAGTCACCGGGACCAGATGGCATTCACCCAAGAGTTCTGAAAGAACTCAAATGTGAAGTTGCGGAACTATTAACTAAGGTTTGTAACCTGTCCTTTAAATCGGCTTCGGTACCCAATGACTGGAAGTTAGCTAATGTAACGCCAATATTTAAAAAGGGCTCTAGGGGTGATCCCGGCAATTACAGACTGGTAAGTCTAACGTCGGTACCGGGCAAATTAGTTGAAACAATAGTAAAGAACAAAATTGTCAGACACATAGAAAAACATAAACTCTTGAGCAATAGTCAACATGGTTTCTGTAAAGGGAAATCGTGTCTTACTAATCTATTAGAGTTCTTTGAAGGGGTCAACAAACATGTGGACAAGGGGGATCTGGTGGACATAGTGTACTTAGATTTCCAGAAAGCCTTTGACAAGGTCCCTCACCAAAGGCTCTTACGTAAATTAAGCTGTCATGGGATAAAAGGGAAGGTCCTTTCATGGATTGAGAACTGGTTAAAGGACAGGGAACAAAGGGTAGGAATTAATGGTAAATTCTCAGAATGGAGAGGGGTAACTAGTGGTGTTCCCCAAGGGTCAGTCCTAGGACCTATCCTATTCAATTTATTCATAAATGATCTGGAGAAAGGGGTAAACAGTGAGGTGGCAAAGTTTGCAGATGATACTAAACTACTCAAGATAGTTAAGACCAAAGCAGATTGTGAAGAACTTCAAAAAGATCTCACAAAACTAAGTGATTGGGCAACAAAATGGCAAATGAAATTTAATGTGGATAAATGTAAAGTAATGCACATTGGAAAAAATAACCCCAACTATACATACAACATGATGGGGGCTAATTTAGCTACAACGAGTCAGGAAAAAGATCTTGGCGTCATCGTGGATAGTTCTCTAAAGATGTCCACGCAGTGTGCAGAGGCGGTCAAAAAAGCAAACAGGATGTTAGGAATCATTAAAAAGGGGATAGAGAATAAGACTGAGAATATATTATTGCCCTTATATAAATCCATGGTTCGCCCACATCTCGAATACTGTGTACAGATGTGGTCTCCTCACCTCAAAAAAGATATTCTAGCACTAGAAAAGGTTCAGAAAAGAGCAACTAAAATGATTAAGGGTTTAGAGAGGGTCCCATATGAGGAAAGATTAAAGAGGCTAGGACTCTTCAGTTTGGAAAAGAGAAGACTAAGGGGGGACATGATAGAGGTATATAAAATCATGAGTGATGTTGAGAAAGTGGATAAGGAAAAGTTATTTACTTATTCCCATAATACAAGAACTAGGGGTCACCAAAAGAAATTAATAGGCAGCAGGTTTAAAACAAATAAAAGGAAGTTCTTCTTCACGCAGCGCACAGTCAACTTGTGGAACTCCTTACCTGAGGAGGTTGTGAAGGCTAGGACTATAACAATGTTTAAAAGGGGACTGGATAAATTCATGGTGGCTAAGTCCATAAATGGCTATTAGCCAGGATGGGTAAGAATGGTGTCCCTAGCCTCTGTTCGTCAGAGGATGGAGATGGATGGCAGGAGAGAGATCACTTGATCATTGCCTGTTAGGTTCACTCCCTCTGGGGCACCTGGCATTGGCCACTGTCGGTAGACAGATACTGGGCTAGATGGACCTTTGGTCTGACCCAGTACGGCCTTTCTTATGTTCTTATGTTCTTATGTTCTTAACTACAGGCTGAGCCGGTGCCGAATGACTGTGGAGTGTGCCTTTGGCCGTTTAAAGGGCCGCTGGCGATCTCTGTATGGGAAGCTGGACTTGGCTGAAAACAGCATTCCCTCGGTTATATCTGCGTGCTGTGCCCTCCATAATATTTGTGAAGGGAAGGGTGAAAGCTTCACTCAGGCATGGACCTCCGAGGTTCAACACCTGGAGGCTGAATTTGCACAGCCAGAGAGCAGGGCTATTACAGAGGGCCAGCGCGGGGCTGCAAGGATTAGGGATGCCTTGAGGGAGCAATTTGAGGCTGAAAACCAGCAGTGATATCTGGTGCCCTGCACAGGAGTGAAGTGCAGTAGTTCCAATCTTTAGGAATCAGTGTCTGCTTAGCAGACAAGCAGACTTGCAGTGCCTGTTTAGTTCCTGGGCTAAGGAGTCTTTTACTTTATGCAATAATAAAGAATGTTTTCAAAGCCAAAGAATCCATTTATTGAAAAGAAAAAAAAATTATTTATTGAAAAGAAACAAGGGGGTGGAGTGGGGAACAGTACAATCACAGATTTGCATATGTCCTGTCTGGTGTGCTGTGCAGTGAGTGCTGCACTTCAGGATAGCTATACTGCATGGTGATGGGGGTTGAGTGCAGAGGGTAAGGATCGTGGTTTTCAGGGCTGGGTGGTGAAGATACTGGTGTTGGAGGCAGCGGGTGGCGTGAAGAACACGGAAGTTGGGGAAAGTGGGTTGGAGGTGACAGTGGGGCACAACGGAAAGAGTTTTGGGACAAGGGCTGTAGGGGGGGTGGCGTTTGCGGTACTGCTCCTCTTTCTGCATGGCTACCAGCTCCTGGATAGCATCTGCTTGGCGCTCCAGGATGCTTATGAGCCTATCAGTGCTTTGCTGCCGGTCCGCGGTGCTTTGCTGCCGGTGCGCTGCATTTTCCTGGTGGATCCTGCTTTCTCTCTCCCTCCAGTCCTGTGCTTTCTCATTCTCTTTAATAGATTGCCGCATCACTTCTTGCAGCATGTCTTCTTTGCTTTTTCGCGGTCTCTTCCTGAGTCTTTGCAGTCTCTGAGCAGGCGATAAGAGGGACGGCTGAGGTCTCAAGGTTGATGCAGCTGTATATGCAAAATGCAACATTTAACAGAGGCAGCATTGTTCATACCAGACAGAGTAATGACCCCCCCCACACTTAAGGAGTAGAAAACACACAGGGTCTACACAATAGCATAATTTTCCCGTCCGAAACAGAGCACACATATCCCACGGGAGCCTCACAATGGTGAGTAAGGGGGACTGATTGTTTCAGGGCTGCACTGTCCTCTGGGTTTCTGTGCCTTGGGGAGAGCCAACAGCTTCAGGGGGCACCGACACTGAACACTGTCCCAACATTTTCCACAGGAGTTCGTCCTGGATGATATCTCGCTGCTGAGGGTGACCTGGGAAGCAAGGGAGGGTATTCTACTGCAATGCGGCTTCCGCCCTGGCCCATATGCAGCTTGCCTGTGTGCAGCAATGGTCCCCCCTCCCCTCGCGGCACAGTGGCGCGGACATGTTAGCCTGGCTGGGACAAGGACCACGGCGGCTCTCCCGATAAACCTGCGCAAACGCATTGCACACGTTCTGGATGAGACATTCGAGGAGATTACCGAGGCCGATTACCGCGATGTGATAAACCACATCAATGCACTATTCCGCATCTAGGCATGCATGCCTAACCCTCCTCTCCCAAAGAGCCCGCACTGAAAAAATCCCTTCCCGAAAAAAAAAACTGCTTACCGGGATCCTGCTCTTCTGTTTGTCCTCCACCAAGTACCGGCCGCTGCAACTGGCTACCTTCCTCCTGGCTCGAGAAGAGCTCCTGGCTGCATGGCTGCAGGGATTCCGGGGTGTCTCCATCAGGCCCACCACCATCACTCCCGTTTTCCTCCTCCTCCTCCTCCTCTTCCTCTTCCTCCCCCCCCCCCCACACCGGCTCTGAAGTGTTCATGGTGGTGCTCGGAGTGGAGGTGGGGTTAACCCCAAGTATCGCATCCAGCTCTTTGTAGAATCGGCAGGTCGCGGGGGGAGCACCCGAGCGGCCGTTTGCATCGCGGGCTTTGCGGTAGGCACTCCGCAGCTCCTTCACTTTAATCCTGCACTGCAGGGGGTCCCAGTCATGGCCCCTTTCCATCATGTCCTTTGATACCTTCCCGAAGGTATCGTAATTCCTACAGCTGGAGCGCAGCTGGGACTGTACAGCTTCCTCCCCCCAAACACTGATGAGGTCCAGCAACTCGCCATTGCTCCATGCTGGGGCTCGCTTGGTGCGTGGAGGCATGGTTACCTGGAAAGATTCGCTGATAGCACTCCACGCCACGCCGGGCTGAGCAAACAGGAAGGGGATTTTTAAAATTCCCGGGGAATGTAAAGGGTCGGTCACATGGTTGGTTACCTGAGGCCAGGGCAGTAGAGTTTGAACTGATGACCAGAGTGGCTAGAACAGGCATTGTGGGATACTGCCGAATAATTCTGGAGGCCATTCACAGCGCATTGGGTGGCCACACTGGCGCCGCAGCGCTGCAGCGGCAGCGCTGCACTCCCTATTCCTCTCGGAGAGGTGGAGTACATGCAGCGCTGCAACCACGGAGATACAGCGCTGCAAATGCCTTGCCAGTGTGGACGGGGAGTGAGTTACAGCGCTGGGGGCGGCTTTACAGCGCTGCAACTCGCAAGTGTAGCCAAGGCCTAGGTTCCCAGCTACAGTCCTAACTTGTTTTTAACCAATAAAAAGCCTTAAATGGGTTAGAACCTGTTTACAACAGTGGTTCTCAACCAGGGGTATGTGTACCCTGGGAGTACGCAGAGGTCTTCCAGAGGGTACACCAACTCATCTAGATATTTGCCTGGTTTTACAACAGTAACATAAAAAGCAAAGTCAGTTCAAACTAAAATTTCATACCGACAATGTCTTGTTTATACTGCTGTATATACTATACACAGAAATATAAGTACAATATTTACATTCAATTGATTTATAATTAGCTAGTAAAAATAAGAAAGTAAGCAATTTTTCAGTAATAGTGTACTGTGACACTTTTGTATTTTTATGACTGATTTTGTAAGCAAGTAATTTTTAAGTGAGGTGGTTTACTCTCTCGCCATGCAATACTGTACCAGACATCATGCAAAGTCAACCTTTCTTTTCTTGTTCTTTTTTTTCCTTTTCTTCCTCAGGCATTTAGGGAGGAGGTGGGTTCAAAGACTGAGGATAGTCTGGGGATCGCTGTAAGAGACCCTTTTATTCTATAGGAAGTTCAGATAGCAAGTATTCTGTAGATTTTATAATGTTGTTACAAGTTTTTTATTTAATATGTAAGCCACCTAAAACTTTGGACAAGCACTGAAAAAATCAAAATACATTTAAAATATACTATCCTTAATTTACTGTTGCAATATGCCATAGGACACTGTAGATCGTAGAGTACAAAATAATTAATGTATAATAACAGAGATAGCTAAATCCAAACTCTAGCGGGAAGTCTGGAGCCATAGCTAGTATTTTATGACTATAGTTCCCAGTTCTATGGTAATTAAACCAAGACTCTGGCTCTGGATATCTCCAAGCTATAGAAAGCTTTGATCTGTACCCAAACTTTGTGATTCAGGCCCATTTCTAGCATTTACACTGTGAGCCATCCTGGTTTCAGAATCCAATTTGTATTAAGAAAAGAGCAGGAAATATTCACAGCACTAGGGGTCTCAGTGGGAGCACTTAATAAAATGTAGCAAAATCACAACCACTTACCATTCACATTCTCTATGTGCTAGCATAAGAACACAAAAGCTGAATCAGTGTGCTGTAAACTACAATCAGCCCATGAATAGAAAGAGGTAAAGCAACAGACCATATTGCAAACATTATGATCCAGAGGTTTGGAAGGCTTGTTAATAGTGCCCTGATAGGTATGAACAGAAAACCAATGTGATTCCTATAGAGAGTCTGTAGCAGTGTTGTCAGTAAGTCTCTGAAACTCCTCCCACCTTATGCTTTAATTTTTCTTACACTACACTATATGCTTTTGGTATTAGTGATTAAAGGACAGGACTGAGGACTCAGGAGATTTCTTTCCTATTTGTACCTCTATCACAGACATCCTGTATGAACTTGGGCAGCTTATTAGCATTCACATTTGGACACTAATTTTAGAGCCCAGCATGAGACATCTTGGGAAGGTTTGCCTGACAAAGGGCTCAGGGCAGCATCAGAACCTTAATGTCTGGCTCTAAATCAGTGGTTCTCAAAGTGTGGTATTGAGCCTGCAATAAGGTTGGTTTAGAGTACTGTATAAGAGTAAAAATCCATTCTTACTATCAGGGCCGGCTTTAGGAAGTGCGGGGCCCAATTTGAACATTTTCGGCGGGGCCCCAGCAGGGATGACTAAAAAAAACCAAACACGTAAAAAAAAACCCTTTCATTTCTTCCATGTATTATTTACTTTCCATAACTATATAAATAATAACAAAATTATATATTACGTATATTGCGTAATGTATGCAGATGTATGTTAACCCTACCTAAAGTTCTTTTTTAAAAAGATGGGCCTGAACTAGAAATGAGCTCCGTTTCACATGTGTGGGTCCCTGCTACTCCCTGGGGATGTGTGCACATGTGTGGGTCCCAGCTGCTCCCTGCCCCCCTCATTGAAGCAGGTGTGCAGGGTTACTGCCCTGGGAACTGCAGGGCACCAGTGGACATGGGGCTGGCTGGAGGCAGGGCAGGGGCTGACTGGAGGTAGGGTCTGGCTGCAGGCAGGGCAGTGGCTGTGGAGCTGGCTGGAGAAAGGGGCTGGCTGCAAGCAGCGCAAGGGGTGCGGGCCTGGCTGGAGACGGGCTGGCTGCGGGCAGGGGGTGCGGGGCTGGCCGCAGACAGGGGCTGGCTGCGGGCAGGGCAGCGCAGGGGGTGCGGGGCTGGCTGCAGACGGGCTGGCTGCGGGCAGGGGTTGCGGGGCTGGCTGCAGACAGGGGCTGGCTGTGGGCAGGGTGGTGGCTACTTACCAGGAGAATGCCTTGGAGCAGCCCGAGCAGCAGGACGCAGCCCAGGCCCAGCAGAACAGCCGGGGACCCACCAGGCAGCAGCGGGAGCCCCAGGGCCAGAGGTCCAAGGAGCAGCAGCAGCAACAGGGCCAGGAGGTGGCTCACGTGGCTCCTGCAGCGCAGCACCCCCGGCGGCCGGAGCAGGAATTTTACGCTTCCCAGCCAGAGCCCATCAAAGCCGCAGTGCGCCCTCCTCGCAGGGAAGCCAGTTAACAAGCGGTTCTAAAACCGCTTTAAAATTTAACAACCGGTTCATGCAAACCGGTGCGAACTGGCTCCAGCACACCACTGGCTGAGGGGGTCAGAGTCAGCCCCCAGCCCACCCTGTACGGTAAGTGCCCCCTCCTCCTCTTTCCTGGAGACAGGGGCTGGTGCGGGCAGGGCAGGGGGTGCGGGGCTGGAGGTAGGGCAGGGGGGTGCAGCAGGGGCTGGCTGCGGGCAGGGGGTGTGGGGCTGGCTGGAGACAGGGGCTGGCTGCGGGCAGCGCAGGGGGGGTGGGGCTGGTGTGGGCAGGATAGGGGGTAGCAGCAGCAGCCTGGGGCTCAGGGGCTATTTAAAGGACCCGGGGCTCCCCTGCTTCTACCGCCCCGGCCCTTTAAATAGCCACGGGAGCCCTGGGGAAGCGGCGGGGCTCCAGCGGCTATTTAAAGGACAAGGCGGCAGAGGCAGCTGGAGCCGTGGCCCTTTAAATAGCCCCCGGAGCCCGCGCTACCCCAGGGCTCTGGGGGCTATTTAAAGGGCCCAGGCAGGGCCGGCTTTAGGCCGATTCAACTGATTCTCCTCTTTAGGGCACGGGGCCCTCTTAGGCGTGGGGCCCGATTCAGGGGAATTGGTTGAATTGGCCTAAAGCCAGCCCTGCTTACTATACTGGTTGAAATTGCCACAGAGGTACACCACAGACATTTGAGTTTTAGATGTGCTAAGTTAGGTCTTAAAATTTGAGAAATGCTATCCAATCTAGTACATACTGTTAACTGAATTGTTGAGTCTGGAAGACAAGATGCAATATGTCAAGTACATTAGTATTTTATATAAATGTATGATTTACCTGGTCCTTTACTAAACTGCATATGACAGAGAGCACAACTGATCAAGACATTCACAGCTGTCAGTTTTCCAGGGTTACCAACATAATTTCTTAAAGAATTATCAATTTACTGCCTTGCTGGGAGATATGATGGTTTTCTTAACTGGCATATTCATTGTCCTTTGCATTTCTGTAGCCTATTGCATCTGAAGATGTTAATATGTTTTACAAATATTAATTAAAGCTCACATGCCCCTTGCAAAGGAGTTTAATTCATTATCCTAATTTTACAGATGTATAAACCAAGTCTCACACACAGGTCAAATGACTTGCTTAACACAAAGTCCATAGTAGAGCTAGGACTAGAATCCATGGGTTTCCTAACCCCCTGTATTCAGTCAGTGGGAGATTTGCCTGAGTAAGGACTGCAGGATCAGGCCATTTCAGTATTCTGTGCAACAGATGCACTTAAGGTGTGGATACATATTTTATATTGGAATGAAATAGAGACTTACTACATGACATATTTCTTTGAGCCGTTACAATAAAGGGTAAAACTCACATTGATTTTAATGTGAGCAGGATCAGGCCCCAATTCTCCTAAGTTTCTATCAGTTGTTCAGATGTTTTTATTTCTGACCTACAATTAAGTGTGGATATAGTTTGGAATGTTCAAGAACATAGTTTTAGGGCCCAATCCTTTGCCTGCTGACATTTGCCCATTGACTTTTTATTAATATAGCAACCTCAGTAGGGGGGAGGGGCTTTACAGACAAGACTAACAACAATAAAGAGAGACATCCTCTGCTTTGAGATATTTACAATCTAAATATAGGACAAGATGCAACACATGAGATGAATAGACCAGTGCGGAGGTAGAGGAAAGTTGGAGAAGGAATAGTAAGGGTTACAAAAATAAGGTTTCGTGAATGGTTTGAGGCTTCCATTGTTACAGTAACATGCAGTACATCACCCCTTTTAAAATATATATTATTATTTATAGAATAAAAGGTTTTTTTATTTATCCCTCTCCCTTTCCTTTGGTGGGATACAAAACTGGGATGATAGGAGAGTAGTAGTCACAAGGCTTGTGAAAGCTGAAGAGGTCATGCAGAGGGGAGAGGCATGGCAAGAAATGGGCAAGGACCAAGGATTAGGAAAATGAAATAGGAGATATGGTAAAGCAGCAGGCAGAGATATCAAAACCAATGAATGAGACTAGGACAAGTGAATAGAGAGGTAGTGACTGAGTCAGTGAGTTATTGCTGAAGGAGTCTGTGGTCCTATCTGGTGGTGCTGAACTTGGTAGTGCACAGGTACTGACATCAGGAAGGAAGAATGAGGAGAGAACCTGGAGCCTTTGAAGGAGTGAATCTGAGGAAGATGGAGGCTTTGGAGTTCTCCCCCTATATGGCTGGTGCTTGTGAGGGTCGCATGGCAGGTACTGCTGGCACCCATTGTCCATGAGCATAGAGGGGAGAAATTTGAGGGAACAGGATCAGACTCCTGGTACTGAAATTAGCAATGGAACAGCATTTCAAATAACATTAGCAATACAATCAAATCATTATTAGAAATTAATAAAAAGAACATGGGGAAAAATCCATATATTAATATTAACCCACATTTTTAATGAAAATAAAGACAGTACATTTAAAAAAAAGAAGAAACACACTAACCTTGCTGGTCTTTCAACTGCTTTTTTCACATATGAAAATATCCTGTAAAGTCAAATTATGCCTCACCAAAAACTCTGCTGTTATCTAGCTTAATTTCCCTCCTCTTATGACTCCAACAACTTCTGAGTATGATGAATAACTTCTCACCACAGTTTGGTGTTCTTTCCCTTTCCCAGAACTATATATGCAAATACTAAAACAAACTCCAGAAAAAGAAGGAATCAAGCTGTTTAACCTTCTGTGTAAAGCTAACAGATAATTGAGCAGCTGTGTGTTAGTGTCTAGTATACAGGAGGTCACACAAGATGATCACAGTGGTCCTTTTTTATCCAAAAAGTGCTGTCTTAGCTTTTTTCCCCCCCAAGGTCATGTTACCAGGGTTTTTCTTGGTATATCTGGGCTTCTTTACTCCTTTTTTGTGTTGTTCTGTGTTTCTGCTGCTTCTCTCCCCCATTCAGCTCAATCAATGCCCCAGCTCCTGTTTGCACTATATCAGTCTCCAGGGAAACACCTTGGGCTACATGGTTCATCTTCCAATCCAGTTTTGCCATGTGCCAGTGTTGGTGGCAGTGCATCCTATTGTTTCAGCTATCTGAGTCTATGAAGGGGCTTGGTTATTTCTTATGTTTATCCTGAATGAAGGGCAGCAGTTATGCCCATCAGCTTCACTGAGGTTTCTTCCAACTCCCTAGCATAACAATACCATCAGCCCAAAGTGTAAAGGAATAAAAAAGTTTGTATTTTATTTAGTTAAAATGATTAAAATTTAAATTTAAATTAAAAAGATGGCCAGCATTGTATAGAATTAATTCCCACCACCCCACCGAAATACATTTGAATGTTAACTTTAATGAACTAAAAGATACATTGAAAAAACATGTACATAAACGTAAAGTTACTTTTGGATTAATTTTACATTTTTTAAAAAACATTCAATTCAATTTAAGTTTAGGTTTAATTTTCTTAACAGATTCCAAGGCCAAAAAGGACCACTGTGATCATCTTGTGTGACCTCCTGTATAGCACAGGACATTACTTACCACTCTCCCAATTTCTGGGCCATCTGCAAACTTTAGCAGTGATGATTTTGTTTTCTTTCACATTAGCTAGCTTTTAATCCATTTAATGTGTGCCATGTTCATTTTATATTGTTAAAGTTTTTTAATGAAAATGTTGTGTGGTACCAAGTCAAATGTTTTACACAGGTCTGAGTATTATGTCAACACTATTACTTTTATCAACCACACTTGTAATCTAAAAACAAACAAACAAACAAGGATCTATGTTCCATAACCCATGTTGACTGGCATTCATTATATTACTCTCCTTGAATTCTTTATTAATGGAATCCTGTATCAGCTTGTAATAGGGTCCTCAGTGGGCTGGGAGACCTAATGGTTAGCATCCCCTCAGTTGTGGGGTAGTGGTAGGGAAACCCAGGCCCACCAACTCAGCATACACAAGGAAGCCTCTCTAGCACCTTTTGTCAGGAGTCTTCAGGATAGGTCTGTATTCCTCCCCAGCTTCTGAGTTGGGCTGCTTCTTTTTCAACCCTATCTCCAGTTGGGACATGTGCTGCAGAGTTGGTGGGGCGAGCTGGGGCCATTGCTGTTCTTTAACCCCTTCCATCCCAGTGTGGGATTTGTTGTATATCCCAACACACAGCTGCTCAATTATCTTGGATTGATATCAGACTGACAAGCCTATAATTACTGAGGTTGTCCCATTTACCCTTTTTAAATATTGACATAACATTAGCTTTCTTCCAGTCTTCTGGAACTTCCCCAGTGGTCTAAGACTTATTGAAAATCCACATTAGCTCTTCAGCCAGCTGTTTTAAAAAGTTATCCGGACCTGCTGATTGGCCTAAATTTAGTAGCTATTTAACATTCTCCTGAGATACTAGTGGAATGGAAAGAGTGGTATTGTATGATATGACTACAGAAGAAAATAAGAAGGGCCATACAAGGTCAGACCAAAGGTCTATCTAGCCCAGTATGCTATCTTCTGACAATGGCCAATGCCAGGTGCTTCAGAGGGAATGAACAGAACAGGTAATCATCAAGTGATCCATCCCGTCGCCCATTCCCAGCATCTGGCGAACAAAGACTAGGGACACCATCCCTGCCCATCTTGGCTAATAGCCATTGATGGACCTATCCTCCATGAATTTATCTAGTTGTTTTTTGAACCCTGTTATAGTTTTGGCCTTCACAACATCCTCTGGCAAGGAGTTCCGTAAGTTCACAGTGCATTGTGTGAAGAAATACTTCCTTTTGTTTGTTTTAAACCTGCTGCATATTAATTTCATTTGGTGACCCCTAGTTCTTGTGTTATGAGAAGGAATAAACAACACTTCTTTATTTACTTTCTCCACACCAGTCACAATTTAATAGATCTCTATCATATCCCCCCTTAGTCATATCTTTTCCAATCTGAAAAGTTCCAGTTTTATTAATCTCTGTTCATATGGAAGCTGTTCCATACTCCTAATCATTTTTGTTGCCCTTTTCTGTACCTTTTCCAATTCTAATACATCTTTTTTTGAGATGGGGCAACCACATCTGCATGCATTCAAGATGTGGGCATACCATGGATTTATATAGAGGCAATACGATATTTTCTGTTTTATTATCAATCCCTTTCTTAATGATTCCCAACATTCTGTTTGCTTTTTTGACTGCCACTGCATATTGAGTGGATGTTTTCAGAAAACTATCCACAATGACTCCAAGATCTCTTTCTTGAATGGTAACAGCTAATTTAGTCCCCATTATTTTATATGTATAGTTAGGATTGTTTTCCAATGTGCATTACTTTGCATTTATCAACATTGAATTTCATCTGCCATTTTGTTGCCCAGTCACCCAATTTTGTGACATCCCTTTGTAACTCTTCACAGTCTGCTTTGGATTTAACTGTCTTGAGTAGTTTTGTATCATCTGCAAATTTTGCCACCTCACTGTTTACCCGTTTTTCCAGATCAGATGACTACATCATCTATTATTTTTTACCAATAAAAACAAATATTTATTGAATACTTTTGCCTTTTCTGCATTATGTTTGATGATTCTAGCATTTCCCTCTAGTAATGGGAACCCTACCATTGTTAGGATTCTTTTTATTCCTAATATATTTTAAAATTACTTTTTATTGTCCTTATATCTGTTGGTGCTAGATTTCTCCTGGTGTCCCTTTTCATTCTGTATCAATTTTCTACCATTCCTAGCGTCTCATTTATATTCATTACTATCAACTTTTCCTTTCTTCCATTTGGTGTGTGTGTGTGTATATATATATATAGCTGCCTTCACTTCTCCTCTAAAGCAGGTCAGTTTTTTAACCAATTCAGCCTTCTACCGTGATTTTTGGATTGTATCTTTTTGGACATCCAGTAAAGTGTTTTTAAACAATTCCCAATCATCAACATTTTTGTGATTAAATTCTTCTTCCCAGTTGAGTTGGCTCATAATTGTTTCAGCTTTGTGAAATTGGCCCTTCTGAATCATCAAGAGATATATTACTGGTCTGGTCTTTGTTCTTCTACACATTATAAATGTAATCAAATCAGGATCACTTGTACCCAAGTGACCAGTAATTTTTAGTTCTGTGATCAGTTCCTTTTTATCTGTCAAGATTAGGTCTAATATAGTCAGGGGTGAAAGTAAAATTGAACTCTTACCGCCATGGGGGCTGGCTCCGGCCCCCCGGGAAGGGGAGGAGCCTCGGGTGGAAGGGGCAGGGCTGTGGGTCAGCATCCCCCAGCCAGCCCATCCGCACTGCCTGGCCCGCGCCACCTGGGGCTCCAGCAGCGATTTAAAGGGCCCGGGGCTCCGGCTGCTGCTGCAATAGCAGCAGCAGCAGCTGGAGCCCCATGCCCCTTTAAATCGCTGGCCCCGGGGCAGCTGCTCCTTTCCCCCCCATCTGCAGTCTGGGGGGGGGAGGGCAAAAGGGGCAACAATGTTAAAGCGCTGCCGGGGCAGCGCTTTAACGTCGCTGCCCCTTTTGCGCTCCCGCGTCAGCGGCCCTGCTGGTAGGCCACTTTTTACCGGTACACTGTTCCGGTCCGTACTGCCTTACTTTCACCTCTGAATATAGTATTCCCCCAGGTTGGATGCAGCACATTTTGAGTTAGGATATTGTCATCTATAATGTTTAGAAATTCCAAGGAAGTTTTAGTGCTGGCAGCATGAGACCTCCAGCATATGTCCCCCAGGATCTTGCAGCTTTTTCTCCTACACATTACAGATAGGTATGTAAGAATGCAGTCATCCTGTTCCCTTGTGTGATTTGGTGGTCTGTAGCAGACACCATCTAATACCCCATCTTGCACTTTATTAGTTCAGCCATTGATCCATAAGCATTCAAGATCATTTTCTTCCAAGTTATCAATGTCTCTGAAACAGATAATGCTACTTTTAGCAGAATGCTATTCCCACTCCTCTTTTTCCCATTAGATCTTTCCTAAATAGATTATAATTATGGAGTTTAACATTCCAATCATGTGAATCATTCCACCAGGTTTCAGTAATACCAAATAAATCAAATTTATGAATGAGCAATTTTTATTTTCTCATTTGTTACGGAGGCAGCTAGCTTTCATGCATAGGCAGGGCTGGCTCCAGGCACCAGCTTGTCAAGCAGGTTCTTGGGGCGGCCACTCCAGAGAGGGGCGGCACGTCCAGCTATTCGGCGGCAATTCGGCAGACGGTCCCTCACTCCGGCTCGGAGCGAAGGACCTCCCGCCGAATTGCCGCCCCAGATCGCGCTCGCGGCTTTATTTTTATTTTTTTTGGCTACTTGGGGTGGCCAAAACTCTGGAGCCGGACCTGTGTATAGGTAATTAGAAATTTTCTTCTTTTCATGTCCTTTGGTGCCTTGATTAGTTCTGTTCTCAACATCTTGATTTTGTGTTAAATAAATGCTCATATCTTCCCTCTTTTTACCCTCCCCTTTTGCTATTAGTTTAATGCCCTCCTGACTATTCTAGCTAGCTTTTCCCCAGGGAGATAGATTCCCTTTCTAATGAGGTGTAGGCCACCCAATCTACACTGACTATTCTTCCCATAGAAGAGCTAAAACTTTCCACGCTATACCACTTATCTAGCCAGCGGCTTACTTCCAGAATCTTCTCCTTTCTGTTTTCCTTCGCTCATGGGACAGGAAAGATCACAGGGAAGATCACTTGGACATACTTCCACACACTTCCGAGTTCCCTGAAATCATCTATCTGTGTGATATCTCACAACGCAGCATCATTGGTGCTGACGTGAACTGTCACTGACGGATCCTTGCCTGTCAGCTTCAGAGTAACCTCTTGTGCCTTGGCTCTGGGAAGGCAGCACTCTGTCCTGTGGTCCCCCTGTCCCTTGCAGAATGTTCTTTCTATTCTTCTGAGTACTGAATCCCCAACAAGGATAGTCTGTCTTCCTTGGACAGTTAGAGATCTGTGCGGGCAACCTCTATTTTCCTACAGGTTGGGCTGACCTGCCATCAACCTGTGTGTCCCACACATCTGTCCATTCCCCAGGACCAGCTGGATCTTGAGAGATATCTTCCAGTTTCCATGTTGAGGACCTGGTATTGACTAGAAACTTCAAGCTTTTTCCAAAGTTCTAGCAGGATTGGTCATGGGATATCCTGAGAAGGAGGGGAGCAAAACCAAGTGGAGATGAGGCAAGGAGCACAGAAGGGGAGAGCAGAATGGTGGTGATGCTGTGAATTTGCAGAAAAGAGTTTGCCCTTGCTCTGCGAAGGCTAGTCTCCACATGGTGAGTAGAAGCTGGAACTGAAGAGCAACTGTTCACCATGTCATGCATCCCTCAGGAAGGAGGTGATAGCTGTTTAGGAGATATTGTTTTGAATGACTAGCATGAGGGGAATATCCTAAGGCAACAAGACTTCTGTAAGTCTCCTAACAAATTGCGATCTATACTGTTAGCATTATGGCTCACTAATCTGACTGCTGTATTCACTTAGACCATTTCCCCCCCCTAGATGACAGGCATACAGACCAGAATAAGCTACTGCTGCTTTCAGAGAGCCAAGATATTTGAGATGGGGTGAGAGGGTTTTGGCAGAAGTCAGCTTTGGTGACTTATGTAACTTTAACATTAAATTTAACATTAAAAGAAACTATCAACTTATCCTTAAAGTAACACATTTGTCCACCCCACATCTACCACATGTCGTGGTTACTGGGATAGCTATACCTCTGTCCCCTTCGTGAGTGCCTCCCCTCATGCCTTTACCTTTTCTGAGGTGGAGTTCCGCAGTTTCACCACTCTTAGAATGGGCCATAGGCTACAGTGCCCTGTGTGTTCACTGTGTTTACCCAGCAGGTCTGACTAGGCTCAGCAGCTGCAGTTCTTCCCTTCAGGAGTTTGTGGCCAGTGCTGCATATTGTGACCAATAGCCTTCTTAAACCAATGCACTGTTTATTTTAACAGGCAGAACAAAGCATATAGACAAAAACAGTTTTTAAACAAGAAACTGTCTAAATGTGTGTCTATTATAACTACAATCTTACCATCCCGTGGTGGTAAGCTAGGCAGGCATAAACTTATTCTGAGACCCCAATGGGTGTCAAACAGTCTTGTACCCCAGAACAATTACCCTATCTAAGGGAATGTGCTGTCCTGGTGTGCCCTCTTCTAGTAGGGATTAGCACTGTAGGTGAGGCCAGCATTACTTTCCCCTGCAGTGTTAAAGATTCCATGTAAAGTGGTATGGGACAAGGGAACTAAAATAAAAACTAATAATAAATAAATATGCCCCTTTTCAAAGGTCTCACAGAAAGAACATTTGAAATAACAGTTCAAGAGGCCCTTACCTCAGGACCCCTTGTTTACAACTCAACTCATGAGCCTAGTCAGGCTAGTCTTCTGGAGCCCAGGAGAGAGATCATGATCCATTGCAAGTTGACTGGCTCTCTTCCTTGCTCAGCTTCCTGTTTCTGTTTAAAGAGGTTAGTTCTATGGCAGAGCATGGAGTCTCCTTGATTATACCTGGGCTGTTCTGATTGTGAGCTCCTGGTTGACCCTTACAGGGGCAGTATACTCAATACTCCCTGTCATGAGACACAATCCCTTTTGGTACTTGCTATAGTCCTCTTGATCTTATGTGTTTCTGGGCTTTGGCCCTGCTCAGTTTTGAAGTTGGCTGGAGCCGGGATATATCATCTTCAAAGCTAATAGTTTGGGCATTATCTCTTAACAGCCCTTAAGTGTTGACCAAGGGGTGGCTTTTCTTGTGCCATTGTTTCCTTTTCTGCTGGTTTTTCCTGATGGCTCCCCCATAAACTGAATATATACATACAGTAAACATCCCACTAACCAGCTCAACATATTGTATTCATAAACTATTACAGAGCATCTCCACTTCCATCAGAACAGATACCTGATCAAGGCCAGAGGTCAATTTGAAGTTCATTTCACAACCCCTTCCTCTATATCCCAGAAAAGAAGACAATCCTCAATTTAATCCCTCCCTCTCCCACAAAAACAGAAGGCTCTGCATTGCAATACCTTAGGTCCTTCCCCCTTCCTATGTCACTTCTCTGGAGATACTACTTTGCAATCACTCTGATAAACAGGAAAAAATAAATATCTTGGGTGTCTCTTACTTCCTGTTGAAACAGCTGCTCCAGGTATGCACCCCCAAGCAGTCCAACCCATCCACCCAGCCATCCCAGATTGGTAAGAAACTTTATTTGGGAAGAGAGGGGTTAGCAGCAATTGTTCCATATCATCCACCCTCTCTCCCAGGAATGATCTGTCACCGAGGACAGTGCCATGATTGGTAAGAGGGTTCTCCTGGTATGGTGGGGAAGAGGACCCCTTGCTTTTGTTATGTTTCCTGGTGTTCAAACAGAGAAGTTGGATAAAAACCATTAAATACTCCTGCTGGAAAGTTGCAACATAACACTACTTCATTTCTTACAGTTCAGAATGATAACACACAAGAACCCCAAAACAGAGAGGCACAACTCACCCCACCTTACTCTAGGCTATCTGTCTACAGGCTGACTCTGATCACTGGCTTCCCTATGCAAGAAGGACCAGCAAAACACCTGGGAATTTAAAGTGATAGATCACAATTTTAACACAGTTTTCAATACACCACACACATGTCCTGTAAAACCTTCAATTACCAAATAAAATAATAATAAAAAATATCAAATTTAACCTTATGGAAGGGCTGCAATTTCACTGCAGCTGGTGGTGCCTTTCAGGGAGACAAGAAGACACCTGGCCTTTGTCCTGTTCCTTATTTATACTGTTTGGATCACCTCTCTTGGCCACCATCTTCTGGCACCAACTCTGCCTCCTCCTCCGGCCAACAAAAACTACAACCATCTTTACTAGCTTCAGGGGCTTTATCCTGTAAACCTACTGAGCTTTTATATGGTAAAAGTTGATCGATGTGCCTCTTCATTACCTCCCCTTTTACTACTACCAAACATATCACCGGTACCAATATCTACTTTACCTCACCTTATTTCCCACTTCATTCCTCCCCTGTAACTTTGTACCAACACCATCTGCCATAGGCAGAAAAACCTGGGAGGTTCACGTTGTGGGGTTTTCACTGTTTGTTGTCTTTCATCAAGTGCTCTCAGTAAGTCTGGTCTAAGTAAATCAAATCTAGAATGTAACTTGTGTTTTAAAAACAACGCTGCTGGAGTCTGCTGAGTGGCAATCTGGTAGACATACAAAAACGGTATCTGCAGCGTGGCAGGGGTCTCCCATCATTTTTGTCTAATGCTTATTTCAGTGGCTGCACGAAACACTGCCAATCCAGTTGATCCTGTATGATAGGGAGTCGATCTAATATGTTTAGGCTTGGTGGGATTAGATTGTTATTGGTAAATGTTGGTAACCACCATACAAGCATGAAATGATGAAAAAATATTTCCATCAATAACAACTGAAATTTAAACATATGCAAAGTAAGAAAAATGCTGCTTGAGAGCTTAGAGTTTGATCGGAGAATATTTACTTTATATATTTTGACATGTGATGTTGACAATTTTTGTATTTAAGTTACAAAGCTCTAACTTTTTGAATCTCAGTGTCTACTGTCATTAAATAATTCATCTGTCCCCCATTGTCTGCCCCCCTATAATTTCCTGCAAATGTGAACATTTAAATTGATAAAAATATTTTTAAAAAAAGCTCAAAAGTAAACTTTGATATTATCAGTCATTATTCTACAAAAATAAAAATAAAATTCTGCCAAGCCTAAATAGGTTTCACTGAATTTTGCCATAGAAATGTCTGAAAATCCTCAGAAAAAAAATTGTGGATCACTATTTGAAATAAGCTCCTCAGGTAACCCAGAGGTGGCAATCATATTGTGAAACACTTCAACTCTTTTACAGAAGAGGTTGTTGCCATGTGAACATCCTTTGGCCACCGAGAATAAACTGCTAAGTAAATTTGCTAAGGAAGTTTGCTTATTTTTTTCTGCAAAGTCAATGTGCATCCATTGCTGTTTTTGGCATGTTTATGTGTCTGTTACAGGATACTGGCTACTTTCCATTTCTATATTTTGCTCTAAAGATGGCTAACCCTTCCATTTTTACTACTCCTTGGTGCTGCTCCTGTAATTTCACTAGCATCCCTTTCTGTAAACATTTTGGTATAATTATTCATGGTGCTCACAGCAAACAACCATTCTCCAGGGATACAAGTCCAGTTGCTTGAAATAGTAAGGGCTCAGTTGCTCATTGGTTATGTAATTTGGCTACCTTGAAAGTATATAGTGAATCACCTTAATCAAAACGGGGTCTTTTCCTATTTCCAGAACAATTTCCTTACCTGTAATAGGAAGGTGATCTAGGAAAGAGACTCTGTACATACAGTTTTCCTCTCTCTATTTTCCTGTGTAAAGGACCAAATGGGACAATGCATCTGCATTAGCATGGTTTTCTGATGGGCTATAAGAAATGTCATACTGCTAGGCAGCTAAGATCAAAGCCCATCTCTACAGACTACCTACTGCTAGCAGTGGAACATTTGAGATCAGTTATGAGGGTGATTTTTTTCCCAAACAGGTACTCATGGAATATAATAACCTCAAAAAATGATGCCTAAAGCCTCTTTTTCTACATGTAAATAGCTTCTCTCAGTTCTTTGATAATGGCCTGATGTAACGAGGGCCTCCAGTTCCCCCTCACTCTATGGGACCCCTGTGCCCACAAGTCAGCCAGAAACCTCTTCTGGGTGCAATCACCAGCACCTTTTATTTACAGTGTAAGCTCCCACTGCCTTCTATTTACAGACCACTCCAAACTAGCTACCTGGGGGGACAGCTAGCTTCTCCAACAAGCAGAGACACACAGCCCTTGACTCGGCCCTTTCCTTTCTCTACATTCCCCCCCCCCCCCCCCTCCCTCCTTCCTTCCTTCCTTCCTTCCTGCCAGCCCTATATAGCCCCCGGCTAATAAGGCCTGCAGGTGCTTCCCTTCTATCAATTAGGCATGGCATACTTCACCAGCCCCAATTAATTCTTCTTAATTGGAGCTGGGCTAACAGGGGCTGGCTCAGGACCTCCTGGCCAGCACCCTGTTACACCTGGTCTACAGTGAAAAGTTATATCAGCATTAGCTATGTTGGTCAGGGGTGTGAAAGAGGGCTTCCGTCAACAAGCTAATGTTGTTCAGGAAGGTGGTGTTCCTACATAGACAGAAAAGCTCCTTCCATCAGCATAGGCTGCGTCTACACTATGGGGCTGGGTCCACTGGGCTGATGTAGTCTTTGTAGTGTAGACATACCCAATATTCTTGAAGCAAATGATATGGGTTTCTCTCTCTCATCTTTACAAACATGTGCAATGAAAGCCCCAAATCCTACAGTGGTGGTGTTACAAACTAGTGTTATAGGAAACTCTGGATTAAAATATACCAATAGGTTGGAACTTTTGCTCTCCTCAAAAGCCTCATTTTCTTTTTCTGTCCAAATCCACATAATATTTTTACATAACAAGGCAGACATTGGGCTAATAAATGCTGAACGTTTGGAATGGTTTTTCCATGATAGTTTAACATGGCCAGAAATGCTCTGAGATGTTGTGGTACTGGTGCATTCTCAATTGCTTTTGTCTTCTCTTTTAACAGGTGCACCCCCCATGTATCTATACCATGCCCCAAGTCAGTAACCTGATTTGGTAAAAAAAGCAAAGCAAACCAGACCAAACCAAAAGAACCCTGCACTAATCTTGGTAAACTTTAAAACTGTATTGTTGGAGTCTCTTTAGAATCTCTTCTAAGTTTTTTTAATGTTCCTTTGAATTCCTCCCAGTTATGACTGTCATCCAAATAAAAGACAACACCATTTACCCCACAAGGTAATATTTCATTCCTAAATAGTCCCTTGCATGTGTTCATGGTCAGACTTTTTTTTTAATCTGGGAGTGTGTTCTAGTGGTTAGACTTTTCTGGGTCTGGCTCCCTCTCATATCCACTCCCTATCCCAGCTTCTGCTCCCTCCCCCTTCTTCTATCTAAGCTCCCACCTCCTATCTCCCCAAACCAGCTCCTGACTCACCTGCTCCTATCCAACCCCCCAATGCCGTCCCCCTCTGTGCCTATATAGTCCTCCTATGCCAGGCCCCTCTGCTCCTATCTCCCTTTCCTCTTCTGCTTCCCGCTACCCTCAGTCTAATAAAGAAATAATTTCTATCATTCTGCTTAAAGATGGGCTAATGGATTTGTTCTATTTTTACCCAACTTATAGAATCACAGAATTGTGCTCCAAAGTCATTGAGGCATTTTTGAAAATGCACCCTATGACTGCAAGCTTACATACATTCATTATTTATTTTTCACCAGTCATGGTGAATCTTCACTCTCTCTGTTATTACTTTACCAAATGTTCAAGTAACTGAAAGCGTTATTACAGCTAGTAGGGAAATTGTAAATAGTTCCTGTTTCCAGTCATCTGGCTAACTTATGTAATAGTTGATGGCAAATTGATATAATTTGATTCCATTTTTATCTCTGAAATCTGTATTGTTCAGATTAAAAGAAAACAAACTTTCACAATTGGAATATTTCCTTTATCTTTTAAATTACTAGCATGTGTTAGCATGCATCTTCCACATTCCATACAGCTGTACTGCAAGTGTTCCAAGTACTTTAATGACTTACAGATTTTTAGGCTTTGAATTACATATTTTAAATTGCTTTCATTCGTAATTCTCCAGATATAGCATCTGCCATTTCACAACAGATTGTGGTTATGAGTTTATCAACTGTTTCAAATTATTACAATAGATATCCAAAGTTGTGTTTACTGTAACATGAGAAGTTTATATAGTCAATAGATTATTGGGAGATACCAATCTCTCTTTTTAGAGGCCTTTTAAACTTTAAAGTTAACAAGAGGATGAAAATCTGCCGCACAGGAACCTGCCACCACCACCGCACCCTCTGCTGGACAAGGGGGCCTCTGCAGTGCCCAGCCTCTGTTTCTGCCTCTTCTGGACCTTTATAAACTCACCCAGTTAGGGTGACCAGACAGCAAGTGTGAAAAATCAGGACAGGGGGTAATAGGAGCCTATATAAGAAAAAGACCCCAAAATTGGGACATCTGGTCACCCTACACTCAGTTCAACAATAGTTCAAACAGTCACCTCTGGGGGTTCAACTTATTGGGTCCTCCAGTGCATACAGGCCCTTTAGGCTCCAAGCCCACTTCAGTCTCTTTCTCTCTCTCTCTCAACCCAAAAGAATACAAAACACAAACTCACATATTTGCCCACCTAGCTGCCCTTTAAAGTCTCTCCCAGGCCTCCCTTCCTGGAAAACTTCCTCCCAGACTGTGCTTGTGCTTCTTCAGTTATCAATTTCTACTGCTATAGACACAGTGCCCTCTTATTCCCTACAGTTTCCTGGAGTGTGTGTGGGGACTGATGCAGGCGCAGGGGAGTGTCACCTGATTCAAACAAGGTGAGGCTCATCCTGTAATCAAGGCTGGTTTAGCCCCAGGCTCTCCATCCCATGGACAAGCCACCCTGTTAAAAACCCTTCAATTTTGTATCTACCCCTTCTGCTATTTAAGCTGGGATTACTTTGTTAAAGTTTTTCAATTCAAAACTATGAAACTTTCGATTAAGCAAGTGACTTTACATCCACTTGATAAGTTTATTCCAAATACCATAGGAGGCAGCTGCCTCCTAACAAACTCGTAAAACAAACATTTCAAAATGAAAATTGATATAAAACCACTGAAGTAGCTTTAGTACTTCAACTAAAAGGTCCAGGTGAGGAAAACTCACAACTCTTTCAGCTATGTGAGTGCCTACCTCAGACACCATTTGTCATATATGGGGGGGGGGGGATTCTAACATGAAGGTGTGCATGGAGGGTCATGTGGGTAACCAGCATAAAACCAAATGCATGGATTTGTCCCCTATAGCTTTACTGTAAAGCAGGCAAAAAATTGTACCTACTCAAGCTAGATTTCCAACTTTTACAGAAGTGTATTGTGTGACTCAGTAATTCTAAATTTCCTACATGGAATTTTCTAGCACCCATTTCTCAAGAATGTGTGGGACTTTCCTCTCAAGAATTGAGTGGAAGATTTCCTGAATTCCACTTTCTAGCTTTTAAACAAAACTTCATCTTAACCTTCATTCATTATATTAAAATATTTGCTGAATTGAGATCTGGATAAGACTTATTTGCTCCCTTTATCCTTCGTTTAGAAATCATGGGTTTAAAAATTTGCTTTTTGTCTTAGTGATAAGTCATAGACACATACCCTTTCTCCCAGGGTTTTCTGACCACAGCTCTTCATCAACCTTTCAACAATTTAGTCTCTCTAAGCTATTTTTCTGGACTTTTATTCTTTAGTTTTTCTCTTTTAGCTGAGGCTGTCAAGTAGGGCAAGCATATGTTTTTTTAAAATTTATTTATTTTATTGGCAGGCTTGTATGTGCTTTTACCTTCACTCCTGTAACTAGAACTTTCTTGTCCAAAGAAATGTGGGAACAGTCTTGCTTATTGTAGGTCTTTGCATTTATATGGGTCTATATGTATAAAGGACAGCATAAACATTAGGTTGTTGGCTTTAGTTTCAGGGTAACCTGAACACTGGCTCTATCAGTAGGTACAAAATTTTAGCTCCTATTTCTGGGAGTTATTTTAAAATGATGTCTTGCTCTTTCACATTAACAACTATGCATACGGTTGCCAGTATTTCTTGGCATCAATTACGGTACTTGAAATAACTTTTCTGTGCAAAATATCATTTGATTATCTTGGACCCAATTAACCCATGCTTCTTGGGGATGTGATTTTTAATATGACAATGTAGGGGTTCTAATCTCTTGCTGGAAGCCCCCAGACCACATGAACTTCAGGCCCTGGTGTCTCTCAGGTTTTGACAATATATACTAGGTTTCAGAGTAGCAGCCGTGTTAGTCTGTATCCGCAAAAAGAACAGGAGTACTTATGGCACCTTAGAGACTAACAAATTTATTAGAGCATAAGCTTTCGTGGGCTACAGCCCACTTCTTCGGATGCATATAGAGTGAAACATATATTGAGGAGATATATATACACACATACAGAGAGCATGAACAGGTGGGAGTTGTCTTACCAACTCTGAGAGGCCAATTAAGTAAGAGAAAAAAACTTTTGAAGTGATAATCAAGATAGCTCAGTACAGACAATTTGATAAGAAGTGTGAGAATATTTACAAGGGGAGATAGATTCAATGTTTGTAATGGCTCAGCCATTCCCAGTCCTTATTCAATCCTGAGTTGATCGTATCTAGTTTGCATATCAATTCCAGCTCAGCAGTCTCTCCTTGGAGTCTGTTTTTGAAGTTTTTCTGTTGTAAGATAGCCACCCGCAGGTCTGTCACTGCTTATCAAATTGTCTGTACTGAGCTATCTTGATTATCACTTCAAAAGTTTTTTTCACTTACTTAATTGGCCTCTCAGAGTTGGTAAGACAACTCCCACCTGTTCATGCTCTCTGTATATGTGTATATATATCCCCTCAATATGTTTCACTCTATATGCATCCGAAGAAGTGGGCTGTAGCCCACGAAAGCTTATGCTCTAATAAATTTGTTAGTCTCTAAGGTGCCACAAGTACTCCTGTTCTTTTTACAATATATACTAGCCATCCTGGATATGGTCCCTGCCTACTTATTTTATACTAGGGTGACCAGATGTCCCAATTTTATAGGGACAGTCCTGATTTTGGGGGCTTTTTCAAATATAGGCACCTATAACCTCCCACCCCCTGTCCCGATTTTTAACACTTGCTATCTGGTCACCCTATTTTATACTGCCTTAATAGATCCAGCTTCTGGAAAAGAGAGGGTGACTTTGCCAGTCAACTGCCAGCTCCCCAGCCATCAGCCTGACCCGAATCTCCCCAAGGGTGCTAAAGGAGTTGGCGGATGTGATTGCGGAGCCATTGGCCATCATCTTTGAAAACTCATGGCGATCGGGGGAGGTCCCAGATGACTGGAAAAAGGCTAATGTAGTACCCATCTTTAAAAAAGGGAAGGAGGAGGATCCGGGGAACTACAGGCCAGTCAGCCTCACCTCAGTCCCTGGAAAAATCATGGAGCAGGTCCTCAAGGAATCAATTATGAAACACTTAGAGGAGAGGAAAGTGATCAGGAACAGTCAGCATGGATTCACCAAGGGGAAGTCGTGCCTGACTAACCTAATTGCCTTCTATGATGAGATAACTGGCTCTGTGGATGAGGGGAAAGCAGTGGATGTGTTATTCCTTGACTTTAGCAAAGCTTTTGATATGGTCTCCCACTGTATTCTTGCCGCCAAGTTAAAGAAGTATGGGCTGGATGAATGGACTGTAAGGTGGATAGAAAGCTGGCTAGATCGTCGGGCTCAACGGGTAGTGATCAATGGCTCCATGTCTAGTTGGCAGCCGGTTTCAAGTGAAGTGCCCCAAGGGTCGGTCCTGGGGCCAGTTTTGTTTAATATCTTTATTAATGATCTGGAGGATGGTGTAGACTGCACTCTCAGCAAGTTTGCAGATGACACTAAACTGGGAGGCGTGGTAGATACGTTGGAGGGTAGGGATCAGATACAGAGGGACCTAGACAAATTAGAGGATTGGGCCAAAAAAAACCTGATGAGGTTCAACAAGGACAAGTGCAGAGTCCTGCACTTAGGACGGAAGAATCCTATGCACTGCTACAGACTAGGGACCGAATGGCTAGGTAGCAGTTCTGCAGAAAAGGACCTAGGGGTCACAGTGGATGAGAAGCTGGATATGAGTCAACAGTGTGCTCTTGTTGCCAAGAAGGCTAAAGACATTTTGGGCTGTATAAGTAGGGGCATTGCCAGCAGATCGAGGGACGTGATCGTTCCCCTTTATTCGACATTGGTGAGGCCTCATCTGGAGTACTGTGTCCAGTTTTGGGCCCCACGCTACAAGAAGGATGTGGAAATATTGGAAAGAGTCCAGCGGAGGGCAACAAAAATGATTAGGGGTCTGGAGCACATGACTTATGAGGCGAGGCTGAGGGAACTGGGATTGTTTAGTCTCCAGAAGAGAAGAATGAGGGGGGATTTGATAGCTGCTTTCAACTACCTGACGGGGGGTTCCAAAGAGGATGGAGCTCGGCTGTTCTCAGTGGTGGCAGATGACAGAACAAGGAGCAATGGTCTGAAGTTGCAGTGGGGGAGGTCTAGGTTGGATATTAGGAAACACTATTTCACTAGGAGGGTGGTGAAGCACTGGAATGCTTTACCTAGGGAGGTGGTGGAATCTCCTTCCTTGGAGGTTTTTAAGGCCCGGCTTGACAAAGCCCTGGCTGGGATGATTTAGTTGGGAATTGGTCCTGCTTTGAGCAGGGGGTTGGACTAGATGACCTCCTGAGGTCCCTTCCAACCCTGATATTCTATGATTCTAAGCATGACCTGATGGAACAGCACTACAATCACATGTCCACATCTGACCATAACGGAGCATCTTTATTTAACCTTACCCTCTTCCTCTGCCTGAGTTTTGTTGTGTCATTTGACTGAACCAAAATCACAGGTTTGTAAGTGAGATAAGAACATTGTGGTTGCATCCCTATTTAATAGGGTTCTAACCCTATTCCCAATGTCAAATTCATTATGACAATATTACCTTCCTCATGCAAGAGAAATGTAAAAAACAAAGATGATTTTGTATTGTAGCACTTAACGTAAATACTTTATTAACTGTGTGTGACTGATGAAAACCTAGAGCTTGAGATAATTGAAAAGGAGCCTAAAATATAGCTCTAGCAAAGGGCTGCAAAGTAGCATCAAAAGAAGCTTATAACCACAACACAACAGCTACATTTTGCATTATTGCCCATGACCTGTCCCTGACTTTTACTAAAAATATCCATGATAAAATCTTAGCCTTAGCCATAATAGAGGCATCCAATGAGAAATAAGAGACCAGGGTATCGCTTTGACTAATGCGACTACTGGTCAGATTGATATGGACTAATATTAACTGGAAGATTAGTATTTGTGATGGTGCAATCTTTAAAAACAGAGAGGCAAATAGCTGGTGATTTGTGGCTTTGTTTTGCACTGACTGTGTATGAGTAATCTATATAGTTTATATTTATTCCTGATTCACTGTACACAACATAGGAAAGCCCTGTGATGTCAGATTTAAGTGTTTACATAACTATTCACAAAACAAAGAGAAAGCAAGTTCAGGCCTAGTGACTAGAAAATAATTAATTTAGGGAGTAACCTTGAAGTCCTTATTCAATCCTTAATCAGGCAAAACTCTTAGGCTCCACTGAAGTCAAAGTAGAAGATTTATCATTGACTTCAAGGGGAACAGGATTTCATTCTCAGACTTCGAGACTTGACCCTTACTGTAGGAAGGGTGCAAGAGGGAGTTGCCATAAAAGATGCTCATGGGAGAGAATAGGGTTAGAAGGAGATATCTCAGGATGTGGAACTTATTGTTAAGGCTGTTACGGAAGTCACAGATTCCATGACTTTCTGGGACCTCCGTGACTTCCGCAGCTGCAGTGGCTGGTGTGGCTCACCCCAGAGCCACCTGAGCAGCGGGACCAAGGCTGCCCACACTGGCTGCTGCTCATGCAGCCCCAGGGCCCCCCCAGGAGCATCTAAGATTTAGTCAGGGGTATTTATAGTAAAAGTCATGGACAGGTCACGGCCATGAATTTTTCTTAATTCCCCGAGATCTGTCTATGACATTTACTAAAAATACCCATGACTAAATCTTAGCCTTACTCATTGTATATATCCTTGTTGAGATGTAAGCATCAAATAAATTTGCTGACTAATAATAGCTAGATTGAGGGACAATTGAGGATACTTATATTAAAGCTAATGTTAAAATTATCTAATACACAGGTTAAGGAAAGAGTGTCTATACATTTGGGTATAATGCTTATGTTATCCAAAAGTACAAAGTTTGGTTTAAAAGTCATAAAATACATATAGTACATAATCTGCAGTATCCCAATATAAGGTTAATACATTTAATTATACATGGGATGACCATATTTCCCTATGCTGAATATGGGACACCTGGTAAAATTACTCATATTCAAGTGAGTTCAATGGCAATCAATCAGAACTATGCAGTACAAATGTTTAAATTAACATCAAGTTGACTGAGCCCGTTAAAAAGAAATACTGCATAGTAGGATTCTTTTTATTTACCTTCTTATCTTTAAAGCTTTAGGGTTCACACAGGGAGAGGTGACATACACGAACTCCCATACACGAACTCCCATACACCTCTCTCACACATGGAGGGTGGCCAACCGACCCGACTCTCCCTGTCCGGCGCTCTCTGCCCTCCATGCCTGGCTAGGCCCAGGATGGACCTGCCTCTCCTGGTACCTGATGCCGCGTCTTCCCAAGGCAAGATGTGGTGGGGGCACGCAGGGTCAGATGCCCCCTATCCCCAGATTTTTGCCAGGGTTCACACCAGAATGTGGCCAGCAGCAGCCGCCTTTCAGCATTGTGTGATTAAAAATGCAATTAATCGTGACTTTTTTTAAATCTTGAAATTAATTGCGATTTTTTTTGGTACACCTCTACCCCGATATAATGCTGTCCTCAGGAGCCAAAAAATCTTACTGTGTTATATCAAACTTGCTTTGATCTGCCGGAGTCCACAGCCCCGCCTCCCCGGAGCGCTGCTTTACCGGGTTATATCTGAATTAGTGTTATATCGGGTCACGTTATATCGGGGTAGAGGTGTAATTGTTTGACAGTACTAGTATATAGAGGTACACATAGATATATTTAAAATCTATTATCAATATATTGTATTATCAGACCATGGCCAATGATCACCTCAGCCACTTTACTTGTATGTTGTACTGTTTCCCCTACTCTTTGTTCTTTTTGTCAAACTTTTTTAGACTGTAAGATCGTATGATTGTATATTTTCCTTTGTTTGTATAATGCATAGCAGATTATGATGCTACTGAAAACAAATGAATAATAAACTGTGTTCAAATTCAATTCAATCATTTTAAAATTAAGAATATTTAAATTTGGACAACTTTAACAAAAGTACAGAAAAGCAGTAGAAAAATCCTCTGGTGTTTGTATGACAAACTGGCTACTTCAAATGCTCATAACTTTAAAACTACTGAGCCAAATTTTCTTAAGACCTGGCTCAAATTTTATTCTCAGTGAGATATGAAAAACAAAACAAATCAAGTCTGAAGTTTCTAGGTTCTGTATTTTTAAATTAGATTTAAAATTTACACACTGATTTTCCAATTAGAACTTATAAAGGAACTGCAAATTCACCCAACCCACCACCAGCACTCCATCCCCTACATGAACAACTCAAAGATAAGTGAATTAATTTTGTTAAAACTTTCCACAAACAAAATGTTGCCATTTGACTTTTAGCCCACAAGATTTTGTTCCCCAGAAACTTATAGAATCATAGAAATGTAGGGCTGGAAGGGACCTTGATAGGTCAAAAAGTGCAGCCCCATGTGCTGAGGTAGGACCAAGTAAACCTAGACCATCCCTGAGAGGTGTTTGTCCAACCTGTTCTTAAAATCCCCCGGTGATGGGAATTCCACAACCTACCTTGGAAGCCTATTTCAGAATTTAACAATCCTTATAATTAGGAAGTCTTTCCTAACTCTCCTTTGCTGCAGATTAAGCCCATTACTTCTTGTCCTATCTTTCAGTGGACATAGAGAACAATTGGTCACTGTCCTTTTTATAACTGCCGTTAACATATTTGAAGACTGTTATCAGGTCCTTCGACAATCTTTTCTCAAGGCTAAACATATCCAGTTTCTTTAATCTTTCTTCAGAGGTCAGGTTTTCCAAACCTTTCATCATTTTTGTCACTCTCCTCTAGACTCTTTCCAATTTGTCCAGATCTTTCCTACATTGTGGCACCCAGAATTGGACACAGTATTCCAAATGAGGCTTCACCAATGCTGAGTAGAGCAGGATAATTACCTCCCGTGTCTTACATGTTGCACTCCCGTTAATACACCCCAGAATGATATTAGCCTTTTTTGCAACTGCATCATATGAGCAACTGAAAAATGGACATTAAAATTGACGTTGGAATTCAGCTTTAACCATAGAGTACACTATCTGCCCCCACCAGGATACTTTGTTAGATTTATCATTTGAGACAAAGATCCACAGAAAGTCAATAGACAGACACTATTGTACATTCAAATAGCCTTCACTTTGAAAGATTAATACAAACTGCTTCTTTTCTTTAAGTTAAAAAATTATCTCATTTGAACAATTTAAGAGGAAATAAATTCAGTAAAGTGTCACTCAGATTAGTTGGATATCTTATAAAGTTGGAGCTGCTGAAAATGGTTAGAGAGAGTAAAACATGCTGATGTGATGGGGAAGAAATATTACAAGTGAATAGGATACATTTAAGTGAATAGAATAAAATACATTAATATTTACCATGTTAAGAATGATAACTGGGAAACAATGGCACATTTTAAAGACTGATCCTCTTCGAAATATAGTTTTATAAGTGATTGCCCTAAACATATAGAAGGAAGAGATAAAAATTTAAGACGACAGTTAGTGCATAGTCTTTTGAAGGAAGAACCTCCCTTAGGTGAAAGTAACTATCACTTCCTCTGATTATTGGCCTTTATAATTGAGCTATATTAGCACAATGTGCAATTTCTGTTGCTATTACAACATTTAACTGTTCATTTGCAGGAACCATTTGAAGTCAGAGAGTTCATACATGCTAACATGACTTTTGTAGTTTATATCGTAATGTTTGTTTTGTTTTAATTCCTACATTTTAGAAATAAAGAGAGACCCTGAAAAGTAAAAGTAAGTGAGCATTAAACAGCTAGTGAAAATGCAATGTGATTTAACCAGTCTTCACCTGTATTACAGTGAAGCTAATCATGCCTCAGCAGCATCAGACTGATTGGTGTGAAAAGTCTTAAGAGAAAGTGATAGACCAATGATTATTACAGGAACCTCACTCTGGGGCCTTGGCTACACTTGCGAGTTGCAGCGCTGTAAAGCTGCCCCCAGCACTGTAATTCACTCCCCGTCCACACTGGCAAGGCATTTGCAGCGCTGTATCTCCGTGGTTGCAGCGCTGCATGTACTCCACATCCCCGAGAGGAATAGCATGTATTGCGCTGCCGCTGCAGCGCTGCGGCGCCAGTGTGGCCGCCCAATGCGCTGTGAATGGCCTCCAGAATTATTCGGCAGTATCCCACAATGCCTGTTCTAGCCACTCTGGTCATCAGTTCAAACTCTACTGCCCTGGCCTCAGGTAACCAACCATGTGACCGACCCTTTACATTCCCCGGGAATTTTAAAAATCCCCTTCCTGTTTGCTCAGCCCGGCGTGGCGTGGAGTGCTATCAGCGAATCTTTCCAGGTAACCATGCCTCCACGCACCAAGCGAGCCCCAGCATGGAGCAATGGCGAGTTGCTGGACCTCATCAGTGTTTGGGGGGAGGAAGCTGTATAGTCCCAGCTGCGCTCCAGCCGTAGGAATTACGATACCTTCGGGAAGGTATCAAAGGACATGATGGAAAGCGGCCATGACTGGGACCCCCTGCAGTGCAGGATTAAAGTGAAGGAGCTGCGGAGTGCCTACCGCAAAGCCCGCGATGCAAACGGCCGCTCGGGTGCTCCCCCCGCGACCTGCCGATTCTACAAAGAGCTGGATGCGATACTTGGGGTTAACCCCACCTCCACTCCGAGCACCACCATGGACACTTCAGAGCTGGTGGGGGGGGGGGGGGGGAGGAGAAGGAAAATGGGAGTGAAGGTGGTGGGCCAGATGGAGACACCCCGGAATCCCTGGAGCCATGCAGCCAGGAGCTCTTCTCAAGCCAGGAGGAAGGTAGCCAGTCGCAGCGGCTGGTACTTGGTGGAGGACAAACAGAAGAGCAGATTCCCGGTAAGCGTTTTTTTTTCCGGGAAGGAATTTTTTCGGTGCGGGCTCTTTGGGAGAGGAGGGTTAGGCATGCATGCCTAGATGCGGAATAGTGCATTGATGTGGTTTATCACAACGCGGTAATCGGCCTCGGTAATCTCCTCAAATGTCTCATCCAGAACGTGTGCAATGCGCTTGCGCAGGTTTATCGGGAGAGCCACCGTGGTCCTTGTCCCAGCCAGGCTAACGTGTCTGTGCCACTGTGCCGCGAGGGGCGGGGGGACCATTGCTGCACACAGGCAAGCTGCATATGGGCCAGGGCGGAAGCCGCATTGCAGTAGAAGATCCTCCCTTGCTTCCCAGGTCACCCTCAGCAGCGAGATATCGTCCAGGACGAAATCCTGTGGAAAATGTTGGGACAGTGTTCAGTGTAGGTGCCCCCTGAAGCTGTTGGCTCTCCCCAAGGCACAGAAACCCAGAGGACAGTGCAGCCCTGAAACAATCAGTCCCCCTTACTCACCATTTTGAGGCTCCCGTGGGATATGTGTGCTCTGTTTCGGACGGGAAAATTATGCTATTGTGTAGACCCTGTGTGTTTTCTACTCCTTAAGGGGGAATCATTACTCTGTCTGGTATAAACAATGCTGCCTCTGTTAAATGTTGCATTTTGCCTATACAGCTGCATCAACCTTGAGACCTCAGCCGTCCCTCTTATCGCCTGCTCAGAGACTGCAAAGACTCAGGAAGAGACCGCGAAAAAGCAAAGAAGACATGCTGCAAGAAGTGATGCGGCAATCTATTAAAGAGAATGAGAAAGCACAGAACTGGAGGGAGAGAGAAAGCAGGATCCGCCAGGAAAATGCAGCGCACCGGCGGCAAAGCACCGCGCACTGGCAGCAAAGCACTGATAGGCTCATAAGCATCCTGGAGCACTAAGCAGACGCTATCCAGGAGCTGGTAGCCATGCAGAAAGAGGAGCAGTACCGCAAACGCAAACGCCACCCCCCCTACAGCCCTTGTCCCAAAACTCTTTCCGTTGTGCCCCACTGTCACCTCCAACCCACTTTCCCCAACTTCCGTGTTCTTCACGCCACCCGCTGCCTCCAACACCAGTATCTTCACCACCCAGTCCTGAAATCCACGACCCTTACCCTCTGCACTCAACCCCCTCACCATGCAGTATAGCTGTCCTGAAGTGCAGCACTCACTGCACAGCACACCAGACAGGACAGACGCGAATCTGTGATTGTACTGTTCCCCACTCCACCCCTTGTTTCTTTTCAATAATTGGATTCTTTGGCTTTGGAAACATTCTTTATTATTGCATAAAGTAAAAGACTCCTTAGCCCAGGAACTAAACAGGCACTGCAAGTCTGCTTGTCTGCTAAGCAGACACTGATTCCTAAAGATTGGAACTACTGCACTTCACTCCCGTGCAGGGCACCAGATATCACTGCTGGTTTTCAGCCTCAAATTGCTCCCTCAAGGCATCCCTAATCCTTGCAGCCCCGGGCTGGGCCCCTGAAATAGCTCTGCTCTCTGGCTGTGCAAATTCAGCCTCCAGGTGTTGAACCTCGGAGGTCCATGCCTGAGTGAAGCTTTCACCCTTCCTTTCACAAATATTATGGAGGGCACAGCACGTGGATATAACCGCGGGGATGCTGTTTTCGGCCAAGTCCAGCTTCCCATCCAGAGATCGCCAGCGGCCCTTTAAACGGCCAAAGGCACACTCCAGTGTCATTCGGCACCGGCTCAGCCTGTAGTTGAACCGTTCCTTGCTGCTGTCAAGGCTCCCTGTGTAGGGTTTCATGAGCCACGGCATTAACGGGTAAGCGGGATCTGCAAGGATCACAATGGGCATTTCAACTTCCCCTACTGTGATCTTCCGCTCTGGGAAAAAAGTCCCGGCCTGCATCTTCCTGAACAGCCAAGTGTTCCGAAAGATGCGTGCGTCATGCACCTTTCTGGGCCAGCCTGTGTTATTGTCAATGAAACGCCCACGGTGATCCACAAGCGCCTGGAGAACCATAGAGAAATACCCCTTCCGATTAATGTACTCGGATCCTAGGTGGGGTAGTGCCAGAATAGGAATGTGCGTCCCATATATCGCCCCTCCTCAGTTAGGGAACCCCATTTGTGCAAAGCCATCCACTATTTCCTGCACGTTACCCAGAGTCACGGTTCTTCTGAGTAGGATGCGATTAATGGCCTTGCAAACTTGCATCAACACAATTCCAACGGTCGACTTTCCCACTCCAAACTGGTTTGCGACCGACCGGTAGCTGTCTGGAGTTGCCAGCTTCCAGATTGCAATAGCCACCCGTTTCTCCACTGGCAGGGCAGCTCTCAATCTCGTGTCCTTGCGCCGCAGGGTGGGGGGCGAGCTCCTCACACAGTCCCATGAAAGTGGCTTTTCTCATCCGAAAGTTCTGCAGCCACTGCTCGTCATCCCAGACTTCCATGACGATGTGATCCCACCACTCGGTGCTTGTTTCCCGAGCCCAAAAGTGGCGTTCCACGGTGCTGAGCATGTCTGTGAATGCCACAAGCAATTTCGTGTCGTACGCGTTACGCGGCTTGATAGCATCGTTGGACTCCTCACTCTCACTTTGGATCTTAAGGAATAGTTTGACAGCCAAACGTGACGTGCTGGCGAGATAAGTCGGCATACACCTCAGCAGTTCGGGCTCCATTTCCCGCAGACAACAGATCGCGTTGCACAGAAACCGTTGAAAGATGGCGCCAAAGGTGGCGGAAACAAAGGGATTTCTGGGATGCGAAGCAATGCATCACGGGGGGTTGGGACAGGACCCAGAATCCCCCGCACCCACGCCCCCTTCCCGCCAGAATGGGAAGAGATGCTCTGTGGGATAGCTGCCCATAATGCACCGCTCCCAATGGCGCAGCAAATGCTGCAAATGTGGCCACGACAGTGCACTAGGCAGCTGTCAGTGTGGACAGACTGCAGCGCTTTCCCTACTCAGCTGCATGAAGTCAGGTTTAACTCACAGCGCTGTGCATCTGCAAATGAAGCCAAGGCCTGAGAGTAACACAAAGAATCCAGCCAGGTTAGATTACAGCAGTCAGTGCTCTGTTCACTTCCTAAGTAAATAAGTTCCCCTAAAACAGGGGTGGGGAACCTATGGCCCACTGGCCGGATTTGGCCTGCTGCTTAATTTCATCCGGTTGTGGCAAGTGTTTTGCTGTGGGCTGGAAGCCCCGAGCCTAGGCATCCCCCCACAGGGCTGGAGCCACAAGCGCCGGCTTGCCCCGCTGCAGGGGGAAGCTAGAGTTGCCAGGCCATTAAAAGTCCAATCGGCTCCGTGCAGCACCGGAAGCAACCAGCATATCCTTGTGGCCCCTAGGAGCAGGGGCAATCAGGGAAGCTCCTCGTGCTGCCCACAGTGCTGGCTCCGCCACTCCCATTGGCTGGGAACCATAGTCAATGGGAGTTGTGGGTGCGGTGCTGCGGGTGTGGGCAGCATGCACAGTGCAGAGCCCCCTGGCCCCTCTGCCTAGGGGCCAGACATGCTGGCTGCTTCCGGGAGCAGCGCAGAGCCAGGGCAGGCATGGAGCCTGCTTTAGCCCCTCTGCACCGCTGACCAGGAGCCACTTGAGGTAAGCGCCGCCCAGCCGGAGCCCACACCCCAAGCCCCAGCTTTGAACCCCCCCTGCACCTTAACTCCCTTCCAGACCCCACACCCCCAACTGCACTCCAAACCCCTTGGCCCAGCTCAGAGTCTCTTCCTACACCCCAAACCCTTCATCCCCAGCCCCACCCCAGAGCCTGCAACCTTAGCTGGAGCCCCCACCCCCTCCCGCACCCCAACCTCCTGCTGCAGCCTGGAGCCCACTCCTGCACTCTGAACCCCTCATTTCTGGCCCCACCCCAGAGCCTCGGGGAAGCCCCAAGCCTCCACACACCCCCTCCATGGGGCTGAAGCCATGAGTCCGGCTTGCCCTGCTGCGGGGGGGAGGGGGAGAGGTGAAGCCCCGAGCCTCCCCCCCCCCCCTGCAGGGCTGTGTGTGGCCCGTGACTGATTTTTAATGTGGGTCAGTGGCCCCTGATAGAAAAAAGGTTCCCCACCTTGTTAGCCAAATGGGCTCGTTTCACCCTGGAGCTTACCCAATTACCCCAAGGAGGCACGGAGAGACAATAGGACGGTCACCAGATCTTTTATTCATTCAGCTGAACGGGTGCCTTTCCCGGCTAATGCCAGAGAAAGAGACACACCTCACAGGCATAAAGCAGGGGGTTTTATACCCTGTAACAAACAACGTGTCGTGCTTAAATTCTGCTAACATATGCATTGTTTAAATTAGTTTCATGAGGTAATCCGGATACATCTGTTACTTGTTACTCCCCTTCCCCACCATTCTTTCTCAAGGGTATTTAGGACGCATCTGTTCGATTCGTTCCCCACTCCCCATTCATCATATATTTCCTATATACGTGTAAGGGAAGGTCTCTGCTATATTTCCTGTATACGTGGCTAAGGGAAGGCCTTTGCATGCCAGAGGGGCAGCTGGGATAATAAGCAAGGGTTGGAATAAGCGAATATTTGACTTTTGGCCTAACAACCTCTTCCCTAAAACCTGCCTTAATCATCAATAAAATGCAACACCTCCTGCCTTGATAGAATTCTTCCAAATTTTCCATATTGGTACGAAAGGGGCACTGCAAATGCAGTAGCGTGTCAGACGCCTGGTCTACACTACAGAGTTTTATCTGTAAAACTTGCCTTATGTTGGCATATCCTTGCGTGCATCCACACTCAGTTTTGAGTCCTGTAGATAAATCTTTGAGTTTATGCTATTCAGGTTAAACGACCTCCCCGAATGGCATTAAGTCTTGTATCGGCACTGTTCCATCAGACCAATGGCTATGCAGATGCTGCATTACCTGAATTGGTGCAAGCTGTGCTCCAGCACCAATCTCACAATACCTCTGTCCCTGCAACAGTGACTGCTCTGGTCACATTTTTGAACTCCACTGCTCTTTAAGATCCCCAGAATGGTTTGGAAATGCCTCTCTTCCTCCTAGTCCACCTTTGCGAGCACACTTTTGCCACCTTAGCATGCAGCTTTATCTGGTGTCATGCCTGTATCTCAGAAAAATTCAGGCAAGCCTCATGCTGCAACCTGGGTTAGGAAAGAAGTCCTGGATTTCCTCAACCTGTGGGGGGAAGCAGCAATGCAAGCCCAGTTATGGAATTGCTGCATGAATAAATATGTTTATTCCATTTCAAAGCATGTGCAAAAATTGGGATTTGACAAGGTGAAGAGAAAGGAACTGCAGCAGCCCTACTAAAATGCAAACCAACTGTTATCCCCTCACGCCTGTCATGACTATGCAGAGGTGGGTGCTATCCTTGGCAGGGGGGCCCCTGCAACCACTCCCCTCAGTGGAAGGAATCCTGGAAAAGCATAGCAACCACAAGCTCATTGAGGAGGGGGACTCGGAGGATGCAGACCCTGCAGAAAGCAAGGAGTTCTTTGAGAACCAGATGAGCCCAGAAATGGAACTTACTGGGGAAAGGGAAGTCAGGCCATGAAATTCCACCCACCCCTGCCAAATAGCAGCCAAATGCACATAGGCAGAGAACAAAGGACTTGCCTTTTGAAGTAGCTGGTTTACTTCAATATCATGCACTGACACACAGACAAAAAATGAGAGAAAATACTATACACCCGAACTCATTCCCAAATGCATACTTTCCCCAGGACAGGCACATAGAAAGTCTAGCAACATAAATCAACACCTTCCAATAAAATACATAGGACATTTAAAATAATCTTGCAAGTAATCCAGTAATTGCTTAGTCAGCCCATCTGATTATTAGGAATGAAATTGTAAAGTAAACATGTAAGGTAAACACAGAAAACACAGTTTGGTTTTCCAGCGTGAGAGTTCAAGTCCAAAACAAGTTAGTATAATGCTATGCTCAGATTCAGAGCTAGAGAGAGGCAGAGATGGTGCCTCAGGCAGTTTGATTTTTAATTGATTTGCAGAAATAGTCAGCTGTGACCACTCTCCTCTGAGGTTTATCTTGGCATGGACATCCCTTGTATTCTCTGGCACAATCTCAATAACAGTTTTCAAGCAGGTATTCTTTACGCTTTGATTGGAGATTTCCAGGAAGAGCTGCCTTTTTTCTCCTGCTGCGGTAGGACACCTTCCAAAGCCACTCTGCAATGAGCTCTGGAAGTACCACTCCCTGTGAAAAGGCCAGCAGCATATGGGCCCAAGCAACCACAAGCAGTCTTGAGTCATTGCCTTCTCTGCCACCCTCATGAGTGATAGGTCAGCTAGAAACACCACTGCCTGTAAAAAGTTAACAATATAATTTGCACCATCCCTGCCATTATTACTTGGCAGACCAGCCCTGACCCCTCACAGGCTTTGAAAATAGCCCCCATATACTCACCATGCTGGGAGCTGCTGAATGGCCCTGAAGCAAGTCTGTCTTACTTCATATTTTTAAGACAATCTTTATGGGAAATTTGTAGTGAGTTCTCTCATTTATCTTTTGCTGTCTGCAAACCATTTATCTAACAATGTCTGTCTGTCTTGTTAATTATCATGAGGGATCTTGGAAGGGAAGTCCTTCAGAGGCTGCTGACAGACTGACCTGGATAAGGAAAAAGAAGAAATGGACAAGAGAGAACATATTTTCTGATCTTCTAAAGAGTTCTTAGTTCAGGGCCCATGAAACAAGGAAGCAGAAGGTACACATACTGGAGGGCCCAGGAAAAAAAATTAGTGGGTGCTCAGCACCCACCAGCCACCCACCGATCAGCTGCTCGGCAGTGGGCGGTGCTTGGGGGAGGGGTCAGAGTGGGAAAGGAAGAGGAGGAGCGAGGGTGGGGCCTTGGGGGAAGGGGCGGAGTGCAGGAGCGCCGCCAGCTTTTCTGCTGCCCTAGGCGGCGGAAGGTCCCGCCCCGAAATGCCGCCCCCCACAGAGGCAGCGGAAGGTCCCGCCGCTGAAATACCGCCGCGGTCGCTGCCCCCCAAATTGTAGCACCCTAGGTGACTGCCTAGGTCACCTAATGGGTTGCACGGGCCCTGGCGGAGTGGGGAAAGGGTCTTGGGGTGGAGTGGGGATGGAGCACCCACCCCGAAAAGGAGAAAGTCAGTGCCTGTGGGTCCCACGATAGATTTTGCAACACCAAAGTGATTGTCCACTGACAGATAGCAATTTGGGGTTGCAAGCTTTCAAAATGTTATCACTACCCATCTTTACACTGTCAGAGCAGCTCTCATTTTGGTGAGTGTGTGCTGGAGGGCTGGGGGAAGCTTGGCACACAGCTCCAAGGAATGTGGCCTTCTGTATCCAAAAGTTTTTCAGCCACTGCTAGTAGTTCCAGATTTGCATCATGATCTGGTCCCACTAATTGGTGTTCTTTTCACAAGCCCACAAGCACTGCTCCATCATGTGGAGCTGGTCAGTGAATGTCTGAAGCACCTGGCAACTTCACTCACTGTCTGCGTCATCTACCCCACCTCAGTTGTCTCATTTTCACCGCTGCACACACAGCTGCTGTGGTAGTTGAAGTTCTGCAAATACAGAAGAACCAGGCACACTGTCTCTAAAACAGACATAAGCACTCCAGTGAGCTGTTCAGAATCCATGCTTCTGTCAGTGAGATGTCAGAGATACTGAGAACTGGCACTAGGAAGAGCAGATTATGGGATGTAATGGAGGAACTGTGGGAATTTTAAAAAATGACACAAGAAGAGGTGGTTATGAAGTGGAACACAGGAAATTGTGAGAGCTTGACCCCAAACTCCCACAGTTCCCTCAGAGAGGTTCTAGTATCCCACAATGCCCTACAAAAATATCCCACAAGGTAGCGTGCTGAATGGTGGCACAGAGGATGTTGCCCACAGTGCAGAGCATCTTTTGCGGATACAACTTCTCACTGTAATGACGCGCTGCACTGGCAAAGACAGCCGAGTGTGCATATGCTCTACTGAAATTGCAATGTTGGCAGATGTAGGCCAGCACAAATGCTTCTAGAAAAATTTCTGGTGTAGAGGGGGCCTTAGTAGGACTCTCCAGGCCAGGATATCAAAACCATGTGAAACTTCAAAGGATCTCTACTCAACACAGAGGACAAACAACCCCCAGCTATTTAGATTATTCTGATTAAGCCCAGCATAACAATAATTTGAGTACATAAACTAATGCAACTTCAAAAGGAAAAAAAACAAACCCAATTGCTCTCTATCTAACCACAACTTGGACCTCTAGATGACCCCCTCAGTCCACAGTGGGTCATTTTCCACACATAACCTCAACTCCACCCCCACAGATTTCTGATTTATGTGAAGATGGAAAGTTGCTGCTCTCCCTTAGTTCCCTGTGTCTAAGGACAAAGTGGCGAATCAGAGTTTACAAAGGAAATTATCAGGAACGATGTTTCCCAGGGAAGCCCTGACTGTCCAAAATGTCACGACCAGCCCAATATGTAAAATAAACAACCCCAAAACACTTGAGAAGAAATCTTCACAACACACTATATCTCCAACACCACGTCTTCCAATAACCACCAACGCACATAATCTTCAAGTTCACAAGGCATTAGGACTCTGACTGGTATGAGTGAGTCCAGTGCCTTTTAAGCCCACAGATGTGCAGAGACTTGGGGAACAGAGAAAAATCACTTTTGGGAAAGGGAAAACAGACATGGAGCCAAAACGACATTCAGCTATTTCTGTGCCCATTTGACTCTTCTTGGTTTCACCACTGGTCCAGGGCTTTGCAGCTGGGACTGCATTAAAAGGACATTAATTTTAAGACCCATTTAAGGCCTTGGCTGCACTACAAAGTTTTGTTGGCAAAAGTTATGCTGCTTTAATTAAAACAGCTGTTGCATGTCCACAGTAGCTCCTTGTGTGGGCAGAGTGCATCCACATTAACAGCTCTTGCATCGACAGAGAGCAGTGCACTGTCTTAGCTATCCCACTGTGCAACTGGCCACAGAGTGCTTTGGGAAGGATTTGCAAAGCCTCATGGGACAGGTACAGCATCACATGATGCAGGTTTTTCAATCCCATTGTTTGTCAGCCACTTTTCCAACTGAAGTGTTTGGGGCAGTGGTGGGCAACCTGTGGCCCGCATGTGGCCCATCAGGGTAATCTGCTGGAGGGCCACGAGAAATTTTGCTGACATTGACCATCCGCAGGCATGGCCCCCTGCAGCTTCCAGTGGCTGTGGTTCGCCGTTTCTAGTCACTAGGAGCTACGGGAAGTGGCAGCCAGCACGTCCCTGTGGCCTGCTACTTTCCACAGCTTCCATTGGCCAGGAACCGCAGACTGCGCCCCCTGGGGACTGCAGGGGGCCGTGCCTGCAGACGGTCAATGTCAGCAAAATGTCTCACAGCCCGCAATCAGATTACCCTGATGGGCCGCATGTGGCCCACGGGCTGCAGGTTGCCCACCACTGGTTTGGGGTGAGGGAGAGGAAAGTGGTGTGTCTGGGGCAGGGGAGACAGCAGGCTGACTGACCTATCCTGAGGCAGGGGGACACCCCCTCACATCAGCCCCTGGCTCTGCTCGGCACAGCCCGCTCTGCCTGCCTGCCTATGGTTCTGTGATTCCCTCAGAGTTCTCCCACAGCCTCCTCAGCTGGGAGCGGCATCCTGAGCAGCTCTGTGAGCTCTCCATGCTGAGGAATGGCAAAACAGCGCAGCAGCTCCAGCCGTCTGCCTGCAGCTGTGTTCCTAGTGCAGGGCAGAACAGGAGCATTCCACGTTAATGATTTGCTCTTTGTTCCCCACGGGGAGCAGCAGCTCAGCTGTCAGATACTTCCTGGAGCTTTGAAAGGGGAGGGACGCGTGCCTGCAGGGCCACAGAGATCGTAACAGTGAGCAGTGCAGTCTGCAAGCATTGTGGGATACTGGTGAAAGCCAGTTATGTTGACAAAACAAACAGCACTGTCTGCATTGACACTTTTTTCGCTTTAACTTTGCCTCAAAAAGCTTTATGCCTCTTGTTGAGGTGGTTTTATTTTGTCGGCAAAACAGCAGAGTTTTGCTGCCAAAAGTATCTTTGTAGTATGTACACCTCCCCTGTTTTGTTGGCAAAAGGCGGCTTTTGCCAGCAAACTTTGTAGTGTAGATGAGACCTTAGACAAACAGAAAATAAACACACTAAATGGGGGGGGGGGGAAATGGAGTTTGCTTTTGGAAATGTATTGGAACTCCTGGAGTTCTGTCTTTGTAAACATCTGACCTGTTCTGAAAATGATTTTCCGAGAAACCTCTAGAGGCTGGGCCCCACTTCTGAGCAAATCGTTTCATCCTCTGCTGAATTTTGGCAGGGAAAGAGAGTTTTCTGGGGAGAAGGCAGTTAGCCATTGGTGGGGTCTCTAACTTCTGGTGGCTGCTGAGCAAGGACTCAAGGAACTACGGGAGTAGAAGTTGTGGGGGGAGAATGATACCACATCAACTACTGGTGGGGCCAATGGCTCTGAAAAACTTCTTTCCCTTGATGATCCACTGGTTACTGAGTCAATAAATAATTCTGCTTCTGTTGCTTCTGCCCCTCTGAAACTGAAAGGGACTCCTAATTCTGGAGTACTTTCTGTCCTCTCTGAAAATGTCCATTCCAAGATTTCAACTTGAGAAAGTCATTTTTTTCCCTTTCCACTTAAAAAAAAATTGTTTTTGTTTTTAACTTGTCAGAATGATATAATATAAACAGAGATTCCCATTTACCCACAGAAAAGATACTACTTAGGCTGTGGCAGGGCAAGCTTTCCCGAGCTGCCTCACCAATAAGGTTCAATCCTGATGAGAAGGATGTAAAGATAGCTCTGTCTCCATACGCATTCAGTAAAGACAGCCAACCTGGCTACCAATTAATGGTAAATATGGTGATATTTTTGTGACAATGGTAGTTTTGCTTGGTCAACTTAGTTGTATTGAAGGATTTTTTTTTCCAGAGTCAAAACTTAAAATTTTCCCTTTCTGAACTGACACATTTTGATTTTGAAATTGAAAGATTTAATTAAAAAAATTACCCATTTTGTAAACAAGAAAAATTCTATCTAAAAAAATCCAACAAAAACTTAGAAAATGAAAATATGGTCTATTTCAAAAACAAACTGAATGTGTTTGAAATTTGTAAAATTCCCAGGAATTTTTTTTAAGTGTTCAACCAATTCTCCTTCTGACATTGAACTAGAAGCTTTATTAAAATGAGGAAAACTGTACTTACCCTAAAGCTACTTTATCTGCTTCTCTGTCAAGCTTTTTCATATAACCTTCAGCTCACTCCTGCCTGGCTTTCTGCTACATAAGGAATAGTTCACATAGCCTCACACAACTTAAGACTCATGTTGAACTGTAAATATGGATCATAAGTGGTTATATGGTCTGTGCTGGCCTTCTGCACTGGAGTGAATGTATTATCTGTTAACTATGGACATTTTGGAAATGAGTAAGAATTTCTGTTGAAATATATATGCTGTGTTTAAATGTTACTCAAGGTTAAAGGAGTAAGACATAACTCAAGTGAGGAGAGATGAACTAATTAAAGTGACTAGCTTAAGCTACTAGTTAAATATAATAATGCATATGCATTTATATGTACAGTATTGCAGTAATGATGCTATTATTAAAGTTGACTGGCCACCTTAATTTTAACACCCCATTTTCAATTACTTTAAACTTTCTCAAAAATTACCTTGTGAAATAGAATTCTTTGTGCTTTGCCATTTTTGTAACAAGCTTAAGTGCAAACTTTCACAAATGTGCTTTTTGGAATGATTATATTTTAAAATAACTAAAAAAGTTGTGTGTGAGGGGGAGAAGTAGATGTTTGTATATATATTATATACACAGTATGAATATATACATCTACTAATTTTTTGTCATATATAAAATACTTGTATGAATATTTTAAAGTATAATAATTCCATAAATCATATTTGTGAAAATTTGAGTTTAAGATCATTCTAAAAATTGCATGTGAAAATATATTGAATGTGTATATATGTAGCCAAATATATCTCAATATATATGAGTTATGAACTTTTACTCATGAATTACACTGCTCAGTATCCCTTACCTGTAGTAAATCTCTTTAATTATTTGACACTTCACTTGCACAGCAGTGTATACATTATTAAAGCTAATGGTTTAACAAGCTTGAATAATGATATAGCAGAATTTTTAGTGCATCCTTGGTTAAAGATGTTGTGGGAGATATAGTAAGTTGTAGCTACAGGTACAAAACGAACTGGAATAAAACCAACAAATGCTGGAAATACAACAAAAAGGGGAGAACATTAATCATTAAATGAAATCTTAATCTGCAATCAGTGCTTTCTTCTGAAATTTTTGTCTCACAAAAAGAAACATGCTCTATCTGCTGTGTGCTTGCACTTGGGTTTGGGAAAATACAGGTGAGATGTTCTCCTCCTATTCCAAACTTCAGGTAATATGGGGGATTTCCTTATTGGCAGTGAAGTTTTTTGGTCTGATTTACTTGCTTTTCTTCTTCCCCCACTGTTCATAAGATTTATGCTGGAAAAATTGTCAAAAAAATACTAATGATAAGCTCATGAAAATGGTGTGCAGTAAAGACAGCCAAGAGAGAGGTGGTGTGTAAGGTAATATCTTTTACTGGACCAAATTTTGTTGGTGAGAGACACATGCTTTCAAGCTTACTTAGATCTCAAAAGCTTGTCTCTCTTGCCAAAAGAAGTTTGTGCAATAAAGAATATTACCTCACCCGCCTTGTCTCGTTAATATCCTGGGCTTGTGTGTAGTAAAGAAATAAATAGATACGGCTTGTAATATAATTGGTATTAGGTTTATTTTTTTTTAATGTAATTTCTGGAAGAAGGTTATTATTCTGTTGTTCCCCATTGTATTTACTGTATGAATGATGCACTCTCTTCTATTTTACATTTCCAATATTGGTTAGTGGACATTATTTGTTTTAAGGCTCTGGGAGTCAAGAGAATTTTGAGAGCAGGCACATTTTATAAACAGCTGGACTTGAGTGATAGGAAAAGCTAAGAACAAGAAGTGGGTTTGCCAACCTCCCTGCTGGGAAGTGTATGGTGTGCTGAGTCATTTTACCTCCACAGAGCAGATGCAGGCAAAATGAGAGAGAGAGAGACAGAGACAGACAGACAGACAGACAGACACACACACACACACACAAGTCAAGTGCCTCCTGTAAGGAAACTTTTTAAAGATCTTTAGTTTTTTTCTTTATGGGTGAAATCCTGTCCTCTTTATTTCAATCCTGTAGTCCTACTGAAGTTAAATATCAAAGGGGTAGCCGTGTTAGTCTGGATCTGTAAAAGCAGCAGAGTCCTGTGGCACCTTATAGGCTAACAGACATATAGGACCACGAGCTTTCGTGGGTCAATACCCACTTCTTCGGATGCATGTAGTGGACTGAAGTTAAAAACATTTTTAAAAACCTAAATAATGATGAATCAGGACAATGTTGACTGGTAAAAATTATTTCAGTTTTGTGTTTTCTTTACTTTGTTTGCTATTAAAATATTTGAAAGTTTCCAAATACTTTTGGTCAAGCTAAGTATATGGTATGCATAAATAATATGATCATAAATGCTTTTAGATTAGCCTTGCCGATTCATGTTTGGAGTGCTTTAGCAATATGGAAAGCTAGGTAATGCTCCCATTTCCCATTCTCACTGGTAGGTAGGTGCTAGATATTATAGCAAAATGATTCACCTGAACACATATTTTAAAAGAGAAAATGTACAGTAAAAGGAAGCAGTAGGGCAACATTCTGGAATATTTTAAGTAGCCATTTCTAACTTGCGTGAAGTTTCTTAAGAGTTAAAGAGTTGTTATTTGTAGCATGAAGCAGAGACAGAAGCAATTAGTGGTGGCATGAGGATCTTTAGTTGGTCTTGCACAGCCAGGATCCTTCTGCCCTATGGTGTGACCATGGCAGAGGGCCAGGATAGGTAGGCAAGACATAGGTAGCTGATGGGGAAGTGCCAGCTGTCAGACGTTTCAGTTAGCAGTCGTGATAGTCTCTCTCTGCTTTGGAGCTGCTCTAATTTAGCAAGAGCAGGCACTAGTAAAGGAAGCAGGTGTTGGATGGTAACCTCTGGCTTCCTAGAGAATGATACATGGAGTTTCCACTGCTGTCCTACAGTGGTTGACCTACACCTGGAAATGTAGGTGGTAGAGGTGCCTTTTGGGCACTTAAATAACAATAATAATAGAGGTGGCTGCAATGGCAGTCAATGCAGACAGCTGTTCTGCTGTATCAGTGCTCCATTGGTGCCAATGATTCTGCTATTACAAACTCCTGTCTCTCAGAACCCCAAGAATAACTCATTCCTGGAGCCAACTCAAAAGGGAAAAAACTCAACAATACCTTCTTGCTTCAGTGTTGTCCACTTAGAGGTTTTTGAGCCATCTTTCTGGCTGGGCCACTGAATCAGGCTCACTCCGCCAGGCTTATGCTGGAAGTTTGCTGCATTCCTCATAGGGTCACGGAAGGAGATCTCCAGAATGGGAGAGCCTCCTAGGACTTCAGGAATCACACCAACCATTTCCTGCTCAGGATACTCACTCACTCACAGCTGCCTGCAGTTTACTCCTTTTGAAAGGCCTTCTCCCTACCATAAATGATTCCCATTAGCAGCATGGTTGGGTAATAAATAATTAAGGACTGATTGCCAGTAATGCAGCAGCTGCAAGGCTGCTGCAACACGTTCCCCCTGTCACTCCTGCTGAATTTTGGTGTACAGGTTTGCAGGGAGAGAAGGATCGTTGCATAAGGGGCCTCCATCTGGGGTACCATCTGTCAGTTAGGAAACAAGCAGAAGATCATACCCTCCCCAGAGGGACTGACTTGATTCCAACAAGAACACAACCTGAAATGGTTGGGAAGCTGCAGACTTCCTAAAGTTATAGAAGACCAGCGTGAGTAAAGAAATGCAAGTCACTGGGTCATTTGTTCAAGGGTTTCTCGACACCACCTAACATGAGCTGATCATATTTTCAGATTATAATAACATTATTTTACTACAGAGTTAAGGAAAATCTAAAGCTCTGACCATCATCCATTCATAGCATACACTGCCCCAGAGATCAGCTACTGAATGGTACCAAGGACCAATTTAGAAATGTTTCATAAGTTATAGTGCTACACAAGCTTTAATACCTCTGCTTACAGACAATAAAACATCTATGTGAGCTATTGCTTCCTCAGAACTTAGGGCAACGTTTTAAAGTCTTAGGGCAACGTTTAATCTGACAACAGTCCCTCTTGAAACAAAAGTAAATATTAGGCCTTGTCTACATTACAGAGTTTTGTCAATTTAATTTATGCCAGCGATCAAAACGCACTATAATTACATCACTTGTGCATGTTTGCACAGTGCTCTTTCTATTGGTGGAGTGCATCCAGAGTTGGTGTTCTAGCATTGACAGTCAAAGCAGTGCACTGTGGGTAGCTTTCCCATTGTGCAACTTGCCATTTTCTGCAGCTAGGACTTGCAGGAAGGCGGAATGGATCGAAGTGCATCTTGGGTGCGGGCTCAACATCCCATGATCCATGGAATGATGGGACATAAAAAAATGCGTTTCTTACTGCATTTTGTGGCATTTTTCAATGGCCCCTATTTACTGTGCGCCCACCATCTCTGGCTGAAAGGATGGATCCTGCACTTTTCTCCACTGCTGTGGTCACTGTTATGAACACATCACGGCTGGTCATGCAGTATATCATGAGCACCCAATCTGAACAGGAATCAGAGTTGCCTGACCTGCTGCCTGCCATGGAAAGAAACAACACCGCGTTACTTTTGGCATTCACAGAGCAGCTGCACTTGGTGAACCATTGCATTCAGGCTCAGGAAACAAGCACTGAGTGGTGTATTTGCATAGTTATGCAGCCCTGGGATGACACACAGTGGCTGCAGAAAGCCACCTTCCTGGAACTGTGTGCTGAACTTGCCCAAGCCCTGTGGCACAGGGACACCCAAATGAGAGTTGCCCTCTCAGTGGAGAAGTGTGTGGCGATTGCGGTGTGGAAGCCAGCAACTCCAGACTGCTACTGATCGGGCACGAATCAGTTTGGAGTTGGGAAGTGCACGGTTGGGGCTGTGTTAATGCAAGTGTGCAGGGCCATTAATCACATTCTTCTAAGAAGGACTGTGACTCTTGGAAATGTGCATAAAATAGTGGATGGCTTTGCGGCAATGGGATTCCTTAACTGTGGTGGGCCAATAGATGGCACGCAGATCCCAATTTTGGCCTTGGACCATCTTGCGACAGAGTATATCAATAGAAAGGGGTACTTCTCTATGGTATTGCAGATGCTTGTGGATCACTGTGAGCATTTCACTGACATCAACGTGGGGTGGTCAGGGAAGAGAATGACACATGCATCTTCAGGAACACTGGCCTGTTCAGAAAGCTGCATGCTGGGACTTTCCTTCCAGACCAGAACATTCCAATGGAGGATGTTGAAATGCCCATAGTGATCCTAGGAGACCCAGCATACCCCTTACTTCCATGGCTCATGAAGCCTTACACGGGAAACCTGGACAGCAGCAAGGAGTGCTTCAACAATAGGCTGAGCAGGTGCAGAATGACTATAGAATGTGCATTTGGCAGATTAAAAGTGCGCTGGCACTGCTTTTATGACAGGTTAGACCTAAATGATCATAGCAGCTGCTGTGCATTGCATAATATTTGTGTGGCTAAGGGTGAAAAGTTTCCCCCGGCATAGAACGCGGAGGGAGATCGCCTGGCAGCTGATTTTGAACAGTCAGATACCAGGGCTATTAGATGGGCACAATGGGGGACTATTTGCATCAGAGAGGCCTTGAAGCAGCATTTTGACAATGAGCACCAGTAATGGTTTCTTTCTATATAGCTCTCTGCCATGCCTTAACTTGCCACCTTGCATGAAAATTTTAAAATGATTCCTGACCATGATTTGTAGTCTGCAAATGATCCAATTGCCACTGTGTATTAATTTCAGCATCAACCACCGTGTATAGGAGACATATAAAGATTATCTTTCAGAAAGTATATTTTTATTAAATACCAATTAACAAAACACACAAAAGGCTTGGTGGGAAGGGAGATAACAGTGAAAGGCAGGGTAGGCTCTCATAGCTGTGTGTAAGTCCAGCTATCATTTTGAAAGCTGTCCAAGGAGTGGAGTCAACAGGGTACCAAGATGGGCTGGGAGGCTGGAAGGAATGAGTGGGAGGAGTTTGGGGAGAGCATGGCAAGTAGTTCTGTATCAGCTTGAAGGGGCGGGAGGGAGCACACATGAATTATGCCTGCAGTGTGATTAGGGACTTTAACATCTCCATGTAGTCCTCTGTCACTTTTATCATCCACTCCTAGCCCAATAAAATTCACTCCTGGCTCTCCTTTCCATCTTGCCTATTTTATAATTTTCTCTTAAAGTCTCTCTCCACACCCCACATTCTTGTTTATTGCCCTCCAAGGACTGGCGTACCTCTCGAAACATGTCCTCCTTGCTCCTCCTCAGTTGCGTCCTTATCTGGCAGAGGTGCTCCACTGGTGTGCAGGGGGTTCCGCTGAAGGTCACATATGCAGAAGCACAACAAACAATAAACAGAAGCATGATTGTTAATGCACTTACAGCATTAAATCATTATGGTAAAATACACCCCTTTTTACATATGAATCAGTTTCTCACTGTCCCTTGGCAAGCACAGAGCTCGGCGAATACCCTAAACATGGTGAGTTTGGCCTACGGTGGGAGGGGAGCCTCAAGATGGGTCAAAGATCTAGGTGTTTTGGAGACACTGCTTCTTCAGTAGGTAGCTGTATTTGTGCTTCGGGCTGGTCGAATGTAGATACACCACTTGAACCTTCAGATGACATGTTGATATATTCTTGGTTCTTGATGTGTTCTTCACCTTGGTTGGTTTTTGAGGCCTTTGAGTGGAAAAATTGTTGCATTGTTTTTTCGTCTTTTCATTTTCACTTTGACCTGCAACACAAACGAGATATGAATAAATTAATGTTTTGTTAGGATAATGCAAATTTAACATAAGGATAATGCAAATTACACCAAAACACATAACAGTTCTAGATTTCTAAAACAAATATAAATTTAAAAAATATTTAATTTAAATTGACTTTTGAAAAGTAAGCCATCATGGGATAAGAGGGAAGTCCTCTCAGGGATCAGTAACTGGTTAAAAGATGGGAAACAAAGGGTAGGAATAAATTATCAGTTTTCAGACTGGAGAGAGATAAATAGTGGTATCCCTGAGGGGTCGGTACTGGGACTATTACTGTTCAACATATTTATAAATGATCTGGAAAAATAGGTAATCAGTGAGGTGGCAAAATTTGCAGAGGATACAAAACTATTCACGATAGTTAAGTCCAAAGCAGACTGCGAAGAGTTAAAAAGGGATCTCTCAAAACTGGATGACTGGGCAACAAAATGGCAGATGAAATTCAATGTTGATAAATGCAAAGTAATGCACATTGGAAAACACTCTCAACTATACATAAAAAATGATGGGGTCTAAATTAGCTGTTAACACTCAAGAAAGATGTTGGAGTCATTGTGGATGGTTCTCTGAAAACATCCACTCAATGTGCAGCGGCAGTCAAAAAAGCAAACAATGTTGGGAATCATTAAGAAAGAGATAAATAATAAAACAGAAAATATCGTATTGCCTCTATATAAATCCATGGTACATGCACATCTTGAATACTGTGTACACATCTGGTCACCCCATCCCAAAAAATATATATTGGAATTGGAAAAAGATACAGAGATGTGCAACTAAAATGATTAGGGGTATGAAACAAGAGGAGAGATTAAAATGACTGGGAATTTTCATCTTAGAAAAGAGACGACTAAGGGGGGATATGATAGAGGTCTGTAAAATCTTGACTGGTGTGAAGAAAGTGAATAAGGAAGTGTTATTTAATCCCTCACATAACACAAGAACTAGCAGTCACCCATAGGCAGCAGGTTTAAAAAACAAAACAAAAGGAAGTACCTCTTCACACAACATAAAGTCAACCCGTGGAACTCTTTGCCAGGGGATGCTGTGAAGACCAAAACTATAACAGGATTGAAAAAAGAACTAGATAAATTCTTGGAGAATAGGTCCGTCAGTGGCTATTAGCCAGGATGGGTAGGGATGCAACACCATGCTCTAAGGGCTTGTCTACACTACAAAATTAGGTCGGATTTATAGAAGCCGGTTTTATAGAAACCTGTTTTATGCAGCCGATTGTATGTGTCCCCACATAAAATGCTCTAAGTGCATGAAGTCGGCGGACCGCGTCCACAGTACCGAGGCTAGCGTCGACTTCCGGCGCATTGCACTATGGGTACCTATCCCACAGTTCCCGCAGTCTTCGGCGCCCATTGGAATTATGGGTTGAGATCGCAATGCCCGAATGATGCAAAACAGTGCCGCGGGGGGTTCTGGGTACATTGCGTCAGGCCCCTCCCCCGACGTCACAGCAACGGCAGACAATAGATTCGCGCCTTTTTACCTGGGTTACCTGTGCAGACAACATACCACGCCAAGCATGGAGCCCGCTCAGCTCAGCTCACTGTCACCATATGTCTTCTGGGTGCCGGCAGACGTGGGACTGCATTGCTACACAGCAGCAGCAGATAACTGCCTTTTGGCGGTAGACGGTGCAGCATGACTGGTAGCCTTCATCGGCGATTGGGATGCTGGTAGCTGTGGGGCTGGCAGCCGTAGGGCTGCATTGCACCAGCCCCTTGCCTTTTGGCAGTAGATGGTTTATTACGACTGGTAACCGTCCTGTCAGTATTGTCTGCTGAGCACCCAGGAGAGGCCGAGGGCGATCTGGGTGCTCAGCAGATCTGCAAGAAGAGCTTTCCTCAGGTCTGAAAGCAAGTAAATTTACAGGTTGCCTGAAATGCTCATAGATTATTGTAGCCTGAGCGCCTTTACCGATCCTTCTGGCTACTGTACAGCAGCAACCCCTTGCCTTTAACCGTCCTCGTTGGACAATGATGGTTACCAGTCGTAGTATACTATTTGCTGCCAAGTATTGTTTGCTAAGCACCCAGAAAAGGCCGAGGGCGATCTGGGTGCTGGCAGACATGTGGCTGGCACACGTGGGGCTACATTGCTACACAGCAGCAACCCCTTGCCTTTTGGCAATAAAAACTATATTATGATTGGTATCCATCATCGTCATACTGGTACGCGCCCAGTATTTGCTACCAAGCACCCAGAAAATGCCGAGGGCTATCAGTCATGCTGCACTGTCGTCTTAAGATGTAAAAAATAGATTTGTTCTGTATTCATTTCCTTCCCCCCTCCCTCCGTCAAATCAACGGCCCGCTAAACCCAGGCTTAGGAGTTCAATCTCGGGGGGGGGGGGGGGCATTCTGTGTGACAGTTGTTTGTATTTCTCCCTGATGCACAGCCACCTTTCTTGATTTTAATTCCCTGTACCTGTACGCCATGTCGTCAGTCGCCCGCCCCTCCCTCCCTCCCTCCCTTCTTCCCCTGGTCTTTAGATACTAGTTTCGCGCCTTTTTTCAGACCACACGCCATAGCTAGCACTGGGATCATGGAGCCCGCTCAGATCACCGCGGCAATTATGAGCACTATGAACACCACGCGCATTGTCCTGGAGTATATGCAGAGCCTGGACATGCCAAAGCAAAACCAGGAGGACCAGCTGAGGAGGAGGAGGCGATTGCAGCGCGGCGACGATAGTGATGAGGAAATTGACATGGACCTCTCACAAGGCACAGGCCCCAGCAATGTGGAAATCATGGTGTTACTGGGGCAGGTTCATGCCATGGAACGCCGATTCTGGGCCCGGGAAACAAGCACAGACTGGTGGGACCGCATCGTGTTGCAGGTCTGGGACGATTCCCAGTGGCTGCGAAACTTTCGCATGCGTAAGGGCACTTTCATGGAACTTTGTGACTTGCTTTCCCCTGCCCTGAAGCGCCAGAATACCAGGATGAGAGCAGCCCTCACAGTTGAGAAGCGAGTGGCGATAGCCCTGTGGAAGCTTGCAACGCCAGACAGCTACCGGTCAGTCGGGAATCAATTTGGAGTGGGCAAATCTACTGTGGGGGCTGCTGTGATCCAAGTTGCCAGGGCAATGAGAGACCTGGTGATATCAAGGGTAGTGACTCTAGGAAACGTGCAGGACATAGTGGATGGCTTTGCTGCAATGGGATTCCCAAACTGTGGTGGGGCGATAGACGGAACCCATATCCCTATCTTGGCACCGGCGCACCAAGCCACCGAGTACATAAACCGCAAGGGGTACTTTTCAATGCTGCTGCAAGCCCTGGTGGATCACAAGGGACGTTTCACCGACATCAACGTGGGCTGGCCGGGAAGGGTACATGATGCTCGCGTCTTCAGGCACTCTCTTCTGTTTCGAAAGCTGGAGGAAGGGACTTTCTTCCCGGACCAGAAAATAACCATTGGGGATGTTGAAATGCCTATCGTGATCCTTGGGGACCCAGCCTACCCCTTAATGCCATGGCTCATGAAGCCATACACAGGCAGCCTGGACAGGAGTCAGGACCTGTTCAACTACAGGCTGAGCAAGTGCCGAATGGTGGTGGAATGTGCATTTGGGCGTTTAAAAGCGCGCTGGCGCAGCTTACTGACTCGCTGTGACCTCAGCGAAAAGAATATCCCCATTGTTATTGCTGCTTGCTGTGCGCTCCACAATATCTGTGAGAGTAAGGGGGAGACATTTATGGCGGGGTGGGAGGTAGAGGCAAATCGCCTGGCCGCTGATTACGCGCAGCCAGACACCAGGTCGGTTAGAGGAGCACAGCAGGGCGCGGTGTGCATCAGAGAGGCTTTGAAAACTAGTTTTGTGACTGGCCAGGATACGGTGTGAAACTTCTGTTTGTTTCTCCTTGATGAAATCGCAGCCCCCCCACGCACCCGGTTAACTCTACTACCCTGTAAACCAACCAGCCCACCCTCCCCTACCCTCCCCTCTTCAAGCACCACTTGCAGAGGCAATAAAGTCATTGTTACTTCACATTCATGCATTCTTTATTAATTGAGCACACAACTAGGGGGATAATTGCAAAGGTAGCCCGGGATGGGTGGGGGAGTAGGGAAGGAAAAGGACACACTGCACTTTAAAACTTTAAAACTTATTGCTGTGGAAATCATCTAGGGTGGAGTGATTGGGTGGCCGGAGGCCCCCTCACCGTGTTCTTGGGCGTCTGGGTGAGGAGGCAATGGGACTTGGGGAGGAGGGCTGGTGGTTACAGAGGGGCTGTAGCGGCGGTCTCTGCTCCTGCTGCTGGTTACAGAGGGGCTGTAGCGGCGGTCTCTGCTCCTGCTGCCTTTCCTGCAGCTCAACCATACGCAGGAGCATATCACTTTGATGCTCCAGCAGCCGGAGCATCGACTCTTGCTTTATGAGTACAAGTTGACGCCACTTCTGCTCTTCAGCCCGCGTTTCAGCACGCAACTTCTCCTCTTGAGCACGCGACTTCTCCTCTTCAGCCCGCAATTCAGCACGCCACCTCTCCTCTCGCTCATATTGGGCTTTTTTAAAATCAGTCATTGACTGCCTCCACGCATTCTGGTGTGCTCTGTCAGCGTGGGAGGCAGTCTGTAGTTCAGTGAACATTTCGTCACGCGTCCTTCGCTTCCTTCTTCGAATATTCACTAGCCTCTGTGAAGGTGAAACATTTGCAGCTGGTGGAGGAGAAGGGAGAGTTGTTTAAAAAAAAAAAAAAAAAAAAAAAGATACATTTTGGGGAACAATGGGTACACTCTTTCACGTTGATTTTGCTGTTCACATCACACAGCACATGTGCTTTCGTTACAAGGTCGCATTTTTCCTCTTATATTGAGGGCCTGCCGGTTTGGTGTGAGAGATCACTCACGCAGTGCCAGGCCACAGATTTCAGCTTGCAGGCAGCCATGGTAAGACACAGTCTTTTGGCTTTAACCTTGTTAACAAGTGGGGATGGTTTAAAACAGTACTGCTCTCATTAACCATACCAAGCACCCGTTGGGTTGGCCATTTAAAATGGGTTTGCAATGTAAAAGGAGGGGCTGCGGTTTCAGGTTTAACATGCAGCACAAACCCAACTAACTCCCCTCCCCCCCACACCCAATTCTATGGGATCGTCACTTCACCCCTCCCCCCCACCGCGTGGTTAACAGCGGGGAATATTTCTGTTCAGCAGAGCAGGAAGGGGCACCTCTGAATGTCCCCTTAATAAAATCGCCCCATTTCAACCAGGTGACCGTGAATGATATCACTCTCCTGAGGATAACAAAGACCGATAAGGAATGGATGTTGTCTGCATGCCAGCAAACACCGGGACCATACGCTGCCATGCTTTGTTATGCAATGATTCCAGACTACGTGCTACTGGCCTGGCGTGGTAAAGTGTCCTACCATGGCGGACGGGATAAGGCAGCCCTCCCCAGAAACCTTTTGCAAAGGCTTTGGGAGTACATGAAGGAGAGCTTTCTGGAGATGTCCCTGGAGGATTTCCGCTCCATCCCCATACACGTTAACAGACTTTTCCAGTAGCTGTACTGGCCGCGATTGCCAGGGCAAATTAATCATTAAACACGCTTGTTTTTAAGCCATGTGTAATATTTACAAAGGTACACTCACCAGAGGTCCCCTGTGTGCCCACAGGGTCTTGGGTGAGTTTGGGGGTTACTGGTTCCAGGTCCAGGGTGACAAACATATCCTGGCTGTTGGGGAAACTGGTTTCTCCGCTTCCTTGCTGCTGTGAGCTATCTACGATGTTCTCTCCATCCTCATCTTCCTCGTCCGCCGAACCCGCTTCCCTGTCTCCAGCGAGGGACTGATAGCACACGCTTGGGCTACTGGTGGCTGCACCCCCTAGAATGGCATGCAGCTCCTCGTAGTAGCGGCATGTTTGCGGCTCAGCCCCGGACCTTCCGTTTGCGTCTCTGGCTTTGTGGTAGGCTTGCCTTAGCTCCTTAATTTTCACGCGGCACTGCTGTGCGTCCCTGTTATGGCCTCTGTCCTTCATGGCCTTGGAGATCTTTTCTAATGTTTTGCCATTTTTTACTGTTTCAGAGTTCGGCCAGCACTGCTTCATCTCCCCAGATGGCGATCAGATCCCGTACCTCCCGTTCGGTCCAGGCTGGAGCTCTTTTGCGATCCTGGGACTGGGACTGGGACTCCATCACGGTTACCTGTGCTGATGAGCTCTGCATGGTCACCTGTGCTCCCCACGCTGAGCAAACAGGAAATGAAATTCAAACGTTCGCGGGGCTTTTCCTGTCTACCTGGCCAGTGCATCTGAGATGAGAGTGCTGTCCAGAGCGGTCACAATGAAGCACTGTGGGATAGCTCCCGGAGGCCACTAATGTCGAATTCCGTCCTCACTAACCCAATTCCGACCCCCCTAAGGCCGATTTTATCGCTAATCCCCTCGTCGAGGTGGTGTAAAGAAACCGGTTTAAAGGGCCCTTTAAGTCAAAAGAAAGGGCTTCTTCGTGTAAACGTGTCCAGGCTTAAGTCGACTTAATGCAGCTAAAGTCGACCTAAACTCGTAGTGTAGACCAGGCCTAAGTGTCCCTAGCCTGTTTGCCAGAAGCTGGGAATGGATCGCTTGATGATTACCTGTTCTGTTCATTCCCTCTGAAGCACCTGGCCTTGACCACTGTCGGAAGACAGGATACTGGGCTATATGGACCATTGGTCTGACCCAGTATGGCCATTCTTATGTAAAAATTAATTATAATAATAAAAATGTTTAGTACAGAAACTCCCCAACATAATGAGCTCTCAAGATAGCAGCGATGTGAGATAACAACCTTGGCAAATAATGCATTTTAAAAATCTTGGCCTACTAGGAAAGTTTCCATTCCCAGTCACAAATCTAGCATTCTGGAGCAAAGTCACTAAAATATAATCCAACAAACAAATGGTTATTTAACGTGCCCCTCACTTTTCCCTCCACCACACCCCATTCACCAGTGTTGTCCTTGGTCAATGGAGACTCAGAGGTGCTTTCACATGAGTTCACCTCCCAGGTGGGGGGCAAGAAGGCACCTTGCTCGTTCCTCCAGCTGCTCACTGTTCACTCTGGCCACTGTTGTTCGTTGTGCCACGATTCACTCCTTTGCTCCGTTGCCAATGGCCCTGCTGCCACCTGCCACTGTGACCTCTGCGAGTTGGTCTCTTGAGGTTCTACCCAGCTCTCAGTGATTTCAGGTGAGCTCTCAGTGGGGAACCTCACTGCTAGTGCAGGCGGGGCTGTCTTTTCCACAGAAACACTGTCCCACAGCCAGGGCCGCCGAGAGTGGGTTCAGGCCCCGGTAAAAAAATTTTTTTGGGCCCCCCAGCAAGGGCGGACTGGCTAAACAGGGCCGACAAGAGGGAGGGAAGCCAGGCCCCGGGCCCCCTTCCGGACCACCAGGCCCCGGTAATTTGTACCAGCTTCCCCCACCCTCTCGTCAGCCCTGCCCACAGCAGGTGTGAGCACTTAGGCCTGATTTGATTTCAGCTGTAGTGATCACTTAACAAGACAAAAGACTATCTATGAAGCCTAATCAGTTCTGTCTTTAAACAGTGGAGAGGGGCAGGTTAAATAGTACTTGTGACTCAGGCAGACCATCAAGCAAAACACCTGTCCCCACCCTCTCTCCATGCCCTCAATCAGCACAGGCTAAGTACAGTTCTACTCATACAATAAGAACAACAACATTTCACTACCCCCTCCATTCAAGTGATTTGTAATCCAACCCCAGCCAAAACCTATCACTTGGGCAACACAGCTCTGTTTCCTGGATACCTAGGTAGATTAAGTGTGAATGTAAATACAATCTGGTCCTAAACCTTTCCCCCCAGCTCATCACTAGCTGTCAGGGAGAGCTCATTTAGACATTGCTTACAAATCATAATTTGAAATTATTAGGTTGGCCAACATCATCAAAATGAATGCACTGACATTGTCATAAAAAACCAGACTAGCTTCTTCATACAGCTGTTATGTTCATACTTTTCAAATCTATTATACTTTTTCAGATATACAGTGTATGATAAAATACGTGTATGCTTTTAAAGTGTGTATTAATGTTTCAATTTCAATTCAGATTTCCAAACAATCACTAAATTGGCAACACTGCATGTAACTAGTTCACAAAACTGGGGGGGGGGGAGGGTGTTGGAGAAATTCAGGGGGGGGTGTAGGGAAATCCCTGGAGTAAGCCACTCCAGACAGCATGACACTTATTATGCTCCAAAGTCTGTTGGGGATGCTGTATACTTTTATTGTCTGTTTTTGCTTCATGGCCTTCATTTCCGCACATGTATCACAACTGCTTACCAGGTCTCCAATATCCTGGGTCAGACTTGGCCAGTACTTGACATCTGACTTTCCAGGTACAGGTTTCTATTCCAGAATGGCTTTGATGTATTCTTGAAAGAATTTGTTGTCATCAGTGATCTACGTCCCATGATTCAATTGCCTTTATATGTACAATGATTGAGTTAAGATGTGTTATGGATATCAAGTTTGGAGCCAGCCATCAACCTGAGCAGATCAAAACACAGCTAAGAAGTAGAAAGAAAGGGAAAGAAGAGTCATAGTCCTGGTTTACACCACAAAGTTAAGTCAACATAAGTCACCTTGTGTCAACCTATCTGTGCATATGTAGGTTGTTTGAAGGTCTTTCCCCCCTATGACTGGAGAGGTGTTAACAGGCCACTTCACCTTGAATGAAGTTAACTACTTATGGTAAACAACCTGTTCTACCTTGTATTTAGCTGTGATACTCTGAGGCCAGGTCTACAAACTTACATCAATCTAACTATGTTGCTCAGGGGGAGAGGCAGCGTGAAAATCCACACCCGTGACATAGTTGTATTGACCTAACCCTCCCCTCCCCTCCGTATGGACAGCACTAAATTGATGGGAGGGCTTCTCCCATTGACACAGCTACTGCCTCTCATGGAGGTGGATTAACTATGCTGATGGGAGAAGCTCTCCCATTGGCATAGTAGCATCTTCACTAAAGCACTACAGCAGCGCAACTACACCAGTGTGGTATGTGTAAATAAGCCCTGAGTACATTTCCCAGACCTGAAGAAGAGCTCTGCCTACGCTTGAAAGCTTGTCTCACCAACAGAAGTTGGTCCAATAAAAGATATTACCTTGTCACAAGAACATAAGGACCAGACAGAGGGAGGGATAGCTCAGTGACTTGAGCATTGGCCTGCTTAAACCCAGGGTTGAGAGTTCAATCCTTGAGGGGGCCACTTAGGGAACTGGGGTAAAAATCTGTCTGATGATTGGTCCTGCTTTGAGCAGGGGGTTGGACTAGATGAGGGCTCTTCCAACCCTGATATTTTATGATTCTATCTGAGAAGGTACCAGCGGGTCAGTATGTCAGCTTTGCTGTCCCCAGAAATTGAGAATGCAGCTGTCAAAGCTAAGGCTGGAAGAGTTGTGAATTCTCCATTAGAGCATGGTGGGCAAAGTGTGTTTGAACTAGCAGACTCCATAGAAATAATGGACACACTTCAGGAGACCACTGAAAGTGCCCCCTTTCCCCAGTTAGATTAAAGGAAATCTAGCAGGGAGAAGAAAGCTCCAAGGATCTTTAAATGGGTGTAAAATTGATTTGGGATAGTGATGTGAAATGTCCTGAAAGAAAAACACTTGTAAAGGTAAACTTGTATAATTTATATTTGTTTGGGACATAAATCTTCAGGATACAAGTCATATTAAACTTCAGGAAGGGCAATGGGTAGAGCTAAAATAGGAGGTGTTGTTTTGCTCAAAGGTTCTAATGGCTGCCATCAAGTGGGTCTTGGATCCAAAGATAAGCCCAGACTTAAATAATGCAAATGGGTGTGCTAAGTACTCTTTTTCAGGCTCAATGCAAGGAGCAATAAAGCCATTTTCTGTCATGAAAAAGCTGTAGACAGTGGAGGCTTCTGTCCAACATCCTAAATTGCTAGGCCAGACCTGGCACTGGTGCATCTTGGTCCCTCCTATTCTCTGCCTTTAATACATAATAGTCTAGTCAGCAGTGGGCTGTACTACTTTGATCTGATGTTGGTTGCTGGGTTTAGTTTGTGGCCTGTGAAATACAGGAGGTAAGACTAGGTGGTCTATTGGTCCCTTCTGGCCCTAAACTCTGTGACTATGACCTGAGTAGAGCTACCCTGGATAATTAACATGGGTCTTCTTGGCTGCTAATTCAGGGGTTAGGACATTGTTTTGCATGCTGTGTATGTTGGAGACAGAAAGAAACAGGAAGTGTTGTGAGTGTGACTGACAGGAAGCAGAGATAGAGATTCTTAGACACAGGGCTTACTGGAATGGCAGACTTGGGGATTTCTGAGCAAGGAATCTGCCTGCTCTTTGCTTCTAATATGTTCAGGGAAACAGGACTCCATGTACATTTTTTTTTATAAACAAACAAACTAGATGACACTGAAAATATATCTGATTCATAAAATTGATTTTCATCCTAACAGAAACAACCCTGGAAGACCCCCAATATTGCCTAGCCACTCATGGGGGTAGAGGAGCACACATTTCCCATAGCACAACTCACACTTTATATGTGCATTGTACAGACATTAAAAATTAATCCTCACAGTACCCTTGTGAGATAGGTGGATTGGATTATCCCCAATTTACAGGTGGGAAAACAGATAGAAAAGTGCCACACCAACTCAGTGGCAGAGTCACTATTAGAAGTCAAGATTTCTTGACCCCTAACCCTGTACTCATTCCTCTTGAGCATACAAGCTTTCCATACGCTGTTTCTCCCACAGAGTAGTATATGGTCATGTCACAGTGTCCAGTATGGCTACAGTCTCACTGGTAAACACACATTCTGCACCAAAGTAAACAATGCATGATCATAACATACCCCTGACTGACCATATGTTGGATCCAGTGGTGTAGCGGTAAGAAAAGAAGTGAATAAAAGTAACCTAACAAACTCCATATCTCCCAAATGAAAAAAGTGAGTAAACTCTGTTTACCTATGTTTATCCTCCACTGCTGACTACTGGATCCAACCAGTAGTGTAATTGACATAATTTTTTCTAAGCACAACCCCACCAGCCTCACAAATGATATTTTTAAGATTTCTGAAAAATACATTATCAAAGTAGAACAGTGTTCTCATTTTACATTAATGCGCTACTCAGTCTTAAGCTGCACACTGTACAGTCCAACAAATTCTATGATTTGAACCGATGACACGGTAACAAACATGCACTTATTGTAAAAGATTCATATGCTTAATTTTGTATAATGCTATTTTGCATCAGTATTTGTATTTAATGAAGATTAAATTGGAAACATTTAACTTAATCCTTATGCCAGTCTCCCTTACCTATCCACATGTTTTTTCCCCACTCCTAGTTTCCTTCAAAGTAATAAACATTGACAACTCACTCAGCAAAATGGTAATTAGATTTGACTCAGTACTAGTACATTCTAGTCTAGTGGAAGAAGTGAATGGAAGGGGAAAACTAGCATGAGTCACTCTTCTCTTTGTGCAAGTTCAGCATTCGGCTTAGTTTCATGATATCAACTGCATTATATCCCTGAGGCTACAGTTGGCTGAGTTTTCACATATTCAGTAACTCAAGTGTTGCTTAACAGTTATAGCAATTGTATTGTATAAAGTAATAACTACAAATTGTGCCTAATAATAAGTACAATGATGAGATTATAACTTGTAAATACTGTATTGCAAACTTTAATAAGGTTGTAATACATTACTGATGATAGCACTGATGGTAATAGAAATAGCTTGCAGGCTCAGATTGCTCAGGGAGGTCATAAAGAACATAAGAACGGCCATACTGGGTAAGACCAAAGGTCCATCTAGCCCAGTATGCTGTCTTCCAACAGTGGCCAAGGCCAGGTGCTTCAGAGAGAATGAACAGAACAGGTAATCATCAAGTGATCCATCCCTTGTCACCCATTCCCAGCTTCTGGCAAACCTAGGCTAGGGACACCCTCCCTGCCCATCCTGGCTAATAGACATTGATGGTCTTATCCTCCATGAACTTACCTAGTTTTCTTGAACCCTGTTATAGTCTTGGCCTTCACAACATCCCCTGGCAAGCAGTTTCACAGGTTGACTATGCATTGTGTGAAAAATACTTGCTTTTGTTTGTTTTAAACCTGCTGCCTATTTCATTTGGTGATCCTAGTTCTTGTGTTATGAGAGAGTAAATAACACTTCATTATTTACTTTCTCCACACCAGTCATGATTTTATAGACCTCAATCATATCCCCCTCTTAGTCATCTCTTTTCCAAGCTGAAAAGTGGTGGGTCAGGATAGCATCTCATCTCAGAATTTCCCCACTCTATTTATAGTGGGCAGAGAAATTCTGTCTCCAAGCAGCCTTCCCATTTCTGGGCCTGCTAGGCCCTCACTGGGGCTTCTGGCCTCCTTGGTGGACATCCAGTGAGAGGAAAAAGGGGTGTAGGTGGGCCAGTCCCACCCTCTACTCCAGGACCCAACCCAGGGACCCTACAAGTAGCAGCCTCACACTGCCAGTTCCCAGGAAAGCTGCTAGCTTCCCTGGGTTACTTTCCCATGCCCCTTGGCTTATTATCTCCCACTTTGCTTGGGCAGGGTTCCTCCCAACCCTCCTGCCAGGAGAGGGAGAACCCCTAGTCTCTGGTAGCCCTTCCAGGCATGGCAGCACCACAGCAAATGCACAGCTCAGTCTCTTCCCCTCTAGCAGGGTCCTTTTCTTGAGGTCTTTGGACCTAGAAGGGTCCTTAGCTCCTGGCTAGGGTAGGGTTTCTCCCCAATCTCTATACCTGTGGGGTTCTCCCCTGGTCCTTGTCAGCTTCCACACCACTCAGCTATCCAACAGCTCGCCTCCACTCTCACAACACCTATCACCTACCTTAACTGGCTGGGGGGAAGGCTTTTAACCTGTTCTGGCAGGTTCTTAATTGGCTCCAGGTGTCCTAATTAACCTGGAGTAACCCCTGCTCAATTACCAGGGGAAGAGGGACCTGCTTATCCTGAGGCTAATATATCTTCCTTCCTGCACTCTCCTGTAGCCATCTGGCCTGACCCTGTCACAGCACACAGTATTCAAGATGTGGGTGTACCATGCATTTATATAGAGGCAATATGACATTTTCAATCTTATTATCTATCCCTTTCTTAATGATTCCCAAAATTCTGTTTGCTTTTTTGACTGCTGGTGCACATTGAATGGATGTTTTCAGAGAACTATCCACAATGACTCCAAGATCTCTTTCTTAAGGGAAGGGATAGCTCAATGGTTTGAGCATTAGCCTGCTAAATCTAGGGTTGTGAGTTCAGCCCTTGAGGGGGGGCTGTTTAGGGATCTGGGGCAAAAATCTGTCTGGGGATTAGTCCTCTCTGAGCAGGGGGTTGGACTAGATGACCTCCTGAGGTCCCTTCCAACCCTGATATTCTATGAGTAGTAACAGCTAATTTAGACCCTATCATTTTATATGTATAGTTGGGATTACATTTTCCAATGTGCTTTACTTTGCATTTATCAACACTGAATTTCATCTGCCATTTTGTTGCCCAGTCACCCAGCTTTGTGAAATCCTTTTGTAGCTCTTCACAGTCTGCTTGGGACTTAATTATCTTGAGTAGTTTTGTATCATCTGCAAATTTTGCCACCTCACTGTTTACCCCTTTTTCCAGATCATTTATGAATACAGGCAGTCCTTGACTTTACGAGGTTCAACTTATGATGAACAGCACTTACAATGTTTCTGAATTGACCCCCTGATTCGACTTATAACAATTGATTTCGACTTTACGACGCTCAGTCCCTCAATGGAGTGTATTGCGGTTCCGAGTTACGATGTTTCAACTAACGACACAATTTTTAGGAACCAATTGTGTCGTAAGTCCAAGGACTGGTTGAATGTTAAATAGGACTGGTCCAAGTACAGACTCCTGGGGACACCACTATTTACCTCTCTCCATTCTGAAAACTGACCATTTATTCCTACCCTTTGTTTCCTATCTTTTAACCAGTTACCAATCCATGAGAGGACCTTCCCGCTTATCTCATGACAGCTTATTTTGCTTAAGAGCCTTTGGGAGGGACCTTGTCAAAGGCTTTCTGAAGATCTAAGTACATTCTATCCACTGGATCACCCTTGTCCACATGTCTGTTGTCCCCCTCAAATAATTCTAGTAGATTGGTAAGGCATGATTTCCCTTTACAAAAACCATGTTGACTCTTCCTCAACAAATTATATTCATCTATGTGTCTGACAATTTTGTTCTTTACTATAGCTTCAACCAGTTTGTCTGGTACTGAAGACAGGCTTACCGGCCTGTAGTGTCTGGGATCACCCCTGTAGCCCTTTTTAAAAATTGGCGTCACATTAAAGTTAGTGGGATCCCAGATAAATATGTACATTGAAGACAGTTAAAACATCATCATCTTAATTTTAAAACTGTAGTTCATGGTTACTCAACAAGTAGAGAAAAACATTAAAAGCATACCACAATATAGTGTCACTTACAGTTTCATTGCAGTTTACTGCTGCATATAAAGATATATGATACTGATACCTGGCATTCATAATGTCACTGAAGGTTTCCTTCCCCTTCTTTTTTATAGCTGTTACACAGAGTAATTGTGATAAATCAGACCAGGGCAGGAATTCTATAAGTACATTTGTGATTCATCCATATTCCTATTAGATTACAGGTTTTCATGTTAACCCAGAATACTTGTTAATGTCCCTATCTTCAATATGTATACATTTGAATGGGTAGCCATTGGTTTGTAAGAAAATCACACAATGTAGAAGGGTGTAATAAATAATCATTGTAATCAAACAATCAAAAACCTTAACCTTCCTTGAGCAACATTTACCAGGAGAACCAATAGAAATCAATATTACTTATTATATCACAGTAACAATACTTTGCATTGGAGAAAATCTTACATTTGCAGATTTCAAGCACTTTGCACACAATGAAGCCACCAGAGCAGGGACTTGGACATCTAGGTGAGTGCCCTTATCACCAGGCTATTGGCCTATGTCTGTTTCTCTGTCCCACCTGACATTCCATCGTTGACCTGCAAAACCTCACTGAAAAAGATGCATTTCCACAAAAAGTTTTGGTGTCGACAAATAGCCATTTGGTCAACAAAAACATATTTTGCCAAAAAATTCCTGACCAGATCTATTTGTGGTTAGACAGGTGAAACATGTGACTGTAACAAGCTTTTATATGGTAATTATTTGTTGTTTCTTTCATTAACAGTTGATGATAGAACTTGGAAGCAGGAAGCATTTTGACCACAGGACTGCTCAAGAGGGTATATGTGTATTATACTTATCAATGGATCAGATCTGAACACTCATTGAAGTTAATAGGGGTCTTGGGAGTTCAGTACCTCTGACGATCAAACTTTATTTGTGCGTCTAAGTATGGAGTTAGGTGCCTAGCTTCAGGCTTTAAAAATTAGGCTGATGCCCCTGCCTGTCTGCCACAGGAGAGGAATGGTGACAGCTTCCCCCTTCAAAAGCCCAGTAAATGGCTCTTGTGTATATGGCACCTGTCACTGCCACTTCATTGGGAGACAGGGCCATAATGCAGAGGCTGGACAGTGCAGGTGGCCCATCTTATGGTATGCTTGAAGTCCTGATTGCTTTATTCCAGCTCTGTCTAGTCCATGCAGCAAATTACTAGCAGGTCATAATATATTTGGGGAGTGGATGGAAAACAGAAGATTAAAAAAAATACTAGATATTTTGCTTAGATCTTTCTCCCTTTTTGCTTGTAACAGCATATGAGCTCTCTGGAATGGAATATGGCAGCCACTCTGCACCAGTTAATGCTGCACAACATTGTTATAGGAGGGGAAATGGAGAATAATTTCTCCAATTGAAATGGTAGGTGGAATTTAGGTATGAAGCATGTAATTGCCCATTTTAGAATTTACCATTCCTTTTGTAAAACATACCATGGATCTTCAATGGCAACAAATTGCTGGGTACAGAATCTTACATCAGTTCCAGAAGATTCTTCTGAATACTTCCAATATTCTATCATCATATATGGATTTCAAAAATATGTTCCTAACACATTGTGGATGAAGACGAAGACAGGTCTCCTATAAACAAAATTAATATCACAGGTATCAAGAGAATTTTCTATTTGTGAAGATAAAAGTATTCATGGCATATGGCCACTAGCCTTAATAAATGGCAGAATCTGCTATTAACAGATTCAGAAAACAATTATATGGAATAAATTTTATGTGATTAGAACTAGCAGACACCCCTAAAAGAAACATTGGCACAAGAATGAAATAATACATTTGGAATTGAAATGTACTGATTTAGCTGATGAAGAATAGAAGATGTATGCTATAAACTAATATGTAAATCTTGTGTATATCTTATGAAAAGGGTCATAAAACATGTTATTTAAGTACTGCGAAGTACACTTTCAATTGGAATGAGAAAATCTTATCAGACTAATTGAGGATGACTCATTGTAGTACAGTAATTTATATCACTTTCAGTGTGTTTTGTTGTTATTCAAGAGAAAAAGAGTATTACAGTGTAAAAACAACGAGGAGTCTGTTATTGAGTGACCAGAGAGATTGAACTGTTCTCCCACTGGTTTTGGAATGTTACAATTCTTGATGTCTGATTTGTGTCCACTAATTCTTTTGCGTAGAGACTATCTGGTTTGGCCAATGTACATGTCAGAGGGGCATTGCTGGCACATGATGGCATATATCACATTGTTAGATGTACAGGTGAACGAGCCCCTGATGGTGTGGCTGATGTGGTTAGGTCCTATGATGGTGTCCCTTGAATAGATATGTGGACAGAGTTGGCAACGGGGTTTGTTGCCGGGATTGGTTCCTGGGTTAGTGTTTTTGTTGTGTGGTATGTAGTTGCTGGTGAGTATTTGCTTCAGGTTGGGGGGCTGTTTGTAAGCAGGGACTGGCCCGTCTCTGAGTGAGAGATCGTCCTTCAGGATAGGTTGTAGATCCTTGATGATGCACTGGAGAGGTTTTAGTTGGGGGCTGTAGGTGACGGCTAGTGGCGTTCTTTTACTTTCTTTGTTGGGCCCGTCCTGGAGTAGACTTCTGGGTACCCTTCTGGCCCTGTCAATCTGTTTCTTCACATCACCAGGTGGGTATTGTAGTTCAATAACAGATTCTTCAACAAAAAACCCTAAAAAACAGACTCCAATGAGAAACTGCAGAACTGGAATTAATTTGCAAACTGGACACCATCAAATTAGGCCTGAATAAAGACTGGGAGTGGATGGGTCACTACAAAAAGTAATTTTCCCTCTGCTGATACTCACACCTTCTTGTCAACTGTTGGAAATGGGCCACCTTGATTGCATTGGCCTTGTTAGCACTACAAAAGTATTTTCCCCTTCCTTGGTATTCACCCCTTCTTGTCAACTGTTGAGAATAGGCCACTTCCACCTTAATTGAATTGGCTCGATAGCACTGACCACCCACTCCCATCTTTTCATGTGCTACAATATATATTCTGCTTACTGTATTTTTCACTCCATGCATCTGATGAAGTGGGTTTTAGCCCATGAAAGCTTATACCCAAATAAATTTGTTAGTCTCTAAGGTGCCACAAGGACTCCTTGTTGTTTTTGCTGATACAGACTAACATGGATACCACTCTGAACAGTGTAAACATTCATTTATTTAAAAATTATCGGTTTTATGTTATTCTCCCTGTCTGGAATACATATTTGTCTGCTGCAACATGGAAATTGCTTGGCTTGCAGTATCAACCAATTAAAATTAAAGATTATTTTGAGGGCACAAATCTAATGTGAAATGTATACACCTGATTTTATTACAATTATTAATTGTTTAAATGATAAGAGAATGTAATTGTTCATCTTGCCTTTTGTCATGACAGAAACATTGTGATGTGTATAGATAGTATGATGATAAGAATGGTACAGCATGCAAATTGAGAGGGATAGACTGGATTATAAAACACTGATCAGAACAACATAAATGTACAAATTCTGAGGATGTAGAATGTTCCCACAGATTTCCCTTCAGTCAACAGATTGAAAAAAATCAAGAGAAATGTGAATCACCTTCTTTATCTTTATATGTTGTTAACTTTGAAGCCTAAATATGATAATATACATAGGGCTCAGTGAAGGAAAGATGTCAATTTAAGAAAATCATTTAAAGATCCTGATTTCATCCTAATGTGAACCATCTTCCCTGCCTAAATAACATCTGATATCATCCTCATTTTCAAAATCTTTTTAAAAAGACTGAATTGGATTGATATGAGCATCAGCCAGGAAAAAGCAGTAATTCAGCTTGGGAATTAATGAATACAATTCACAGTTACTTAACCAGTCTAACTGGTCCAACTACAGGAAAATGGCCTTAAGGACATCACCTCTTCCTGCAATTGTCCATTTAGCCAGATAATTGAACCTGAACCATGTTCCAGTATGGAGGCAATATTAACTCCAAAGTATTTAAATTCTCTGCCCACTAAAATGAGTAAAAGAGCACCAACGATTAATTTGTTTGTGTCTTCATAGGACTTGGATTGATCTTATAACCTGACAAAGAACCAAAGTAGTAGAGTAGTTCCAGCAAACAGAGAATAGTGGTGAATGTGGGAAGTGAAAAAGAGAATGCCCTTTGCAGGTAGTGCTGATTTGTTGTGTGAGCCAACCACGCTAACTCCTTTAATATCTGGAGATGCTTGGATTGCATGACCCACAGGCTCTACAGTTGATGTGACAAAGGGCCCACCTTATGCAGTCCGTGGTAGTAAGATCTTGGAAAGGAGAGGATATGCTGCCTGCCTAACTTTTAGAGCTTCTACCTATCCAAAAAACAATATCTGATAGCTCAATTCTTCTAAGGACAATGAACAAGCATATGCTCTCTACCAAGTCAAAAGCTCTCAGCATCGAGGGACTAAAGTAAAAATTGTCATATATTCAACCAGGTTGAGTGAAGAACATTGAGCATCTAATGTTTATAACCATTCATCTGTTTTTACTCTCACATAACTCAGCTTCTAAGGATTTTGCTCAAACTTTTTAAACAAATTACATTTGGTCAGAAGTCAGGAATACAAAAATTAAGCCCCACTCGTGAATGCTTCAGAAATTTATGAACATGTGAGACTGGAACAACAGTAACCATTTTGCCACCTTAATTTATTGCAGTGATTGTTGGTGTAAGAATAGGACCTATCTTGTTTCATATTTGCTTATATGATATGTAAGTAAATGATCCGGTTTAACTATAGAAATGGACCATAAAATATTGTTATTAATACTAACATTTACATTATGATAGTACCCAAAGGTCCCTGTCAGGATTGGGACCATATTGTGTGGATTGCTGCATAAACTTAGGCCTCAGTTCAGCATGTGTATCCCCAGGCTGGTCCCCTCCCGAGTGCCTTCTCATGGTCAGGTCACTCTGCAAGTGGCCTCCTTCAGTTTCCCTCCTTCAAGAGGCTTCTTGAATTCTTCTTGAATTCCACACAGGCTTTAACAAGTCCACTGACAACAGACCTTAGATCTTGGTTTGTTAACTTAAAAGTTCAAAAGCAAACACAAAAATCTCCCCCACAGCCTTAAACTGGGCATAGCTCCAAACTGCCTTGATATTTCAGGTCCTTCCTGCTTTAGCAGGCTACTCCCAGCCTTTCCCTGCAGGAGCAACTCCCCATGTCTCAGGGTCTTCCCTCAAGGCCATTCTCACTCTCTGCAATGGCAGAGCACCCTGTCACAGTATGCTTAACTTTAAGTATGCATTTAAGTCTCATGGAACTTAAAAATGTGCTTAAATGCTTTGATGATTAGGGTCATAGATAAGAGACACAAAACATATAGAGTTTAGGGACAGGCGATAGCATACAAAGTAAAACATTACATTCAGAAATATTAAATTAGGGTCAAGGGATGTTGAGGGATGGACAAGCTAGTAAAAGTGAGGAAGGAAGGAAAGGGAAAGAGGGACATTATGTTTTGAGTTTGTTTATTGAGGTTTTAATGCCCAGCTACATGAAAGAATGAAGCCAGTCATGTTATGTGCATACCTCGTATGAGATTCCTTACTCTCCAGTCCACACCGGAATCACCTCTCCTATTCCAGTCATTTTATTGTTAATTATTCACTATTTATCTTTATAGTGTGCTTGATGCTTCACAGTGAAAATGGACAAGCCGTATATTCCTATCGTAGCCATTTCTAAAGCACCTGTCACCATAATATTCTAGGCACTGATTTCTTTAAAGAAAAATGTGCTAATCTTACAAAAGTGTAGTCTTTTTATGACATCCACAATTGGAAAGAATTCAGAAAAGAGCTACAAGAATGATTAAAATGATTAACGTGGCTTGTGTAGTCGCGGCACAGTACTGGGAGAGAGCTCTCACTGCACTCTAAAAAACCCACCTCCATGAGGGGTAGTTACCAGCGCTGGGAATGCGGCTCCCAGCATTTCTATACTGGCATGTTACAGTGCTGAAACTTGCAGCGCTCAAGGGGGTGTTTTTTCACATCCCTGAGCGAGAAAGTTGTAGCACTGTAAAATGCCAGTGTAGACAAGCCCTAGGTCAATATCCCTGACAAAGAAGGAAATTAGATTGATTTGGTATGATTTGTTCTTGACAAATCCATACTAACTATTCCTTATAAACCTATAATGCTCCAGATGCTTACAGATTAATTATTTAATAATTTATTCCAGTATCTTTCCAGGATCTGAAGGTAGGCTGACTGGTCTATAATTCCCCATGTCTATTGATAGAGATTCTCTAGGTTATAGTCAGGAGCAGAGGATGGAAGAGAATAATGTAAGGGCCAGATCAGACGAGAAACATTCACATAAAGAATCGGACACATCAGAAAAGGGCCGACAAATAAACAGTGACAAGTTTTTCAAGTGCTTGTACACAAATGCTAGAAGTCTAAATAATAAGATGGGTGAACTAGAGTGCCTCGTGTTAAAGGAGGATATTGATATAATAGGCATCACAGAAACCTGGTGGAGTGAGGACAATCAATCAATGGGACACGATCATTCTGGGGTACAAAATATCTGAGAAGGACAGAACAGGTCATGCGGGGGATAGGGAGGGAGTGGCACTATATGTGAAAGAAAACGTAGAATCAAATGAAGTAATCTTAAATGAATCCACATGTTCCATAGAATCTCTATGGATAGTAATTCCATGCTCTAATAAGAATATAACAGTAGGGATCTATTATCGACCACCTGACCAGGACAGTGATAGTGACTATGAAATGCTAAGGGAGATTAGAGAGGCTATCAAAATAAAGAACTCAATAATAGTGGGGGCTTTCAATTATCCCCATATTGACTGGGTACATGTCACCTCAGGACAAAATGCAGAGACAAAATTTCTCGATACTTTAAATGACTGCTTCTTGGAGCAGCTGGTACAGGAACCCACAAGGGGAGAGGCAATTCTCGATTTAGTCCTGAGTGGAGCACAGGATCTGGTCCAAGAGGTAACTATAACAGGACCGCTTGGAAATAGTGACCATCATATAATAACATTTAACATCCCTGTGGTGAGAAGAACATCTCAACAGCCGAACACTGTGCCATTTAATTTCAAAAAGGGGAACTATGCAAAAATGAGGGGGTTAGTTAAACAGAAATTAAAAGTTACAGTGACTAAAGTGAAATCCCTGCAAGCTGCATGGACACTTTTTAATGACACCATAATAGAGGCCCAACTTAAATGTATACCCCAAATTAAGAAACACAGTAAAAGAACTAAAAAAGAGCCACCGTGGCTTAACAACCATGCAAAAGAAGCAGTGAGAGATAAAATGGCATCTTTTAAAAAGTGGAAGTCAAATCCTAGTGAGGTAAATAGAAAGGAGCATAAACGCTGCCAAATTAAGTGTAAAAATATAATAAGAAAAGCCAAAGAGGAGTTTGAAGAACAGCTAGCCAAAAAGTAATAACAAAATGTTTTTTAAGTACATCAGAAGCAGGAAGCTTGCTAAACAACCAGTGGGGCCCCTGGCCGATCGAGATACAAAAGGAGCGCTTAAAGACGATAAAGTCATTGCGGAGAAACTAAACAAATTCTTTGCTTCAGTCTTCATGGCTGAGGATGTTAGGGAGATTCCCAAACCTGAGCCGGCTTTTGTAGGTGACAAATCTGAGGATCTGTCACAGATTGAAGTGTCACTAGAGGAGGTTTTGGAATTAATTGATAAACTTAACATTAACAAGTCACCGAGACCAGATGGCATTCACCCAAGAGTTCTGAAAGAACTCAAATGTGAAGTTGCGGAACTATTAACTAGGGTTTGTAACCTGTCCTTTAAATCGGCTTCTGTACCCAATGACTGGAAGATAGCTAATGTAACGCCAATCTTTAAAAAGGGCTCTAGAGATGATCCCAGCAATTACAGACCGGTAAGTCTAACATCAGTACTTGGCAAATTAGCTGAAACAACAGTAAAGAATAAAATTGTCAGACACCTAGAAGAACATAAATTGTTGGGCAAAAGTCAACATGGTTTCTGTAAAGGGAAATCATGTCTTACTAATCTATTGGAGTTCTTTGAAGGGGTCAACAAACATGTGGACAAGGGGGATCCAGTGGACATAATGTACTTGGATTTCCAGAAAGCCTTTGACAAGGTCCCTCACCAAAGGCTCTTACGTAAATTAAGTTGTCATGGGATAAGACATGGATTGAGAACTGGTTAAAAGACAGGGAACAAAGGATAGGAATAAATGGTAAATTCTCAGAATGGAGAGGGGTAACTATTTGTGTTCCCCAAGGGTCTGTCCTAGGACCAATCCTATTCAACTTATTCATAAATGATCTGGAGAAAGGGGTAAAAAGCGAGGTGGCAAAGTTTGCAGATGATACTAAACTGTTTAAGATAGTTAGGACCAAAGCAGACTGTGAAGAACTTCAAAAAGATCTCACAAAACTAAGTGATTGGGCAACAAAATGGCAAATGAAATTTAATGTGGATAAATGTAAAGTAATGCACATTGGAAAAATAACCCCAACTATACATACAATATGATGGGGGCTAATTTAGCTACAACAAATCAGGAAAAAGATCTTGGAGTCATCGTGGATAGTTCTCTGAAGACGTCCACGCAGTGTGCAGAGGTGGTCAAAAAAGCAAACAGGATGTTAGGAATCATTAAGAAGGGGATAGAGAATAAGACGGAGAATATATTCTTGCTCTTATATAAATCGATGGTACGCCCACATCTTGAATACTGCATACAGATGTGGTCTCCTCATCTCAAAAAAAATATACTGGCACTAGAAAAAGTTCAGAGAAGGGCAACTAAAATAATTAGGGGTTTGGAACGGGTCCTATATGAGGAGAGATTAAAGAGGCTAGGACTTTTCAGCTTGGAAAAGAGGAGACTAAGGGGGGATATGATAGAGGCATATAAAATCATGAGCGATGTGGAGAAAGTAGATAAGGAAAAGTTATTTACTTATTCCCATAATACAAGAACTAGGGGCCACCAAATGAAATTAATGGTCAGCAGGTTTAAAACAAATAAAAGGAAGTTCTTCTTTACACAGCGCACAGTCAACTTGTGGAACTCCTTGCCTGAGGAGGTTGTGAAGGCTAGGGCTATAACAGTGTTTAAAAGAGAACTGGATAAATTCATGGAGGTTAAGTCCATTAATGGCTATTAGCCAGGATGGGTAAGGAATGGTGTCCCTAGCCTCTGTTTGTCAGAGGGTGGAGATGGATGGCAGGAGAGAGATCACTTGATCATTACCTGTTAGGTTCACTCCCTCTGGGGCACCTGACATTGGCCACTGTCGGTAGACAGGATACTGGGCTAGATGGACCTTTGGTCTGACCCAGTATGGCCGTTCTTATGTTCTTATGCTTTTTTGAAGTCCATTATCCTTATTGTGTTGCTCTCACTTCTTCCTTGCCTTAGTCAGGAAATCTTTGATTTCATGATCACTGTCCCCCAAATTACCTTTCACCTTCAGATTTGCTACCAATTCCTCCCTGTTGGTCAGAATCAAGGTTAAAATGGCTGTCCCACTGGGTAAAACTTCCTCCACTTTCTGGAACAAAAAATTGTCCTAGATACGTTCCAAGAACTTATTGGAAATTTTGGGTTTTGCTGTATTACTTTCCCAACGGATGTCTGGGTAGATCTCCTCACAAATGTTATGTGATAGCCAATATGAAGATAGAGTGTCCTTAATGCAACCTCTCAAATAATTTGTCCAATCTATTAAACACTGTAGAAACTCCTGTTTTAAATATAAAAAGTTACCTCTCGTCATCCTTGTTTCCTGTTTCTCATGCATTCAGATATCCTCCCCCATCTAGAATTTTGTCTGGTTACCTAAACATATTACACAGCCTCTCTTCTGCATGTCACAGCACCCAAATGACTATAAGCAGCTCAGATGTGCCACACTGAAACCACTAGAGCTACTGCTTCCTAGAAATTGACTGTTATTTTTAGGAGTACATTTTTGTTTAAAATACAAAGGTTGCTAAGAGAAAGAACAGACTGTGTCTGGAGGATCTTTTGTTCCCTGCCTCTCCCTCTCTCCGCCACCCCACCATTGGAAGTCAGACATGAAGGGAAAAAAGTGAACCATGTCTGGCATGATGACACATAATTGAAGTTGGAGTGCCTTGGATGTAGAACTTCCATCCCCCTCTCCTACTCCTACTATCTCCTGCCAACCTCCCATTCCTTCATTCTGTGATCAGAATGTTCTGAGTTACTCTGCCAGTCTCTTCCCCTTCCTCTCTCACATCTGAAACACAGCCAGAGTTGGAAGTTAAGTGCCAATCAGGGACTCAATCCTATAGGATGCAGAGCACTCTGCCCTGATCCAGCAAAGCACTCAAGCACGATTTACTTTTAAAATATTGGCTAACACTAAAGCTAAGCATGTGCTTCAATGCTTTGCTGGATCGAGAGCGAATTCTCAGCCCCTTATAGGATAGAGCCGTTGGGGAGCATTCCTTGCTCTTTTAATAACATATAAGTACCTCCCCCACCCTTTTAGAACAGCATTCAGCACCCCACTCTGGCAATATGTTTTAGGCAGAGCACATCTTGTGCAAATGTTGGTGCATTGTAGAGACTGACCCACAGAGGGACTATTGGACTGCTCAAACTACATGATAAAGAAGATGGCCTTTTGCTCAAGTGGTTTTTGAGAGGCAGATCCAGGGTCTTAGTTCCAACTCAACCATATGCAGGGCCGACGAGAGGGGAGGGAAGCCGGTACAAATTACCTGGGCCCGGCAGTCCGGAAGGGGACCCGGAGCCCGGCTTCCCCCCCCCCCCCATCGGCCCTGTTTAGCTGGTCTGCCCTTGCCGGGGGGGCCCGAAAAATTTTTTTCACCAGGGTCCGAACCTGCTCTTGGCGGCCCTGACCATATGCAATCTATCCAAAAAATTGAAAACAAAAAATATCTTTAAAAAGGAGTTAGGGTTTCAGTGGAGTCCAGCTAACACCAAAAACAGCATTATACAGCTGTACGAAATCTTTACATTTTTTTACAATCCCTAAATATTGGGATTTGAACAGTGTCTGGAATTGGGGATGTTGGGATTTGAAATGCCTGGAAATGAACAGTTAAGAAATTGTATTTATTGCCCACTGCCATATAATCCTTCATCACTGTGAGGGGAATAGCCCACATGCACCTTAGGCCTGGTATGGTATAAACTTTATTTTTCCTTGTTTTAAATTAAATTATTTATATTAACAAGATCTCAGGCAGCTCTGCCTCTAGGTTAAAACTGCCGAGAACAAGATAGCCCTTCATCCAGTTAAAGCCACAAACAGTTTGTTCCCCAAAAACTTGTTGATAAAGGAGTGATGTGACAGTTGCCATGAATGCCTCTAAATGTATGTTAAGAGGATATATAGGGATGTGTGAAATGTATAAGCTTGGGCAAGGGACAATGACTGTTCGTTGGGCTATTAAATTTATCTGTGAACTTGTCAAGTCCCTATGAGTGAACTAGGTGTCATCTGTACCTCTAACCATTACCCCGAAGAAAGGGGCAGAGACAGCTGCCTTAGAGTTATCTCCTCTTTATCCCAGTCCTTTTATATGTTTAGAGCACACATTATTTGGGGCCTGACAGATATTGTAAAAGAACTGCCAGGTGAAGGGGGACTTTCCAAACTGACTAGTTATGACGAGGATTGGATCACATTGTTGGGGTCCAACACATGTGACACCCTCAATTTGCTTGGAAGACCTCTAGGGAGGTGCCATAGGGTGGAGCAAGCTAGAATTGCATCCTTAATGGTTAAGGTAAATGCAGATGATAGAGTGTTCTTCTCAGACCACCACAACACCAAGAAGACTGATATCCCTGCCTTCTGAGGCTTGTCCTCTGGAAGGAGAAGACAAAGGCTACGCCAGCCTGACCAACCTAAGAATACCCTGCCATGAAGATGTGAGAAACCAGCCAGAGATGACATCATCTGACCCCTTAACTGAAATCCTGACCCTGATGCCACATGACTCTGAAGACCACGCAAGTAGATTTATTCTATTACGTTATCAGATAGGGACACCACCCCCATTACTACATTTCTCTAACATTTCTAAGGTGTGAATGTGATTGTTTATATGATAGCACATGTGCACAAGTTCATATTAAGAAGATGCCATTAATCATTTCCTAACTCAAGTTCTAAGCAGTTCTGCTGAATGTCACCCTTGGTAATGAAGTGTCAGCAAAACCACTCTACTCTGTAAGAGGAAGTAAGAGCTGTTGATTGATATTGTATCAAAAGCAGGGTAATCAGACTGGGGAGGGAACCAACGGTACAGCCACTGAACATATGGGAACTACAGAAGAAGTCTAACATTCACTTAAAAGGCTGAGAAATAAACAAATTTTATTCTGATTCCAAAACATTCAACCCATTCAGTAGATTACATTACTGTGAGCAAAAGCCTGTAATTGGGGCTTAGAACTGAACTGCAACTGCCTGCTTAAATTTCCAAGGTTAGTATTTGTAAGAATTAACCATGTGCTGTATTAACTTCCTGACTTGATTACTGGCTGTATCAGTTTGGCAATTTCATTAATTGGTGATTCAGTATCATTGTGAATTCATTGACTTATGAACTCAAGTCCAATTGTGACCTTGATTTGATAATGTACTGTTTAATCTTAGTTCAGTACAAGTTTATAGTGGTTAGCCTTAGCAATGTTTGATTGATTTAAAGTTTCTATATTTATTAGTTTATAATAAAACCCATCAAAAGAATAGAGATCTGGTTTTTCTTTCAGATCTGCAACTGAGTCAGAAACCTTGAGAACAAAGGTAATTTAGTAGAGTGGCTGAAAGCCTCTTGGCCCTGACCCTAAATTAAAACCTTTGTTCTTTAAATCAATCACTATCACCCCACTAAGTTTACATGCTCCCTTAACTTTGCTCCCTAAAATATATGCAAAGGACAAAATAACAGGAAATGTTTGGAAATAGATTTTATAATCTCCTAGAAAAGGCTGAATGAGTGGTGTGAGTCAGACAGGTGATTTATTTGGAAGAGCTGTGGGGGGGAGAGGAATTTGTATTTTACTACTATGAATCACACTCAGGAACAAAAGCAAATGTCAATGGGAACGGACAAAACTGTGCATGTGAGAAGGAAGAGAACATGTGTAGAGTGTAGGACATGCTCAAAGAAACACTTTGACTTTCTTACAGCATGTACACAGAAAAGGTTACAAATCCTGCTTTCTTTTTAAAGGCTTAATTACTTGGAATTTACAGTTTCTTTGTCATACAGTATTTATTTTATTTCTGTGAGAAGCAGGGTAGCTCATTAGAGAGTGTAACTGGACTCAGATTCAGGACACTTGGGTTCTATTCCCAGCTCTAGCACTGACCTGCTGTGCGATACAGGGAAAATCCTTTCACCTCTGTTTTCTCTCCCACCCTTTGTTCATCTGATCTTTATAAAATGTAAGCTCTTCAAGGCAAAGACTTTCTTACCATGTGTTTGTACAGCACCGAGCATAGGTGCCGATTCGTGGGTGCTCTGGGGCTGGAGCACTCACGGGAAAAATTGGCAGCTCCCCAGAACCTCCCCCTCCCTCCCAGTGCCTACCACCTGCCACAGATCATCTGTTTCGCAGCATCAGGATGGAGGTGCTGGGGGGAAAGGGGGAGGAGTGAGGAGTGAGTGTGCAGCACGCTCAGGGAAGGGGACGGAACTGGGTGGGGAAGAGGCGGGGAAGAGGTGAGGCGGGGCGGAGTGGGTGTGAGAAGAAGCAGGGTGGGGGTGGGACCTTGGGGGAAGGGGTGGAGTGGGGGCGGGGCCTGAGGAGAAGCGGGGGGAGCACCCCCCGGCAGATTAGAAACTTGGCGCCTCTGGCACCAAGCACTGTGGGGCCTCACTCTTGCCTGTGGCTTCTAGACCAGCAATTCTTGGTTTGTGAGCTGCTTGCAGCCCAATCAGTATACAGCTGCAGCCTACATGACATCCTTGAGGTCATACAGGTAGAATACATATCGTGTGGATGCGGCCCACATAACACCTAGAGAGCTGCATATGCGGCCCACAGTGATAAATAGGTTGAGAACCACTAGACACTAATGCAATACAATTTATAATAAACCTTATTTCAATACTAACATAAATGGACTGCTTATCCCACTTCAAAAATATATAAATATCCACCAGCAAATATAATGAAACACCCATAGCAAACATAATAAGCTCTCTTCATCCCTTACTATCCCCCAAAAGCCAGAGGAAAAACATAATTTTGCAGTGAACATGGAATGTTAACTGAAACTGCCAAGTTCAGGAAACATCAGTACACCAGGTTCAAGGAAGACTGGGCTACCAAAGTAGGGTGTACATATTTCCCAAAGGGAAAATGGGACACTGCATGGGGCTAGCCCAAGGCCTCCCCCCACCATGTTGGGCTGGCCCAAGCCCCCCCCCCTCCCCTTGTGGGGTTGACATTGCTGCTCATGTTCCTACGTGCCCTATTTTATTTTATTTTTTTTTTTTTTTACAAAAGTGGGCATTTACCACATTTGCTCTTGCCAATTGATCAAGCTGGCAAGAGAAAATGGGACAAATGCCCACTTTTGCCACAAAAGTCAGGACTGCTAGGATAGGGCTTTAAAAAGGGACTGTCCCAGCCAAAACGGGACATATAGTCACCCTACACCAAAGAGACAAAGAGAGACGTCATCAAAGATGAGGCCTGGCAGTTCGTATCCACCAGAGGTAAGACAGCAACATTCTCCATGACTGGAGATAGATGAGGATGGGGAGGCTGTGGCCACCACATCGAAGATGACCAGGAGGAATTCCACTCAGCTAGAAGTTTTCAATCAATACCAGGTCCTCAACATGGAAACCAAGATCCAGCTGGTCCAAGGGAACAGAGAGCTGTATGGGTGACTCCTGTAAATGGCAACTTGACCCAAAATCTGTAAGAAAATCAAGCCTGACCATGTTCTCCAACCATCCAAGGAAGACAAACGATCCTTGATGGGGATTAAATACTCAGAATAATAGAAGGAACATTCCACAAGAGACAGGGGGGCACAGGACACTGTGCTGCCTTCCCAGAGCCACGATTCGAGACATCACTCTAAGATTGGATAGTTGAATGAAGTTGATAGGAAATGATCTGTTGGTGATAGTTCATATGGCACTAATGACACTGTGTCACAGGATATCTCACAGATAATAGATTACTTAAGGGAATTCAGAAGCATGCAAAAGAAGAAGAGTGTCCAAGTAATCTTCTCTGAGATCCTTCCTGTCTCATGAGCAAAGGAAGACAGAAGATTTTGGAAGTGAACTTCTGGCTAGATAAGTGGTGTAGGATGGAGGGTTTTGGTTTTGTGGAATATTGGTCCATTTTCTAAGAGGAAAGGTGAATATATAGTGCAGATGGCTTCCATATCCATAGAATGGGAACCAATCTTCTCAGGGACAGACTGGCTCATAGTCAATCAGTAGTCTGGAAAGCATTAAACTAATAACAAATGGGGAGGCTAAAAAGAGGGAAGATATGAGCACTCATTTAGCACATAACTGAGGTTTTGAGAACAAAATCAATCAAAGAACATGAAGACAAGAAATTCTTGAATTGCCTGTACACCAATACTAGCAGCCTAGGTAACAAACAAGAATAAATGGAATTGTTCAATTATGAGCATAAATTTGATCTAGTTAGTATTACTGAAACCCGATGGGATGATTTGCACTATTGGAATGTTAAAAATCAATAGTTATAACCTATTTAGGAGGGATCGAGTGGGCAAAAAGGGATGGGGAGGGGCACTCTATGTCAAAAATGCCATTACCTGTTTCAGAGTCACTGATAACTTGGAAGAAGATGATCTTGAATGCTTGTGGTTCAGTGGCCTAACAGATAAAGCACAAGATGGGATACTAGTTGGTGTCTCCTAAAGACCACCAGATCACATGAGGGAAGAGGATGATCGCCTCTTTACACAGTTTTAATGCGTAGGGAAAAAAACAAACTCTGAGCCAAATCAGCTGTGGCGAAGAATTTAATCAGAAAAATGTGAATGATAATTGGGAATCATTTAAGAACACCATACTAGATGTTCCCAAAAGCCACAATCAAGGAAGAAGGCTGTGCTGGTTACAAAACCTGACCCGGTTTAGAGGGGAAGTGAAGGCAGATGTAAAAAAAGGTTTTAAAATGTATAACAAATGGAAGAAAGGGGACGTTGACAGTTATAAATATACATTGAAGCACACTATAGAACTTTAAGTGTGCCCCAGCAGGATCTACATGGGTCAATCAATGTGCAGCATGTTAGTGTGCTTTAGAAATCACACCCCCATAGAGCACATTACCCCACTGGGCAGATAAGCTTTTACTGTTACATTGTGCTATGACAAAACAGAACATGCTATATTTTTGTTGCATTTGAAGAACTCCTGATTCCTTACCAGAAAGTTGATCTGGTCATAGTGCTGGAACAATTCCAGTAGAAATACTGGGCATTCCACTTCAACTTCCCCTTCAACTTCAACTTCCCCTTAAGGCCCGGCTTGACAAAGCTCTGGTTGGGATGATTTAGTTGGGGATTGGTCCTGTTTTGAGCAGGGGGTTGAACTAGATGACCTCCTGAGGTCCCTTCCAACCCTAATCTTCTATGATTCTAACTCTTTTTCCTTTAAGGCTTTCTCCTGTGCACTATTTCTTGAATTTACTGGTTCACACGGCTATTGTGGTTTCCTTTTCAGTTTGTGTTTTGTCAGTAACGTTCATCAAGAAGAACCCATTTAATCTTTGGGCCTGCACAAATATAAGCAGTCAGAATTCTCCCCAGATCATGTTTGTCCTTCCAAACAGGTCTCAAACTTTCCCTTTCTGGACAGTTACTGAGGCATGGGCTGGCTTGCAATTATAGTTTTACTCCCTAGAGGGATTTACTCACAATGTAAAGTGTAAATGAGATTGTAATGGGACCTTAAAGTGACCACATCCGCTTTAAGGACTCTTTGTATTATTGTCAGCAGTTTTAGCGTAAATGACAAGCACACCCTTAATGTATAATTAGGGCTTTACAGTTTGAATTAATTTGTTTCTGAGGATGGGAACACAGTTCTTATTCTTTAAGAATGTGCACATTATTAACAGCTGCTGACTTCAGAAAATGACATAATTAATCCTAGTGAAACTTTCTCCCAAACCACTAAAAACGATATGTTATTGAGAAAGTTAGGAGTGGGGAAATAGGAGTGATACTAGAATGGCTTTTGTGACTCTGGCTCTCTGCCATGATTTCATAATAAGAAAAATTTCTAGTGCTATCAAAACAGCTGCGTGAAGACTGGAAAAAAGTGCTAAGTAAAACCCTGACTGGACAAGAATTATGTAGCTAGAAGTGGGAAACTTATATGTGGTCACAATCAATCAGAACTGGGAAGAGAAATACTATTATTAGTCAATGAACAATAGCTACCGATTACAATTAAGCAGACACTTAGGATACCATCCAAAAGAACTGAATTTTGAATTTGCTTTTCAAAGATCAGTACCAAATATGTTGTAGAAGAGATCATTTGTTTGGTTCCATTGTCATTTTTATTTGATAACACTTGCAATGGGGAATTCTACACAGAATTGTTGTAACTTCTCTGGAACAGAATCTAGGAGTCCTCAATGAAGATGTCAGCTCAATGCTTAGCAATAATCCAAAAGGAGAATAAGGCCTGATCTTCTCATAGATTTTGCACCCAGTATAACAATGCATGTGTGATTTTGTTATCAATATAATTGTACTGGTAGAACCCCTAGTGTGGACACAGTTACATCAGTATAAATGTGAGTTACAGTAGAACCTCAGAGTTATGGACACCTCGGGAATGGAGGTTTGTCCGTAACTCTGAAATGGTCCATAACACTGAACAAGATGTTACGGAGGAGTTGGGGCTGCAACCGGGGGGCGGGGGAGGGTCAGGACTCCGGGCAGAGGGAGGACAGTTGGAGCTTCTGACCCTAAGGGCTGCCAGGGCTCCTGGCAGGGGGCTCAGGGCTTCTGCCCCCTAGGAGCACCAGGGTTCAGGGCCTTAGACCTAGGGGAGCGCTGGGGCTTGGGGCTTCAGCCCTGCAGCTCCATTCCCAGCTTCAGCCCTGTGGCTCCACTCCAGGTTTCAGCCAGGGATGGCGCTGGGGCTTGGGGCATAGCTAAAGCCCCGAGCTCTGGCAACCCCCACAGGGCTCAAGCAATGAAGGGATCCATGAAGCTGAAACCCCGAGCCCAGGAGCCCCCCACAGGTTTGAAGCTGGAAACGGAGCCACAGGGCTGAAGGTCAGAAGCCCCCAAGGTCAGAAGGTCCCGAATGTCAGAAGACCCCAGACCCTCCCCCGCCCCCACAGCTGCAGCCTCGAATCACCCCCACCCCAGTGGCTGAAGCCATGAGCCCTGAGACAGTACAGTATTTACTGGGTGATTTGGGTTTTTTTGGTCTCTGCTGCTGCCTGATTGATGACTTCCAGTTTCACAGGGTGTCCAGTTGACCAGTCAGTCCATAACTCTGGTGTTCGTATCTTTGAGGTTCTACTGTATATCAATATAGCTTATTCCCCTTGTGATGCTGAATAGAAAGAGTGATAACCAGGCGTACACTTGTTACAATCACTAATGTATCACCACTGTTGTACAGTTGCACTAAATCTGATACAAAGTATATTATGTAAGGTATCAATGGAAAAATTGTAGTCTGCTAAATATGATAATCCTGTTTGTATGCATGTATCACCTTTGTATCTGAAGTTACGAATATTTGCTATGTATTTGTATCTCAAACATGTGTTGTGTTCTAGGGTGACACCACCAGACAAATTTACATTCAGACTAGCCATCACTGGTGAATGGGCCATCCATGTGATGATGGGCCATTGAAGGGAATCAGTCCTTCCCTGAGCTCTTCCTGAGGACACCTCAGACAGTGTGGAGCTAATGGCTACCTCTATGATTCAGCAAAACATGTAAGGATGTGTGATCTAAGGCTCCATCTTTTACCAGTAACTTTCCATGTTCATGTGACCCTGGACTCCATTTTGGCCAGTAACTTTCCATGCACATGAGCTGAGTTGTGATTTTCTAAGGAAGCTTTAAACAAGGGACTGAATGACCGCCCACCTCCTTGGGTGAACCAGAGAGACTTTTTACAAACTAGCAGATTTAACATCACTGCTATTATCCTGACTTGCAAACTCTGAAAATCAATTATAATATATATGATTCCTTAACCTTTTACTAACTCTCTTCTTTCCTTTTTATATTATTAAACCTTTAGTTTTTAGTTGCTAAAGGATTGGCTATTAGCATGGTTTTGGGGTAAGATCTAAGTTATATATTTACCTGGGGAAGTGGCTCATCCTTTGGGATTGGAAGAACTTTCAATATGATGAATTTTGTTTTCTGTAACCTCTCATCAGAAAAAGCAGATGTCTGGGTGATGATAAGGACTGGATTGCCTGTGGGGACTCTGTTTTGGCTTCTTGTTAACCAGTATGGTGCTACAGAAGCTCATGTTGTTACTGGTTTGGTAAATCTAATTATAGAATAAACCACCAGTTTTGGGGTGTGTCTGCTCTGTTTTTATCAGTCTGCTTAAGTTTGGCATTCTCAGCTATGACTCACACCAGGCACAAGTCGATACCCCTTTCTGTACAGGAATAATCTATAGCGGTAGAAGCACATTTATTCCAGTATATTGTACTGCTTTAACTATATCAGTACAGTTACAGTGGTGCAACTTGTGTGCAGACGACCTTAGATTTTAGGATGTGTTTCAGAAAGGGATAAAGAATTTATATAAAAAGTATGAAAATTCCATTAGATAAATCACTATAATAAACTTACCTAACTATCTAATGTATTCATATGGCCCTTCATCACCATAATTTCTGAGCACTTCACAGCATCCCTGTGAGGTAGGGAAGTACTGTGAGTCCCGTTTTACAGAAGGAGAACTGAGACAGAGAGACCCCAAAAGTGAGAACTGAACTTGGGACACTGTAGACCCACAAGTGCAATGGGCACTCTTCCTCTCCTGCACTCAGACTGTATTTAGCTCAGAAAGAGAGTAGCATAAAGAGAAAATGGCCAGTGAAGGGCAACATCCTGCTTTCAGCAAAAATAACAAGGAGTACTTGTGTCACCTTAGAGACTAACAATTTTATTTGGACATAAGCTTTCGTGGGCTAAAACCCACTTCATCAGATGCATGGAGTGGAAAATACAGTAGGAAGATATATATATACATAGTACATGAAAAGATGGGAGTTGCCTTACCAAGTGGGGGGTCAGTTCTAACGAGACAATTCAATTAAAGTGGGCTCTTATCAACAGGAGGAAAAATCACTTTTGTAGTGGTAATCAGGGTGGCCCATTTCAAACAGTTGACAAGAAGGTGTGAGTAACAATAGGGGAACCCCATGCTAATTTCCCCCTACTGTTACTCACAACTTCTTGTCAACTGTTTGAAATGGGCCATACTGATTACCACTACAAAAGTGATTTTCCACTCCATGCATCTGATGAAGTGGGTTTTAGCCCATGAAAGCTTATGCCCAAATAAATGTGTTAGTCTCTAAGTTGCCACTAGGACTCCTTGTTGTTTTTGCTGATACAGACTAACACGGCTACCACTCTGAACCCTGATTTCAGGTAGTGAGTGCAGCATTAATATCATTTGAGCTCAGGGAAAAATGAAAAGATGCCAGAATATGGCTTAAGATTTAATTATTTATTTATATTATGGTAGTTCCTAAAAACCCCAGTCAAGCTTGCACTAAGCACCGTGCATGCACACAGTCAGGATAGGGACTGTTTCTTAGGAGCTTATGTATTAAATAGCACAAGACAAACAGTGAAGAAAGGCAGTCTTCTGATCTTCATTTTATCAAAGTACAGAGAGACTGTTTTACTCAATGTCACACAGAAAGTACATGGTGGAGTCAAGAATCAAACCCAGATCTCCTGAGTCCCAGTTCAGTACCTTAACCACAAGACCTTCCTTTTCCTTAACATAATTATAACCAAATAATTACAAATAGTTCCTTATGCTAACTCAAATGTGTGAACAGAGTAGATGGTAGAGACAAAACTGCAATAGGTTTATTAACACTAACCAAATTCTCACCAAATAACTCTGTTATTTGTTCCAGTTACAGAACTGAGGTATTTAAATTGGCCAGCTCACTTATTTTATGAGCTACATAAATCATCTCATCTTCCAAAATGTGCAAGTTTTTCAATCCTCTTATCTAGAATCCAGAAGGCGGGAATGGGTGACAGGGGACGGATCACTTGATGATTACCTCTTCTATTTATTCCCTCTGGGGCACCTGGCATTGGCCACTGTTGGAAGACAGGAAACTAGGCTAGATGGACCTTTGGTCTGACCCAGTATGGCCATTCTTATGTAATACATCTGGGCTAGTGATCTTTTAAAAAGAGAGAAATTGAGAGAAAATAGTAAACTGAGGGCCAATGGTGCTATGCCAGTTTATACCATCTAAGGACCTGGTTAGATGGAGGCTGCCAGTGTAGTGGCGATGAGCTGAGGTGCTGGAAGATAAGATCTTTGCAAGAAAAATCCTGTGGGTACAAGTAATAGAGTGCTGAGAGCCAGTAGCTGACGCAGCACCCTGATCATGTAAGCATTAATAAGTTCACCTGAAAAGGCCAGATGAAGGAGTGGAGTATCTAATTAACCTGAGGTGCTGATGAGCTAAGGAGTTAAGCATCTGAAGGAAGTGCAGGGTTGGGGAGACTTGCAGAGCCAAGAGGAAGCAAGGCCTGAGGGTGGTGAGATCTCTTTCTATCCTTCTCCCTGCAGAAAGGGCTGAGGACTTGGAAAAACTGGAGACAGAGTTGCTGCATAGAATGTGATGGTGGTTTGGTGGAGGTAAGAAATAAACTTCCAAGATCTGCTAATAAAAAGGAAATGTCCAAGGCTGGCTGTGTGGGATTTCAGGATAGGAGTGGGAGACAGCCTTGTTACAGTACAGAACAGGATTTTTTCCAGTGTGCCAGGAAGATGCACAGCAAAGAACATTTAGTTGTCCCTCTGAACAGGATCAAAAACGTCCTCTGACCTAATGATGGCTAGCACTTGCTGCTAGCAGAACATGGCCTATTGTACAACCAGCTATCAATTATGCTGCTATCTATTTCATAGACTCAGTGGGTGCTTCAGAGCTGGAGCACCAATGGAAAATAAATAGTGGGTGCTCAGAACTCACTGGTAGGCCCTGCCAATCAGCTCCTGCATCTCCCACCCAGTGCCTCCCACCCACCGAGGATCAGCTATTCAGCGAGGAGTAGGTGGAGGAGCAGGGGCAGGAAGAGTCGGAGCAAGGATGGAGTGTGCTCAGGGAAGGGGGCAGAACGGGGTGGGAAGAGGCAGGGTGGGGTGGAGGCACGAAGAGGTGGGGGAAGGGTGGGACCTTGGGGGAAGGGGTGGAGCGGGGGTCAGGCACCCCCTGGGAAATCCGAATGTGGGCGTCTCTGATCTATTCTATTTTATTCTATTCTATATAGGTTTTTAAACCATGCTTATTACCAGAGCATTGAAGCACCTTCAAATAGTGCATTCAGCAACATGACTAAACATCTATCTGTGTTGTTTGTTTTTTCTTCCTTTTTCCAGAGGGAGAAGTGTGTGTTGTTTTGGTAGGGTAGGCTGTTGCTGTTAAATATACCTGTTGCTATGTATATTAGAGAAGGCAAGGTCAAAGAAATGCGACTTGCACTTGGAAAGGAAAGTGCTGACGTTTATGATGGTCCTTAGTTCATGGGGTATTAATTCCACAGTCTTGGACCACCCCTAGTCAAGGATCTGTCTCCTGCACAGATGAGCTTTACTGTTATTGTTGAGGGGAGTGAAATTGTTGACCATGGTATTTGTCCCAGTGCTTTAATTCCTCTTCTAGGTATCCTGGGTCCAGGCCACGGAGTTCTCTGAAGATGAGGACTCAGACCTTAAACTTGATTCAGAATTCTATGGGAAAGCATGGAGGACAGGTGTGATTCGCTCGCGATACTTGTGTTGCTGATGTGATGTGCTGCTCTTGTTGGAGTTTCCTAAGTGCTGAAGGTTCATGCCCGGGTATATTACATTTCTGTGTTCCAGATGAGATGTGACAAAGGCATTAATAACTGAGGTGAAGTCTTTGTCCACCAGGATGGGACAGTCTCCTAACCAACCAAAGATGGTAGAAGGCATGACTCCTGGCTGTTGTGACGTGAGAACTCGGTGTTAGCAAGGAATCCAAGAATGCTCCTAGACTACAGACTGAAACCCACAATTCTGGATGTGAGCCTTCAATCAAAGGAGACTGCACAGTGACTGCACACTCCTCAAAATACTTTCCCCTGCCCACCAGCATCACTTTTCTTTTGATCGGGTTCAGCTTCAGCTGCTTTTCTTAACCCGTGAGCTGATCTCATCTAAGCACTGAGCTGTCTTGGTGGTGGTGGTGTGATTGTATGTGGTGAAGGATAGGTAGAGTTGCGTGTCATCAGCATACTGCTGCCACTTGAGTCCATGTCTGACCAGGTCACCTAAGGTTGTATGTAGATGTTGAAAAGGACTGGAGAGAGAATTGATCCTTGTGAAACCTCACAAGTGAGGCATTTAGTGGTGGAGGTGCAGTTTCTGATCACTACTCATTGGGTGCATCCCTCCAGAAATGACTCAAAACCATTTTAGCACATTATCCTGGACTCCTGCTACCTTTCTCAGGCAAGACAGCAGAATCTCATGGTCATTTTTGGATGCTGCAAGAAGTAAAAGAAGATGAGAATGGATGTCTGTCCTCTATCCATTGACAGGAGGAGATCATCCATCAGTGCCATTAAAGCTGTTTCAGTTTCATGTCTTGATTGTACCAGGTCCAGAATGTTAACTTCAAATAGACAAGCTTGTAGTCAGTCTGTGGCTAGCTTCTCTATGAGCATACTCAGGAATGGAAGATTTGACACTGGGCGATATGTGTCTAGGACTGAAGTATCCAGGGTGGGTTTTCTTCAGAGTTGGTTGGACTATTGCATGTTTGAAGAAAGAAGAGAAGAGAAGATTCTTTCTCCGAATGAGGTGTTGGCTATTTTGGTCAGGAGTGGCACTGGTTGTTCATGGCTCTATTTCAAGTCTTGGGTCAGGACTCCTTTAGGGTGTCCAGTGCTTCTTGATGAGTCAATGTATTGAACTGTGGGAATGAGACATGCTGCTCTTCCACTGGTTCACATCTACCTGGCAATATGCTGCACTAGCTGGGCATTATATTCCTTTACCCTATGGAAGTATTCTGCATGCCTGCTTCTGGGTGGCTACCTCTGCTGTACTCCATCTTTCCTGTGTTCATCTGTGGGTTCCCTAGGCTCCTAGGAAGCTTATCTCTGCTTTTCAAGGATATTATATAAACTGCTTAATGATTTTACAGTAATTTTACATTTGGAGCAGATTACAGAGTAAGTTCCACTAACCATTGCAACCACACACACAAAAAAGATAAAACCAAAGAAATGTTACTCTCACCTTTGAAGGGATTAAAATGAGTAGGCAATTACTTCTAAAATCCCTTTTTGTTCAGCATTATAAGAATGACTTTCAAAACTCAGAAGATAATTTATCTGCAGTAATTAATATGCAATAACTTCCAAAGAAATGATCATTGATTTGACATTATGAAACGCCTTAATAAGGAAATGATCAAAATAAGCTTGTACAAGTGGCCAAAACTAAAATCTTTCCCACATTTCACAATAATGTTTAAGAGTCATTTCAGATGTTTCAGTAACAGAGTTATTAACTAAGGAAAGAAAAGTAATCTCATGAAAGGTCTCGGGGTTATGGGACATTGTCAGGTTAAAGCATACATATTTAACAATATTGTGTTGAAAGAATAATGCTTTAAGTTATTAAACAGAACTTCAAAAATTGAATTTATTTTCAACAATTTGTTTACTCTTTTCATTTCACTCATCTTGGAGAGTGAACATAACCTAGTCATTTTTGTGTTTCTTTATAATAGTTGGAGCTTGAAGAATACCTCCAAAAAATCATTCTGAGAGTATTCGCTTGAATTTTAAAATGAATTTGCTTGGACTATGTCTATTCGGGGCTTGATCCAAAATCTACTGAAATGAGTTATTCCACTGAATTCAGTAGGCTTTGGATCAGGGCCCCACTGTCCACTTCTTCAACCATTTCAGCTTTACTCACTTGAGTGCTCACAGAAAATGAATTTTAAAATCACATGCTTGAATACTTACAGACTGAGTTTACAAAACATCTCATCATAGCTCTAGAACAGAAGCAATTGAACAAGTCAGAAACCTCACCACATTTTTGGCATCTTAAACAAGTACTTTATTTAAATATCTCGAGAGAAAACTAAACTACACCCTTGGGCAAAACTTGCATAGGCTGGAGGAAAGGAGGTTTAAAAATTTCTAAACTTTCCTAATCTTGTTGATCTGCTACCTCTCCCTAAATCGCTACTTCTACAGTCTGATCCAAAGGCTGGTTAACATCACCAGAAAGTCTAATTGATTTGAATGGTTTTGAATCAGGGCCTGCTAGAGGAAAGGGTCAGGATCATTAAGAATAAAGGTGTGTCCATGTTACAAACATAAAATCTATTAATCTAACTGCTTCATATAGAGGCTAAGGCCAGAAGGGACCACTGTGACTGTCATACTGTCTGGAGTGGCTCACAACCGTAAATGCCTATCTCAGGGCAGACTGCCAAAAGCAGGACAGATACCCCAACTGACAGTATGTTCTATAATTAGATTTCACCAACCCAGTACCAAATGTGAACTCCCAAAGTACTACAATATAATGGAGTCACAGACAGTTCCCTTAGACACTCCAGTCTATCTTGCCACTCAGGCGAGCTGGACTCCATGATAAATGGTCACTTACACCAAATATCACAAAATATTCAGATTGCACCCAGTCCCAAGAGACCAGTCACTCACGCAGATCGATTTGCAACCTAGATCTCACACTGAAGACAATGCTGGTAGCCAATTCTACAGTAAACTAAGTAAAGGTTTATTAGCTTTAAAAAAAGCGAAAGCAGGTAAAATATATGTACAGGTGAGTCAGTCTATAATTTCAAAGCATAACAGAGATGAAGTAATCCTTCTGTTTCCCAAAAGTCTTTTAGGGCTACCCAGAGTAACACTAGGAATCTTTGTCTTCTCATTCACTTATTTGGTCCTGTTAAAATCCAATTAGTCCAGAGATGAAGACTTTTTTCCTTGTGTCCATACTTACAGCTTCTTGTCATGGAAAACAAGCTGACAGGATGACTACCTATGTAGCTTCTTTGAGGGCGGAGAGAAATGCATTTAGAGTCTTTGATTTCTGATCAGCCCACACAATGACCACTTGCCTTCAAACATGCAGGAATTAGCAGTTTCCTGTTAAAGTTCTTCATTTGCATTATACCTGGCTTCTTTCTCATTTGCTAGGTTATTTAGTTACAGGGGTATATACCATATAAATGTGTGCTGTTACATTCTAACAGGATACATATAAGTGAAAACAATACATGCAGCATCCTAGTAGTTTTCATGAAGTTTGAATATCAAATATATCCTTATACATTTAACCATCGCTTTGATCTACACTAATACACAGTGAATTGGTCTGGCATCACCTGTGAGTTTGTCAGTTCTCAGCTGATGCCTGGGTCTTGGCCATAGCTGGCACCTGGTTTACCAGTGTCTCAATGATCTTCTAATCTGACCTCCTACTTAACAAAGGCCTTGGAATCTCACATGGTAATTTCCTCATCAAGCCCATACCTTCTGGTTCAGTATAGCACATCTTGTAGAAGGACATCCAGTCTTAATTTAAAGACTTTAAGTGATGGAGAATCCATCACATCCCTAGGTAAGTTGATCCAGTGGTTAATTACCCTGACTGGTAAAAATTTAGACAAAAAAGAAATAATAATTTATCTAGCTTCAGCACTCAATCACTGGATCTTGTTAAGGTGCCTTTCTGCTAGATTAAGGAGCAGTCTACTATCAGAAATCTCTTCCTCATCTTGGTACTTCTCTTGCATAAACTAAACAAAATAAGCTTATTAAGTCTTTTACTATAAGGCACGATTTCCAGGCCTTTAATCATTCTTGTAGCTCTTTTCTGAATTCTTTCCAATTTGTCAACATTCTTTTTAAAATGTGGATATTAGAATTGAACACAATAGTCCAGTAATGGTCTCACTAATACATCGCAGGATCACATCTATCTAATTAACTACTGCATGATCCCCATGTCCTTTCCAATGTCATTGAATTCCAGAATACTGTCTCCTATCTTGTATGTATGAACTGCATTCTTTGTTCCTAGATGCATGGCCTTGTATTTGGCTGCATTCTGCTCCAATGAGCCAATCTTACCAAATGATCCATGCCAGTCTGTATAACTGACCTGTCATCGTTATTTACCATTCTACCAATTTTTGTTCAGCTACAAATTTCACCAGCACTGGGCCAAGAACAGATTCCTCTAGGAGTCCATGAGAAACACCCCCAAAGGAAGATGATTCCCTTCTTACAATTACTTTGAGATCTATTAGGTAATGAGTTTTTAATCCATTTAATACAGGCTACACTGACTTTGTATAGTGACTACACTGACTACCTTTAAAAAAAATCAGAATGTCATGAGGGACTAAGTCAAATGCTTTACAGAAGTTCAAATTATTATGATGGAACAGTCACCTTTATCTTATGTAATTTTATCCTTATCTTATATAATCTTATCAAAATATATTAAGTTTGTGACAATTACTATTTTCCATAGAACCATGTTGACTGGTATTAATTATGCTACCCTCCTTTAAATCTTTTCTGATTATGTTGCGTATAAGTTGGTACTTAATTTTGCCTGGGGTCAATGTCAAACTAACTAGCCTGTAGTTTCCTGGGTCATCCCATTTACCCTTCTAAAATGTTAGCACAATAATAACTGTTTCCAGGAAAAATTGGATTGTATGTGTGTTTAGAGCTTTGAATAGAATCATTTTGGCAAATGGGAAAGAATTAAAATATAAGTTAAAGCTCTTTATATAGCTGTATATAGATATATATATAAAAATTAAAAAAAGATATTGCACAGCAAATGGAGCTGTACAGGAGCTTCAGAAGTTGCAGGGGGATCTTTTTTCTTTGAAATTGTTCCCCAAACATGAATTTTCAGTAAGTGTTTAGGCTAAGTCCCTGGTGGGAAAAAAAAGCATGTTACCATGCTGTTACACTTAAACAGAGGTCTCCTACATAAATATCACATCTTGCTGGTATCAAGCTATGCTTTACCCTATTTCAGCCTATTCTGCAATTCATTACTTTATACTCTTTATTTTAGTGCATTATTTAATTTTGTTCTACAAAACTCTAAACAGAAGTACAGTAAAGACTAATACCTTGCACCTTGATATTTCTAGAGTCTTTCACGGATTTTCAGTGCATTGAGGTCATCCTCCTCATCTGTAACTTCACTAATTGTCACTCAGCTATACAGAAGACAAAGAGGTTATCAAAAATGAAATATTTAAGCACTGTAGACACATACAGCTGTGCAGATGAAGTACAGCTCATATACAGAATACACACATTATAGTAAGCACTACTATGTAGCACTGTATTGTAGAAAGAGATTGAAGTTCTCTGGCTCCCCTCCATTATCATTTGTTTTACCTTGTGCATCTCTTCAGCACATGTTGGTCCTTTTTAAAATAGAAAGGAGCAGTGTCTCCAAAACACGGAATGGGATACTCCGATGCTTGTCCCAGCAACCACTTGAGTCATCTCTATGAACTTTTTATGCTCTTGACTCAACTTATTTAGGGGTCAATCCTCAACTTATTTGGGGCATGTTTCCATGATCACATAATTCCTTGAATTTCCAAGTCTAGAACTTAACTGGCCATCACTGTGTTTTTTGAATAAATTCACAGGGTTGTGGAGTGCAGGAGGGAAAGAAGAGGATCTAGTGCAGGGGTGGGCAAACTTTTTGGCCCGAGGGCCACATCTGGGAATAGAAATTGTATGGCGGGCCATGAATGCTCGTAAAATTGGGGTTGGGTGTGGGCTCTGGGGTGGGGCTGGGGATGAAGGATTTGGGGTGTAGGAGGGTGCTCCGGTCTGGGATTGAGGGGTTTGGAGGGTGGGATGGGAATCAGGGCAGGGCAGGGGGTTGGGCAGTGGGGAGAGGCTCAGGGGTGCAGGCTTCGAGCGGCACTTACCTCAAGCGGCTCCCAAAAGCAGCAGCATGTCCCTTCTCCGGTTCCTATGTGGAGGCACGGCCAGGCAGCTCTGCACTCTCCCCCATCTGCAGGCACCGCCCCTGCAGCTCCCATTGGAGTGCCGGAGGGGGCCATTGGAGCACATAGGATCTGGAGGGGGGCCATGCTGCTGCTTCCAGGAGCCAAGTGGATCAGCCCCCAACCCTGCTCCTGGGTTGAAGCACCAGAGGGGGGCCATGCCGTGGCTTCTGGGAGCCGCATGGAGCGGTCCCCGACCCTGCTCCCTGGCTGGAGCACCGGAGCGAAGCAAGTCTCAGAGCCCACTCCCCAGCGAGAGCTCAGGGCCGGCTTAAAATGGCTCAGCCCACGGGCCATAGTTTGCCCATCCCTGATCTAGTGTGTGGGGTTTCCCATGCACATGCATTCCAGTAGAATAAAAAGTATGTCAGGTCACAGACTGCATCAAAGTGTTTCAACAATAAGTTGCAGCATTGCTTCATGTATTATTGAACATGACGCAGGCTATTACTGAGATGGAGATGCACCAGGATGTGCAATGGGACTTGAGGAAGTTCTTGTTTACTTCACCAGAGAAGGTCGCATGATCATGGATATTATCAAAGATCTGGATGATGAATTTGAAGAGGTGTCTGGAATTATATTGCCCAAGAAAATATCTGCAAAATTAAAGTGAAGGTTGTGCATGTTATTTGTGCATGGAGATATGTTCAAAGCTAGTTAGCATGTTACTGGCCACTTGCTTCTGTAATTTCTGAATTTGCACATGCAACTAGGTTAACTGCAGGAATACTTTAAGCCCACAGTTTGGCATGTGCATATATATAATTGAATGTGCAGTTTTAAATATCAGTCCTTCTTCCAGCTTTCATGCAGGAAAGATGAGTCTGACTAATTCCAAAAAAAGTCACTGTACCTAATAAAGAATGCAGTTTTGGATCTTAGCAACAGCACTGGGAACTTCAAGGATTTGCTCAAATGTAGACTTTTAACTTGCAAATAAAGTCTTTTTGGGTGCCGACTGTAGCCACATTGATCAATGATTTTTTTTTAAACTGAGCACTGAAGTTTTAGCAAAATGCACATTAAGGGTCTGACTTTCAGAAGGGACCTCTCCCTGGCATCCTTTTGTGTGCATTTTTGAAGCACTAACACATGAAAAGGTAGGCCATAGGATACATATGCACAAAAAAGCCTCAGGTGGGATTCACAGAAGTGTTTTGACTTTGGGTGTAGAGGGGACACTACCCTTTCAGTGGATAACCATCCATATGAGAGCTATGGTCACTGCTAGCAAGAGAGTTGCCATAGCATTATGAAAACTGAGCATAAACACTGACTATTGGTCCCTGGCAGGGCATTTTGGCATGAAAACCACCACAGTGGGAGGCATTGTATATTTATGAGCTGGGTGAAACCTTGTTGTGGGAGTGAGGTTGATAGGTATGTACTATCCCATCAATTAACATAACAATAAGCATTTATTGAGATGGATGTAACGGGGAACAAAAGTTCGGTTAATATTCACAGTTTACATGAGCTATACACAAGCCTAGGCACTGCATACCCACACAGGTACTGGCTCCCTTATAAGGCATATAAGATCTGTTACAAGAATTCATACAGGGCAAGAAGTTTAGGTTGGGATAGCATAGCCATATAGTTCTTAATGGCTTTTCTGTCATGACCTATGGATCTTGAACCCATGTCCGCAGGGTTCATGGGAGTGGCTGTTCTCCAACTCTCCAGCTAGTAGGCTGCTGACAATTGCTTACCTGGGACCCAGGAAGACCAGCCCCAGCTTGAGGCTCCACCCCTGAAGTCCTATTGGCAGAGTCTGGGAGAAGCTGATTGGCTTGCTGGCCCTACTTAAGCCAGCAGCAGGAACTGGAAGCTGTCTGAACAACTGGGCTCCACCCTTTTCTGTAGTGTGTGTGTGTGTGTGTGTGTGTGTGTGTGTGTCCGTCCGTCCGTCCGTCTCGATTTCCTGGCATCCTGACCTGGCCTGACTCTAGTTCCCAACCCATGGTTCTGCTCACCAGTTTGTCTCCTGCTTCTGACCTTCCAGTCTTCTGCCCTCAATGACACTGGACTCCTGTCTCAGGACTGCAGTCTCTGACTACTAGAATTGGCTGCCCATGACCCAGCTGTGATATTTTTCACAGGGTTACAAATTTCATAGAAAAATGCTAGGAATTGCTAAGGTTTCAAACAATCAATGTGGGATGACAGCAATTTTTGTCTGCCCTTTCACGTGGGCTTTGCTGAGTCCCAGAGTTGAGCAATCCCCATGGTGTGGTCTTGTGCAACTCTCTTACAGAAATGTATACCCCTTGTTTAGATCTCCCCTGCTGATTAATGGCATTTAACACCTGCCCCTTCTTTGTTGTTGTCACTGGAGAACTAGCAGTGGGCCACTCCCAAACTTACAACATATTTCAATAACAACCATCCAGGAAAATATAACAACTTCATACGCACTAACGATATACATATTTTGACAGAACAATGGGTTTCAGCAGATCATGACCTTTCCTATGATATCTCATGTGGAGTGCTTTGTATGAAATATCACAACCATATATGAATGATGAATAGGGGGTTTACAGGGTGCTACTTTTAGGTATAGTTGGTGTCATAACTATAAAGGGAAGGGTGACAGCTCTCCTGTGTACAGTGCTATGGAATCCCTCCTAGCCAGAGACTCCAAATCCTTTTACCTGTAAAGGGTTAAGAAGCTCGGGTAACCTGGCTGACACCTGACCCCAAGGACCAATAAGGGGACAAGATACTTTCAAATCTTGGGGGGGGAAAGGTTTTTGTGTGTGTCCTTTGTTTAAGGGGTTGTTCGCTCTTGGGACTGAGAGGGACCAGACATCAATCCAGGTTCTCCCCATCTTTCTAAACAAGTCTCTCTTATTTCAAAATTGTAAGTAAAAGCCAGGCAAGGCGTCTTAAATTTACTTTGTTTTCTCAACTTGTAAATGTACCTTTTACCAGAGTGCTTATCTTGTTTGCTATACTTTGAACCTAAGACAGAGGGGATTCCTCTGAGCTCTTTAAGTTTGATTACCCTGTAAAGTTATTTTCCATACTGATTTTACAGAGATGATTTTTACCTTTTTCTTTAATTAAAAGCCTTCTTTTTAAGAACCTGATTGATTTCTCCTTGTTTTAAGATCCAAAGGGGGTTTGGATCTGTATTCACCAGGGAATTGGTGAAAGGTTTCTCAAGGCTTCCCAGGGAGGGAATTCTTAAGATGGTGGCAGCGGACCAGAGCTAAGCTGGTAGATAAGCTTAGAAGTTTTCATGCAGGCCCCTACATTTGTACCCTAAAGTTCAAAGTAGGGATACAGCCTTGACATGGTGGCACAGCGGTGGGATCGTTTTAAACCCAAAAGCCAGTAAGATTTTTTTTTCCTTCTAGCTGCTTGGAAAGCAGAGCTGAAGGTAGATGCATATCTTATCTCTCCTTGCCTGAAGGCAGAGGTGTTAAGTTTTTTTTAACAAGGTCCTTTGTTAAGAGAACGGTTCAATAAGTGAGCAAACTTTGATCTGGTAAAGGTAATTTACAATCTGAATTGTTTTTTTTTCTTTTTACATCCTCGGAAGTAGCTAGTTAGAAAGTCTCTGTTAACTCAGCAGCACTCAGCAGGAGCCTGAGCTAAATACATCCCAGTTTCAGTCAACTGCAGAGGGGTGTGGCCCAGCACAGGAAAGCAGGAAAATGACTACCAGTGAAGCAGCTAGCAAACTAGAACTGGCCAGACTAGAAGCAGAAGAAAATGAGAAAAAACATCAGAGACTACTTCAAATTAAAAAACTCGAGAAAGAAGCCAAAGAGGAGGCCCACAAGAGAGAGATGGAGCTGGAAAAAGCCAAACATGAAAGAGAAGAGAAAGCCAAACAGGAGGCCCATGAAAGAGAAGAAAAAGCCAAACAGGAGACCCATAAAAGAGAGATGGAGCTGAAAGAAAAAGAGATGGAACTGGAAGCAGCAAGGACTAGGCAGGGTGCATCAGACCATCCTAACAACTCCTCTCCAGGTACCACTTCCCATCCCAGGAAATTCCCCACCTACAAGGCAGGCGATGATACTGAGGCCTTCTTAGAAAATTTTGAAAGGGCCTGCCTTGGATACGACATCCCTCCAACCCAGTACATGGTAGAGCTGAGGCCACAGCTCAGTGGACCCTTAGCAGAGGTGGCGGCTGAAATGCCTAAGGAACACATGAACAGTTATGAACTTTTTAAAAACAAGGCCAGAATCAGAATGGGGCTAACACCTGAGCATGCCCGTCGGCGGTTCAGAGCCCTAAGGTGGAAACCTGCTGTGTCATTTACCCGACATGCCTACCACATTGGGAAAAATTGGGATGCCTGGATATCAGGAGCAAATGTTAAATCTACGGAAGAGTTGCCCTTCCTATTGCAAATGGAGCAGTTTTTAGAGGGTGTTCCTGAGGAAATAGAAAGGTACATCCTAGATGGGAAGCCCAAAACTGTAACCGAGGCGGGGGAGATTGGAGCCAAATGGGTGGAGGTGACAGAAAAGAGAAAAGCTAGTAGCAGTTGGAGCGAATATCAGAAGGGGCAAACCGAAACAAAACCTTATCACCGGGGACAACCCAAGGCCCCACCCACATCCCAAGGGAAACCCCAGACGCCTTCTCACCCCACCACACCAGTCTCCATCAACCAACATTGCCCCGGTGATACCTTAGCAGGGCGATGTTTTAAATGTAATGAACTGGGGCATATAAAGGCTCACTGCCCCAAGAACCCCAACCGATTACAGTTCATTACACCCCAATCACACCAAAGAACCCCAGACCCAGATGCCTCTCTCATACCCTCGTTGGTCACACAGCCTCAAGAGAATGTAGAGGGGATTGCTATTTTGTCCCCCAACTCTCCCACTAACCCCTCTGACACCACATAAATATCTTCAAAGCACAGCATAAACCTAAACGCCCCACAGCCTCCAAGGTATGGCACAAACCTCAGACCCAAACCTGGAGCATAGCCCCCATGTACACACCACTTACCACCTCTGAGGTCTCCCCAAGACTGGGATGAATCTCAGGGATGGAATCCAGAAGTAGAGGATAACAAAAAGAATTCTCTCATTATTTCTGTCGAAATAGTTGTATTATTAACAATAACCGCTTGTTTTTAACTCTACTCCCCCAGCCACAACATGTGCAGTACTGAGCCCCTTAAGGACAGGCCTTGTATCAGCAGCTGAGCAGCTTTCTAACCTGATGGGGAAAAAGGAGGTCTCAAGAGAAGTTTGAACCCCCACTTCCATCTTGGAAAAAAAGAAAAGAAAAACCACAGAGACCTGGAAAGCGTTGTTGTGTCAGAGAGGGAGAAAGAAAAGCAAGTATCTAGAGCTAGCATTGAAGTGGACCAGGGCAGTGTTGCTATTACCAGAGATACTGTAAAGAAAGACAGGGATATACAAAAGCAATTCCTGGATGAAATGCAGAGTCAGAATGCTCTGCTGAAGCCCATGCAGTTATTAGGCCTTCAGACAATGCATTGCTCCCAAAGCAGGACCCAGCCATGTTCTGCAGCCTTGGATAATACAGGATACCAGGAACACCAGCAGATGGTCCCCACTGTAGCTCTGCAGCTGTGTTCCCAGAGGCCAATACATGCCCTAGCCCCAGCACAGGGCAGCAAGACCACCACCACATTGGAGCCCAGCATATTCAAGCCATCCAGTGCACTTGGCAACTGTGGCCTGGTCCCCACTAAGCCCCCACTTCGGACTAAGGTACGCAAATTCAGCTACGTTAATAACGTAGCTGAATTCGAAGTACCTTAGTCCGAACTTACCGCGGGTCCAGACGCGGCAGGCAGGCTCCCCCGTCGATGCCGCGTACTCCTCTCGCCGAGCTGGAGTACTGGCGTCGACGGCGAGCACTTCCGGGATCGATCCCAGAACATCGATTGCCTGCCGCCGGACCCTCCGGTAAGTGTAGACGTACCCTTTGAATCCCAACACTCAAACCCTGAAGGACTAGAAATAAAAAAACATATTTGTGATAGTGAAAGTATTTCTCAGCAGCTAAGACTAAATTGTGTAGGAGGGCAGTCTAGTGAAAGACTTCAGAGCAATAGCGCATATGCCTTTTGATTGTGAAAGCTAGTTGTGGGTAATTCTTAAGATAGCGTTACTCATTTACAGCCATGACAATCTTTTTTCACTTACAGAAATGGCAATCCTTATCTATTAGTCTGGCAATCTAGATATGCTATTTTCAGTTTCCCTCATCTGAAAAAGAGTGACATTTGTTTAATTTCTCAATGAGAGAGATATTATAGTAGCTGCACTAATAACAAAGTAGATTACTATACTATTACACCTTCACAAGAAGGAATGATGAATTACTATTTTTCTTAGCCAGGGCCGACTCCAGGTTTTTTGCGGCACCCAAGCAAAAAAAAAAAAGAGAGAGTGCCGCCGCCGAAGCAAAAAACAAACAAACAAAAAAAGGGCCGGAATGCTGCCCCTTGAAAAGTGCCACCCCAAGCACATGCCTCGGACGCCTAGAGCCGGCCCTGTATACAGCTATACTTATATAGCTATACAGCTATATAGAGAGTAGGTAATCCTCATACCAATGAAAGAAAACACCTGGTAAGACAGATTCAAAGCAATTAATGCATACAACTTTTCACTTTGACTTATGTAGTTTCAAATGACTCAGTGATTTTGAACTCAAGTACCACAAGCAAGGGATATTAAATATAGAAAAATGTACTTAGACTTTGTTTATTTCCAATAACTATTTGCTCTGAACACAAGTAACTAGGGGATTTTAGACTTGATTCTGACTAAAAGTGAGAAGGTGAGACTTGATTCTGAATAACAGGGATGAATTGACTGTGAATCTGAAGGTTGAAAGCAATTTGGGTGAAAGTGACTATGAAATGATAGATTGCATCATTCTAAGGAAAGGAAGGTGCAAGACCAGCAGAACCAGGAGAATGGACTTCAAAAAAACAGACTTTAACAAACTCGGAGAGCTGGTAGGTAAGGTCCCATGGGAAGAAAATCTAAGGGGAAAAGGAGTTTAGGAGAGCTGGCAGTTTCTCAAAGAGACTATTGAAGACACAACAGCAAACTGTCCTGATGCAAAGGAAAATAGAAAATAGTAAGAAGCCAATATGGCTCCATCAGGTGCTCTTTAGTGACCTGAAAATCAAAAAGGAATCCTACAAAAAGTGGAAACATGGACAAATTGCTCAGGATGAATACAAAAGAATAACACAAGCATGTATAGGCACAATCAGAACAGCTAAGCCACGAAATGAGTTACACCTAGCAAGGGACATACCCAGCAATAAGAAGAGGTTCTTTAAATACATTAAGGTGAGAGAAAGACGAAGGAAAGAGTAGGTCCACTACTTAGTGGGGAAGGAAAGCTGATAACAGATGGCAGCAAGAAGTTTAATGCCTGTTTTGCTTAATGTGTTTAATGCCCGTTTTGCTTCAGTCTTCACTAATAGGGTTAATTGTGACGAGATACTTAACGCAATTAATATTAACAACAAAGAGGAAGGAACAGAACACAAAACAAGGAACAGGCTAAAGAATATAAAAATAAGTTAGATGTATTCAAGTCTGCAGGCTTGGATGACATTCATCCTACGATTCTTAAGGAACTAGCTGAAGGAATCTAAGAACTGTTAGTCATTATCTTCAAGAACTCATGGAGGTCCGCTGAGGTCCCGGAGGACTGGAGATGGGCAAATATAGTACCTATGTTTAAAAAGGGGACAAAGAGGACCCGTGGCATTATAGACCACTCAGCCTAACTTCAGTACCAGGAAAGATACTGGAACAAATTATTAAATAATCAATTTGTAAGCCCTAGAGGATAATAGGGTGATAAGTAATAGCCAACATGGATTTGTCAAGAACAAATCATGCCAAACCAACCTAATTTCCTTCTTTGACAGGGTCACTTGTTTCTCCACTGTCAATGCAGCTCTCATTCTGGTGCCCCTGTGCTGGAAGGCTGGGGCAAACTTGGCACAAATGTAAGCAGAGTCTGAATGAGCTCTCCCCTGACATCTAGTGGTGAGCTGTGGAAAAGGACTTCAGGAGCTGATCTCGTTTGCCTAGGTGCTCAGCATGATGGGACTGCTTGCCCAAATGATCACTTGTGGCTGGTGTTGGATCCCCAGTCTCCTTGTTATTGGGGCAGGAGTAATAAAGGATTGTTAACCTTGTTGTGTGAACCAAGGGTAGTAGAACTGTACCTGGCATACCCTGATGGAGGGACTCACTCTCAACTGAATGGCACTCAGTAGGTGGGGGACATGGGTTCCAAAACCCAATGTGTTGAGAGAGGGTGGGTTTTGTTTAAGAGTCCTAGACACCATTTGACCCTTCTGCTCTCTATGGTACAATAAAAGAGATAATTTAGACCTGAGAGTCTTGGTACAAGATGTAGAGCTGAAAGCACTGATACATAGGTCTAAGTATTAGACCTACTTTGGGACCGTGTCTCTATTGCAAGAGACTGTCCAGTGTGCACCAGCAGTGAGGCTTCCCCACTAACAGCTGAAATCAGAGAGCTGTGTTAAGTGGGGGGCCCGAAGACATCTTGGTGAGTGGGAGTGAAAGGCGCAACCAGCAGGGTGGCTGGCAGAGAGCACCAGAGCAGAGCCCTGCAGAGAGGTGCGGAAATTGGCCGTTGGGGTGACAAACAAGTGCCCAAGCAGCGGCGCGTGTAAGGTGCCTCCTTACCCCCCTTCCACCCAGGGTGGGAGGTGAACTCTGCGGATGAACCTCTGAACTTTGGGGCTGCACTGGCCAAGGACAGCAACTGAGAGTGGGGTGCAGAGAAGGGACAGGCACGTTAAAGGGACTTTTGGGTTGCTGGACTTAAGACCCTGAGGGAAAAAGGACACTGCCCAACTTACTTGGGGGTAGGTGTTCTGCTCATGGTTTAAGTTTATGAACCCTCATTGCGGTGTTTTCCTAAATGAATGCTGAGTTACTTCCCTCCCCTTATTAAAAGTTTTTGCTACACTCAGACTCTGTGCTTGCGAGAGGGAAAGTATTGCCTCTTAGGGGCACCCAGGGGGTGGTGTGTAATTGTTCCAGGTCATCGGGTGGGGGCTTGAGCTGGTTTTGTGTTGTATTGTTGAAAAGGAACCCCTAGATACTGAATCTGGCCATTGTTGCTGCTGGCTCCAGCTGGCAGAAGGGCTACACAAAGATTCAGGAATGTGCCATGTGCATCCAAAAGTTCTGCAGCCACGGTGTGTCATCCCAAGCCTGTATTATGATGTGATCCCACCAATCAGTGCTCGTTTCTTGGTCCCAGAAGCAGCGCTCCACCATCTGCAGCTGCTCCGTGACTGCCAACCACCACCTTCAATTGGTTCTTGCCATAGACGACTTGTGCCTCCCCATACTGGGGCACAATCTAAAAGGGAGTACACGTCACCGCCCCACGTTTTCTCTGTCCAGTGACACCCCCCCACCCCCTTGTACCCATCCCATGCCCATTGTGCTCTCCCTGCCCCATATTACCTGTGTACTGGGGGGGGGGGGGCCTTTGTCCTCCTGCTGCTTCTCCCTGCTTCTCTGGTTATTAAAGAGTAGTTCGCTGACATACTGGGAGGATGTATCTAGTAGGGTCCTGCAGCGGTCTGTCCTGGATCTAGTACTATTTGATATTTTCATTAATTACTTGGATAATGGAGCGGAGACTATGCTTATAAAATTTGCAGATGACAACAAGCTGGGAGGGGCTGCAAACACTTTGGAGGAGAGGATAAGAATTCAAAACAACCTTGACAAATTGGAGAATTAATCTGAAATTAACAAGATGACATTCAATAAAGACAATTGCAAACTATTACACCTCGGAAGGAAAAAAACAAATGCACAACTACAAAATGGGGAATAACTGACTAGATGATAGAACTGATAAAGAGAATCTGGGGATGACAGTGGATCACAAATTGAATATGAGCCAATAATGTGATGCAGTTGTGGGGTGTATTAACAGAAGTGTCATACGTAAATCAGGGAGGCAATTGTCCTGCTCTACGCAGCATGGGTGAGGCCTTAGCTGGAGTATTGTATCCGATTCTGGGCCCCACACTTTAGGAAAGATATACAAATTGGAGAGAGTCCAGAGGAGAGCAACAAAAATGATAAAAGATTTAGAAAACCTGACCTCTGAGGAAAGATTAAAAAAACTTGGCCTGTTAAATCTTGAGAAAAGAAGACTGAGAGGGGACTTGATAACAGTCTTTAAATACGTTAATGGCTGTTATAAAGAGGATTGCGTTCAATTCTTCTCCATGTCAACTGAAGTCAGGACAAGAATAATTGGCTTAATCTGCAACAAGAGAGATTTAAGTTAGATATAAGGAAAAACTTTCTAACTCTAAGGACAGTTAAGCATTGGAATTCGCTTCCCAGGGAGATTGTGGAATCCCTATGTAAGTGGAGGACTGGTCTCGCTATTGTGGGAAACTTTCCTGGCTTATACACTACCCCGGTGGAATTGGTGAGCGAACGGATCTGAGTCCTCACTCCCACTTCCTTTACCCAGAGGCCTGCCTGATCTCAAGGGCTCTCCTTGTGTGGCAGAGTCCTCGTAACCCCAACAAGGCTGGGCCCAGGATTCCTAGGGGGCTCGACCCCCAATCTTGTCATGGTCACTTATAGGATGTCCCCACTCCAAGGTATTCTTTGAGCACTGGACACTTCCTTGACCCATTACATATAATTCAAGCAAATACAATTTATTAAACAGCAATCAATTTAAAAAATAAGGAGAAAATGGGAAAGGTTAAAGAAAACACGTAACTCTGCTCTGTGGCACGGGGACATCACAAAAGCCATCTCTGGAATGCAAGGGCAGTTCGCAGTCTGTTCGTCACACATCCCAGGCCTCCTTCTCAGGCCCTGGTTGTGCTGCAAGGATGCTGCGCGTTGGACACTTGCTCTGGCGATGGCCTCACACTCTCAGGCTCTAGGTGGCAGGACCCTTCTTCCCAGTGTCAGCCCCCCCGTTGGGGTTACAATCCCCCTCCAAGTCTGGCCTGCAAGGCCTCTTGACTAGTTGCGTCTCCCTGCACTGGGCCTGCTGCCCAGGGTCTCCTTCGCTCTCCCCAGCTGCTCACTGCACCTGGCTCCGGACTGCTCCAGCTGCTGCTCTGCCTCCGGCTCCCTGGCTCCGGTTGCTGCAGCTCTGCTCCCAGCACAGATCTGCTCTCTGGGCTGCTTCTATGGCTCTTGCAGCTGCAGCTCTGCTCCCCAACTCAGCTCGGGCTCCTGCTCTCTCCTTAGCTCGGCCCCACTCTGGCCCAGACAGTTCCAACTCACATGGAGGACGGGACCCCTTGGCCTCCTGATTCCCACATTAGCCTGCCTGCCCTGTCAATCATGCTGACCTGGAGCATTGGCCTCTCCGCATTGCCCCTGGGGACTGTCAGTCTCAGGGGCTAACAGTCCCCTTACACCTGTCATTGGAGGTTTTTAAGAACAAATTAGACAAACATCTGACAGGGATGGTTTAGGTTTATTTAGTCCTCTCTCAGCACAGGGGACTGGACTAGATGACCTTTCAAGATCCCTTTAAGCCTTACATTTCTATGATTCTATAAAGGTATTAAATGTAACTTTGTCCTCAACTTTATATTATGAACATTGAGCTTCCGTCTCATTCTGCACACTCAAACTCAGATTATGGTAAATTACATACTGTAATCTTATAATGGGACACAGAAGGAAATAATGTGTAAGAATGCAACAGTCTCAGAGGGATGTATTCTCTTGTTACTGGCAGCCAGGAACAAAAACCAAGGGAGGAACCTGATCCCCCAAATTATCCCATCCTCCAGAGAGATGCTTTGAAGATGGACTGAAACTTTATAAAATAAATGGTACCGGATTGAGAATCATGGAAGAATTTAAGCAGAGAACTAGCAACAGCTGAGCCAGATTTTCTCTTCCAGACACACTGAAGGTATTTTTGACATCTTATGTCATGTACCAAGCCTGGGCAAAGATTAGCAGAACCAGTTACTTTTAAAGACTTTGACTGTACAATTAAACCCAGACAGCCACAGCCACACTCCTAACAGTGCTCCTTGATGGAGACCAGCTCCGGTGATGGGGGGCACATAATGAAGTGCCTTCACTTATGGAAGTTGCACAGGTTGTTGCTTTCACAATGGACAGTAAACCCTGCCTGCATCAGGAAATCATGAATTGCTCTTAAGACGCATATTAGAGGTCTGCTATTTGTGTTGCATAGGGAGAAGAGTGATCTGCTATCTCAGCAGTGGGATGGGGATAAGAGGTACTAACTAGCAGCAAAGTGTTCTTATTGGAAAAGCTGTAATCACTCCACATACACAGTAATTAATCTTGGGGAGTGTGGTGTGTCCGACTATATTGTTGGAGGTGGGGTGGGTGTCCCTTTTCCTCCTCCACTAATATCTGCCTAACAGCATTTTAATTCCTATTCCCTTTATGACACTGCACCCCATATTCTTTTCAGTGATATTATTATATGATTATGACATAGTTATAATGTATTTTCTGCAAATAAGTCATGTGAGGTGTCATTGGAAAAGTTACAATTTGCTGAATATGATTATCCTATTTGTATATATGTATCATTTTTGTATCTGAAGTTATTAATATTGACTATGTATCTTATTTCAAAGGTAGTTACACCTGGGTAACACCCAGTAGACAAGATGCTTTCAGTCTAGATAGTGGGTGGGGAAGGGCCTATTCAGGGCAATTCGCCATTAGCAAAAAACAATAGGCCTTACGAGAAGCTTCTCTCTCATCTGGTGAGCCTTCCTGAGAATGCTACAGACAGCCCCCAAGTAATGGCTGCCATGACTCTACAAGGACATGTGATCAGACCACATGATGCTAGACTCCATCTTGGGATGTCAGTATTTTTCCACAGACTGGTCTGGGAACCAAGCTTTGAAACAAAGGGTTCCCGCCATATGCAAAAGCTATATAAGGCAGAAAGTGACATCATCTGGTGTTCTTCACTCCCCACCCAAAGACTCCTGGAAACACCTGAGGAACAAAGACTGCACAGGAGGAAGTGCTGGACCCAGACTAAAGGGATTTCTAGCCTGTGAATGAAGAACCTGGGGATTCCAAGCTGTAAAGCAAGTGCAGCTTGCCCCTTAAGAATCTGCAGCCTGATTGTATCATCTCAGGATGAGAATCTGCTATTCATATCCAACCTATTTAGTATATTAAGTTTAGTTTGCATTTTTTGTTTATTTGCTAGGTAATCTGCTTTGATCTGTTAAGTGTTTGCTATCACTTAAAATCTATCTTTTGTAGTTAATAAACTTGGTTTTGCTTTATCTAAACCAGTGAGTTGGAGTGAAGTGTGTGGGAATCATAACTCAGGGTCAGAAAGCTGTTGTGAATTCCTCTCCACATTAAGGGAGGGGGCGAATTTTATGTGTTTACATACAGTTCCCTGTGCAGCACAAGACAGTATAATTCTGGGTTTATACTCCAGTGGGGAGTGAGAGTCTGGAAAGCTGGGAAATTGGCTGCTGTCTGCTGCATGTATTTGAGTGGCTTGGGTGAAGCTGCTCTCTCAGGTAGCTCAGTTTGGGTGTGTGGCGCCTCCTGCTGTCGTGTTGGGTGATAATAGGGTGTGGGTTAGGCTGGCTGTGTCCCAAAGCAGTGTGAGCAGGGCCAACCCAACTGAGTGGTTAGATGGGCCCAGCGGTTCCCACAGCTTCTAGACTGCACCCCAGGGTGACAACCCGTCACACCCTCTTATTCCCTCCCTCAGCAAGTGCCACTCATGTGGTATCCTCCCTGTTGGCTAATCAGACACCGCCATTTGTAGCTCTCAGCAGCTAGAAGTCCACACCATTACCAGCCTAGGACAAAATGTCAGCGAGGTGAGCACCATAGAAAAGCACTCCTGCCACTGGACATCTGCAGCGAAACCCGTGCTGCTAAGCAGAACGTTGTAATCATCACCAGAAGGTTTCACCACTGTGCCCACGTGTTCTGGCTGCTCAGGATAGTCTGGGGCAGTTTGGAACACTAGGTGAGAAATTTCAAACCCGGAGATGCAAACTGCCCTGCTGCTCTACCTCTCCCCTGAACTATTTACACTATGTAAATGAGTAGTTAGCATGTATCAATCATCCATTTGCACAGCAATCCACTCAGTGTCAAAGGGAATGATTTTCTAAGCCGCTCAGCATCCTGCTAGGATGACTTCAGCTGCTGGGAAGCAACCGAGGGCACAGGCTCGGTGCGACTGAAGGTGTTGACAGGCAGCAGGAAGATATACAGGAGAAACAGACACACCTCTGCAACAAACCCAGTACCAAACCTGAGGAACATTGGCATAGCCATGGGTGGGCTGGGGTGGGCACTGCCCACCCAATTAGCACCCAGGCAGAGCACTCTGAGCACCAGGCAGAAACTGATGTCCACATGGTTGTGGATCAGGAACTCCTGGCTGAAGAACAGGTGGCTCTTGGCCAGTCTGTGGAATACCGTGGCTGGCAAGGAGCAGAAGGCAGCAGTCTGGCCAGTCCTGCTACTGCCTCTGCTCAGTGCTGCAATCTTCTTTCAGCTCTGGACAACTTCGTTGAGAGCTGGGCCCCACACAGGTGCTGCCGTCCCCCTCTCCTGCGCCCCCAGCTTAATCCATGCCTGCCTGTGGAGATCGCCCCTCTCCACTGGCCAGCCCAGCCCCTGTTACATGAGTGATAAATATCCCACTAGCATTTCAACCTATCTTTGGTGGCGCGTGTGTCTGTATGGGTCCCGATGAGATTTGCAGGAAGAAAAGGAAGAACAGAATGTCGGGACATCAGACAGACAAAAGGGACAAAAAGGGCCAAGAGGATCACAATACTTCTGCCATTAAAATGATTTCATTACTTTTTCACATGCTGTCAGTTATGGGGCTCCCACACTCACCCATACATTTGGGATTCAAAATGTCAACTTAACTGAGTCCCCTCGCAATTGTTTTCTTCTCCCCTATTTAATTGTGATCAGCTTCAGGTCCGCTGCCTGCCAACAGCCCCCTTCCAAGGCTCCATCACTAGACTCCACTGGCCTCTATCTTGCCTGGCATCCTACCATCTCCCTTTTCATACTTCTGTGTAAAATATTAGAAGGGGTAGCATACAACTCCCACAGTTTAAATGTACCATCACACCACTGACCAACTGCTCACAGAAAGAAGAAGAAAATACTGCAGCATCTGAGCCTTCCCTAAGAGTACCAAATTTTGTTAGTCATTACGGGTAGTATTTTCAAAAGTGCTCAGAGCTGCCTTAGCTCGGCTCTCACTGAAACCAGTGGTAAAACTCTCACTGGAGCTGATACAATGACACACAGACAGCAATGCGGATTAAATGCCACAACTTTAGTAAACAATCACTAATGCAGCATGAGTAACAGCATCCAGACCACTCCCCAGCAGGAGAGCGCCAGTGTGGATTTCAAGCTGCCTACAGCGGCGATAGATGTAACCAAAACCATTAGGGAAGAACGCCACCTCCTTCCCCTGCCTATCCCTTAAATCACCAGCTGAGGGACTTGTCTAGATACAGTAGTTAGAGTCCCTGTCCCATTCCTCCCGTGAAGTAAGGTGTGACTAAGAGAGCTACAGGCTAGAATCCCCACTAAACCAAGCTAGCCTCAGGACCAATGCCTGACAAAAACCCCAGCTGGGGTTAGGGCCCACAGTAGAGCACCTGCAATCTGCACTGGAAACCTGCCAAATACATCCCAGCAGACTTCTGGAGGCAAGAGGCATGTGAAACCCCCCCACAACTCCACCATGTGGGAAATAGCCCTTCCAGACTCTGAAAGGCTGTCAGCCAACACCTTCTGTCATATCTGGGAGGGAAGAGTGGAGCACCCACACCCAGGGGTTTATTATATAACTCCCCCTCCCCTTCCCTTTAAAGATGGCAGTTAACCAGGTGTCCCAACCACTGAACTGATCAATGGTGCTGGGTTGTGAGGGGCCAGCAAAGACCCACCCTCCCCATACCAGTGACATCATGCGGTACCTCACTCCCCACAGATATAGCATCTTTCCTCTGAGCCAGGGACAAAGGGAGGGAGGAAGGGCAAGCACTGCATGAGGGAATGAGGAGAGAACTCTGAGCCCCCAGCCCCCACAGAGGAGTTTTTTGCTACCTGGCCCAATCAAATCCTTGTCCCAGCTACTGAGATTAGCATTGCCTTCAATGGGAGCAGAGTTAGGTCAACGCTGAGCACTTTTGAATATCCCTCCCTAAATTAACACTTGTTTTACAAAGGGCTCAGTTTATAACAACTCAGCAAGGCATTTTTGTTAAGACAGTGAGTACACTGGCTTATTTGAGAAGTATAAAGCTGTACATATTGCTACCAGCTACAATTATCGCTAAATATGTATATGGTAATTTACTAGTTCAATCTAGTTTTCATCATATTTGTTAAAAATATTTCACATTCCATTGTAGTCAACAAAAACATAGGATGAATCTTCTGTGGTTAAATGTGTCTCTGTTTTGGACAAACTAAATTCAGAGTAGAAGCTATTAGCTCAAATAAAAATGACATTCAATGGTAAAAGCTTTCACATGCTCTGACCAGCTGGAAAACTATTCAGACACTAGTATTTACCAAATGCCAAAGTTGAAATGGAATATCATAATCTCCCTTGACAACGAAGTTCCACTGGAACAGTCAAGTCCCAGCAGCAAGACTTGTGTGCACAAGAAACAAACGCTTTCTCCACAACTGGAACATGAATCTCACCACTTTGAGACTGAAATTTAAAATGAATTTCTCTGACCTTGCCTTCCCATAGGAAGGAACAAACCCAAGGATCTATGCTGAATAAGAAAGGTGGAGAAAATACGTATCTAGCTCCAGTTTCAAACTTTGTGGCATGGGTCCATCTCTACTTTACACCTCTGAAACTTGACAAACGTGAAGATAATGCGGTAAAACCCTAGCTCCACTGAAGTGGCAATTTAATAGAGCCTGAATTTCACTCAGTATTTTTATCATCTCAATTGTATGCTTCCCCTTCCACTTCCAATAAAAAGTTCTCCCCATATTAGATAATCTAAATACAGTGTTAGCTATCTAAAATATTACAAGTAAACAAGTAAGTTAACTATAAATCTGGGTTGCCCAAACTTAGGCCTACATTTACAACAAGACAGGAGCCTGATGTCTATGCTATGTTTGAATTAAATGGAACAGACTGCAACCTGCTCAGATTAAATATGATACAAGGGCCTATCATAGGTCAAACATCTGTATTAAAAGGGAGCAATGAGGTTACTATAGAGTTTTAGGAGCCACAACATTTTCAGGTTGCAGTTTGGACAACCTTCCATAAATAGCATTATTATGAGCTGGGTGAAACCTTGTTATAGGTTGTGTTATCATCTCATTCAAACTGATATGTGAACATACCCACCACACCTAGGGTGACCAGATGTCCCGATTTTATGGGGACAGTCCCAATTTTTGGGTCTTTTTCTTATATAGGCTCCTATTACCCCCCACCCCCGTCCCAATTTTTCTCATTTGCTGTCTGGTCACCCTAGCCACACCTAAAACAAGGCATAATAGAATCTGCCCAGAAACCAGCACCAGGTGGGCAGCAGGTTCCACTGGGTATTATCACCAGAAGTGTGTGGGTGTGGGTATGAGAACAGATAAGAAAAGAGAGAGAAAGAAAGAGGGGCAGGCAGGGGCAAATATCCGAGCAGTAGCCTTTGAGCACAGTGTGACCACTGAAAAATCTAGAGACACATCTTTTCAGTCTGTTGGCTAAAAGGGCTTGGGGCTGTAACCTAAGACACTGTTCCTTTTGGGTTTGGTGCCTCCTACATTCAGAGGAGCAGAAAACAGGCAACACTATCATGTGATAGTTGTTGTGTCACCAAAATAAGCATAGTTAAAAACATCCATTTCACCTGAAATAATAATGATGACAAATCACTTAAGTTGAATGGAGAACTATCGCCCCTCCAACAAAAATAGCTGAATGACTCTGATATTTTTTTTGCTAAGATTATGCTTACAAAGTTCTGATGTGATGAGCAATTTACCTGCCTACTACCAAATTATATTACAATAAAACAGAAAATGTCAGGCCAGTTACTCAACAATTATCAAATTGTAGCTTTGCTTTCTCTTTACAATATGAGAAAAAGTAGATGATTTTGTCTCCCACACTCATTTAAGCTCCCTACATACAGGCAAAGTTTCATTCTTGACTTTGCTATATATTAAAAACATCCATTAAAGCCATTTTTGCCTCTTTTGCTCACTTCTCTAGGCAAATATACAAATAATTTCATAGGTTCTGTTACATGCATTGTTCTTTGGTTTACTCTGTCCTGCGTTGTCCTTTACTCATATGAATTAGGCCAAGATTGAGCACTTTTGAAAAACTCATTTGTCTGTATTTTTAGACAGTTTAATTGTGCTTTCTAAACTTTTAAGAAATAGAATAGGCAATTGAGGACTGTGAATCAACTCAGAATGGGTTGAACGTGGCTCCTGAGAAACACGGCTTCTTCCACTCTTAGTCCTAGTCTACACTACAGAGTTAGGCTGATGTAAGGCAGCTTAGGTTGACCTAACTATAGAAGTCTCTACACTACAGCGTTCCTTCTGCCGCTTTAACTTGTCCGCTACGTCGACCTAATACATTTACCTCGGTGAGAGGCGTAGCATTTAGGTCAACATAGTTAGGCCGATGCAGTGTCAGTTTAGACACTGCGCTGTTTACATTGACCTAAGTGGCCTCCAGGAGGCGTCTCGCTATGCCACACCGTGACTGCTTTGGTCACTGTTTTGAACTCTGCTGCCAGGCAGCCAGGTACAGATGAGCATGCCCTTCACTTTTTAAACCACCAGGAATTTTTGAACTTGCTCTTCCTGTTTGCTCGCCTCCCCCTGCAGCCCATAAAGAACTTATTACAGGACCTCCCTACACTCCCCTCTCCCCATTCCATATATCTTCTGGGGCCACAGCAGTGACCAAGGCACTCCATCCCACAGGAAAGTACACACAGCAACAGCCGCACGTACACCCAGCTGTGGGAGCCTCATTGGTGTATCTGCTTGTGAACTCCCTGTTCCTTTCCCTTTAAAGATACTTTCCCCTGGATGTATGAAGTTTACCTCAGCATTACAGAGGTATGTTTGCATGGGTGTGGAATAAAAAAAATCTACTTATGGAAACTGAATTTATCTTTATTATTCTCCAGCATATAGTGGCTGCTGCTAACATTCACGGACAATAACAATAGGTGCATTTGCACTGTTATAGTAGCACACACAGAGCAATCATTACAAGGTTCATCGCAGGGGGGGGGGGGGGGGAACAACAATGCCAGGCTCAGCACCCTGCAGCGACACACATTACTGTGGCTCATTGCTAAAATGCTCCTTTCAAGGCCTCCCTGAATCGAATAGCCCCCTGTTGAGCTCCTCTTATAGCCCTAGTATCTGGCTGCTTAAAATTAGCAGACAGCTGATGGACCTCTGTGCTCCACCCTGTGGAAACTTTTCCCCCCTTTGCTTCACAGACATAATGATGTGCACAGCAGGAAGCTATGGCCAGGAGGATGTTGTCCTCACTGAGCAGACAGTGCCAGGAACCTCCAAATAGCCAAAGGCACATTCAACTGTCATTCTATATCTGCTGAACCTGCTGTTGAAGTGCTCCTTGCTGCTGTCAAGGTGGTGGGTATATGGCTTTATGAGCCAAGAGCGTAAGGGGTTGGCTGGGTCTCCCAGGATCACTACTGGCATTTCCACATCCCCAGTAGTAATTCTCTGGTCTGGAATGAAAGTCTCTGCTTGCAGCTTTCTGTGCAGGTCTGTGTTCCTAAAGATGTATGCTTCATACAACTTCCCTGACCATCTCGCACTGATGTCAGTGAAACAACCCCAGTGACCTACCAGCACTTGCAACACCGAAGAAAAGTAGTTCTTTTTTTCTGTTGATGTACTTCGTCACAAAGTGGTCTGGAACCAAAATAAGGATGTGTGCGCTGTCTATTGCTCCACCGCAGTTGAGGAACTCCATTGCTACAAAACCATCCTCTATTTCCCACACATTGCCCAGAGACACAGTCCTTCATAGCAGGATGCGATTACTAGCCCTGCACACTTGCACAACAACCACTTCCACGGTAGATTTCCCAACTAAAAATGGATTTGTGACTGATCTTTAGCAATCTGGTGTTGCCAGTGTCCATACAGTAATCGCCACTCGCTTCTCCATCATGAGGGCAGCTCTCATTTTGGTGTTGCTGCACGGGAGGGCAAGGGCGAGCTCTGCACACCGTTTCAGGAAGGTGACCTTGTGCATCCAAAAGTTCTGCAGCCACTGTTCATCATCCCATACCTGCATAACAATGCGATCCCACCAATCGGTGCTTGTTTCTCAGATCCAGAACCCATGGTCCACCATGTTTAGCTGCTCCGTGAATGCCAACAACAATCCTGTTTGTTTCCACGGCACACAGCAAGGCAGACACCAAGGCATCGTGATCAGACTCACAGCTCAGGAAATATTGCAAGATCAAGCGCATTGTGTTCATAACGCTCGGCACACTACTGAAGAGCGGTGCAGGATCCATGCTTTCTGACAGAGATGGCTGGCATGCAGGTTATTGGGGCAGTTGAAAAGCAGTGCCCATAGAATGATGGGATTGAGAAAACTGCATCATGGGACACTGAACCTACCCCCATGAGGCATTGCAAACCCTTCCCAAAATACACTGTGGTAGATGGTAGTGAGTTCCACAGTGGGATAGCTACCCATGGTGCATTGCTCTGTGTCGATGCAAGAGCTGCTACTGTGGAAATGCTCCGCTGACACAAGGAGCATACTGTGGACATGCAAGAGTGGTTTAATTACAGATGTGGCTGTCCATCAGATTAGACCGAATTTAAGTCAACTTAACTTTGTAGCGTAGACAAGCCTTAGTTGCTATCCCTCCAACTGAGCTCAAATCATCACAGCTTCTCAAGTCCCTTCTAAAATCGACGTCTTCCATGAGACATGAGACAAGCAGTTGGGTGTCTAACTCATATGTGGGTCTTTGAAAATCATACTCAAAATCCTTAGGGTGTGGCTATGACTTAGATCAGATTCAGACTCAGAAGATCCACATTCTGAAAGAGTAATTCTTTTCTTGCAGTATGAAACAACTTTACTATCTCATGGGCTTCCAGCTGTATACTCGGAAAACTAAAGGCTTCCACCAAGACTAAAAGTGAACATCTGCATAATTAGAATAGTGTTCATTGAGAAACATTGAATGAGTATCATGAAGGTTTAGACTGATTCAGATAAGTTAATCACCATATTACTTTATTGGGGCATTGGCTAATCTTGCAAACCTTATGTCCTTCACCTGTAGCCAAAGCGGAACTGGTGTGTGAACAGCATTGTCAAGACCCAGTGAGGCTAATTTAGAATAGCAAGAGGATGTATAAATAAAATTGGTCACAAAATGGGGATTTTTTTTTCCTGTGGAAAATTTAGACATTTTGGCAAAAAATCAACAGCCCAGAAATATCAGTTTAAAACCAAACATTCTGATTCAGACATGTCATCAGTACCTCATGAGAGTTGGTATCATGGGCCAGACTATGTCTCCTATGATGTACCACCATATAAGATACTGTAGTAACCCTGGGGAGTCCCTGGTGGTTATGCATCATGAGAGATTTAATCTAACTGGGGAACCCAGCCCATAGAGGTTAAAGGGTACATGAGGCACTCAAACTACAACTCACATGAAGCACCACAATGGCATTTCAGAATGAAAATTTTGACAAAAAGACACTTTTCATGAAAAAAATTCATTTAGTTGAAAATCAATTTTCTATTGAAAAAACAGTTTAAGTGGAAATTTTTCAAGTAGTCCTATTTATAGAATCATAGAAACGTGGGGCTGGAAGGGACTGAGAGGTCATCAAGTCCAGCCCCTTGCACTGAGGCAGGACCAAGTAAACCTAGACCATCCCTGACAGATATTTGCCCAAATTGTTCTTAAAATCCTCCACTGATTGAGATACCACAACTTCCCTTGGAAGCCTGTTCCAGAGGTTGATTACCTGTATAGCAAGACAGTCAGGGTCCAGACCTGGGTATAACAGAAGATTTAAACCTCACAATAAGCAGTTAAACCACCCAATTGCACATTGTGTTATTGCACTATAAAAGTGCATCACAAAAGTTTGTAATGGACTGAACTTAATAGTCACTAGGAGATATGGATACAGGTTATGGTTATGAAGGGATGTGTGTGTATACACAGAAAATTGTAACTGTAACTGTGGTGCAACTTCAGCACCACATAAATACAGGGCCAAGAAGCAATCAGGCCAGGAGGGGCTACCTCTCCATTGAGATGAGAATGTCTTCAAGTGCATAGCCATTGTCCAGACTAGGAAAAAACAATGAGGAACCGTCACAACGAACGGTTTGAATTGGAGGGAATTTTGGAATGATGTGTATGAAGGATTGGATAGAAATTTATTAGCGATATCTACTAATTTGGTGAACCAAGCAGCCCAGGAGGAGAGGTTAACTGTTATGGATGCACTGGAGCACTGGATAGTATGTCCATGAATGATGAAAGGGGGAAGCCAGGTAGAAGGATTGAAACCCAGAGTACCTTTTGTTGAAGCAACAACATATTCAAATGAGAGTGCTTATAGATCAGGATACCGTGAGAGAGGAAGAGGCCGTGGTAGAGGACAAAACACCCCCACCCTAAGGAAGTAGAGGGTGGAATAATCAAAATGAGCCCCAGCAGGGAGTAGATGTGATTCAGAATATCGTTTGGAGTTATTTGAAATTGAGGGGAGTAGATACGGATAAGTGAAATGGGAGATGAACTGATGAATTGATCAAAAAAATGCAAAGGATGGAAGAAGAAACATTTAAGGAGCAGAAAAAGGTTGCAGCTGTGCAAGCTGAGGGTTCAGAGAAACCTGCTCTATAGGGAAGCCCCGATGACAAGTTGCTCCCACTGGAAATGGGTCCTCAGGAGTGGGAGATAGTAACTTAATTAAGATGGGATTCAAATGGGAGGCCAAGACAACTGTCATTGTGGAAGATAATGGATCCAAAGATGCCCTATTGGATAGTGGGGCTGGTGTAAATATTGTAAATAGAAGTTGTGATTTGACTCGATACGTGTCAGAGATTACAGCAGCCTCCTTTATTGGGGGAAGGAGTGACAGGAAAAATATATCATTCAGTAGAAATAGCTATACCCAGAGAGAGAGTGGGGGATTTTTGTTGTAAAGAACAAATGCTTCAGATAGATCAGGGGGCTGAGCCAGTAATATTGGGGACTCCTTTTTTGAAGAGGAATCGGTTAGCTCTGGATTTAGCTAATGGAGTTCTGTGGCAAGTGCCCGGCTGGACGGAAAGCGTCCTGACAGCAGGGTACTTTCCAAGAATATGTGCTGCAGAAGCAGTGGAGGAAATTATACTGGCTCAACAGGATGTATGGGTAAAGGAGTTTCCCAATGTAGGGATTAAGAATAAAGCAGAATGTGTTAAAATCAAAGCATGTGTTAAAATCGTGGAGGATGAAGTGCCACCAGAGAGACAATATAAATATCCGGTGCAAGCAGAGTCAGGAACTGAGAAAATAATTGAATCATTAGAACAGGGAGTGATTGAAAAGGGGAATTCCGCATACAATAGCCTAATTTGGCCCGTATTAAAGCCTCAGGAGATTGGAGATTGACAGTGGATTTTAGACAAATTAATAAAGCTACCCCCCTCCCATGGCACCAATAGTAGCAGATCTACCTCAAGTAATGGAAAGAATACAGGGGGCACCTAAATGGTTCTCTGTCATAGATTTGGCAGATTGTTTTTTCACCATCCCATTGCATCCCGATTCTTGGGCCCGCTTTGCGTTTACTTTTAAGGGACAACAGTACGTATTTAAAAGAATTCCCCAGAGCCTACACTGTGCTCCAGCTATAGTGTACCAACATGTGGTGCGAATGCTGGATCAATTATCCAAAGAGGATTGGGAGAATGTCACCTCATATGTAGATGACATATTAGTGTGGGGGGACATTAAAGAGGAGGTGACTGAGCAGACTAAAAAAGTGTTGAGACTCATCCAGGAAATGGGTTTTAAGGCTAATAAAGAGAAAGCTCAACTAGTGCAGAGGAGAGTGAATTATTTGGGGGTGACCCTAGGGGAACAAGGAATTCAGGTAGATCAACAAAAGGTGAAATCATTAATGAATTTACCAAGGCCAGAGGATTCTGATGCATTGAGGGTGATGTTAGGAGGGTTTAGCTATTTAAGGAAACACATCAGGAATTTTGCCATTGTAACTGGACCTTTGTGGTATTTACTAGAAAAAGAAAGTAGAATGGGAGTGGGGGCCTGAACAAGAAAAAAAGCTTTCCGTAATTTAAAACAAGCCTTCAGGCAAGCTCCAGCATTGAAATTCCCAGAGATAAATAAGCCATTTCTGATTAAGTTGGCAGCAACCCAACAGAGTCTAGCAGCTGTATTAGTGCAGGAAATTGACACACAAATCTAGAAGATTAACCCCTACGGAGCAGCAGTTTGGGATCTGTGAAAGAGAATGTTTAGCTGCTGTGTGGGCCATTGAAGCTTTTGCTTTGACTACTGGCACAATCCCCATTATAATACAAACACTTCACTCTCTCCTGAAGTATATTTTAATCAGGGAAACTGCAGTGGAAAGGAGTATCAAATACCAGGATGGCCCAATGGAGCTTGATGTTAACTAGAAGAGATATTACTTATGAGAATAACAAACAAGCAATGATGTTACCATATGCCCTCCTGATGGAAAGAGAATAGCATTAATGCCCACCGAACCGAAGTTAGTTGAAGAAGCACCCCTGGTAGATGAAGTGTTAAGCCTCAGAGAAAAAGAGGTTTGATTTACAGATGGTAGTTCATACCATGAGAACTCTAAGCCATATACAGGATATGCGGCTGTACAAACTGATGGGGAAACTATTTCTGGTTCTGTGAGTAAGTCTTCAGCTCAGGGAGCAGAGGTCAGAGCTCTTAGTGATCTGCTTAAAACAGAAAAATAATGTTGCAGTGTCTTTATGTCTATATGGATTCAGACTTTGTGGTACAAGGACTGTTATACTGGATTGGGATTTGGAAAAAGAAACATTGAGAAACAGCTGAGGGGAAAAATTTGGTCCAAAAGGAGGATTGGAAATCTATCTATGATTAGGTGAAAAAACACTGAGGAAAATTAAGAGTAAGACATATTAAAGGTCATCAAAAGCGAGAAGGGAATGAAAAATATTGAAATGATAAAGCAGAGGCTTTAGCTAAATTAGCAGCAAAGGAACCTTTGGGAATTATGGTAATTACTAGAGCTCAAGCCATAAACAGGAGGTTAAACCTGAGGAAAAATGGGGAAACTGGACTATACAAGGTGGCTATGCGGGGAATAAGAAAACAGGAGGGGTAAAGTGGATACCTGACAAACTTCAAAGAGAAGAGATTATTAACCTGTGTCACTCTATGGCCCACCAAGGAATAGAGAATACTCTCTTTAAGGCAAAACAAATGGGAATATGGCCTAAGGTGTGAGAGGACATAGAAAACTTTGTTAAAAACTGCATAAGGTGTGCAGTAGATGGGAATAGACCACCGAATTCGGGACCCTTGTTGCACCAAAGAATTGTGGGGCCAGGGAGTAGAATACGGATTGATTATATTGATAAATTGCCTAAGACCCAAAGGGGGAAATCAGTATTTATTAGTGATAGTGGATTCCTTTTCTGGATGGGTGGAAGCGATTCCCACTAGAAATCATACTTCAGAGACCACTGCCAAAAAGTTGTGGGAAGTAGTGTTTAGTGGATATGGAACTCCAAAAGTAATTGATTCAGATAATGGGCCACATTTTGTAGGAGGAGTAATTAAAAGTTTATTAAAAACTTTAGGAATAAAGCAAAAACTACATATTCCCTATCATCCTCAATCGTCAGGGACAGTAGAAAGGATGAATCAAATTATTAAACAAGCTCTACGCAAAGTAATACAAGAAACTGGCAAAAACTGGATGATAAATTGCCAATGGCGTTGGTGGCAATCCGAGGTAGTGATCGATTGGGTACTGGCTACCAGCCTTAGCAAATTATCTTTGGAAGGTCTATGAGATTGTGGAGCCCTTTATTGTACCCTGAAGCAGAGGTGGAGGTATCAGTTACCCAGTGGGTATGGGAGTTACTGATTGAACTTAAGAAAATGGAATTTAAACGGACTGACACCATTGAAAAAGCAAGAGACTATGTGGATTCTCGTGTGGGCTCAGGACAGTATATTATGGAAAATCGGAGACAGAATAATGTGTTTTAAATTAACATCGAAAAATCATGTCCTGGAGTCTAAATGGGTTGCACCACTTTCCATCATGAATACAATTTCACGTATTGTAGTGCAGATTAACAAGGGGGGAAAGGGAAAGTGGGTCCACACATCACAATTAAAGTTATGGCCTAAAGATTAAATAATGTTCCCTTTTTCTTTTAGTTTATCTTACAGAGGGAAAGGAATGCACAATTGCACCAGAGAGTATCCTGTACAGACCTTGGATTTGGATTGTGGATACGGTGCTACAATTTTTGTAATTGGTTTAGTCCCTATACTTGCTTTGCATTTTTTGCTTAGTAGAAGAATTGTGTTGTGTGCGTTATATTTTAGGAAGAAAAAAAATACTGGAGTTCGAGTGAAGATAGAAGAGGTTAGTGTAAGTATTTAGAATAATATGGCCAAAAGCATCGGACATTAGTCCTATGGAATAATGGCCATGGCTTCAATATTGAGGAACCTCATAATTCAAAAAGGGTGGAAATATGGTTTTGGGCTTTTATGTTTTTTGAATATTTGGGGAAAATTAGGGGTACATGGATATAAATATGGGAGCCCCTCTAGGATGGAGGTATAGATCAAAGGGGATAATACATTCGTCTATTCATGGGACAGAATGGGAAAATCAGTACCAAACAAAACCAGATGTAAAGAGAAACCTTTTGAGGTAAAATTTGAAATATGGTGGGAAGATGGCAAAAATGTGACATGGGAATATCTAAAGCAGGGGTTCTCAAACTGGGGGTCGGGACCCCTCAGGGGGTTGTAAGGTTATTACATGAGGGTGGCGACTGACAGCTTGTGACCCCCCAAATCCTGCTTTGCCTCCAGCATTTATAATGGTGTTAAATATATAAAAATGTGTTTTTAATTTATAAGGGGGTCTCATTCAGAGGCTTGCTATGTGAAAGGGGTCACCAGTACAAACGTTTGAGAACCACTGTTCTAAAGCCAAAAGATTTGGAAGAGAAATGGAGGTATTTATACATATTAAGGGGGGAAAGGTCACCTAATGTTTAGATTTAGTTATGATGACAACAATCTGAATATGAGTGCTCTGAACTGTACCTTTTGGAGTCTTGGATTTGATGTAGTCACCCTAGATGTGACTAATGAACAAGAATTGGCTAATACTCATGTGGGATGGAATGAGTCAATGGCTCTTAAATTATGGGAATATGGTGTGATAAGATTGAGTTGCTTTAGGAAAATTAATGGGGGAATATATTTTTGGGGATATGGTCAGTTTTTTATGTTTATTAATCAGATACCAGTAAACAAGATTGGACCAAGAATCATGGCAGACGAGCACCCATATAGAAGGGGAGAAGTAATCGAAGCCCCAACTATTGTGGATCAAACAATCTGGTTGGAAGGAGTGCAAGTAAACATAAGTGCACAACATCTGGAGTGTATGCCATATGCCTTGGCTCTATTACAAGCATGGCAACAACAATGGGGAGACGGGACTATACAAAATAAGAGCGGTATAGGGGAATATATCATAGGTAGTATTGGTGCTGGAGCTTTAAACTCATTTGATATTGAGACGTTACAAGGGAAAATGTCAGCTTTGGGTAAGATTTTGTGGGCTATACAGATATGACAACATTTTGGTGCATTATCGGAACAAGGAATAAGAAGTGCGGAACTCCAATTGAAACAAGCCCAAACCTTGAAAATGTCTCTAAATATAAATCTATTTGGTGTGTCTGAGATTGACAACAAAACTATACTAGCAATACGATGTGTACAAATGCAAACTTATGGGATAAAATACATAGAGAGAATGGTTAATCTGTTAAGTAATGGACAATGGCCTTTTGAATGATTTAAAGATCCTCATATATGGAATCAATGAATTACAGGATGGAAGAAATATATGGCGTTCAATTGGGATCAAGCAACTCTGAGGGGAGAGTGGAAAGGCAGAATGCTGTTACACAACACAGGGAAACAAAGAAAAGCAGCAATGACCTGGGTATTGCCAAAAATTATTAATGCAGAATTATGGCAAATAGAAATAAGTGGGACACACTTGATTCAAGAAGGGTATTATAAATTAGAAGAATTAACGAAACATTGTGAAGAGTGGGGACGAAGCAAATGGGTGTGCCCATATCTAACTTGGTCCCTAGAGGGATGTCATTTGAACCATTCAAGCGGACAATGTAACATGCAGTATTTAGCCTCTAATAGCACAAGAGTGTTTGATTTAGGCAATGGGTGTATTTGTGTGGTAATTACCAAAAAACATGCATTTTGCGGAAGTATGATAGAAAAAGGCCCAATTGAGTCATGTAAATGTAATGTAACAGAGGTCGTTAATAATGGAATTATTTACCGAGGTCCTCTATTTTTAAAAAAGGAAATTATTTGGGAACCAAAAGATGTGGACTGGTCCTTTGATTTGGGGATATATTGGGAACAAGGGAAAAAATTGATGAAAGCAAAAAAAATCAAGCAACATGCAAAAGATGTATCTAAGTCTGCTCAGCTGGGAAAAGTAAACATTTTGATCCACAATGGTCAAATATTAACATTCAGGAAAGATGGAGAAAAATTGGCAATTTCTCATTGGTATGATGTTTTTAAAGGATGGTATCCCAGTGTCATTTTAACGCTACATCCTATTGTCATATTATTTGTATTAATGATTTTGTTAACCTTTATTATGCTATGTTTATACTGCCAAATAAGAAAATGAAGTTTTGGAGTGCTATATAAAATTGAATTGCTTGCAAAATTATAAAGTGATACAATAATTAACGGCATTAATCATGTATCAAGAGGGGGGAATGTTGGGATCTCTCTCTCTCTCAATATATACTGTGATTCATATATTCATGTAATATGTTATAGGTCATTGAGGCCTGGCATGAATGACGCGTGCTTGATATGAATACATGCGTTGCAAGTTAGCAACCGAAGCAAGAACTTAAGGTCAAGAACTATTAGAACTATTTGTGCAAAAACAATCTTATGTTCCAAGAAAAATACGGAAAATCAGAAAAGGAAACACCACCAGCTGGACTGATAAAATTGTAAAAATTGGAGGAAATGGCCCACTTATGATCGTGGCGGCTTGCCCAGGATTATCTCTTTGGAATTGTGTGGGTAAAACGTCTAGTAAACCAAGGCAAAACCGATGAAGCAATGGAAAGGACTATAAATGGTTGCCTATGATTTCTGCAAATCAGAGAGTTGTTTATTGATCCAGAGTCCTGTGTGACTATAGATGTGGTTTTCGCCGTCTCCCCGCATCTTATGATCTTATCCTGACGGAAGAAATCTCGACTGGCCATTGGGACCATTCTGACCTTTGGACTCTGGTATAGTATGTTTGGGGTGTGAATGTGGAGTAAGGTTTGTTTTGTAATCAATAAAGAGCATTTAGGGTATTATATACCAACACTGTGTCCGGTATCTACTTGCTCCCCATCCCGTAGGGAGACCTCTGTTGTGGGTCTAACAGCTATTGCTTATCACTCTATTATCCTCTAGGTGTTTACAAATGGATTGTTTAATAATTTGTTCCAGTATCTTTCCAGGTATTGAAGTTAGGCTGACCGGTTTATAAGGGACCAGGACTTCTTTATCTTTTAAAAAAGAGAAACAAACCTGTTCTACATAGGCCATCGCAATCTTCATGTTGATACAAGTGGCTAGTAGAAGGGGAAATTGATGTGACCATCATTCAGATTATAGTGGAAAAACTTATCAAAGAGGAAGGTTTGGCAACATTTCCAAAGGTGTTAAGAACTTTTGGAGAAAATTAGATGAATCCAAAATCTATCAAAATCAAAAATAAAGGAACAACATTTAGTTATTAACTGAAAGACTAGCAGTGCTGTGAATTGGAAATAACCCATTTAAAATTACAAACAGATTGCTCTTGACACCAGATGCGGTACATACTTTAAGGCACAGTGATACCTATATGGCATGGAGATGCTCTTCACATGCCTGTTCTTATTTGTACCTGTTATGGTCTTGTTCAGAGATCCATTAATTTTGAAAATAAGACATTCCATGTAGAAATAAAATACATTTTCATAAATGTTGACAGGCATTCCCCTCTTGATCCAGAGAAACAATTTGAAGAAAACGTCTGAAGTTTGCTAATAGCAGAGGGCAACATCATACTACTATTTTTAAGCAGAACTTCCCCTGGATTGAAGTCGGGAGTTCTACTTTAAAAAGATGATGACATAATATGGCACAAAGAATAATTAAGTACAGGGAATGTGATTCACCATCTATTTCAGAATGAAACCTAACTCTTACAGAAATTGACTCATGTGAAAGTCATCTACAGAACACAAAAGAATCTTGAAAAATTGCATAATATTTGGAACACATTCCTAATTGCCACTGAGCCTAAATGCTCTAAGTCTATATAAAACTTTGCACTTACATAAGCCACAATTTTCAAAAGTGGCTATTCTAGATGCTCAACTTGAGACACCTTAATGGGGTCTTATTTTCAGAGGGTTGGTCCTTAGCTCTTTATGAAAAATCAGACCCCTTGAAAGTGTCTCAAGTTGGGCACCTTGAAACACTAGTCACGTTTAAAAAAATACCACAGGCAATATTTTCAATCCATAAATCTGAAAGGACTTTACAAATCAAACAGCATATATTTTCACCTAAAAACAAAAACAAACTTTTTAAAATCATGGGATTTAGGTCTTGAATACGTCCTTGAAGCTAAAATATGAAAATGTAGAATCTGACATGTTAGGGAGATGTTTGAAAAGTGGGTTTTCACAGAATCTATGTCCTGAGTTTTGACAAGAAGATTATTTGACTGGGGAGAATTTGAACCAATCATTTCATTCAGGGTTTGGTTAGATCTTCTGAAAATAAGGAACATATACTTACATTACCCCCCTCGTATGTTTAGAGTACTGCAGATGTTCAGAGTCAGCATGATCCAGTGAACTGAGCCTGAAGCCAAGAACCAGGAAGATGCAAGTGTAAGCTTCTTTTTACCAGACACTCGTTGTATAGGCTTTGGGAAGTCACCTATAAACAGACACTCCAGCTGGGGAAGGACAAAGTGTCCCAATTTAAGACCTTTTACTTAGAGCTTGCTTTCTTGTCAAAAACAAGATTGCAAAACCAGAGCAAATCAATTCTAAATGCTGGGTACTAGCCACCAGTCTTTTTCAGCTTCAGCCCACTCGGAGGGCACATCCTGTGGTAGCCTCCTTTGCACCAGCTTCTCTTTTGTTTTTACAATGGTACCCTGATCAGCCATGTAACCTGCAGGATTATATGCCCTCAGCCCATCCACTCACCTACTTGCATTTTTAGTTAAAAATCCACAGATAGTGATGCTATGATGCAGTAGGATACGTTTAGAGATCATTCTTTCACAAACCACACAAAGTTTTTGTCTCTTGTATATAACCTATTCATGTATCGCTCCTTCCAGTGGGGAATTATCACCCGGCTAGGAGAATGGACTCAATGCTCTTTTATCTTGAAAAAGTACTTGCCAACAGCTTTATTATACATGTGTCTTGTAACATGCACGGTCTGTGCTATCCCTCAGTAACAATGAAATAATGTTATTAAAGCCGGGTTGTTGGGTTTTTCTATTTAAATGGAACATTTTAAAATAGTGCTTCCTGACATCTTCCTTGAAAAATTAAATTGGATTTGCTTACACATGAGCCTTGTCACAAACTAAAATCAGCTAGAAAGATAAACAACAGGCAGTGAAAAAACTGTGTTGAGTTGGTGGGATATGTAGCATGAAGGGATTAGTGTTGAACCCAGTTTTATTTAACATCTTCACTAGTGGTCAAGAAAAGGTAAAGAGCATATTAAGTTTACTGGTACTACATGGGTAGGTGTCAAGCACCCACTTAATAAGAGGAAAATAGATGCAGACAGGTATCTATAGGTCAGATATACAGGAAGAAAGTCAAATCAGATTAAACATGGAAAAATACAAACGAACATATTCTGGGAAGAACACAAAATACAACTAGGAAGATCATCTTCCCTTCCACCCTTCTCCCCCTTGGAATCCATACATCTCTCTTGGACTGCTACAGCTCTGTATTTTGATCCCAGGAGATGACTTCCAAAGTTAAACCAACAAAAGCTAAGTAGAAAACATTGCCACCACCACTGTAGGTGCTAGGGTTATTAGAATGCATGGCGTAACATCTGCAAACAACTTTATTAAGTATATTTTGACATGTAGAGAAGGCCTTTTCAGAACAATGAATGTCCTCCATTATGAACAAAAATGACAAAATTAATTTCATTGGCATGTACTCATCTGGACATTACTCTTGGGAAGTTGGAAAGGGTTCAGGAAAAAAAAAACCTACAGTGAGTAAAGGTCTGGAAAACATGCCCTTATATTAAGAGGCTAAAGAAGCTCAATGTATTTTGTTTATCAAAGAGAAAGTTAAGAGGTGACTATCACAGTCTATAGTTACCTACTAGGGAAAAGATTTCTGCTGGCAGTGGGCTTTTTAAATTTAGTAAACAAAAGCATACCAAGATCCAATAGTTGAAAACTGAAGCTAGACAATTTCAGACTAAAAGCAAGGTACACATTGCCAGTGGGGGTTATTGAACTTACTTAAGGATGTGCTGGATTCTGTCACTTGAAGTATTTAAGTCAAGATTAGATATCTTGCTAAAAGTTATACTTCAGCATAACTAAAAGTTATGGGTATTGATACAGAAATAACTTGGTGATACTGTATAGCCCACATTGCGCAGTTCAGGCTAGACGATCATAATGGTTCCTTATTGTCCTTAAAATCCGTGAAAGACTTTCTTCACCATCACCTTGTCAATAACCTTACCCCAAAAGGGGCAGGTTAGAGATAGGGTAGTAGATATACTATAGAAAACAATTCTTCATTGACATGAGAATCATATACTAAGCCCTTTATACTAATTTTGATATTTTCTTGAAATTGGCATTTGTCTTTAAAGCGATTGAAAGAAAAGTGTTGTGAATAACCAGAATTAATAAAATTATAGTATGAGAAAGATCGGAATGAGGAGTTTGTAATGGAAAACTGGGAGGAAAATTGGTTGGATTTACCCAACACCCTTCAAATCTCATTTTCTGTTTCAGTTGAAAAGATTGAACAGTTTCTAGGTGCCTTCTCCAATGATACCATTTCAAGTTATCTACAGACAGGTTTTTAAGCTAATCAGGTCTGAAATTTAAGAATTGCTGCCCACTCACAAAAATTAAGATTAGTTTTGTCTAAAATTGGAGAAACAGGACTAACAAAGCCCAGTGAGTAAGCAAATCTAATAATTGTGATGATTAAAAGCTAAAATGAGTTTTCCCACTCAGCCCCGCACATGTTGAAACTGAAATGGCTGGCATGAACACAAATGGTGACTTTAGAGATGCCAGTGAGAAAGGGTTAGGAAGATTTTCAAGGGGTAAAACAGTTTACAGAAATACACATGGAGACCTATTTTCACCCTAAATGAGGAAAAGATGACAAAGGAAATGTGAAGTACACCTCTACCTCGATATAACGCTGTCCTCGAGAGCCAAAAAAAATCTTACTGCGTTATAGGTGAAACCGCGTTATATCGAACTTGCTTTGATCCGCTGGAGTGCGCAGCCCTACCCACCCCCCGGAGCGCTGCTTTACCGCGTTATATCTGAATTCGTGTTATATCGGGGTAGAGGTGTATTCTGAGAGCAAGCTAACTTCCACATTACAAGGCAGTCGCTGTATAGTTTACAATGCTCTTTCAAATCAATGTGCCAAAAAGAATTACAACAGCTGAGGATTTGTCTCAATGGCAAGAATTGTGGGTCTGTGTGCAACTCACTCAAAGTTGGCAATGAAGGCAAAAATGAGAATTTGACACTGGAGTCAGTTCTAAACTATGCATATATTTTGTGAGGGGAAGGTAACCTGTGCACTCACACTACTTCATGCTTCCTTTGTCCGTGTGTGACAAACAACAGATGTATATATTTTTTTTGTTAGAATACTTTTCTAGGAGTAAAACCAACCCTTTCTGACTGAGACGAGTCATCATTTGTGTTCTTACCAGATATGCAAATACAATATTTAGGGCTGGTTGGTGAAAATAATTTAAATGTATAATTATCACAATTATTGGATTAATTTACTTCAATACAGCTTTTGGGTGCTCAGCACCTTTGAAAGTCAGGCTACTTTTATTTAGGTACCTAAATATGAATTTGCTACATTTTTAGTGCTTTATTTTTTAAGATATATTGGCCAGTCTTTGCTGATACGCTTTTTAAAAAGATGTAAGTAATTCACAAAGAATGAATGTTTGAGCAGTGTTGCTGTCTTGAGTTTTATTGAGATTTCTCAATTTGTAGAATACTTTTAAAAAAGGAACCTTGAAATATTACAGCACTTTTAAAATACATATATAAATGGAAAGCCTACAAGACAGAGCTCTGATTTATGTACTACATTTTAGGTATCTCTTTGGTAAATTACTTTTTCAAAATTCTTACATTGTATTTCTATGTTATCTGATTGCTCCCATTTTACACACTAAACTTGCAGAAAAACAATATTCAAAATAAAGTCTCAGGTCCCAAGTTTACTATACTTTCCATTTGAACACTTATGTGCTTAAAATACATGGAAATAAGTTTAACTGTAAGCAAAGCCAAATTATTTTCAAAATATGATGTCAATTCATAAGTCATTGCAGTTGAGTCAAAGCTGTTCATAGTTCTGCCATGACTACTTTCCATAAATAAAAACTACTGTACATTTTAAGATTGATCAATTAAATACACATCAATTTACCATATTCACACAGGTATACAAAGACATCTACCACAAAAGTTAATTTATAAGAGAGGCAATAACCTTTCATATTGTTTAAAAGTGATTTTCTTTTAACATGCTCATCTGGTTTACTTATTAAAACATCTCTTTTTAAACATCTTCATGAAATCTATTTTGGAAACCAAGCAGCAAATTAACAATTCAGAACAATCAAAACTTTTTAAAGACTGAAAAGCTTGGTTTGGACGTTGGGGAAAGGGAGGAGGAAAAATAAATTTCAGTAGTCATCAAACATTACATATTAATTGTGAAACAGAGTTGAATATTGCCCATCAAATATTTAATCCACCAAACACATTTTTAAGCAAGGACTTAAGTGCAAAATCATAAGTGGAGGCTGTCTTAAGTAGACTGCTGCTCTACGGAAGACAAAGGACTCTGAAGACCAAGTCATTGTGTTTGCAACTCTTTCCCAGGCATTTCAATCTAACAGAAGAGTAACTATAGAAAATAAAGACCAGTTAATCTTTTTATGCTTTCAGAGTATTATTTGAACATGGGTACTAAAATCAAGTCTCATGATTATTCTTTTACGCAAAAATACCTTGGAAAACAAATCTCTCAAACTGTGGTTATGGTAGTGTATTCTAGTTCACCTTGCACATACCAAGACGACAAAGTTCTCATTACAAAATAATTTGCTATGGGTGATGTACAAAGCATAAAACATTTAGTTTATATTTCCCCCTAGATGTATGTTGCAGCAGTGAAAGTCTTGTTTGTATCTGTAAACTGAAAAAACAATGTGGAGAAAAAATATGGAAGAACAAGATTTTTTTTAGTTATCATCCTGACCTAACCACATTAACAGTAAAGCTTAAAACAGGTTTTTGAAAGACCATTAAATCCTCAGATATTTTGCATATTAGTTCTGAATCCAAACCCCTTTATTTATCAGAAGAAATTAATTGCCAAAGATGACGATGACTATTTGTCCTTTAGTCATATAGCGCATGTGAACAGTACCATTGGAAATGCCATTTTCCATGTCAGTCTACAGGTAGACGCAAAGGTTATCTATACTGAAATGAGATAAATCATATATATCCTCTATATGAATTTGCCCATTTTAAATTATGATTCTCTTCCACATAATATTACACATTTTAAGATATTCGAATTCTAGCAATAGTCCTTGTTTTAATTTTATGGAGTACTTCTTAAAAAGGACATTTTGAAATTCAAATTCCAGTTTTTAAATGAACACTTCAGATTGCAAAAAGAGAAACCACTACTACAGATTCTCATCTTTTAGATTTCATTTTCCTATCCATCTCTTTTTACCATAATTAATTAAGTGACCAGATCATGTCCCCGATGCTAATCAATATATGAATGTACTTTTAAGCAACATTTTGAAGCAGCATGGAGTAAATAATTTTAGTGAGCTGTAAAACAGCCACATGCAGTGTATACTGTACAACAACAGCTCCAAACCCTTTATAAAAACCCAGCATTCCTTCTTCCCGCTTTATAGTATTGATGCAGTCTCTCATTCCCTCATACTGAGTATTGATTGGAAGCACTTCATAGCCAAGGTCTGTATTGTCAATTATTGTGCGTGTTCCCTGAATATGAAGGCGGTGTAAAACTGTCTCCAGTGGGTAAATCATGACATCAGCACAAAGGCTGGCAGCAAAGCTAGCTATAAGTTCTGGAAAATAAGCATCCAACATACTCTGCACAGAATTGGAGCTCTCTGTTGGAAGGCTCTGGGAATTCTCCTTTTTTAGGACAAGCAGAACAAACTTCTGGATGATGGAACTGATGATGTAATGAAGAACTCCATGTAGAACAGTGGGAAAGGTCAAGGCCATAAGGGGGAGGAGCCGTTTGCTATGGGGCACTCCCATGCCAATCACTCTGCCAATCCCTTCTTTCACACAGTCCAAAATTCCAGGATTATCTCGAATGATTTCACTCTACAACCAAAATGAAATAGTTAAAATTAATATCTGCCTGGTTTGTCTGGGAAATAGTGTAGACACAGACAGTAATCAAAGCAGTATTTTTTTCACCTTTCAAGGACAGTTAAATATAAATATAAGACCAGCCATACTAGATCAGACCAAAGGTCCATCTAGCTCAGTATGCTGTCTTTAGACAGTTGCCAAGGCCAGGTGCCCCAGGGGGAATGAACAGAACAGATAATCATCAAGTGATCCATACCCTGTCACCCATTCCCGGCTTCTGGCAAAACAGAGGCTAGGGACACCATCCTTGCCCATCCTGCTAATAGCCATTGATGGACCTATCCTCCATGAACTTACCTAGTTCTTTTTTGAACCCTGATATAGTCTTGGCCTTCACAACATCCTCTGGCAAAGAGTTCCACAGATTAACTGTGCATTGTGTGAAGAAATACTTCCTTTTGTTTGTTTTAAACCTGCTACCTATTAATTTAATTTGGTGATCCCTAGTTCTTGTGTTATGAGAAGGAGTGAATAACACTTCCTTATTTACTTTCTCCACACAAATCATGATTTTATAGACCTCTATCATATCCCCCCTTAGTCATCTCTTTTCCAAGCTGACAAGTCCCGGTTTTACTAATCTCTCCTCATACGGCAGCCATTCCATACCCCTAATAATTTTTATTGCCCTTTTCTGAACCTTTTCCAATTCCATTTTGTTTGTTTGTTTTGAGATGGGGCGACCATATCTGCGTGCAGTATTCAAGATGTGGGCGTACCATGGATTTATATAGAGCAGTGGTTCCCAAACTGGGGTTCGCGAAATGTTACAGAGGGTTCTCGGGGAAAAAATCCCTAATGGCGGACAGAGCTGTCCCTAGGGACCCCGGGACTTCCAAGAGCTAAGCAGATCAAAGCAAGCATATCGATCACACTGGGATTTAAACTTCAAGCCTCCTTATAAGAAATGCAAAGGGAGGTGGATATTTTTTGCTGGTTTTTAAAATTAAATACGCAGCTACTGTTGTTCTTAAAACTATTATGAAGAACAAGTTTAAGCTTTGTTGTAACATGCATTGTTTGCCTGGACTGTTCAAGACCTGAATGCTTGTGTAGGAGGAACTCTGAGTTGGCTTCTTAAATCCCTTCATGCTGTTTCACGTCTGATACTCCTTAATGAAACCTAAGAGCCTTGTATTATAACAAGCTTATTCAAAGTGATACAAGTGACGAAAGTGAGATCTTGGAAGAGTGTTGCCGTTTTCATAATGTAATAAAAATACTGTCATGATAAATAATAATAATACATAGTGTGTAATCAGCATGTCCTAAAAAACAATTTTATATTTCCAAGATCACTGCTTTTCTAATTTATACTCAGGTAAAGGAGAAAATCCCTGGAAATATTCATTTTAGGGGGGGTTTGCGAGACTTGACATTTTAGTGAAAGGGGTTCACGGGTTGTTAAAGTTTGGGAACCACTGATATAGAGGCAATATGATATTTTCAGTCTTATTATTTATCCCTTTCTTAATGATTCCCAACATTCTGTTTGCTTTATTGACTGCCGCTGCACATTGAGTGGAGTGGTTACTATACTTGCACATACATAATGGTATTATAACACTGATTTATTGAATTGGATCAAATCTGCATATTACAGAATATAAACTATTTTTTACGTAAAAATCTTAAAAATATCAATTTACAATTACCTGTTTTGTTTCTAAGTACCTTAACCCACCAAAACTAAGTATGTACAGTAGTCAGTGTATTCAGAAAGTGTTATTTCATAGCACAGAATCCTGGAAACATTTAACTGTATGAAAACAAGGATATTCTATTAAAAAACTTGAAGGACAAATGCAATTTATTTGGAATTTCTTTACTTTTAAGATTAAAATGTGAGTCTTTGCTATGTCATCTATTTTTAATTTGTATCAGTTAAAAATGAAGAGCAAATCCAGACATAACTTTAACTACAAAAATTCAGATAAGTGAATCTAAAGATTTAGTAGGGGTTATGGTAAGTGTAACAGACTTATAACTGTGTATGTTGTAATAATTATGGTGGTGTCTTTCATTCAATTCTTGATGCCTAAAATAGTGCTCTCTTCATCCATGCTGCCATCCATAAAAAAAACTGCAAGGATCATTTTAAGTTATTATTTTCATATTTATTTATTCATATTTTTTCACATCACCTTATTATATCCCTAGATAGTCCTGAGAAGCCAAAAGCACTGGCTCCCTTTCTGATTACATGTAGTACTTTATACCATACTGAGCCCAATCTTGGAACCTTTATAACTTCAGTGGGAGTTAAGCATGCATACTTGTGGACAGGCAGCATATTAAGATTTACAAACCTTTTTTGTAAATCTCAGTATACTGCCTACCCACCAGAAAATTAAAAACAAAGGGGAGGTTGCATGTGCGAGTATACCTGTACGCCAGAATACATTTAGGGTAGTTTGTCAAATGTAGTCCACCAACCTTGATGTGTTGGATTTAAGATTAAGCATACTATAATATAGGTTTTTAAAAGTAAATAATTTTCATGGATCTTTTACGTAAGATCTTTCAATAAACAGCACCACACAGATTTTGGCACATGTTTTCTTTTATCTTCCCATCCTTCTCAAATGTAAAATAATGTTATCTTGCTGCACATAATCACTGAGGTTTTTTTAAAATCATCTTTTGGTATATTGATTTTCTTCCCCCAGACATACACTTTGTGTGCACAATAGTGACAAATAATCCAAGGTATGCACAGTTTTATTTTGGCAACATTTTGAAAGCTGAAACATTTAAGATCAAGAATAGCTTAAGGGCTAATTTAATTGCAAAAAACAATGCTGACATATAAAACAGACATTTACAAGGCCTTATAGCTTGCCTATGAGTCAGGCTACATCCTCACTACAGGGGGGGGTCGATTTAAGATACGCAAATTCAGCTACGCGAATAGCGTAGCTGAATTCGACGTATCAGATCCGACTTACCCTGTTGTGAGGACGGCGGCAAAATCGACTGCCGCGGCTCCCAGTCGACAGCGCTTACTCCCACCTCCGCTGATGGAGTAAGCGCGTCGATTCGGGGATCGATTGTCGCGTCCTGACGAGACGCGATAAGTCGATCCCCAAGAGATCGATTTCTACCCGCCGATTCAGGCGGGTAGTGTAGACCTAGCCTCAGACTCTCCCATAGTGCTTCACAGTTATGCTAAGAGGAGGAAAAATACCAACTTGTAGCATTATCAGAGAAAACAAGAATTAAGTAAGAAAAATATTTTTAGTGATCTACTAACCACAAGTACCAGTTGCTTGAGCTAGCAAAATATGATGTAACCGCCGAAAAGACATAAGGAAATAACAGATGTTTGATTAGGAGGTTGGAAATTTATAAAATATAAGGAAAATATTAAAAAAAAGATATTTCTCTATATGAAAAAGGAAGTAATGAGAATGAAACTCTAAATAATTCTAGTATAAAAGTGTATCAGCTTTTAAGCAAATAACACTGGTCTACAATTTTTGAGAAGTCGTCTGCTTCAGAGATAAAATGTGCTATTTATTATGTATTTTGATGTGCTGAATTCAAATATGACAATTAAAACAACTGATTGGCTACTGTTTCTAAGATATTTAAGTTTTTACATTTTATGTCTATGTATATTGCGTAGATAGTAGAGTTTTAATCATAAATTGTAAACCTAGGTCTTTTCATGTGTTTATGGTTGTTTTACATGATAATATTTCACCTGTCCTGTTTATGTAACACTTTAAAAATCAGCAAAAGGGTTATATAAATAAAATTTATTATGAAACAAAAGGCAAAAAACTATTCTGTACATAGTTTAGTCCTATTCAGTGTCTACTCGGCGCTTCTTGGCTTGTCTCTTGTATTCATTAAATGGAGCATCTCTTGTCACTGTCCAGCAATAGTTTGCAAGCATTGATGGGCTCCATTTGCCCTGATAGCGTTTCTCCATTGTTGCAATGTCCTGGTGAAATCGCTCGCCGTGCTCGTCGCTCACTGCTCCGCAGTTCGGTGGGAAAAAATCTAGATGAGAGTGCAAAAAATGTATCTTTAGTGACATGTTGCAACCAAGGCTTTTGTATGCCTTGAGGAGGTTTTCCACCAACAACCTGTAGTTGTCTGCCTTGTTGTTTCCGAGAAAATTTATTGCCACTAACTGGAAGGCTTTCCATGCCGTCTTTTCCTTGCCACGCAGTGCATGGTCAAATGCATCATCTCGAAGAAGTTCACGAATCTGAGGACCAACAAAGACACCTTCCTTTATCTTAGCTTCACTTAACCTTGGAAATTTTCCACGGAGGTACTTGAAAGCTGCTTGTGTTTTGTCAATGGCCTTGACAAAGTTCTTCATCAGACCCAGCTTGATGTGTAAGGGTGGTAACAAAATCTTCCTTGATTCAACAAGTGGTGGATGCTGAACACTTTTCCTCCCAGGCTCCAATGACTGTCGGAGTGGCCAATCTTTCTTGATGTAGTGGGAATCTCTTGCACGACTATCCCATTCGCAGAGAAAACAGCAGTACTTTGTGTATCCAGTCTGCAGACCAAGCAAGAGAGCAACAACCTTCAAATCGCCACAAAGCTGCCACTGATGTTGGTCAAAGTTTATGCACCTCAAAAGTTGTTTCATGTTGTCATAGGTTTCCTTCATATGGACTGCATGACCAACTGGAATTGATGGCAAAACATTGCCATTATGCAGTAAAACAGCTTTAAGACTCGTCTTCGATGAATCAATGAACAGTCTCCACTCATCTGGATCGTGAACGATGTTGAGGGCTGCCATCACACCATCGATGTTGTTGCAGGCTACAAGATCACCTTCCATGAAGAAGAATGGGACAAGATCCTTTTGACGGTCACGGAACATGGAAACCCTAACATCACCTGCAAGGAGATTCCACTGCTGTAGTCTGGAGCCCAACAGCTCTGCCTTACTCTTGGGTAGTTCCAAATCCCTGACAAGGTCATTCAGTTCACCTTGTGTTATGAGGTGTGGTTCAGAGGAGGAGGATGAGAGAAAATGTGGGTCCTGTGACATTGATGGTTCAGGACCAGAAGTTTCATCCTCTTCCTCTTCCTCGTCTGACTCAAGTGAGAATGATTCTGGTGCATCAGGAACCGGCAGTCCTTCTCCGTGGGGTACTGGGCGTATAGCTGATGGAATGTTTGGATAATGCACAGTCCACTTTTTCTTCTTTGACACACCTTTCCCAACTGGAGGTACCATGCAGAAGTAACAATTGCTGGTATGATCTGTTGGCTCTCTCCAAATCATTGGCACTGCAAAAGGCATAGATTTCCTTTTCCTGTTCAACCACTGGCGAAGATTTGTTGCACAAGTGTTGCAGCATATGTGTGGGGCCCACCTCTTGTCCTGATCTCCAATTTTGCAGCCAAAATAAAGGTGATAGGCTTTCTTAACCATAGTGGTTATACTGCGCTTTTGTGATGCAAAAGTCACTTCACCACAAACATAGCAGAAGTTATCTGCACTGTTCACACAAGTACGAGGCATCTCTGCTCACTTTGGCTAAACAGAAATGTGTCCCTTTGCAAAATCAAACACTGACAAAGAAGAGAGCACGACACTGTATGATTTCTAGAGCTGATATAGGGCAATTTGTTCAGCAGAGTGATGTAAGCTTCGTTATGATTGCATCATCCATGACTTCTAGGAATAACATGATGCAATTCATATCATGTATGACGCAATACCAGCTTCAGATTGCATCATTCATTGTTTTGCCTAAAAAGCAAGTACTGTCCAAACCCAGTCATAGATTTATTCATAGATCCAGTCAAAGCTGTATTTTAGTCATTTCTGGTTTAAATTGAGATCCCTTCCCTTTATAACTCACTTATCCTCCGCCATTCCCAAGTCAAGGGTCGTATATACTGACCCAATAGCATATCTTGAAAACTAGAGCCAATCAACAATTTTAAGCATCATTTTCGTTCTCAGTGACCCAGAATTAGTAAAGTTTGACTACGTTTATTTCAGAAGCATTTTGGCTGTAGAGCAGTGTAATGTAACCAGACAACATACAAATCAAACTGTCATGGGCTGCAGGAGTGGTTCTATAGATCTGGGTAAAGAATATATTTGTTATGAACTAACAATTGTTTAATAACCTCACTCAAGATGAGTTATCGAAGTTTCATTACTGAGTAAATTCAAACTTGTGAAAATACAATTTATTAATTATTAGTAACACCTAATTAACAAACTTAGAAGATTATTGGTTTACCGGCTGTTGTGATCTAGATAATCTAGAAGAGGTAATATTTAAAATACATGAAAAAACTTATATGACTCAATATGGCACTATACCTGCCTGTTGTACTCTCTTTTCCGAAAACGTGCAAAAAAAAATGTTTAAAATTTTCAATTGAATATTTTCTACAGGAGGTAGATGTAGTAAGCAAGTAAGCACTGCCTAGTAGTTCTGATACTAAATTTAAAAAAACATAGAACACACATGTACAGTTCATTAGAATTTTATGTTTTGAAAAATGCAAATACCATGTTTTCCTTTATTTGTAAAGCAAGGAAAAAAGGATACTAAAATGAAAAGTATCTGCTATAATAGCAAGATAAGCACAATGGAGACATCTAGCGTAAATAAACTACAAAGGTAAATGTCAAGTTATCAGCAAAGGTTTTGTTTTCATAAATAGTTGAAATAGCTTCCTTTTAAGATCTTACAATGGAAATTTTACATTTCTTAAAAGGAATAGTAGACACTTCATCTAAAAAGAATCTAAACATTGTTCATTTTTAAGGCTATGATTTAGTCACAGAGGTTGTAGAAGTCACGGAAGCTCCTAGTCACCGTGCAGCTGCCCTGCTGCAGGCAGTGTGGGAACCCACAGTTCCCCATTTTGTCACAGATATTTTTAGTAAAAGTCAGGGACAGGTTACAGCTTCTGTGAATTTTTCTTTATTGCCCGTGACCTGTCCACAACTTTTACTAAAAATACCAGTGACAAAGTCTTAGCTTTCTTCATTTCGTCATGCAAAATTGACTCTGGTGCTTCAAATCTACAGACTTAATTTTATATGTCAAGTGTGCCACCATGTGGTTTAAGATGGAAAAGACCAAAAAGTGTTAAGATGACAAGAAATTTCTCCAACCCATCTTTAAGACATGCAAGTACAACCATTTTACATGCAGAACTATAGTGACAATAACATGTGAGCAGCATGATTCTTGCAAGAATGCTCTGCTGTGTAAAAAACAAATACTCAAAAGCTAGTATTAAAAGTTATCAGTAGCAAGATATATAACCTTAAACACTCAACAATTCTCAGCTGCCACCAATGCACCTCTTATAAAGAACCATACCAAAGGGGAGCTCATGTTAATGGTTTTTGTTAGGACACATCCCAACTCTTCCTGATTCAGAGTAAAAAACTGAAAAGTTCATTATTGTTTCAGTGTTACTACTCATAGGAAAACTGGCTTACATTAATGTTGCCAGTAACAAGGGCAGAAATTTTACATAGTGTGTGTTAAGGGACTATGCTCTGAGATACTCAGACACGCATAGTTAAATAGGCTGAGTATCATCAAAAAACTCGCAGACACTTGATCCTAACTCCTGACAAAAATCCCACTGAAATAAACTAAAGGCAATCCATATCAGAGGATTAATTATCTTTTAAAATTACAGTAATACACAATGTGCCTACAATGCTCGCAGTTCATGATGTGCAAGTTTCACCCTTCCTTGTGATGCTCACTGAAAAACACACACCCCTAAATGACAAGAGTTTTAATGATGAAAGGTGCTGGCGTAGACAGTGCTTTGCTGGTGGGAGACGCTCTCCCGGTGACAAAGCTACCGCCCCTAGTTGTCATCAGGAGAGCTCTCTCCTGGCAACAAAGAGCGTCTACACTGTGCACCTTACAATGGTGCGGCTGTTGCGTCACAGCTGCACCGTTGTAAGGTAAGCAGTGTAGACATAGCCCAAGATAGGGTTCATACGTGACACAGATGTATCCCACACTGTCACAGTCCTCTCTTTGGAACCCATCAATGCCAGTCCCAAATTAACCAGGGAAACTGAAAGCATGAGTATTCCACCAGGAACTGACATCACTGCCTCTACAACGTTCTCTAGCTCAAGGGGAGAAAAACAAGAGCTGGGAGTTAAAACTACTTCTCTTATGTGGCAGAGCATCAGTTGTTTTTGTACAAAGGAATCGCTGAGATGCCTGTCCATCTTAAACATATGTAAAAATATACGGAAGTATTAACTATAGGGTGCCTTTATAATGCGAACTATAGTTAAGATTAGAATGTAAATTAGAACCTAATCTCCCTTTTGCTGTTGCTCGTAACTATAAAATTGTTTAGACTGAAATTTTCTATGCCTGATTTTAAAACTTAGACACAAACTTAAGTTGAGAAAAATCCCAGCAGCCATATAAATGATAAAAGCATAAAAAATTTCTTTAAGTTCTGATAATACATTTTGTGCTTGACATTTTAAACTAAAAACTTCACGCTTAGCTGGTTACGTTGATCTTACTGTGATTTATATTTCGAACCAAGTTTAAAGAAAATTGTTATCAAGATTATCAAATGTTGCCAAACTGTGGCTTTGGTGTACTGTAAGTAGGGCAGAGTTTCAAAGACGATGACCTTCCACTCCAAACTGTTTTGCCACCAGTCCCCAGGATTTCAGTTGTGGAAAGCAGAGAAAGCAAGAACATTCCAGGTGAACACAAATGCTACGATGTGGCTGCAGGAGGAGTTGTTGTCTTGGAAATAGTCATGTCCTACTATGCCTTTATGTGCTTTAGAGAGAATCATTTATGCCTTTATTTATACCAGGAAGGGACCAAGCCAGTGCACAAGAACTTGCTGTCAGGTATTGTATGCTTGCAATGGCCTGCCCTGCTAATAAGACAGTAGTAGTATATGGCACTAGCTACAGCTTTCAAATGGTCTTCAAGGACAGATCTAAGTAAAACACATTACAATAGTCCAGACTGGGAGTGACAAAGACACGAATAACTATGGTGAAGTTCATATCTGAATGGGACAACTAGAGGCTAGATCCGAGGTGGGCAAACTACGGCCCACAGGCCACATCCGGCCCACGGGACCCTTCTGCCCAGCTCCTGAGCTCCTGTCCTGGGAGGCTGGCTCCTGGCCCTCCCCTGCTCTTCCCCCTCCCCCGCAGCCTCAGCTCACCACGGCACCAGTGCAATGCTCTGGGCGGCGGGGCTCTTGCAGAGCCGCAGCCTGTCCTAGTGCTCTGGGCGGCGCGGCTGTAGCGCCGCCAGTCACCAGTGCTCCAGGCAGCGCGGTAAGGGGGCAGGGAGCAGGGGGGGGTTGGTAGAGGGCAGAGGAGTTCGCGGTGGTGGTCAGGGGGAGGGGCGGTTAGAGAGCAGGGAACAGGGGAGTTGAATAGGGGCGGGGGGAGCAGTCAGGGGGGGGGGTTGGATTGGGCGGCAGGGGGCAGGCAGGGGTTCCGTGGGTGGTCAGGGGACAGGGAGGAGTGGATGGGGCAGGGGTCCCTGGGGGACCGTCAGGGAATGGGGCGGGGGGGTTGGATGGGGCAGGAGTCCCGGGGGGACCGTCGGGGGCGAGAAACGGGGGGGGGGTGTCGGCTAGGGGGTGGTGGCCGGGCCACGCCTGGCCTAACCGGCCCTCCATACAATTTCAGAAACCCGATGTGGCCCTCAGGCCAAAAAGTTTGCCCGCCCCTGGGCTAGATTAAGATATTCCTGAGTCACTGCTATCATCTGGGAGTCCAAGAGCACCAATGGATCAAGAAAGCCCCAAACTGAGTCATTGTAAGACTGACTCTGCAAAACACTTCACCCCTTGGCCTGTTCTAATTTTTATCTTCATAGCACACTGCGAGGCTCATTCATTTTGGTTGAAGGCAGGTATTTTAAGAGATGTCTGGTGGCTGGGAAAGTGTTCGCTGAGTAATTTAAAATTTGTGAATTGGGTTTGCTGGGCAAATCACACTTGCATTTGTAATGTATTTATTTATTTATAGCTTACTAGCACCTAGGCCCACCGGAGAGGTTTTTTAAGGAACTTGAAGAAAAGGGCCTCCGAGGAGCAGTCTTGGAATTGGCTAAGATAGTAGCCTAGGAGAAGGGTCCTTGGAACTCCCTACACCTCTAGAGGGAAAAGGGTTGGGGAAACAGCCGAAGAGGCTGGAGTTCACATTCTGCATTGAATAACCTAAGATGACCTCAGGAGAGAAGAAACACTTTTGCCCAGCTGGAGCTGCCCAGCTAAGAGGTGAGGAAAAAGATTGTGTGTTAATTTGTGTTGTGTCAGCCCTAAGAAGAGGGTTTTGTTGCCTGATCCTGGCCTCACCGGCGTCTTCTGGGAGTGGGCACTGCAGAGAGAGACTGCCCCTTGATATAGAGTAAAGGTTATTAGCATTTCAAGAAGCACAATTAGTAAACAGATTGGATTCCTATCTTCTTCTCTGAGACAGTAAGTCTCACTTGTTAGAGGGATTTTTTTAAAATTTACTTATTTTTGGTAAATACTAGGTTAAAAAGGTAGACTGAGCTCACAGAGATCTATTAATGATATGTAGGCCAATGCCCCACATCTTGGTAAGTACTTTGTATAGTGTGTCAATGAATGAAGCTGAGTGTTTAATTTTTTTAAACTAAATATATGACTAGTGATTAGAAAAAGGTAAATAGAGCTAAAAAGGAAAACCAAAACTTCAATAGCACTGTACAGAAACTCCTAGTAATGTAAATCAAAATCCATTGAGAAAAGAGTCAAATATTGAGTTCTCTATATAAATTCTTATTTGTAAACAGAAGAACAGCATATCTTTTTATATGTAATAGACATATAGATGGTAAATTACCTGCACAGTTTCAACCAGGCTTGCTGAATAAAAAGGCATTGCTACCACATAGGTTAGGCTGCAGGAATTAATAAAAAGGTTAATATTTTGTTTATGAATTATATTACTAAAATATCAATATTCTCAGACATAGGATACATTGAGTCATTGAAATCCTCATATTTATACAATTATGAAGCCATGCCCAACGGAAACTAGTTATCTGATACTAAACTATAGTTGAATTTCTACATCAATTTTAAGCAGGTCAAAATAAAGTTTAGTCAGAAGTTCTGCAAGTAATCAAGTTCTTGATAATATAAAATTTTAGCCTTAGGTGGCCAATTCAGAAGTTAACAAGTTGTACAGAAATTGAAATTGAATCACTAGGGCTCTGATCCCTTAAATCAGTGGGGCTCTATGTAGGTGAACACAACTGAGCACACAGAACAACTTGCAGGATTAGAGACTAAAATAGATTTTATTCTATAATTAAGGTAATTATGAAATTGTATTTTTGAAGGGCCACAAATAATCATAAGCCACAGATCAGATTAGGAACTTTAAAATGGAATAAATTAAATTCCTACAATGTTCGGTGTGTTTTTCTTACGGTACACCTACACTGCACATAACTTTCAGTGGCATGTATAGTACATACACTATATGCCCCCCTCCCCAACAGTCATACATAGTATTGTATAAGGTGAGGCACTGCTTGTGTGAGTAGAGTAAGGACATGCCTGAACCCTGTGGATATGTACCTGGGTATATACTCTACTCACCCAAGCAGTGCCTCCCTATCCTGCTGCTTCCACCGTAGTGAAAGACTCTGGCAGCAGGGACAAGCTCCAGCAGCTCCCCACATCAGAGCTTTTCACTGGCACGTAGCAATACTCAGCAGCATGGATGCAGACTGCTTTTTAATGTTGCATGTAGCTACACACACCCTACATGCCACTGCCAATGGTGTGCAGTGAAGATGTAGCCTTACACTGCTTATTTGGGACCATCCATACACAATCTGAATTTCTCATTTGCAGCTAAGAGCACCTTTTCAAAATCCACAAAACTATCATCATCCTGGCAAATTTCAAAGGGACGCAGCCTCCTTGCAGACTGAATGCCACCTGGATTGATCTCTATCTAGGTCCTTAAGGTAGTTTAGCTGAATATTCAGATTATGTACAAAATTGGTGATCTTATCACACCGCTGAAACTTTTGGCAACCACATGCTTGCTGGCTCTGTAGTGGCATTCTTTGGTCTTCTATCTTAAGAACATATGTTTATATATACACACACATCTTATCATAAGAGTATTCTCAGTTTTTAGCAAGAGCCACACTTACCTTTTCAGTAGAAGGTGTCCTCCTATTTGTCTGAGGCTCCATTTATGTGAAAGTTCCCTAAAAGTTAAAGCAGAATTTACCTGTAAAATGCAAGGACAGAAAACCCCAAGCATTTATTTCACCACTCTAACAGTATTTTAAAACATCAGTTTGATAATTAGGGTCTACGCATGTCCTCCACAACAGCTAATGAAAAGATCATGCTTAGCTTGTATAAATTATATTTTTTTAATTAGATATTTTGATTTGTTAGGACTGCTAGACATTCTAACAGGAAAATAAGTGACGTGCATTTATATGTTTGTAGCTCAATATATACTAAATTGTTACACAATCATTACTGTTTGGAAAATTACAACATTCTGAAGCAAATTTGGTTTCGTTTCTCTATTCCTAAGTGAACAGCGATTTTTTAGACACCAGTCTTCTTTTACTACCCTAGAATTACTGAAAATTGGCTAGCTACATTTGAAATGTATTCCTTGAGGTTACATCTGTCTAGTTTTCATTCTTCTCCTAAAATGCTATTATATTCTCATACACTTTACTAGCTTTGAAGTGCTAACTTACTTCAGACATTTCAACTATCTAACAGACAAGGTCTCAGGCCTGCAGCTATATAGTAATTCCACAAATGCTAAGAAACACAAATTATTCAGATTTGGACCCATTTTAACTATTTCCTGCTTTTCCATGCAAAACCTGACAACCTCTAAAAGTAGAATATTTTAGATGCATACTTCGAAACATGGCTAGTTAATATCAACTATAGTCTATTAAACTGATAATATATCACAACATCGATTAGGGATGGCACCACACAGCAGTAAATTTGCTAAACAATCTCAAAATTACTTAAGGTTAAAGAGGGTCCAATCTGATATGTCAGACATACTGGACTGTGAATTTGTATTTTTGCTGCTGGAAAATAATAGGCTTTAAATTACATTCAGCTTCATTCTTGTCAAAGAATCACACTCAGCAGTGTGACAGCAACTCTAATCTAAGAAATTAGATGTTACTGTATTGAACATGATACTGTACGGAGCAGAGATTTGGCTGACAAGAGTGGCTAACAAAGAGAGTGGAAACTGCCCATTACCAGATGGCTGAGGAAGATTCTACACATTTTGCGGAAAGATAAAACAACAAATGCACAAGTAAGCAAGCTGACGAGCAGGACATGCTAGGAAATATCACCAAAGAAAGACTAAAAGGTGGTTGGGACATGTATACCAGATGGGAGACATGCTAAGCAAGCATTGAACTGGGAACCCGAAATAGGAAAGAGAAAGCAAGGAAGGCCAAGGAAGAACTGGCAGAAGACAGTAACAATATATAAAATGCATTGGCATCACCTGGGAAGAAGTGTGCAACTGTAAAGAATGGGGGATCTGGACTGTCCAATGTGTCAGCTGCACACCACTGTGCATGTGCAGAATTCATGTGTCCTGCAGACAGAGCCGTCGCTTGGGTAGGGCGAATCAGGGTGACTGCCCCAGGCCCTGTACTTTGGGGGGCCCCATGCTTTGATAAAACCGGGACTGTCACGATATTTAGCCCTTTGTCCCACGTCCTGACCGATGTACGATCGGGATGCCATTTGTCACGATATTCAGGTGAGGTGGGCGGAGAGGTGAGGCAGGAGGGCGAGCGGGGTGAGGAGGCAAACGGGGAGGCATGCAGCAGGTGGGAGGGGGGTGAGGAAGTGGGCAGATGGGCGGGGAGATGCACCGGGCAGATGGCAAGGAGACTAGCGGGGAGGCGAGCGGCGGGCAGATGGCAAGGAAGAGAGCAGCGGGCAGACGGGTGGGGGGTGAGGAAGCGAGAGGCAGCCAGGCGGGTGGACACGCTGGGCAGATGGTGAAGAGACTAGCACAGAGACTGATTTGTCCCGGGCCCCGCACTCCCCCTAGGGATGGCTCTGCCTGCAGATTTTATTTTTCTCTGCAGAGAGGTTCTGCAGTTACATCTTTTGCTCACCGGGGGCTGCTATGGTGCCAGAACAGAGGCAGCAGGCTCACCGCTCACTGGCCCTAGAAATCAGCAGCCGATAGGGAGAGAACAGAGGCTGTATTCCTCACAGCGCCCTGCCTGCGGGGCTAAGGGAGGAGAACTGACAGAGTGGGGTACATGGGGTTTCTGGGGGGGTTCACCTAGATTGGGGTTCAGAAGGGCTAGCAGGGGGGACAGACTCAAGCTGGGGATGCATGAGAATGGGGGTGCAGGACATCTTGGGATGGAGGAGGAGTGGCTGAGTGGAGGTGCAGGGACACATGGGGACGGGGGTAGATGTGCCTGACTGATTGGGAGAGGCTCGGGGTCAGCCAGGGTCTGCATGGGGGAGGATCCCCAGCTCCCTAACAAGCCCCTCCTCCCCAAATATGTTCCATACTTTTCTCATCCACACCCAACAACCCTTCAGGTTCACTCCCAGGCTCTTCCCAGCAATTACTTCCCTCTCCCTCAGCTCCTCCATTATCTCCGATTCTCCCAAGGCTTTGCACTGCTTCTGAGGAGTGCGGTACATTTCTGTATTGCAGTTTAAATGAATTGCTACTTAAACTTCTGTATTAATATGCCTACTAAAGAATCTATTTGTCAAAAAACCACTTCCTAAATCTTTTTTGTTGTCTGTATTGTTACAGACATACTTGCTGACAGGTATTTTGGAATAAATTACCAAAATAATTGAAACTGGCATGATTACATTGTGTTATTTTGACCCATTTATCTCAATGAGATGCTCTGACCTGAAAGAGAATATATCCAGTGGAGATAAATAGAGCCTGAAACAATAGCTCTAAGATGTTTGTCAAGCATACCCATTCTCAGCAGCATGTTCTTTGTGCGTGCTCTGTGCATGTCTACACTTAAAACACTACCTACGCAAACGGCAGGATTTCTCCCATCGGGGCAGGTAATCGATCTTCTTGAGAAGTGGTAGCTAGGTCTAGAATTCTACTGTCGACCTAGCACTGTCTACACTGGGGGTTAAGTCAGTATAGCTACGCCTCTCAGAGGTGTGGATTTTTCATACCCTGAGAGATGTGGCAATTCTGATGCAAGTTCCTAGTGTAGCCTAAGCCTCGTACTCTGAGGACACCTGTTCTAAGCTCCCTACTGAGACGGTCAGAGATTCCCCATATCTTTGCTCACAACTGAGTGAGAAGAGGATCTCAGACACCCCCAGAAAGGCGAGTGCCCTAGGAATCTGGCTCACATGAGGGGGCGGAGGGGTCAGACCCCACAGAATGCCAGGGCCCCCCAGATTCCAGCACACATACAGGGTGCACTGAGCAAAGTCAAACATCCCTAGGTGGGCAGAGATCCCCAGATCACATGCTTCTGGTAAACAGAGGCTAGGGACACAGTTCCTGCCCATCTTGGCTAATCGCCATTGATGGATCTATCCCCCATGAATTTATCTAGTTCTTTTTTGAACCCTGTTATAGTCTTGGCCTTCACAATATCCTCTGGCAAAGAGTTCCATGAGTTAACTGTGCATTGTGTGAAGCAATACTTACTTTTGTTTTTTTTAAACCTGCTGCCTATTAATTTCATTTGGTGACTCCTAGTTCTTGTGTTATGAGGAGGAGTAAATAACACTTCCTTATGTACTTTCTCCACACCAATCATGATTTTACAGAAGGGGTTAGGACTTGGAGTTCAGACACCACTAGAAAGGCAAGCACCCTCCAGAACCTGGCTCGAGGGTGGGCAGGGAAGGGGTCACACCCCCAAAGATTGGTAGGGCCTGCTATATCCTGACACACACATGGGGGCAGGAAATGGGGCTCAGACACCATGAGTGGCAGGGACCCCCAAATTCAAACTCACAAAGGTGGGTAGAGGAGCTCAGATCCCCCAGAAAACAACCCCCCCCTCCAGAACCTGTCTCACATGGAAGGGGGCAGGAAGGCAAGAAGGGTCAGACCTCTGTAGATCAGCGAGGACCCTGGATCATGGCACATACAAGGAATGGGAATATGCAGCTGACAGGTGCTCCTGCCCCTCACCCCAACACTCATCCCCATGTCCCCCTTCCTAGTTTCCCTCCCCTCTCACTCCCCCTAGTCCAGATCCCCTCCCCATCACATGATCTCCCAACCCTTTTTAAAAGCCATAGATTTTAAATCCAGACAGCCTGTATCCAAGACTTTTAGAAGAACTGGCTGAGGAACTTACTGGACCGTTAATGTTGATTTTCAATGTGTCTTGGAACACCACCAAAGATCCAGAAGAGCGGAAGAAAGCTAATGTTGTGCCAATATTTAAAAAGGGTAAATGGGATGACAGATAATTCTAGGCCTGTCAGCCTGACATCAATCCTAGGCAAGATAGTGGAGCAGCTGATACAGGACATAATTAATAAAAAATTAAAGGAGGATAATATAATTAATGCCAAACAGCATGGGTTTACTGAACATAGAACCTGTCAAACTAACCTGATGTATTTTTCTGATGAGATTATAAGTTTGGTTGTTAAAGATAATAGTGTTGATGTTACAGAGGTCTATTAGGCGTTTGACTTGGTACTACACAACATTTTGATTAAAAAACTAGAATAATATAAAATTAACATGGCACACATTAAATGGATTAAAAGCTGGCTAACTGATAAGTCTCAAGATGTAATTGTAAACTGGGAATCATCGAGTATGTATGTTTTTAGTAGGGTCCCATTGGGATAAATTCTTGCCCTTACGCTAGTTAACATTTTTATTAACGATCTTGGAGAAAACAAAATGTTCACTGATAAAATGTGCAGTGTATAAGGGGAGTGGTAAATTACAAAGACAGGACACTGACAGAGCAATCTGGATTGTTTGGTAGGCTGGGCACAAGCAAACAATACATGTTTTGATATGACCAAATGTAAACGTAGACATCTAGGACTAAAGAATGTAAGCCATACTGAAGGGATGGGGGACTCAACCCTGGGAAGCAGTGACTCAGAAAAAGATTTGGGGATGATGGTAGATAATGAGCTGAGCACGAGCTCCTAGTGTGACAATAAGGCCAAAATGGCTAATGCGATAATTGAATGTGTAAATAGGGGAATCTTGAGTAGGAGTAGAGAAGTTACTTTACCTCTGTATTTGGCACAGGTGCAACCGCTGATAGAATAGAGTGTCCAGTTCTGGTGTCCACAATTCAAGAAGAATGTTGATAAACTTGGAGATAGTTCAGAGAAGAGCCACAAGAATGATTCAGGGGTTCTCAAACTTTTTTTGCTGGGACTCCCTTTGAAAATATTTCAGGCTGTGACAACCCCCCTCAAAAAGTGACAACGCTCCCCATATCATGCCATCCTTACTTTTGCACTGTTGCTGGCAGCGGCGCTGCCTTCAGAGCTGGGCACCTGGCCAGTAGTCGCTGTTCTTGTGATTCCCATATAATAGTCTTGACCCCCCCCCCCTTTTGAGTTGGGACCCCACAGTTTAAGAAACACTGGATTAAGGGATTAGAAAACATGCCTTAAAGTGTCAGACTCAAGAAGCTCAATCTATTTAGCTTAACAAAGAGAAGGATAAGTGGTGGTGATTGGTCCATAAGTACCTATAAGGGGAACAAATATTTGACAATGGGCTCTTCAGTATTGCAGAGAAAGGTGTAACACGATCCAATGACTGGAAATTGAAGCTAGACAGATAAAGACCTGGTCTACAGTACAAAATTAAGTCGATCTAACTTACGTCAGCAATATAGCCGCCACAGTAATTACATTGCTTGGGCATGTCTATGCTTTGCTCTTTGTGACAGCAGTGCGCATCCTTACCAAGAGCGCTTGTATCGATTGTCCTGTCTGTGCGGGACATTGTGGGACAGCTCCTGAAACCAGTAACAGTCGACGTAAGCAACACAGTGTCTACACTGACACTGCACTGACCTAATTACATTGACTGTGTCTCTACACCGTTCAGAGAGGTGGTATTATGAAGTTGGCATAAAGAGGCATGTACATTGGCGGGACCCAAATTTAAGCGAAGACATTTCCAAAGTTAGGTTGACACAAGATGCCTTGTGTTGACTTAACTCTATTGTGTAGACCAGGCCTAAATCAGCGTAACTATGTTGCTCAGGGCTGTGAAGAATTCACACCTCTGAGTGGCACAGCTAAGCTGACCTGACCCCTAGGTCAACTGAAGAATTCTTCTGTTGACCTCGCTACCTCCTGTTGGGGAGGTGAATTACCTATGTCGACAGAAGAACCTCTCCCATCAGTGTAGGTAGTGTCCACACTGAAGTACTACAGTGGTACATCTGCAGCAGTGCAGCATTTCAAGTATAGATAAGCCCTTACACTGGAAATAAGGCACACATTTTTAAGTGAGGGTAATTAACCACTGGAACAGTTTGCCAAAGGTCAAGGTGGACTCTCCATTACTGAGAATTTTAAAATCAAGATTGGATGTTTTTCTAAAAAACATGTTATAGGAATTATTTTGGGGAAGCTCTCTAGCCTCTTATATAGGAGGTCAGAATAGATGATCACAATGGTTCCTTCTGGACTTGGAATCTATGATCCCTTCCCTCTATTTATTCCTACTCTTCCACCCCAAAATCACCTTCCCCTCCAGCAAGCAATTGCTTGTGTAGTTTATTTACTTTTTGAAAAATAGCTGTAGTACCTTCACCAAAATAAAAATCCCCCTCTGACAGATGCAGACTGGAGCAACTTGCTTGCTTTGTTTTTTACTTCAGACTTCTGCCGTGTTGGATTTAGGACGTGGGGTGGTTCTCAGATTTGATTACTGTAACATATCCTCAGAGCCACCAGGGGCCTCTGATGTAGAGTTAGTTTTGCAGATAGCGTTTCTCTCTGCTCGTGTTCAGTGTTGAGCCTTAGCATGCCTAACTGGAGAAGCAAACTTTTTAAAATAATGTTTTATTTCCCCCAAAGGGCTGGTGGTGACATGCACTCTCTAGGAGTAACCCTTGAGCATTTGAGGCCTTGGCGCAATGACATGAGACCTGGTTTGATCTACATCAGTGAGCAAAAAAAAATGTTGTCAAGAACGTGTCAACTTTATAAAAAGCAGTTCCCCCATCTCTGGGGGCTGCATCTCAGGAACCCCTTGGTCAAATGGCCCCAAATTTGGATTGCTGACCAAACCCTGCATCACCATGGAGTACACCAAATTTTAAGACAATATGATTAACTGTACAGATTTTAGAGCATTTAGAACAGACAAGAGCAAAACAGAAAGCTAGTCTTAACCTTAACTACAGAAGAGCTGGCATTCTGCTATAAGAGCCATGCTCCATAAAGTGGAAGTTGGCCCCACCACGTCAACGTGTCTTAACTTTAACAAGGAGAGTCTACTTCTAGGGAGTAAGTTCAGTTTTCATGTCCATTGAGTCCTTAGCTTCTCTGCTGAGACTCCCAACACAAGTGCCAATTATGGGGTATTTTTTGTGATGACATTGGGAATTGGATTAAGACCAATGTATCAGAAATGGTTTCCTACTGGCAAGAGACTCCAACTCACTACTAGCTCTCTGAGTCTCATTGCTGGTAAAGTTTACAGATGACACAAAGATTGGTGGAGTGGTAAATAAGGACAGGTCAATTATATCACGTGATCTGGACAGCTTCGTAAACTGGGTTCATTCAAATTAGGGTGGATAAAAAATTTTTTTTGAAAAAATATTTTTTGATTGTTATAATTGAAATAACAGATTTATTTTAAAAAAATAAACCTGTTTAAAATGAAAACTGAATTTAATACCAAATATGGTAAGACCTAAACTACTTATAATTTAGTTGTAAATGTGAAACATATATTGCTCAGAGAAGTTTATGTATCCAAAACATTTAAGGTTGTTTTGTTTAATAAAAAATACATTTTACATGATGTTGTGTGTGTTTAAATTCCAGTTACCATCCTAATAGTTTGACATAAACCATGAACAAAACATTGATTATCTAGTAAATAAGCCATATATGTAGGAGCAGGATTTTATATTTGTACTATCAGAATTAATGTATGATTTGATCATCCTGCCAGCCACCCTTTTTGAATAGCAGAAAGGAATGACCCTCTGGGACGTTGGTAGAATCTGACAGACTGCCAGTGTCTGTACTGATGTTAAGGCAGGGACAGACCAGAACAATCCTTATGACTGATTATGGTCACCCTTTTGTTTTAGAATAAGTTACGATGTCTACTATGGTTTCCTATATGTATTATAAATTAGGCACTCTAGTTAAATACACCTCTACCCCGATATAACGCGACCTGATAGAACACGAATTCGGATATAACGCGGTAAAGCAGCACTCCGGGGGGAGGGGGGGCGGAGCTGCGCACTCCAGTGGATCAAAGCAAGTTCGATATAACGAAGTTTCACCTATAACACGGTAAGATTTTTTGGCTCCCAAGGACAGCGTTATATCAGGGTAGAGGTGTATACATTTCTTTGTTTTAAGGTTTAGTAAGTAAGAGACAGGATCTTGTATTGTGTCGATGTTAAGGTGATTAGAGGAATGTTGAAGGCCTGGGCCACAATCTGAACTGTTTTGATTACAAGATTTAGTAAGGTTTAATTTACAATGCCTTTCATGCTCAACATAAAAACTGCGGTATACCTTTAAAGGTCTCTCTAAAAAACTGTGTGTGAATGAGAAATACATGCATCAGAAAAAAATAAGGTGTGAAGGCCATTGTTATAGCCAGATGGTCAAGGAACAAGAAGTAAAGAGACTTAACACCACCAGAGACCCATCAATGCACATCCATAATTAAAGGAAGGGCAGATTAAGGACCCTGAGGTGGAGGCTGGCACCCCTAAAGACAAAACAATTGTTTAAATCAAAACCAGGACAGGATGACCCTCTTGGAGGTGTTTTGGAATGTTAACATCAAAAGATAACACCAATTAAGGAGTAACTGGTCACAAACTAACACAGCAAAATCCATAGACTTCAACAGAGAAAAAAAGATAAGAACAGGGTGCTTGGCCATGGGACTTTGGGTTCATCTTGCCACAACTCCAGGAGCATCGGATCGCAACCGACAGAGCCTGGCTCCCCTCTGCGACCAATCTTTCTGGCCACTAGATTGATCCAGACTCTGTACTGGTAACTATAAAGATCAACTGGGAGGACTGTATGCCTGGTGTGTATGTAACTGAAAAGCATATGCTAACTGCTGTATTCTCAATAAATGTGGCATATTGCCTTTTTCCCTGAAAAAGATCCCGTGTGCTTCTTATAAGCATAACATATATCACTCACCATTTGCTAACATACTAAAAATGTACAAATTAATAAGAATCTGAAAATATTAAACTATCTAATTGCTTAAATACATTTGTATAGTTATAGTGTACCATTCTAGGTAGCAAAATGATGTACCAAATCTAGAATAAAGGCTCAATTTAGCTGTAAATCAACATGTTTAATGGCTATATTAACCAACGAGAATGCACGTACAAAAGGTAAGTTGATTAAAATCAATGATTTAAAATGAGGCTTTCCATTTGTGATTTAAATCAATCCATTCGATTCAAATTACAGTACTGAAGAGAACTCAACTTGTGTTTCAGTCTAGCAGACAAAGTCATAACAGGATTAAACATCTGGAAACTGAAACTAGACATTCAGAAACTGTCAATAAGGTGCATGCTTTTAACAGTTAGGTAATTAACCATTAAAATAATTTAAACAGAGATGTGGTGTATTTCCCATCACTTGAAGTTTTTACATGACGATTTCTTAAAATCTAGCTCAACTAGAAGTTACAGGCATGGTGCAGAAACTACTATGTGAAATTCAATAGCAGATATTAGGCACAAAGTCAGACCAGATGATCATAAGGCACCTTCCAGCCTTAGGAATCTATGACCCACCCAATCCCACTTAAATCAAGAATTAAAAAAAAAAAAAACCGTGAGACTATTCTGAGTTACCCAAAATCAAGATCAAGATGAGATCCTATCTAGCCAATGTCAATCACTGAGGGCTCTTAACATCAAGGCTTGCACCTGAAGCATGCTATATGTTGTTATTTAAGTTAGCCTGAAGAAACGCTAAAATGAGATTGATGGGAACCAAAAATAAATACTCTTGGATTGCCCTGCCTACTGTTTCAAAAAGCTACATTTCCCCAAACTCTCTAAGAGACCTTTCAAGTATCTGCCCTTCTTGATTTTACAAGGGCATAATCACTTTTCCTGCATGCTCCAAGTAACTTTAACTTTCCCCTGAAGAGCTAGGCTTTATGCATCAATTTAGATCTGGATGCTGAATCTGTGTGAACAAGTCTTCTGCCTTGGTACACATTGACTATATGCTTTTTCCCTTTTATCGGTGTCTCTGTGTTAAGGGAACTGGTGGAAGTGTATATTCCAACAACCTACTCCACAGGAATAAAGAGACCAGTGAGATCACACACTCATGAACTATGAACAATATGCAAGAGGTAGTTCTACTTGCACACTAGAAGAACTTGCGGTCATTTCTCTATTAAGCAGACTGGAAGAATGGATCACTCATCTGCAACTTTTATTTCTGTCCACAAAGTAAGAACTCTCATCTAGCGACTCATCTGTCACCTTAAGTACTGCAAACTCTTCCTCTCTGGGTGACCTTACACCCATCTTATCCCCTCTAATCAATTCAAACATCAGGTAAGATAGTTTTCTTTGCTCATTGTTCTGACCAGTTCATCCCCTTTTCTGTATCCTTCCACTGGCTCTCCACTTCCACTGCATCAGGTTCTAGCTTCTTCCCTCACTTTCAGAGTCCTTTACAACTTTGCCCTTCCCTACTTACTATTCTCTTACTGTTTCATCATTCCACCTTCTTTCTTCATGACATCACTGTGACCCTAAAAACTCCTCAATGCCAACAGGCAAAGAATTCACTATTTGGTAATGAACTCCTGAGAGGCTGACAAAATCACTATACCCAACAGACTGCTTTCATAGTATTTATCCAAAGAGGCTCAAATGAGGTCTCTAATAAAAGCTTATGTCATATTGGTCCTCAATCATTGTGAGGTGTATGTATGGATAATATTTAAGGAATTGTGTATGAATACTGAAAGGTATGCTTTAAAGTCTGAATCAAAGCAGGGTTGTCAAGCAAGTTTTGACCAAAGGTTGTATGTTCACCTGCCTGCCTCAGTTCACATATAAAATAGGCATTGTAAGCCAACTCAATTTACATATGATGTCAACATGAGGACGTGAAAGCAAAATGGAACTAGCACGCCAAGGAATAAACCACGAGGGTCATCCTGATTCTGGGGACAAAACAATGAACTTTGGGAATATAAGGAGAAGGCAAAAAGACACTTTTTTGTTTTTCACTGAGGATGCAAAAAGGATAATGCTTTTTGCATTCATGAAAGAGGGATGCCAGCCATGATGGTTGGAGATGCCGGGAGAGTGCTTTAGGTGAGAAACTACTTTAAACAAGGGTTAAACTTTACTTTAGACAAGGGTTTCTTACTAGAGGCAGTGAAATATTTGACCAGATTTTAATGCCCACCTATCAACCAAATTATTTTTTCCACTGTAGCTTAATACAGTCTGACCAGGCTTTTTATTTCGGATATACTTTATTTGCAAGTACCTCACTTTTAAAAACAGTTTTAAAAAAGGAAATTTACAGGAAGAGCCCAAGTAATTACATCTGTAAATCTTTATTAGTTAGTGACACTGCACTGAAGACTATCTTGTTCTCATCCTCAGACTATTAGATTCACCAAATATACATGGGTTCTATATAAGAAGCTATCTTTAAGAACAGCCCTACTGGGTCAGACCAAAGGTCCATATAGCCCAGTATCCTGTCTTCTAACAGTGGCCAGTGTCAGGTGCCCCAGAGAGAATGAACAGAAAAGGTAATCATCAAGTGATCCATACCCTGTCGCTCATTCCCAGCTTTTGGCAAACAGAGGCTAGGGACACCATTCCTGCCCATCCTGGCTAATAGCCATTGATGGACCTATCCTCCATGAATTTATCTAGTTCTTTTTTGAATCCTGTTGTAGTCTTGGCCTTCACTACATCCTCTGGCAAGGAGTTCCACTGGTTGACTGTGCATTGTGTGAAGAAATACTTCCTTTGATTTGTTTTAAACCTTCTACCTTGTAATTTCATTTGGTGACGCCTAGTTCTTGTGTTATGAGAAGTAGTAAACAACACTTCCTTATCTACTTTCTTTCTCTACAACAACCATGGTTTTATAGATCTCTATCATATCTCCCCTTAGCTGTCTCTTTTCCAAGCTGAAAAGTCCCAGTCTTATTAATCTCTCCTCATATGGAAGTCGTTCCATATCCCTAATAATTTTTGTTGCCCTTTTCTGAACCTTTTCCAATTCCAATATATCTTTTTTGAGCTAGGGCGACCACATCTGCACACAGTATTCAAGATGTGGGAGTACCATGGATTTATACAGAGGCAACATGATATTTTCTGTCCTATTATCTATCCCTTTCTTTATTATTCCCAGCATTGTTCGCTTTTTGACTGCCGCTGCACACTGAGTGGATGTTTTCAGAGAACTATCCACAATGACTCCAAGATCTTTTTCTTGAGTGGTAACAGCTAATTTAGACCTCATCATTTTATATGTATAGTTGGGATTATGCTTTACAATGTGCATTACTTTGCATTTATCAACATTAAATTTCATCTGCCATTTTGATGCCCAGTCACCCAGTTTTGGGAGATCCTTTTGTAGCTCTTTGCAGTTTGCCTGGGTCTTAACTATCTTTAGTAATTTTGTATCATCTTCAAATTTTGACACCTCACTGTTTACCCCTTTCCCCAGATCATTTATGAATATGCTGAATAGCACTCAGAACAGACCCCTGGAGGACACCATTATTTACCTCTCTCCATTCTGAAAACTGACCATTTATTCCTACCCTTTGTTTCCTATCTTTTAATCAGTTATCAATCCATGAGAGCACCTTCCCTCTTATCCCATGGCAGCTTACTTTGCATAAGAGCCTTTGGTGAGGGACCTTGTCAAAGGCTTTCTGAAAATCTAAGTACACTATATCCACTGGATCCCCTTGTTCCACATGCTTGTTGACCCCCTCAAAGAATACTAGTAAATTGGTGAGGGATGATTTCCCTTTACTAAAACCATGTTGATTCTTCTTCAAATTATGCTCATCTATATGTCTGACAATATTGTTCTTTATTATAGTTTCAACTAGTTTTCCCGGTACTGAAGTCAGGCTTACAGGCCTGTAATTGCCGGGATCACTCTGGAGCCCTTTTTAAAAACTGACGTCACATTAGCTATCCTCCAGTCATCTGGTCAGAAGCCGATTTAAATGATAGGTTACAGACAACAGTTAGTAGTTCTGCAATTTCACATTTGAGTTCCTTCAGAACTCTTGGATGAATACCATCTGGTTCTGGTGACTTATTGCTGTTTAGTTTATCAGTTTGTTCTAAAACCTCCTCTAATGATACCTCAATCTGGGACAGTTCCTCAGATCTGTCACCTAAAAAGAATGGCTCAGGTTTGGGAATCTCCCTCACATCCTCAGCCATGAAGACCGACGCAAAGAATTCATTTAGTTTCTCCACAATGGTCTTATCATCCTTGAGTGCTCCTTTAGCACCTCGATTGTCCAGTGGCCCCAGTGGTTGTTTAGCAATTCACAGTGATGTGAACTGAAGAAACAGCATACTGTACTGAAACCAAGATGAATAAATATTGATGATTGTGATAGGGCCTTCAGTGGCCCGGAAATCTAGTGGCTGGATCGTTGGTTGGGGGGGGGGGGGGGGAAGAAGAGGACTGTAGAGGGACCTGACTCCTCCCTCTCCATCAAGTCCTGGCACAGGGTCCTGCGGACGCTGAACCCCTAAACAGGGTAGATGGATCTTTCTCCTGGGCGGGGTGGGGTGGTGGTGGTTCAGGACCTGTTTTACTGGGCTGCTTCCTATGAAAGTCCTTTTATAGTTTGGCTGTGGCCCCACTGGGCCAGTTACCCCGCAGTTGGGGCATACCTGCAGGCTCCCCTTGGCAGGGGAAGGCTTATTTGTCTCCAGTGGCTGCGTCGGCCGATCCGTGCCTTCAGGCAGGCAAGCAGAGAGCTCCTGCCTCTTCGCCAGGCAGCCCCTAAAC